>NC_087270.1:38853919-39472848 GCF_015220805.1 Pogoniulus pusillus
GAAACAACCTGCCTGGGGCTGTGTAAGCTCATGCCTGAGCAGCACAGAGAATGACTTCCAAAAGCAGAGATTTATTTGCCCTCCTTCCTGGCCGTGGCAGTAGGAATGGCAATAATCGTCCTCTGGTTTTCTCCTTTAGGTACACTCCCTGCAGCTACAGAGGCGTTGAAGAAAGACTACCTCACGGCAGCATGTCGCGGCTGACAGACCACTCCCGGCACAGCAGCTCTCACCGGCTCAACGAGCAGTCCCGCCACAGCAGCATCAGGGATCTCAGCAGCAACCCAATGACACACATCACGCACGGCACCAGCATGAACCGTGTGATCGAGGAGGATGGCACCAGCGCCTGAGCCGCTTTGCTCCGCAGGGCAGGGAGAAGCAAACGCGGCCGCGCAGCTGCGGGCCCCTCCTCAGCGATGTGGCAATGCTCAGTGTTATCATGCCTCTCACCAGGTGCTGATTTTGCCCCGTCAGGAAGCGCAAACCAACTTCTTCGCGTTGGAAGCCACCACTGCTTGTCCTTGCCTCAGCGCTTAGAGCGTTCAGCAGTCTGGAACTACTGAGTAAAAAGCTGTTTGCCTCGTTTGAACCTCTCCGTAGGTCATTATTTATTCAGTACCTGTCACTCGTCCGTCCGGCACTCCTGCCGAAACACATCCCCCCGCCCTCCCACGGCTCTGCGCCTTGGTAGGTGTTACCCTCGGAAACTTGCTGCCAGGCTGACACTAAGGTTCCTCCCTCTAAGGCGTAGGGGAATGCCGAAGGAATCCCTCCCTGCAGTTCTGATGATACCACAGCGGTGCTGGATTTCAGCCAGGGGAGGCACACGAGGTGCTGTACAGAGGACATCAGCGCACGTCGGCAGGCGCTCGGCAGGATCTCACTGGAAACGCGACGCGAGAACAGAGCATCCTGGAGGAGGAGATACCAAATTCCTCTTATCCATAAGGGATACTCTGCTGGTGATCACCAGCTCTTAGCAGAGCTGCTCAGGCTCAGTGGCTAGGCCGGAGCAGAAGGGTGGGGGGAAGGGAGAGGCAGGGCAGAGGAGTTTTTGTATGACTTGTATGGTCCTTGCTTTTTTACGGGAGACTATTTAAATTTTCTACTCGTTTACAATTTATGTAGGCAGAGATCAACTTTAAAACCAGTTACCTGCATCATCTGCAGCCACTTATTTTTTAGAGTCATGTACAGAAGCTGAGATTGCCTGTTCCTTATCTATTTAAACGAAAAAGACTATTAAGAATAGCAGAGCTGCATCTGTTGCCCGAATTAGAATGTAGAAGCTTTTGCTTACAAAGAGAACAAAGCCTGTTTACAGACCCCATCACCTGGGCGAGACAGGCAGAGGCCAGAACGGACAGGAGGAGTTCCATCAGGGGTGAACTGCCTCCCTCGTCACACCGTGGCTGGTTTGGGGGAGAATTCTCTTAGCTCTCGGCAGGAATTTAGAAATGGGTGGGAGGGATCGGGGCAGGAGCTGCCAGCAGGTGGGGAAAGGGCAGGAAGCAGCAGCCAGAAACCCTCTGCATTGCCACCTCGAGGAGGAGAAGGAGACAGGAATCCACTGTAAATTGTTGGCTCCTTCTTTGCATTACTGCTCCACCTCTGCTGTAGGTACTTTTCATTCCCTACTGCACTTTCCTGTGGAGAATTCTCATTTCTCTGGTAGAGAATTCTCAGGTTGGGCTTTTTTTTGGTGTGTAAATAATCTGTTGGGGTACAGCGAGTCTGTGTTGCCACTGCTGGCAACCATCAAGGCATGTCTTGAATGGTGCTGTAGAGCGTCTGAAGCATCCACTGCGAGACTCATTCAGCGTGAGGAACCACTGATCGCGTTTAAACCTACCTCAGTAATTGCTACCCATTGTTGCTGGGAAATGAATACTTATTTTTACACTCTCCTTACCTGATTCCCTCTTCGACCGTTCCCGGCGTGTTGCAAAGCCTTTGCACACACTTAGATGGCACAACCTCAAGGGCAGGCGTAGTGCAGCAGCTCCAGAGGCTTTTGCAGCGTCGGAGCAGTGCCACAATGACTCCATTGGATTGTAACTGATGACACAAGAGCAAAGCACCTAAAAATCAAAGGCTGCTCTGGGAGTCACCGTGTCTTGGACACTTATTTACTGTAAATTGTCTTTCTTGCTTCCACCAGGCTTTTGCTCCAAAGGAGAAGCACAAACCAAACCCAACATAGAATAGCAAAGCTTAGCAACAGCCCCCACGCTCCCTTTGTTGTACATCCAGGGAGGGAGGTCTCTGCGCCACCGCCTCGGGGCAGAGCAGGCTGGCTGCTTTGGTTTGCTCTGCAAACAGCCCCGGGGGACGCCCACAAGGATAACTGTCCAGATCACCTCTTTCAAAGCAGATGGGCAGGAAAAGTCTTTTGAGTGACTTAAACTGGCAAAGCTACAATTCCCTGTAAGCCACAAAGGTGAAACCCCTTTTTCATTCTCTACTAAATAACTTGCTGCCTCAAAGGGACGCTAGTGTGAGGAACCTGGATCTGCAGAAGGAGGTGGGGAGCTGAGTTTCCCTAACACTGTAACCGAACTGAATAAGCTCTGGCGTTTATCTTGATCTTCTTGGCTCAAGTTCCAAGACTTTGTTTTAAGTAGTAGCAATGCTTTGACTTGTTTTCAGTCAGGGAGGGAAGGGGTGACGGAGGTTTGAAACGCATCCTGCTGGAAATTGTGTTCATTTCTGAGGTTTAGTTCTTGGGTTGTTTCCGGGTGGGAATATCTGAGCTGTTCCTTTGCCGTACACGAGGGACAGATTTGATTACTCCAGAGGAGGGATCAGAATGTAAACCCCGAGTTCTGGCTGCGCTTTCAGACTCCCACCCCTGTAATGCCAAGCCCTCCCTTTTCTCTGCAGCACCCAAGCTGGCATGCCGTTCTCGCTCTGCATTCCTTCCCGGGGTTTCAAAGCCCGTCCCAGTGGCTGTTTCAGGTTTCATGTCTAGGGCTGTTGCTCCAGCCTTGATGCCGTTTCCCTGGCCCAGGCACTGGCAGCGCTTCAGCTCCCACATCATCACTTGTCGGGGCTCTGAGGCATGTCTGGTGTTGAATGCAGCCCAGCCATCCTCTCTGGCAGGGATACCTTGCTGGGTTTTTGGGGTGCTTGCCTATATCTGGCACCCCAAGCAATAACTGTAGCCTTGGCACCTAGTTTCTGGGACGGATGCCAATCCTGAAATTCCCACGGAGCTTAAACCCTGTCCCAGGAGGGCAGTGCTTCAGTTGCTGAAACGCTCTGGTTGCTATGGGCTTGAGCTGACCTAATGTACCTGTAGCCAAGCACAGGTTTCTGAGGACTTCCCAGCAGCTCCGTGTTCCTCTGCAGCAGATGCATGCCCCTAAGCCTGACCCTCTCTGCTCTGGAGCAGGCAGAGAAGCTGTACATAGCCCAGTTCCTCCAGCTTGTCTCAGCGGCAGGGTAATGTATCTTCATCCTACGCATAATGATGACTGAGGCCCCAAAATGCTGCTTTGCACGATTGTGATATCAAAGCTTCCCCTAAATCCCATGGCTTCTTATTCCCAGTATTCCAGGGAACTGAATCTCCTGTTTTATCCCATGGCAGGGAGCAATGCAGCACAGCATGCTGTGCTCCAACACCTTTGCTGTCCTGTTCAGGCAAAGCAGGAGGTGGCCGAGGGCTGGTGAGCACTTGGCTGCAGCTGGAGAACACTGACACTTAGCCTGATTGCTAGGAGCAGCTTCCCCTGAGTTTGTGATGCTCCTTCTCTCTTAACGCCTTCATGGCTCCCGCTGTGCTGTGACATAGCAGGGCTCAGCGGTGCGGCCACGTTGTGTGGCAGAAGCTGTCTCAGGACACCCTGCGGCTGCCCTCCCATTGGATCAGGAGCTCTCATCTCCTTACAGCCTAAAACAATCCAACAGCAGCCGAAAGTCACCTCGAGGTGTGAATTTCTTTGTCTGCTTTTGAGCACTCTCCTTCTTCTTAGTGCTTAAACCTACATTTTATCGTGGAAGCTTTAGATATAAACTGTACCTGGGGTCAGCGGTGAGCATGGGGCTGCACAGGGCCACTCCAGCCAAAATCCAGCCACAGGCAAATCAACCACAGCTGCCAAGTTGTTCCAGCAAGAAGGGGAGGCAAGACACATGGGCAGACCATAAGAAGAGGCACCGTCCCTGGGGGTCTTCAAGAAAAGCCTGGATGAGGCACTTAGTGCCATGGTCTAGTTGACTGGACAGGGCTGGGTGCTAGGTTGGACTGGCTGAGCTTGGAGGTCTCTTCCAACCTGGTTGATTCTGTGATAAGAGCTGGCTGAGTTGGGGCCAGCCTTTAAAGCAACGGGAGCAGACCCCACAGCCCAGCTCCAGGGGGCTGAAGAACCCCCAGAGAGATGGCAGTAGGGATCAGGCAGCTCTGGCTGTACCATGCAACTGGGGTGCAGAGTGGAGCGGCCCCCAGATGGGAGATACCCCGAGGTGAATTAGCCGTGAATGTCAAATCGAATGTGGAATCTCACTGCTACCCCCAAGGTCCTTTGTTTCTACCCGGACTGAGGTTTCCTTTCCCCCGAGGCAGGGTGCCTGAGGCGGCATCTGCCTGCCGCCAGCCGCCGGCTCTGTGCTGCGGGGGTCCCGCTGCGTGTGCTGGCGCTGCCGCCGCTCCCTGCGCCGCGCTGGTGTCCCTGTTGTAACTGCACCGTTCCGAAAGAGGGAGAAGGAGGCTTTGGTGTTGGTGAGAGCTGTGCGTAGAGGGTGCTGGTGGCTAGACCCCGACTGTAGCTGTCCCGACTTGCACTCGGCTCCGGGTAGGCTCGTTTACAGTAGTGCAGTGTCGGTCGTGTAACGTTTGAGTTTTAGCACTTTAACTGTGAGTGTACAAACTGGTCATGTTGTAGTAGGTGTACATTTTCATTTTAGACCTTGCAGAGTTTTTAATAAAACCATGGAGAAACCTGAGTCTCTTCATCAGCCCTCACCCATGTGCCTCACTTCCCCCCCCTGAAACCCAGCTCGGAGGCAGCAGAGATTTCAATGGTAGATTTTACTTCAGCACTCGGAATTTGAAGGACTTTCTAGGCTTGATCCTTTCCTCAACATCTGTGCTGGTGGACACCGGGCAGCCTTCCAGCAAACACAATGCTCTCCGCAGGCTTTGGGTTCTGGTTTGTTCCACCCTTTAACGAGCAGCAGACCACTCAAACCGCTGGCATTTTGCAAGCAAAAAAAAGCTGAGCAAGCCAGGACATGGCAGCTGGGGTCGGGAGCAGCAGCACCCAGGGTGTCTGGGGGTTTGTGCTGGGGTTTTGTTGCCCAATCCAACCCAAGAGCAGGTGACTTCTGTTTTTGTGAAGTGGCTGCTTGGCCCCTGGGTGATGTCAGCTTAGGAAGCCCTGCCCTCCGAGTCTTGCTGGTGATAAAATGACTGCCACTAGTAATCACAGGTGGTGATGGTTTGGGTCTCATCAAGATAAATGGCTCAAGGATGAAATTCAGGAGCTGCTGGTTCAGACACAAATTGTGCAGGGCCACATGGAGAGGCGAAGTCACCCCATGTGCACTCACCCCTGTGTAGCACCCTCAGCACAGCAGCTCCTTCCCAAGACAGCAGCTGCTGTGGGGATGCAGCACCAGCAGCAGTGTCTGAAGAGCCCCTGGGAGTGGTGGCAGCTGGCCATGGAAAAATACGGTAAAAACCAAGGTAAGGGCTGTGGCTACCGGGTGCTGGGGACTCTCAGAGCTGACTGGGCACACGGGAAAGGCAGCTGCCTGTCCTGCTCTAAGGACCTGCACCACAGCAGGGAGGGCAGAAGGGATAATATCCCTCCTCCTAAAGCCATCTTCCCTGGCTTTAAACTGGTTTGTGAGCACTGCCAGCTTTCAAGTCGAGCAGCTGAAGAAATTGCCTGCCTCAGGCACTTGGGGGGGGATTTCTTACCACAGCTAAAAGCATCAGGGACGAGGAGTCATTTATCTCCCTGCTGGTGCACCGCCTTTGCAGATCCCAGAGGGGTCAGTGCAAGGGACGAGCAAGTTTAGCCCTCGGGATGCGTGGAAGGCAAAGTTTACAGATGGTTTTAATGACCTGCAGGCCAGAGAGGCAGGAGGACTGCGAAAAAAGAGCAGCTGGGAGAGGGGTCATGGCCAGAGTAGAGGCAGAGTGCAGCCCAGACCCACATTCCTCCTCACGCCGAGAATAAGGCAGGCAGTTTCAGTCACTGTCACATTTCTGACCCACCCAACCCCCCTGTTTGGTGATTTGAGTCCTGCTTTGCCCCTCTGCCCTGCTGACTTGTGCTCTTACTGCAACTTCTTCACCAGTCTGAAGGCAGGGGAACACCTGGCCTTGCACAAACCCTACAGGAATTAACATCTCCAAGAAATCCTTGATAAGAAAAGATGGAAGTGAAACCTTTTCCCTTAGGCATCGTCACCAGCTCAGTGCTGCTGCCACACAGCAGGACAGAGCTGCCGACCCTGCTGCACGGCCGTGTGCTGGGCCCCACGTTTCCAACCTGCTTTGCTACCAGTCTGACTGGTTCTTACGGTACTCCAAGCATGTTTGATTGATATTCAGTCTCTGGTGTCAGTGCCTTTACGTGTTAGTTGCCTCTTCCCAACATCAACATGCCACTCACAGTCCTGCCTGCACCTCCTGCTCCCCCTCTACCCAATAAAGATACATCCAAGGGCTTCAGCTTGGGCAATGCCACTTTCTCCTCACCCATTTATTTGCTATTCTGTTTTACTAAAACTCACCTGGCATCAAGACCCTTTGCTTCATGTTCCCATCTGGGGACTGAGTGGCTGGAGAGCAGCCAGGAGGAAAGGGACCTGGGGGTACTGATAGATAGTAGCTGAAGATGAGGCAGCAGTGTGCCCAGGTGGCCAAGAGAGCCAATGGCATCCTGGCCTGCATCAGGAACAGTGTGGCCAGTAGGACAAGGGAGGTTATTCTGCCCCTGTACTCAGCACTGGTCAGGCCACACCTTGAGTGCTGTGTCCAGTTCTGGGCTCCTCAATTCAAGAAAGATGTTGAGGTGCTGGAACATGTCCAGAGAAGGGCAAGGAAGCTGGTGAGAGGCCTGGAGCACAAATCCTATGAGGAGAGGCTGAGGGAGCTGGGCCTGTTTAGCCTGGAGAAGAGGAGGCTCAGGGGTGATCTTATTACTGTCTACAACTGCCTGAAGGGACATTGTAGCCAGGTGGGGGGTGGCCTCTTCTCCCAGGCAAGCAGCAATAGAACAAGGGGACAGAGTCTCAAGTTGTGCCAGGGTAGGTCTAGGCTGGATGTTAGGAAGAAGTTCTTCACAGAGAGAGTGATTGGCATTGGAATGGGCTGCCCAGGGAGGTGGTGGAGGCACCATCCCTGGGGGTCTTCAAGCAAAGCCTGGCTGAGGCACTTAGTGCCATGGTCTGGTTGACTGGCTAGGGCTGGGTGCTAGGTTGGCCTGGATGATCTTGGAGGTCTCTTCCAACCTGGTTGATTCTATGATTCTTTACATTGCCTCCAAAACTCCTGCTGCAGCACTTGGATGCATTCTGAAGCAACTGTCCCTGCATCGGGGCAGGCTTTAAGAAGGTTCCTGAGTGGCTGCAAAGTCTCCCAGGAAAGGGCTGCAGGGATGCTCGGCAAGCTGGTGGCAGCATCTGAAATGGTAGGACAGCTGAAGAAGGATGCCTCTGCAGTGCCTCATCCCAAGCTGCTGTAACACAGCAGTTATAACTGGTACTGAAATGTTTCAGCATGTATTCTAATAACAGAATTAATATCATATGGCCTCATAGTACAGCCTGTGTTATAGTGGATCATAGAGTCACAGGGCTGTTTTGATTGGAAGAGACCTCCGGGATCATCAAGTCAACCCTTAACCCAGCACTGCCAGGTCACCACTAAACCATGTCCCTCAGCATCACATCTACACAGCTTCCAAAATGCCCCAGGGATGGTGACTCCATGACTGCCCTGGGCAGCCTGTTCCAGGCCTTGCTAACCCTCTCAGGGAAGCAACTGTCCAACCTGAGCCTCCCTTGGTGCGACTCGAGGCTGTTTTCTTTCATCCTATCTCTTGTTCCTTGGGAGAAGAGGCCAACAGCCACCTTGCTCCAACCTTTTTTCAGGGACTTGTGGAGAATGAGAAGGCCTCCCCTCAGCCTCCTTTTCTCCAAGCTGATCAGCCCCAGCCCTCCTCACAATCTGTGTGCTCTAGGCCCTTCATCAGCTTTCTAGCCCTTCACTGGACATGTTCCAGCACCTCAATGTTTTTGTTGCAGTGAGGGAACCAAAACAGACCCCCATATTTATATATTTATTTCACATTGATCTGGAGAAGCAACACAAGGGCCAGGATGGGGCAAGGTCATGCCCCATGCTTGTCACTCAGATCATGGTTTTGCAGCCCCAACAAAATCCTGGGGGTTCAGCCACATTTTTGGCTCTCAGAACTTCAGATACCGACTTTATTCCCTACTGTTTTGTTTTGAGAACTCCTTTGTTTGATTTCTTGGTAGATAGTAGCTGAACATGAGCCAGCAATGTGTGCAGGGGGCCAGGAGAGCCAATGGCATCCTGGCCTGGATCAGGAACAGTGTGGCCAGTAGGACAAGGGAGGTTCTTCTTCCCCGGTACTCAGCACTGCTCAGGCCACACCTGTGCACATCAGCCCTGGGCTCCTCAATTCAAGAGAGATGCTGAGGTGCTGGAAGGTGTCCAGAGAAGGGCAGCAAGGCTGGTGAGGGGCCTGGAGCACAGCCCTGTGAGGAGAGGCTGAGGGAGCTGGGGGTGTGCAGCCTGCAGAAGAGGAGGCTCAGGGCTGACCTCATTGCTGTCTGCAGCTACCAAAAGGGAGGCTGTAGCCAGGTGGGGTTGGCTCTGCTGCCAGGCAAGCAGCAACAGAACAAGGGGGCACAGTCTCAGGTTGTTCCAGGGGAGGTCTAGGCTGGATGTTAGGAGGAAGTTGTTGTCAGAGAGAGTGATTGGCATTGGAATGGGCTGCCCAGGGAGGTGGTGGAGTCACCATCCCTGGAGGTGTTGAAGCCAAGCCTGGCTGGGGCACTTAGTGCCATGGTCTGGTTGCCTGGCTAGGGCTGGGTGCTAGGTTGGACTGGCTGAGCTTGGAGGTCTCTTCCAACCTGGTTGGTTCTGTGATTCTTTTAAATTCATCCTGTTTGGCCCAGATGATTCCTCCACTGCTTCTTGTGTTGGAAGCTTCCTGCTTTTGGGAAGACATGCAGAAGAAATCCCTTAAGGCCCCAAATTGCAACTTAATCCAGCTACAAATCCCACCTGGAATCTGTCAGAAACAACGAGCCCTGACATACCTCCTTGGCCTAGCTGCCATGGCACCTTCAAAGCCCTCTCATCTCCTCCATGGAAATGCTGCCATGAGATAAGGCTCAGCCCTTGCCAAAAGACACAAAGCATCTGCCTGGCTGCAGAAAGGGGAGTCAGATAAAAGCTAACCTTGCTCCTAGTGTTTAGATTTGAGAGGACAGACAGCTTCCCTTGCTAGTTCTTCCTTGCACGGGAGATGTGGGGCCTTCATGGTGGCCCATGAACCTTGAGGAAGAGGTGCTGACAAGCCCTTGGGGGTGGTGGCACCAATGTATGGAAGGACAGTGACCCTCCATGTGCCACCTCGTGATAGAGCAATAAACTCTGAGAAAGTTCTTCACTGAGAGAGTCACTGGATGCTGGAATGGGCTGCCCGGGGAGGTGGTGGAGTTAGGAGCTGTTCAAGGCAGGATTGGACGTGGCACTTGGTGCCATGGTTTGGCCTTGAGCTCTGTGGTAAAGGGTTGGACTTGATGATCTGTGAGGTCTCTTCCAACCCTGATGATACTGTGATACTAAACCAACATGTGGATGCTGCTGAAAAGAAGTCATTTTTAATTTTTACTCCTCAAATCTCAAATTTGAAATGCTTCTCCCTAAATCCTAGAGCCACAGGATACCAGGTTGGAGGGATTCTTAGCTGGTCCAACCTTCCTTGTGAAAAGCAGCATCGAATCACATGGTTGTGCAGAAAAGCTCTTGGAGCTGCCTTGGGAGACCTGAACTTGACTACAGCCCATTGAAATGTGACCTCCTTAGCGCCGCTTGGGCAGGGCTCGGCAGGCAGAGGGTTAAGGCTGTCGCTGGGTGCCTTTAGCTGTGAGCGGAGCCCCCGAGCGCTGCCAAAGCTCGTTAGCCCCGGAGCGCCCTGAAGGGTCGCGGTGCTAATTGCAGGGACGGCTCTGCCTCCGGACCCGCCGCAAATCAGCAGCGGCGCAGCAAGGAGGTGCTGAGCTCTGCCGCCGCTAACAGGTGCTGGGGCACCCACGGCACCCCTGCTGCCCCCTGGCCAGGGCGCTGCCGCTCGCTGCGAGTGACCCTCTCGACCTCCCCGCCGGAGCGATTCCCCCTCCAGCTGCCTGGGAAGGATCCTTCCTCGTCTCTGTGCAGCGCTGGGATCACGACCGGTGGCCCCCAGGGCTGTAATGGGGTACAGGGCTGCCCCACCCCGCACCGCAGCACCCCGGGGCCAGGCAGCAGGGGGGGGAGGGCACTGTGGGGTAAAGCAGGGGAGAAAATAGAGAGCAGCAGCTGCTGGAAAAGCCATGAGCAGCAGGACTGAGAGTTGTGCATTTTCACTTAAAGTCTAGGAGAGAGGAGCCCTGCAGCTCTGGCAGCACCAGTGGCTGTCGTGGGGACATCTCTGTCCCTAGCCTTGATCAGCAGTAAATCGAGCTCCATGCTTCCATTCCAGACCCTCTGGGGCTTTGGGATGATCAAATTAGCGGGGTCAGGGAGGGCTACAGGAGCGGGTGAAGGGCTGCTCCATCTCGCAAGCTTGTGTGCTGTGGCTGAGCCTGCACTTCATCCAACCCCTAGCATCAGGTGAGTCCTGTCCTCATTCTCCTCTGCTCCCACAGTAAGCAGAGCTCACTGTAAAACATTTGCCTCATCCGTGCCCTTTTACCCTAAGGAGAAACCACCCTTAAAGGGTTTTCTTCTCCCTTGGGGCAGAGGAGGATCGGCAGCCCCTTAAAAGAGCTCTCAGAGCAATCTGGGTGTAGTGAGGAGGATGCTTTGCCTTGTGGGGATGGAGGGACACTCACAGGGAGAGAGAGGGATACTCATGGGCATGGAGGGATACTCACAGGTATGGAGGGAACCTCATGAGTATGGAGGAATGCTCCGGGGAAGAAACAGATGCTCATGGAATGGAAGGATCCTCATAGGGAGGGAGGGATGTTCAGGAGGAGTGATGCTTGTGGGGAGGAGTTTGTGCTCATGGGGATGGAAAGAGGTGCTCACAAGGAAGGACAGATGCTCATGGGGATGGAGGGATGCTTGCAGGGAGGCAGGGGAGCCTGTGAGAATGGAGGGGATGCTTGTGGAGATGGATGATAGTTGCGGGGAGGAACAGCCTCATGGCTAAAGAAGGATGCTCATGGGAAGGGAGGATGCTCCCAAGGAGGGGGCAATACTTGTGGGACTGAATGGATGTTTGCAGGGATGCTCCCAAAGATGGAGGGGGATGGCTGCAAGGAGAGTGGAACCCTGAGACAATTTGAAGTCTTGCCTGCTTGGAGTGAAGACAATGAGCCCGGGTTAACAAAGCTGTTAAGAGGTGTCAACAGCTTTGTGGGACCAAACCAGGCAGGTTGTGGGAGGGTGTTGTGGGAGAATGTCATGGGAGAAGCCATGATGCTAATTTTGTGTCAAGTTCCCAGCAATATCCCACGCTGACCCTTAAGGCAGCTTTTCCACCCAAACTCCGGGGTATAAACCAAAGTCCCTGCGATAATGCAAGGTCTCACCCTGGTGAGACCGAGCACCAGACTGGGCAGGTTCTGCCCTAGCTTCTCCACTAGGTTTGAGCAGCCCACGGAGAAACCCTTGTGGGCAGGAGGTCTGCGAGAAGTCCTCTGCAGAGCAAGCAGCATCCCCAGAGGCCGGCTGGGATTTTTAATGCAATAGTGCCCCCCCGTGTGAGCCCTGCGCGGAGGGACAAGGGCCCCGATGGCCTAGGTGGCCTTGGCTGGGACATGGGTGGGTGACGAGCAGGACAGAGTGCACCCATGGGCTTGCGGCAACACCCAGCTTGCGGATCAGGCAATCCTTCCTCTGGCCGCTGTCCTGCCCTGCAGGGAGATGGAGTGGGACACACGGAGGAGTGTGGCTCTCTGGGGGGAGTGTCGTGTCCCCAGCCCTCCCCTGTGCCTCGGCAAGGGACAGCATCACCTGGGAGAAACCTCGCCAGGATGTTTGGGATTATTGAGCTGCCTCATGGCCTCCGGGGGGGCTGGAGGGAACTGATGGTTTTGTGCATGTATAGAGCCATGTCTGAGGCAGCAGCAGTGCACCCTGGAATCCTGTTGTTGGGTGAGCTACAGGAGCAAGGACAGGTGGGTAATGGGTGTCTCTCTTACACTATGGGGACCAAGGACACACTGATGTGTGTCTTCTTGACACCCCAGGAACCCAAGGGTGCCTCTGGGTGCAGGTCAGCTCATTTGAGATGAACACAAAGGAGGGAGGAGTGGAGCAGTGTCCCTTGCTTCAGCTCTCAAAAATGGCTTGCCATGGTGAATTTCAATCCACCACCACCCCCCAGCTGACTCCATGCCCACCTATCCAGAGACTGTTTCAGGGCATCAAATAGGGAAAAGATGCTTTCAGGACAGGGCCCCTCCTTCCCCTGAGCGTATTTGAAGTTCAGGTTTGCTGTTTGAGCACTCCCAAAGCTTGCACACACATAAAGGCACGGCTGCAACTACCTGAGCACGGCTGCATACTCCACATGGTCTCACTGAGGCTATTGGGAGGGCATCCTATAGGGTCCACAGGCGATCGTTGTGCCCCTGTGGCCAGGAAGACCAACAGCATCCTGCCTTGAATCAGCAGTAGTGAGGCCAGCAGGACTAGAGCAGTGATCCTCCCCCCGTACTGGCTGCTGGTGAGGCTGCACCTCAAATACTGGATTCATTCTGGCCCCTCACTCAAAGGACACTGAGGTGCAAGACAGTGTCCAGAGAAGGGCAACAAAGCTGGTGAAGGATTTGGACCTTAAAGATCTCTTCCAACAAAAATGGGTGTATGATTCTAAGGCTGGTGGAGAGGTTTGTTGGATATATGGCTGGAAGGAAGGAGACAGCCCCAAGCTGTGCAAACAGAGAGCAGCATTTGCATGCTGTCAAATAACTGGGTGGGGGCAGATGGCTCTGGAGCCCATCGCCGGTATGAGGCACACCCCCAGCAAGGCTTGAGAGGCAGCTACCTCCCTCTGCTGGGATCAGAAAGGCTAATCCTGCGGGAATAATGGATGTAAGCCTCTTAGCTGCCGTGCTGTCAGTGCCTGCCACTGATGAGCTGATTAAAATCAAATGGAAAAGATTAAACTCACCCCCTCCAGGTACCCCAGGAGCCACACTGGTGGTAGGCAATGTGGAGGAGAAGCTCCTTGCTGGGTTCAGTGGCTTTGCTCTGCCCCATCCATCACGGTCCTGCCCAGGTCTAGGTGTTCTGTGGCCAGAAGGAATGTTTTGAGCCTTCTTAATCTTTTCAAATCCCCTCTCTGTGCCACACAGGGAGTTCTGGGCAGCAACCAGCCCCTTAAAGACAGCAGATTATCCATGTCCAAGTCGCCACCAGGAACTGAAGGAAATAGTGGCAGAGTGTTTGGAAAGGCAGGATGCAAACAGAGCTGATAGGGTGAAGAATTTGGTTTACAAAGAGGCTTTTTGAGTCTGAGTGAGCTACTGGTAGGACCTGAAATGTCATTTCACATCTGCAGCAGGTGCAGGGTGGCATTGCAAATCCTGGTCCTAGCTGTGAGGCTGCCCATGGTGGCTTGGGCACTCTTGCCCTGGAAAAGAAGAGGGACAAAGCTGGAGCTGAAGCTGCATGCTGGCCTGCTCATTTGTGCCTCTGATTTTGTGCTGATCAGTCCAGTGATTCTCCTCCATCTTTGCTGGTGGCTCTTTTCCAGGTCTTGTCTATGATGTGCAGTCAGAAAGACAGGATTATTTTGGAGGAGCTTGTTGCAGCCTGGAAACGTGGCTCAAAGCACATGGGGGTACACCTGGCTCACTTTCAGAGCCATGTTTGTGAATTAACCCCATTTTTTGTTTGAGCCTATCCTGGTGGGCATACTGAATTGATTGGTTGACTTTTGAGCAGGATGCCACTTGCTGGGTTCAGCAGAGCAAAGCTCCTCCAGTGGTGACTCAGAGAGGTGAGCCCTGAAGCCTTAGTATTCAGTCGATCTTCCTCCTGAGCTGCATTAATTACCCATTTGAGGAGAGAGAAGATGCCTGTGGAGAAAAAAGCAGCGGCAGAAAGAGTCAGAGATGGAGCTGGGGCTGTGACCCAGAGGTCCCCAGCTACAACCTGGCCCCACATCCCTTCTGTAGCACCCATGAGTGCTACCTGCACACTTCTGTAGCTCTGTGTGTGTCTAATGCACATGCTCATGCAACAAGGGGAGTACTTTGAATATCCAGGTGTGGGCTGCACCTGAAAAACGAATGTGCCACAACTTCTACCCCTTCCTTCCCAAATCAATGTCCTCCACATCACTTATTTCTCAGAGGTGCTTTAAAGCACGTGTTTGGGGTGCTGTGTGGGAATGGACTGAGATTTAGGGTGTTGCATGGGAAAAGGCAAAGTTTTGGGGTGCTGCCTTGGTACTGTGGAGAGAAGAAGCAGCTTCCAGCAACCTCTGCTTCTGCCCAGCACCCTGCTTTTAATTCACAGATTCACAGATTGTATAGGCTTGGAAGATACCCTCAAAGGTTATCTTGTCCAATCCCTCTGGCAGTCAGCAGAGACACCTCCAACTAGATAGGCTGCTCAGGGTCCTCAAGTCTGAGCTTGAATGTCTCAAGAGATGGAGTCTCAACCACATCCCTGGGCAACCTGTTTAAGCATTTTACCACTCTCATTATGGAGAACTTCCTCCTGACGCCCAACCTAAACCTCCCCTGCCACACTTTAAAACCACTGCCCCACATCCTGTCGCTACAAGCCCTTCCAAACAGTTCATCCCCAGCCCTCCTGTAGGTCCCCTTCAGCTGATGAAATGTAGCCATGAGGTTTCCCCAGAACCTTCTATTCTCCAGGCTGAACAGTCCCATTTCTTTCAACCTGTCTTCATAGAAGTGCTGTGGCCCTGCTCCAGCAGGTCTAGGTCCCATAGTTGGACACAGTATTCCAAGTGAGTGGCAGAATCACCTCTTGTAATATGCTTCTTTTGATGAATCATAGAACCATAGAATCAACCAGGTTGGAAGAGACCTCCAAGATCATCCAGTCCAACCTAGCACCCAGCCCTATCCAGTCAACCAGACCATGGCACTAAGTGCCTCAGCCAGGCTTGGCTTCAACACCTCCAGGCACAGAGACTCCACCACCTCCCTGGGCAGCCCATTCCAATGCCAATCACTCTCTCTGACAACAACTTCCTAACAACATCCAGCCTAGACCTACCCTGGCACAACTTGAGACTGTGTCCCCTTGTTCTACTGCTGGTTGCCTTGGAGAAGAGCCCAACCCCACCTGGCTACAGCCTCCCTTCAGGGAGCTGCAGACAGCAATGAGGTCACCCCTGAGCCTCCTCTGCTGCAGGCTGCACACCCCCAGCTCCCTCAGCCTCTCCTCACAGGGCTGTGCTCCAGGCCCCTCACCAGCTTCCTTGCCCTTCTCTGGACACCTTCCAGCACCTCAACATCTCTCTGCAATGGAGGAGCCCAGAACTGGACACAGCACTCAAGGTGTGCAACTCAGGATACATCAAATTGCCTCCCCAAATTCCTCCTAGGTGACGAAGCCCCACGAGGGGCGTGGGGCCCAGCGGAGGTGGTTAGGGGCTCACCCAGGGTGATGCACGCAGGGAGCCAGCGACAGGCGCTCCCAGCAGCGCAGAGCGCCCCGCTCAGCTGCGAGCGCCGCCCGGAGCTGCCGCCAGAGGGCGCCAGGCTCCCACGTTTGGGTGCCGCTTCCCACAATGCAGCGAGCCGGGCCGGGGGCTCCGCTCCGCTCCGCTCCGCTCCGCTCCGCTCCGCTCCGCTCCGCTCCGCACGCCGGGCTGCGGCCGCAGGGCGAGCCGGGGCAGCCGCGCAGCACCGCGCAGCCTCCGCCGGCAGGTAAGCGCTGAGCCCCGGCCCTCGGAGCGGGCCCGGGGACCTGGGGGTGTGCATGTGCGCGTCCGTGATGCATCTTAGGGTTTCGTAGAGCAACGGCTGTGTTTGGAGCCCCTCATGATTTTGCCGGTTTGTGCTGATGTTTTAGCATCTCGTTTTAATTTGTGTTTATCTGATGTGATTATTTTATGTTACTTTGCAGTCCCTCCCTCCCGCCCCGCTGGCGCAAGAGAGGGGGGCCCTGGCTCGGCCGAGGACCGGCACCGTCCCCGTCCGGATGGATTCCGGCTGGAGGGCACTTATTAGCCCCCTCCCGCCCGCGGCTTCCCCTGCCCCATGCCGGGCTTAGGGGGTGCTTGGGGAGGATTTTGGATGCGTGTAGAGAGGCAGCACCAGAAGTGGGGTGAGCCCTGGCTGGGCTGGTGGCTACATCCTTAAATCAGAAGGACTGGGTTTTCACCCGGACCCCCCCAAGTTAGACGAAGCTTGTGCCCGTGGCTTTGGGGTGCCGCTGGTTCCTCCCCGGCTGCTCCGGGACGGTGCAACGTAAAGGAGGCTGGAGGTAGCAGCCGCTGTTTGGATAGCGGGCGAGGAATCCTCTGCCCCTGGCGAAAGTTGCTTTCGAGTTTGGCGTTTTGAGCCGTGGGGACGGGAGGAAAATTGGCAGCTTTGGAAGGGCTGTGGAGCCGCAAGGGGAGATGGCAGCCAGGAGGGAGAGCCTGGGGTAGCCGGAGAGGAGGCGAGTGGCCCCTGGAAGCGGAAGAATGGCTTTGGCTTTCCTCGGAGAGGGATCTGGGGAGCCTTAGCGTGCCCGGCGCTGCTGGGTTGGTGGTACCTCTCCATCGTTTGACCACGGCTGTGTTAACTCCTTATCCTGGGATGTGAACCAGGCGGCTGTGGGCAGAGCAGAGGGCTTGCAGAAGTCAGGGCGCCGCGGTCTCGCTTCCGTGCCTAGTTCCCCCTTCCTGTGATGTATCTGGAGGTGCTTGGGACTCACCAGCTCCCTCGAATTGTGTTTTGGCTCTCTTGGTCGATTAAAACCTCTAGTTTTGCACAAAAGCCCCCAGCCAGAGCAGCATTAAAGTTTTTTCTTCTGTGCCAGGGAAGGAAGCTGGACACAGGCTAAAGCAAATAAACTTGTATTTCATCATGCAGGGTTGGGTTTCTTTGTTTTCCACCCTGCTCTAGGCAGTCTGGGCTCTCTACAGCCACAAATGCTTCCATGTCCAACCTTCCCCTTCGAACTCGTCTTACTGGCCAAGGGAAAAAACTTCTGCTCCTTCTTGCAAAGCTGGCTCCCTGTGGAGGCTGCTCTGTCCTCTGCCTCCTGCATGCTCTTCCTCTGTGTGTTTCTCCTTGGTTGCTGTGTGGGAGGGGTTTTGCAGGGTTTTTTCTCCAGGCCCATTCTTACAAAGCAGCTCAGGACCAAGCTGAGAGGTGCTGTGGATGTACAAAGAGTGAGCACAGCTGACCTGACAGCAGCTGTGTGTCAGCTGGGGTTGTGTGCTCTGCCGAGGGATGCATGTCCTCTCTGTGGCTTGTGCTGCTCAGCTCGGGAGGTAAAGGATGCTGTAAGTGATGGGAGCTGGGTTTATTTTTGGTCTCTATATGGGGTGTTAAAAACCCTAGGGTGCTGAAATATCTCTCTGCCTGTCCCCACTGCTGCAGGCGGGGAGCTGGAGACTAGATGCAATCCAGTGAGCAGAGGAATGTGCCTCTCCAATGCAGGAACCAAGGGCTGAGAAGGTTTCATGGCTGGAGGCACTAGTACATATCATTTATATGGGGCTGTAAATGTTCCCAACTGCCTGTGCAGAAGCCTTGAGGAAGAGATTTCTCCTTGCTGGAGAAGCTAGCACAGTCCCAGTGACGCAGGACCACATGCGTGCAGGAGCAGTGGGGCCGAGGCATGAGGTGTGTGAGGAGATGCAGTCCTGTGGCATCCAGGTGGATGACAAAGACCAGGGATGCTGCAGGTAGTGGGATGTTAGTGTGTGTGAAAAACCAGAAAGATCAACATTAGGTGATGTGTTGTGCCCTGATGTGCTCGTCCTGAGAAAGCAAAGGGCTGCGGGAGCCTATTGCCCTCACCGCCATGGTCCAGGGGAGACCTGTGCCTTCTTTCCTGAAATGAGGCCAGTGCAGAATCAGAGTCTGAGGCTTAAAAACAGTGTCATTTGTTAAATGTATTCTATCTTCTTCTAAGAAAGCAGATGAAATGTAGGTGCCAGTGCCTAAAGGGCATGCAAAACGCTATTACATCAGGAAGCAGGGAAGGGTTTACACACTGCGCAGGTTCCCCTCGCTTAGTCATGATGTTTCCAAGGTTTTTCACTGCACCTGCACTGACATTTCTCTGTAAGCAAATGCATGGGAGGGCACATGAGGGAATGAAGAAACCCAGGTGTTTTTTTCCCCAAGAATTGAAGGTTTTTTTTGTGTCCTCTTGAGAGAGACTTTCAGCTTCAGTCTGGCTTTCACAGAACCCCAGCATGGCGAGGGGTTAGAATCGACCTTTGGAGGTCATCTGGTCCACTCACTCTGCTACAACAGGGTCGTTCAGAGCAGACTGCTCAGACAGGCTTGGAATCTCTCCAGAGGAGACCCCACAGTCTTTCAGGGCAGCCTGGCCCCAGTGCTCCAGCACTCAGAGGAAAAGTTTTTTCTTATGTTCAACTGGAACCTCCCAGGTTCCAGTTTGTGCCCACTGGCCCTTATCTTGTTGCTGGGTGCCACTGAAAGGAGTCTGGCTCCATGTTCTTGCACCTGCTGGTTACATATAGATAAGCATTGAGATCCCCTCTCAGTCTTCTCCAGTCTGAACAGCCACAGGTTTCTCATCCTTTCTTCCTCAAGAGAGATGCTTCAGTTCCCTCAGCCTCTAGTGGACTCTCTCTATTAGTTCCTTTTCTCTCTTGAATTGGGAAGCCCAGAACTAGACACAGCACCCAAGATGTGACCTGCAGAGCAGAGCGGAGAGGGAAAAGAACCTCCCTTAACCTGCTGGTCCCACTCTTCTGAATGCCCCTGAGTAGACCATTAGCCTTCCTGGCCATGAGGGCACCTTGCTGTTAATCATGGCCACTTTTCCCACATCCCTCTCTGCAGAGGTGCTTTCCATCAGGTCAACCCCTAACCTGTATTGGTGCAGGAGATTATTCCTCCCCAGGGACAGGGCCTTACACTTGCCCTTGTTGCATACCATTAGAATCTCCTCTACCCAACTCTCCAGCCCATTCAGGTCTTGCTGAATGGCAGCACAGCCTGATGGTGTGTCAGCTACTCCTTGGTGGCTGGCATTGCTGATTGGTGTAAGTGATGCTTTCTTTTTTGTTCTGGACTTCTTTCCACCAGTCTTCACGCTCTGGGGGGAGGGAGGATGGAAATGCAGTCACCTCTGTAGAAAAACGTGGCATTTTGTGTCAGGTGAAGCCAAAGATAGAGAGTTGCTTTATTTGTCTCTTTGCTGAGTTTAAGAGGAGGCAGGAAGGCATTTAGGCAGGAGATGGAGAAAGGAGGTGGCACATGTGCTGCTCGTGTCATGGTGACATCCAGTTCTGTTTTGGTTTTAGGAGAAATACCTCTGTGGGGGCAGGCTCTTTCCAGCTTTACTCCTGCTGCAAAGATCTGAAGGTGAGGGAACCTCTACTCCCATGTCACCAACATTGATTTTTGCAGCAGCTGTGGTTTGATCACTGGGGATTCCAAAAAAAGATTTCTGTGGTTGTTGGGTAAGTTGAAGTTTAACAGTTCCTGCTTTCATCTCTTTTGTTTCCCTGGTGTCCCTTGGGAAGGAGGAAAGTCTTTCCAGTCCCATGTCAGTATTTATATGACATCTATAGTAATTTTCCAGCAGGTCCTAGGAACAGCTGGCTGGAAATGATCAACCAGGAGGTTTTATGACATGCACTACCTTGTAGGAGGACCAGGACAAGGTCTTCGTGGCCTTTTGTGTGGGAAAGCAGAGATGGGCACTGGTGGATGTCACATGGGGTAGATGCAGCTCCTGATGGCTTCTACTTGGATGACTCTGGATGTGCCATTTGTTTCTCAGACATCTGCTGGCTTTTCCCAGAGATGTGGTACTAGGATATGCAGTTATAATTGGGGAAGAAGAAAATAGTAGCATCTTACCCAGCTGCTTTCTGGGTTGCAGGTCTCTGCCCTGTCCTTTCCCTGTTCCTCTGGAGAAGCAGAGGGTTTGTTGTGGAACATTTGCTGTGTTCAGTTTTGGGCCACTCATTGCAAGAAGGACATAAAGGTGCTGGAGTGTGTCCAAAGGACGTCAAAGCTGGTGAAGGGCCTAGAGCACAAGCCTTGTGAGGAGCAGCTGAGGGAGCTGGGGTTGTTTAGTCTGCAAAAAAGAAGGCTGAGGAGACCTCACTCCCTACAACTCCCTGAAAGGAGGTTGGAGCAAGGTAGGAGTTGTTCTCTTCTCCCTGGTAACAATCAGTAGAAGAGGAAATGGCTTCAAGCTGTGCCAGGAGAGGTTTAGATTGGATATTAGAAGAAACTTGTAATTGTTGTCAGGCCTGGGAATGGGCTCCCCAGGGAGGTGGTTGAATCACCATCCCTGCAGGTTACACTCAGTGATCTTAAAGGTTTTTTTCCAACGAAAATGATTCTCTGGCCTGGGTATGTTTTTTTTTCCCTCAGAATGGGTCTGAACCTGCCCAGTTCTGCTGCAAAACCTTCAGCTGTTTGTCTGGGCCATGGTTTAAAATTAAATGCATTTAAAAAAATGTTTTCCCACCCCCCCAAAATAGTGTTAGTTTCTGAGACTCCCTGTAATTTTGATGGTTAGGGGATAGCTTTCTTTATATTAGTTCATAAGGAAATTTGTAATGATAGAAAATATTTAAAGTAGTGAATGAAATTGATAGGAAATGCTAAGGAGCATTTGCTGTTGACTGAAGCTGCTGATGGGTGATCTCTGCATGAGGCTTGGCTGGAAGTCAGGGCCTGTGGCAGCCCAGATGTAGGAGTGGAGTGGCTCATTGGAGAGCTGGAAGCCCCGATTTGGACATCCTGGTTTCACATGGGTGTTATTTGCTTGCCAGCCAAACAGCCAGCCTGGCGAGGTGTGCATCCAGCTCTCTGCAGGAGCTGGCAGCAGAGTGCTGCTCACTTTTGGCCTCATATGGCTGGGAGGTAGAAGCGTGTCCTGGTACCAAATGAGGAGGAACTCCTTACTTCTGCAAATACAGGAGGAGTAGGATTTGCTTCACGTGATGGAAACAGGCCAAAAGGGTGATGAAAAAGCAGGAGATGGATGCGGGTTTGTTCAGGGCCTCCATCAGCTCTGACCCACCTCAGTGTGGCCTTAGGAACGAACTGATCCACCTTCAGGGCATGCTACAGATAGCTCTGAACTTGTCCTCCTGCCTTAGTGAGAAATTCCTTCAGTTAGGCTTCCCTGAATCAACTTTAAACCATCTGCCAGCACTGACCCTGGTAAAGTGGCTGCAGAGAGCAAAGAAGCCACCTGGGAATCGCTTTGCTTCTTGGACTGGCTTTGTTACCTTGAAACCAAATCTGTCCCTGTGAGCTGGGGCAGAGGAGGTCACTCCCTGGGCTGCAGGGCAGACATAAACACTGTTATTTAGCCACGGGGGAGGATAAAATAATGAAATAATCAGAAAGCTATTAAAAAGCATCCTAAAGCGAAGGCAGCAGGTGCTAAATGCTGCTGTGCCTTTGCAGTGCTCTCTACTTGTCTGTGTACTACTGGTTTGTGTAAGCTCCTTCATCATGTTTTGTTACTGCTTCATCAGACCTTCAGAAGATGCTGTATAAAAGTAAAAAAGATGCTACTGGATACCTGGATTTCAACAGAATCATAGAATGGTTTCAGTTGGAAGAGACCATAAAGATCATCTAGTTCCAACCCACTCCCTGCCAGGGGCAGGGGCACCTCTTACTAGACCAGGTTGCTCAAGGCTCTGTCTGCCCTGGCTTTGAAAACTTCCAGGGCCTCTACAACTTTTGTGGTCAACCTGTTGCAGCACCTGACCACCCCTCTGTCATCAGTTTGCAGATCTGAGCATGTGGCTTCCTGGCATACAAACACCATTCCCTGAGCCTGGTAATTTGCTGGTAAAAGGGAGAGGAAGTATAAATGCCTTTGTAATTGCAAAGCAGGGCTGTGAAAGAATCCCATGGGGACATATGTGCCTGCCTCAATCAGGGGCTTTGGCCACCTATAGCAGCAGTGGGATCAGGGCCAATACTTTGCATTTCCATTGCTTTCAGCATATTTTCTTTTACCTAACTGGCATTCTAGAGTTTCCTTGCAGCTGAAAATGAGAAAACTCTGAAAAAAAAAACCCATCTCAATCAATTTTTTTTCTCTCTCAGCTTTCATTTCACAGTTCACCTTTCTTTCTGCCTTTAATTTCTGATGGGGCTTCTGGCTTTCTAGAGAAAGGAGGGGAGGGGGATAAAAAGAAAGCAGGCATTTAATAATAGATCAAAAATGAGATAAAGCAGAAAGTCAACCCTCCCCTACATTCTCCCTTCCCAAAAAGCAACTAAAGAAATTGCAAACTGCCTTGAAGAAGGGGAGTGAAAACAGTGAAGATCAAACCTGATGTTAAGTATAGATGAGGTGTTTATATTTTATTTAATGACTGTGTAGTGCCACCCTCTTAGAAAAGCTGCTCTCCCCTGAGCTGCTGTGCATGATTAATAAAACAGCAGAGATGAACTGGAACAGGGAAAATTCAGCACGAATCGAGTGCCAAAGGTGAACACAGCAAGCATCGTTAGCAGGCGTGGGCAGAGTTTGTTGCTTAGTACACCTGAAGGTCTCTGTGTACTTGGTGACAGCTGTAACTGGAGGTACCTCCAAAACCCAGGAGGCTTCATGAGGTGGTTTTTGTTATCCAAATCTTGACCATGTTTGGTAGAGCCGTGGGGTCTCAGAGGGATGGGAACTCAGTGGGCTTTGGGCAAGATGCCACCTCCTTACAAGAAGGACATTGAGGTGCTGGAGTGTGTCCAAAGAAGGACAGCAAAGCAGGTGAGTGGTCTAGGACACAAGTCTTGTGAGGAGAAGATGAGGAAACTGGAGTTGTTTAGCCTGGAGAAAAGGAGGCTGAGGGAAGACCTTATGGCTCTCTTCAGCTCACTGAAAGGAGGTTGGAAACCAGATGGAGGTTGATCTCTTTTCTTAAGGAACATGCAACAGAAGATGCAATGACTTCAAGTTGTGCCAGGAGAAGTTTAGATTGGACATTAGGGACAATTTCTTCACAAAAAGGGCTGTCAAACCCTGGAAGAGGCTGCCTAGGGAAATGCTGGAGTCACCATCCCTGCAGGGATTGAAAAGCTGTGTAGGTGTGGTGCTGAGCGACATGGTTTAGTGGTGGACTTTGCAGTGCTGGGTTAATGGTTGGGCTCCATAATGTTAAAGATATCCACCAGCCAAAATGATTCTATGCACAGGCAGAAATGCCATCATGGAGAGATGAGCTGATGTGGTATTAGTCACTGGCCAAAGTGCACCAGAAAGAGCCTTGCAGCATGTCTCAGCCTGGGAGAGCATTCAGTCAAAGCTTGCACTTGATGAGACACAATTTCCCTGGAAAAAGAGGCTTAGCTCTGGCACCAGGCACTGCAGCCATCATCCTCAGGCCTGGTCTTGTTTGTTGTAAATCCTTTGGCTCCTTTGGGCTTTGGTTTTAGTGGGACCTTTGCTGTAGGACAGGAAGGAGGGCAGGAGTTGGGGTGGCCTTGTGTTCCTCGTGAGACACTTTGAAAATGTGGTTCATATGGAGCTGCTTTTCTCCTGTCTCATCCCAAAGGTCTCTGAAGCCAGCATGGACATTGTGAATAGCAGCTGTGTGGGCTCAAGTGAGCTAGACTGGGAGGATGTGCAAGGAGAAAACTCTTGCACTGTCTCCACTGGAGATAGGGCAGAAGAGAGGGCCTTTAGCCTAACCCACTTGATGGTCCTGTTTGCAGCCTTGGTGAGTCAAATCCTAAGAGGGTCACAAGGCATAGCCAGTCCTCTCCAGTACTGTCTTTGTCCAACACAAATCAACCCAGCCTGGATCATGCCATGAGGACCCATACCTGTAGCTGCAGGTATTTTTCTTGCTAAATCACCCACTTTTAAGTGCAGAAAGTGCCACAGTCTGTCTCGTTCTGCAGCTGCAGCAGGGAAGAGGCTGAAGAGCTACATCCATCTCAGCTGTGAGTAGTGAAGGCACAGCCAGAAGAGAAAGTGAGCAGCAATCCCACACGTGGGTCTGGCACAAGACAAAGCCAAAACTGCTTGCCCACTGGGAAGTGCCACTCCTGTAAGACATTAGCATCCTTTAAGGTGTTAACTTATATTTTTGTCACCTTCTTGGTCTCCACTCTGTACTTACAGACTTGGAGGAGAATCTGTTTCATTGCCTGCTGGGCTGCTGCTCTTGTTTATTCTCCAAAAGGAAGTAAATTAGACGTGCCAGAGCTTAAAAAAAAAAAAATCCAGACTTTGAAATAACCACTTGGAAGTAGAGTAAACCTCAGCAAGAAAATGTTTGTCTTCCACTTTTTTTTTCTGAGGCTGGCTAGGAGTAAAGTGCAGGGAGAAGATGAAGCAAAGTTTACTTTCTTTTGGTTTCATATATATTCTTCTTTTTCCTTTTCCCGAAGTTGCTTTGTCAAGTCTGAGTGGAGAAAACCAGCTGAAAACGTTGCCTTGGTGGACGTGGGGTGGAGGCAGGAGCACATCTATTTTGTTTATTTACCTATTTTTCCCAGTGAGGCCCTAAGGCAAACCAGCTGAGCTGAGGCCGTATTGCCTGCTGCATGTGGGCAAGAAGAGCAACAAGAAATTCTTTTTCCTGACATCAAGATGAGCACTGGAGATATGTGATTGAGTCAGCAATGCAGATGCCATCAAGTGTCTGCTGTATTCCAGTGTCGAACCAGAGCAGTGTCACAGCCTCATATCCTGCATCTCCTGATAAGAATGCAGTTACCTCTGAGGAAGCAAAACATGGTGCAACCCCCCTATGCTGCTGCTTGTGAGCACCTCTAGCTGGCACCAGCAGTGCTCTTGCAGTAGCCTGTATAGCCTCAGGCTGCGCCAGGGGAGATTTAGGCTTGAGGTGAGGAGAAAGTTCTTCACTGAGAGAGTCATTGGACACTGGAATGGGCTGCCCGGGGAGGTGGTGGAGTTGCCATCCCTGGAGCTGTTCAAGGCAGGGTTGGATGTGGCACTTGGTGCCATGGTCTGGCCTTGAGCTCTGTGGTAAAGGGTTGGACTTGATGATCTGTGAGGTCTCTTCCAACCCTGATGATACTGTGATACTGTGATATACTGTGATACTGTGATATACTGTGATACTGTGATATACTGTGATATACTGTTTCTTTTCAATTCTACATCCTGGAGCCCCAAATGAGGGTTTTTGAATGTAACTGCAGTGTCTATATGCACACATATATGTGTGACTATGTAAGCAGGACTCTTTTCTGGAGCACCCAGTGTTGTGTTAAGCCCTGTTAGACCACTAAGAGCAGTATGTGTCACCAGTCTGGGTGCTTGTTGTTTACAGGTTTTTCCAGCATACTGTATGCATGAGAAGAGAGGATTAGCATCATTTGAGTTTCCAACCATGTATTTACCTCAAAAATCAGCTTAATTTCCAGCCTTAAAATGTTTCCCTTTCAGTTTGCCCTGAAAACGACAGGCAGAAGTGAAATCCTTTATCCCCAGCAGTTTTCTGCTTCTCCTCTGCTAGACTTTACCAACCAGCTACTGGTTTTGAAGGCACAGACCACAGCCCAGCTCAGTGACAGCATTTCCTTCTATTGTTTGGTGGAGGCAGCTTCTGGCTCCCTGCACTATCTTTTGCCATCAGCTGTCTCCTTTCTCCTGATCCCAGGGGGACCATCTTTGTCCTGTTCCTGCTTTAGTCCTGTTCCTGGACCCAGCCTGGGAGGCTGCAGTGGGAAGGAAGGAGAGTTGCAACAGTGTGGTTTATATCCCTTAAAACCAGCTACAGCAGTGAAATTTTGCAAAGATGTGGCTGTATTGTCCCCAAGGGACAGTGTGGAGCTTTTAAAAGGACAGTTATGCTACTGTAGTGGTGGTGGAGGCAGAGGAGGACAATTTTCACCCAGATTCCTCTTTTGAGGGGCTTGTTGTTCCTTGAGGGTTTTCTGCACTGGAGGCTACAGAAGCTGAGGGAATTAAAAAAAGCTTTTTGTGGTTCCCCATCTGTAGATTTGAGGGAAAGCATTTCAAATCCACCACCCTAAGCTATACCATAAATCTCTCTGCAGAAACACGGAGCCTAGACATTAATAATTGGGAGCTTGCACAATAAAGCACTGAAATATTTCATGCATGACACAACATCTTTCAATCCAGCTGATGCTGTGCAGAGATCTGTGTGAAAGTTCTGTGCAGCCAAGTTAGAGAACTTTTTCCTCTCGTTTGTGCCTTTTGAAGGAGAAGGAAATAGGAAGGAAAAATCACTCATATCCCAAGGCTCAAGCATGGGGTTTTTAAGGTCCTCCTATTTTATGAATCATAGAGTCATAGAATCAACCAGGTTGGAAGAGACCTCCAAGAGACCTCCAACCTATCCCCTGGCCCTATTCAGTCAACTAGACCATGGCACTAAGTGCCTCATCCAGGCTTTGCTTCAACACCTCCAGGCACAGAGACTCCACCACCTCCCTGGGCAGCCCATTCCAATGCCAATCACTCTCTCTGTGAAGAACTTCCTCCTAACATCCAGCCTATGCCTACCCTGGCACAACTTCAGACTGTGTCCCCTTGTTCTATTGCTGGTTGCCTGGGAGAAGAGCCCAACCCCACCTGGCCACGGTGTCCCTTCAGGTAGTTGTAGACAGCAATGAGGTCACCCCTGAGCCTCCTCTTCTGCAGGCTGCACACCCCCAGCTCCCTCAGCCTCTCCTCATAGGGTTTGTGTTCCAGGCCCCTCACCGGCTTTGTCGCCCTTCTCTGGACTCCTTCCAGAACCTCAACATCCCTCTTGAATTGAGGAGCCCAGAACTGTACACAGTACTCTAGGTGTGGCCTGACCAGTGCTCAGTACAGGGGAAGAATAACCTCCCTTGTCCTGCTGGCCACACTGTTCCTGATGCAGAACGTGCTGAAAGAAAACAATGCAAATTTAGTTATCTTTTCCCTCCTTCCTTCCCACATCTTCAGATTTTTCCCATTCAGCCAAGCTGCTCCTGGACTGTGACTGAACATGAGAAATGTTAGTCCCCAGAGGTCTGTGTCCCTGAGGTTTGAGGGCTCGATGATAAGAGCTTTGGGCCATGACATGACAAATGTAACTTCACAGTTGCTTGTTCACGCTCTAGCAAAGGTGTGTTTTGGGTGTAGGTATTTCCCAGCAACAAAGCTGAGATCTTAGCAGCTCTTAAATGAATATTCTTCACTGGTTTTTGTTTGTTTGTTTGTAATGCAGTTAAAGGTAATTGGAGGACTGGCAGTATTTTGAACAACTGTATCCACCTAGGTAATTATGACCTTGGATTTATTCAATCAAATAATATCAAGATTAAGAGTGAAAAGAGCTGTGTCAATCACAAGGAATTGTGTTGCAGCCTGAGTGCAAATTCATCACCTGAGATCAGGAGACTCTGGCAGGGTATTCTTCATTCATCAGCAAAAGGCATCACAGCAAGATCATTTAACTGTCATTTATCAATTTACCAGGATACTTAATTAAGTTGGGGCTGGAAAGAGGATAATGGGAATGATTCTGCTGGTGGTAATGAATCTTCAGACACCTGAGGACTTCCATTTTGCTTGCTGCTGTGTTGTGTTTCATGTAGCCTTGAAGGCCTGTTAGGAACACAGCCTGGGCCAGTGATGCACTGCTGTTAGTGGCCCTGGTGTTTTTGTGTCCTATCTAAGTGGCATGGGTAGACTTGCACCATGCATTGAGCCATGCAGATTGTGGGGGAGGAGGGTGTGGGTGCTGTCTGTTGGCTATGTATGAGCAACTGTTGCATGCACAAATACAAGTTCTCACCCTGTGACTGTTAACGAGGAGTTATGTATAATGTTAATCACAACGTTTGAGTGCAGAGCAGGTTGTTACCTAAGGATGGGCTGTGTTTGCTGTTGAATTTACATATATCTCTCCTCAACTTGTGTCTTGGCTCTAGCTTGAAAAAGGAGTGCTGGGTTCTGTGCTCTTTCCATTCTGCCCAGGTCAGCTTTGTGACAATGAAAACATGTGCAGCATCTGGCCTGTATCAACAGTAGTGTGGCCAGCAGGACCAGGGCAGTGGTTGTGCCCCTGTATTCAGCACTGGTGAGGTCACACCTCAAATACTGGGTTCAGTTTTGGACCCCTCATTCCAAGAAAGATGTTAAGGTGCTGGAGCAGATGAGCAAGTACAACAATGCTGGTGAGGAGTCTAGAGAGCAAGTCCTTTGAGGAGTGAGTGAAGGAACTTGGGTTGTTTAGCCTGGAGAAAAGGATGCTTAGAGGAGACTTTCCTGCTCTCTACAGTTTCCTGAAAGGAGACTGAAGCGAGGTGTGGGTTGGTCTCCAAGGGAACATGAAACAACACAAGAGGTAATGGTCTCAGATTGTGCCAGGCAAGGTTTATGTTAGACACTAGGAACAATTTCTTCATAGAAAGGGCCACGTAGCCCTGGAACAGACTGCCCAGGGAAATAGTAGAGTCTCCATCCCTGGAGGGGTTTGAAAGCTGTGCAAATGTGATGCTGAGTGACATGGTTTAGTGATACCTAGCAGTGCTGGGTTAACGGTTGGGCTTGATGATCTTGGAGGCCTTTTCCAATCTTAAGGACTCCATAATTCTATTACTCTATTCTTGAGTACATACAAATACTCACTTTTCAGGGTAGCTACATCTAAGACTTCAGGTTATTTCACTGCTTGGGATCCACAGCACCACTCCCTTGTTTTGCCCTTATGATCGACACCCATGTTGTTTTCTTACAAAACAAGACTCAATCTCATTCAGGTTTCTAATCCCCCCATAGGTAAGTATGTTTTGTGCCACCCCAGTAACTTGTAAACCTGTTTCAGTCTCAAGCCTAACAACGAGATACAGGTCTGCAGGGGTAATTAAGGTTGCATAAGTTAATGAAAAACAGACAAGAGGGATAGCTCAGGTACTTACTGAGCCTCAGGGAGAGGTGCAGTTCCTGCTCGTGTGAGTGGGTACCAGCCAGTCCCCATGAGGGAGAGATCTTCCAACTGTTTTGGTCGTGAAATCTTATCAACTGGAGCCAGAGTATGGCCCCAGTGTTGCCCTGGTTAATCCTAGGATGGTGATCTCTATTTGCAGTAAAATGTCTTCTGAGTTGAAACGTGGTGGTTTGGACAACACCAGCGCTGGTAGAAATTGTCTGGTGCAAGGGAAACCTGAGGCTCAGATGGAGATGTAGCCTGCCTGCTTTTTGCAAAAACACAGCAACAGACTTCATCAGGTCCAAGGACTCCTGAATGTTTCCTCCTAGGGTTTCATACAAGTCCTGTTGTTTTCCTGCAACAAAAGCAGGAGAAAAGGAGAATTACTTTGATTTTAATACAGAAATACCTCTGAGTAGATGGAGCAGAAGGAACCACTAGCAAGAGGAATAGGTGGAGATTAAAACCACCTTCTTTCTCTTGCTGTCCCTTGCACTTGCACACACATGATACATGCATGTAGTCAGACCTCTTCTCGTTGTGTAACACGGGGAAACTGAATTGAAAAGGAGACAATACAAACCAGCATGAAAGGGGAAATATAAGAGGATGAGTCAGCTCTGTGCCTGCCTGTCGAAACCAAGGGGAAGTCTGCCTGGTGCTCATGACAGATCTTTTGCAAAGAAATCAAATTGATGACAGCCTGTAAGACAGACTGGAAACGGTATGAAAATTGCTGGTAGGTGCTTGAATGTCACTGACTGCATGGAGTGAATTGTAGGCTGAGTTGCAACAATTTCCCTGAAGCTGCGTAGATTAACATACAAATACCAAGGAAGTCCAATCTGCAAATCTTTATCTTCTTCAGCTTGAGAGTCAAATGAGTGCATTATGGAAGTGTCATCCATTTGAGTCGATTGTTGCTGCTGCTGCTGCATTTGTGGAGAGGATGTATCTGAGTTTACTAATAACGATACTGAGGTGCTGAGAAACACAAGTGTCTTTGGATTGTTCTTCCTGGAGTAGCTTATTCTTATTTCTGGCATTTTATTAATTTATCCCCCTCCCCAGTTCTAACATCCTCTGGAGATGTCTGCTGAGCAAAGAATTAGAATCATAGATGCATAAAGGTTGCAAAGGACTTCCAAGATCATCGAGTCCAACTGTTAGCTCAACACTGCCAAATCCACCACTATACCATGTCCCTCAGCATCGCATCTACACAGCTTTTCAATCCTCCCAGGGAAGCTGACTCCACCACTTCCCTGTTCCAATGATCAACCACTCTTGCAGTGAAGGTATTTTCCCCACTATCCAATCTAAAGCTCCCCTGGTGCAACCTGAGGCCGTTTCCTCCTGTCCTGTCACATGTTACCTGAGAGAAGAGACTGACCCCACCTCCCTCCAGCCTCCTTTCAGTGAGTTATAGAGAGTGAGTGTGATGCCTTCTCTTGAGCCTGAGCCTTCTCTTCTCCAGACTAAACAAACCTAACTCCCTCAGCTGCTCTTCAGAAAACTTCTGCTCTAGACCCTTCACCAGATTCGTTGTCCTTCTTTGGAAACAAAAGCAATGGAGATGCACTGTACATCTATATCATCTTTTCTCCAAGAGTCTATTGTAAGCCTTGGAAACTTTAAGGTAATTTTATTTGCTAGAGGAGAAACTGTGATTGTTAAGAGAATCTAAGAATTTACCAACCTGCTAGTAAGTAGATTGGGCTGCTTGGGTATTTTTTGGTATAAGCAGAAATGAAAGTTAGTGGCCAAAACTTCTCATTGATCCCCATTGTATCATTGCTTCACCCATTTGACTTCCTCTCTTGCTCTCTGCTTGTGCAGTAAAGATACAAAATCAGTCTTGCACCCACTTGAGAAGTAGCTTTACAGATGAGATTTTGGGTTTGGGGGGAGAGGCAGATATTCTGAGTGATAGATGGCTCCTGCTGTCAAAGAAATGCGAGGGCAATTCTGCCTAGTAAAGTTGGTATGTTTCTGAGAGCCCTGAATTTCTGCCTTCTGCTCAGATGGTTTGAAAAATTGCCTTTTAGGAGCTGTTGCCAATGGCTTCACCATTTTGCCTTTCCCCCATCTTTATAAACAGTTTCTGCACCCAAGGAGGTAGCTGTGAGGATTAGTCACTGGTTCCAAAGCTCTTTGAAGATGGCAAGTGGTGTATAACAGCTCAATGTTTATTAATGGCATGGCTTAGTACAATGAGAATTTTTTACATCTGAGATTAAATATGCAAGGGCAGAGCCTTGGCAAGTTGGAAATGGCATTCATCTCATCCCAGCTGCACCAGTTGATGACACCTGATTGTCTGGCTCATCATACCTGATCTGTGGGCTGCATCAGAGAGCCCTCCATCACCTTACTCTTTTAGCAAGCTCTTCTTCCACTGGCCTCTTGCCACTGCATGTACCAAGTTTAAATCTGCTTCTGTGTTTTTGGCTTCATTCCTCCTAAATGTTTTCACTTCTGTTGGCTGTAACTGATCCCAGTGGCATCTTTCATGATACACTTCATTCAGCTTCTTCTATTGCTTCAAGTGCAAGAACACTCCTAAAATTCAGCCTATTTTTTTTTAACCAGAAAAAAAAAAGGCACAGGGTTGCATGGTTCTGTCATTGGTGGGAGAAGGAAATGATTTTTCTTAATCTTTACATTTGATTGATTTTAAAACTCAGCATACAAGGTGTGGTGATTTCAGTGGAACATTGTTGTAGTTGGAAAGGGCAATATATTGTTGTTCTTCCTCTCTTGGGAGCCAGAGCCAGGACTAGTATTGACTAAACATAAGTATTGCCATCTGGTGCATGATCTCAGATCACTTCAGGACTGGGGAATGAATCATAGAAGCATTAAGGTTGGAAGAGACCTACAAGGTCATTGAGTCCAACTGTTAACCCAGCACTGTCAAGTCACCACTAAACCATGTCCCTCAGCATCACATCTATGCAGCTTATCAATCCTCCCAGGAATACTGCCTCCATCACTTCCCTGGGCAGCCTGTTTCAATGCTCAGCCACTCTTTCAGTGAAGAAATTGCTCCTAATCTCCAACCTCTAGCACAGCTTGAGGCCATTTCCTCTCATCCTATTGCTTGTTGCTGGGGAGAAGAGGCTGACCCACAGTTCAGTCCAACCTCCTTTCAAGGAATTGTAGAGAGGAAGGTCTCTCCATAGCTTCTTTTTCTCCAGGCTGAAAAGCCCCAGTTCCCTCAGCCACTTTTCATACAATTTGTACTTTACACCCTACATCAGATTTGTTGCTCTTCTTTGGACACGCTCCAGCATCTCAGTATCCGTGGAGTGAGAGGCCCAAACCTGATCCCAGGATGTGAGATGTGGTCTCACCAGTACTCAGTACATGGGGAAAATCCCTGCCTTAGTCTTGCTGGCCACACTATTGCTGATCCAAGTCAGGATGCCGTTGCCCTTCTTGGCCACTTGGGCATGTGCTGGCTTATACTCATCTGACTGTTGACCAACACCCTCAGGTCCTTTTCTGCTGGAGAGCTTTCCATCTACTCCTCCCTAAGCCTGTAGCATTGCAGGGGGTGATTGTGACCCAGGTGCAGGAATTGGCACTTGGCCTTGTGAAAGACTTGGAGAATGTCATTCATTTCTCCATCAATAGGGAAGCTAAAGCAACTTGCCAGGCTGAGACCGAGGTAATGATTACTGGGGACAACAATTCCTGATCCACAGCAGTGTGTTTGTGCTGGAGCAAATTCCTCCCTACACCAGCTGGAATTATTTCCATACTTATTCTTTAGTTTGCCCCTTTCACTGACCTCTGCCTTTCTGCACTTACACCTTAAAAAGCTCATTGCCCAGTTCTTAGCTGACAAGATTTCAGACTGCTGTGGTGTTGTCAGCCTGTGTGCTTCTGCAGAGCCTGTGTGTGTAGGCATGGATTTATAGGGAGAGAAAGAAAGGCTGCTGCTAAGGACATCTATGAGTAATAACCAAATTAGAAGGCAGTGTTTGCACATGCATCACCCAGCTCTGAATGCATGGGTTTGCTTTTAAGAAAAAAAAACAAAACAGAAATAACTTGCTTATGTAGAGTTAATTTCTGATTGACTCCTTGAACTTCTCACTCTGCAATCTTGCCATCACCAGTAGCAATATAAGGCACTGCAAATGCAACTGTCCTCTGAAGATCATAGGAACAAAGGGCTACACAAATGACCAGGTCTGGAGCACCTCTGCTGTGAAGACAGGCTGAGAGAAGTTGAAGTTGCTCAGCCTAGAGAGGAGAAGGCTTCAGGGACACCTGCTGAGGTCTTTCAGTACTTAAAGGGGCCTATAAAGGAAATGAGAACAAACCTTCTGGCAAAGCCTGATGTGACATGACAAGGGGTGATGGATTTCAACTAAATGGTGGGAAATTCAGATTAGAGAGAAGGAAGAAATTGTTTCTGCTGAGGGTGGTGAGACACTGGTTTAGGTTGTCCAGAGAGGTGGTAGATGCCTCATCTCTGGAACCATACCACATCAGGTTGGATGTAGCTCCGAGCAACCTTCTCTAGTTGAAGATGGCCCTGCTCACTGCAGAGGTTTTGTACTAGATGGCCTTTAAAGGTCTTTTCCCACCCAAACCATTCTATGGTTGCACAGTTCTATGATTCTGACTCCAATGGAGTACACATCATCTCAGTCTTCCCCAAAATTACACTTGTGAAAACATTTTCATCAACATTTTATGCAGGACTACAAATGGCAGCAGTCCTGCTCACCTCTGCCCACCTTTTCTCACTGATGTTGCTCTTCCCCTGTACTCAACACTGGTCAGGCCACACCTCGAGTACTGTGTCCAGTTCTGGGCTCCTCAATTCAAGAGAGATGTTGAGGTGCTGGAAGGTGTCCAGAGAAGGGCGACAAAGGTGGTGAGGGGCCTGGAGCACAGCCCTGTGAGGAGAGGCTGAGGGAGCTGGGGGTGTGCAGCCTAGAGAGGAGGAGGCTCAGGGCAGAGCTCATTGCTGTCTACAACTCCCTGAAGGGAGGCTGTAGCCAGGTGGGGTTGGTCTCTTCTCCCAGGCAACCAGCAATAGAACAAGGGGACACAATCTGAAGTTGTGCCGGGGAAGGTCTAGGCTGGATGTTAGGAAGAAGTTCTTCACAGAGAGAGTGATTGGCATTGGAATGGGCTGCCCAGGGAGGTGGTGGAGGCACCGTCCCTGGAGGTCTTCAAGAGAAGACTGGATAAGGCACTTGGTGCTGTGGTCTAGTTGACTGGATAGGGCTGGGTGCTAGGTTGGACTGGATGATCTTGGAGGTCTCTTCCAACCTGGTTGATTCTATGATTCTTTTGTCTTACTAACAAAACCATTGCTAACAACAGAGGCAGGGCTGCACGGGCAGCTGAACTGCTGAAGTGATCTGGGTTAAGAGAACACTTCTAATGAGGTAGTTTTTGCCACATTCACTCAGGCATCAGCTTTTTCTTTGCATGAGTACAGAGATTAATTTTGTCTCAAGTTCTGAAAACCTGAAGACATGCTGAATAGATAGAAATGGGTTCTATTTATAGGCTACAGAATCCCTTTGTACAACAAACCAGTTTGTTTTAATTTAAGCTATGCATTCAGCACACTTAGCTTAATTCTAGTTAACGACAAGATTTACATGCCTTCCCCCTGCATTCTAATTGCTGTTTAAAATTATGACATAAATCCTAAGTAGAGTTAAACAGTCAGGCTGGGCATTAAGAAACTTCATTTACCATTTTTAATATAAAGTGCATTGACTTGCTTAGGTGATTAATTTTCACAAATGCCTGACTAAGAAAATAGGTTTCCAGTTTAACCAAAGGCCTGATTTATGGAGAAATGTGCCTTTGTTGCCCTCATAGAATCACTCTCCAGCAGCCTTTTGATAAGGAAGAAAGGAAATTCAAAAATGCAAAGCAAGAGAGTTTAAATCAGTCAGGATGGAAGTATTTTGCTCTTTGTTTTGCTTCACTAAATCCTGAAGTTGGAGGAGAAAAGGTAGGATGGTTGAGCAAAGATTGGCAGGTAAGTTAGCAGTGGTGCTCTTCAAGGACTGGTCTCAGGAGTGTTTTTAATGTATCGTGGAATCAACCAGGTCAGAAGAGACCTCCAAGCTCCTCCAGTCCAACCTAGCACCCAGACCTGGCAAATCAACCAGCACTAAGTGCTTCATCCAGGCTTTGCTTCAACACCTCCAGGCACAGTGACTCCACCATCTCCCTGGGCAGCCCATTCCAATGCCAGTTACTCTCTCTGTGAAGAACAAACAATTGAGTAATAATAATGGAGCAGAAATAAATGTGATTTGGAGATGTCATCAAATGTGGAAAAAGAGAACACCCCATCAATGAATGACTTCAGGACTGTTTGACTGTAAGCAAATGCAAGCTCTTGCAATGTAAACTCTGACAGAAAGCTGGGTTGCCTATATGAGAATTGGGATGGATTAATCAATTGCAGGATGATTCTGATATCCCAGTGACAAAGACACACACTGGGATCACATTTGTCAGCCAAGTTATTTCCACTAGTGACAGGGAAACGTGAATGCCACTGCAGCAGGTTTTAGTGAGGCATTGTTTAAAATGGACTGTGTGTTCCCTGTCCGTGTAAGGGAAATATTGATTTCAACTGTGAAGGGTGCAGAGCAGAGTGTCTGCTGGAAATGATCTGGAGAAGAGAGAAGCTGGTTCACAAAACAATTATAGGAGCCTGATGGTAAGCTAGTGACAGAAAAAGGCAGAGAAAAATTATATTCCTTCTCTATAAATACACTGGCATAAATACCAGAGAGGGATTTAAGTTAAATGACAATTCTGGCACAAGAACAAATGGCTCTGAATAAGTTTAGGCTGGAAATGAGCAGGATGGCTTCAAACCAAGGGAGGTTCTTGAATAGCTTTCTAATGGGAATTGTGTAACAGGGGCTAAAAACCTGATTACTGTGAAGATGAAGCCTGATAAATGTAGTAATGGGATTATGCAACGTAGTTGACTTCAGTATTAAAGGATCAGGCTCAGGATTTCCGGTCCTGTGCTTTGACAAATACACTTAAAAATCTTGCAGGTATGAGAAAAAAATGTAGAAGGTTTTCATTTTAATAATGATTCAGCTTGGAGTTGGTTTCTCCATTTCTAATGCACTAATAACTGAGTTGTGTGGACTGAGGAAAGGAGGAAGTATTCTTCCTGCACTGGAAAAAGCAACAGCTGGCAACTGGTTACCTGTTTCAGTGGTCGATTTTGGCAGCAGTTTGTACTGCTTAGAGGTATTTATATTTTTAATTTTAAATCACTTTGTTACATGGTAGTAAAGTTAAGCCTCAAAATAGATTGTGCTCAAAATGATGACAGCTATTTATTATTATTTCTTTGCCGTGGTATTTTTCAACCCCCCCTGCAGCACTTCATGCACACTTGTGTTTGTTATTGATCTCACCATTCTCTATTGATCCCCATTTCCTCCCCTCTTCCTGACAGTCCACAGTTTTCTTGTTGCTTTGCTAAAATCCCAGTAAATAAGGTTGCCTGCCTCTCTGTCCAAAGAAACCAGCTATTTAATCAAGGATGGGTGCCAAGCTACTTTAGCACAATGTACATTTGATCTCAGGATGCACTTCACGCTCTCTGTTTCCATGCCTTTTAAGTTTTGATTCAGACTCTGTATTCAAGTGTTAACTGCAATTGATGGCTGTGGCTTCCCCGAGCGTGGCTGCCTTCTAGCCCTCCTTCCTGAAACAGAGATACTCTGTGCAGAGGTCTCCACCACTTGGGAGAGATGGTGGTTGAAGAGGAATGGTATTGATGGGACAGTGTGTGGTTACACAGGAACATCAGGTATAGAATCATAGAATGGTTTGGGTGGAAGGAGACCTTTAAAGGTGAGCAGGGACATCTTCAGGTAGATCAGGTTCTCAGAACTCATCCAACCTAACCTGGAGTGGTTCCTAGGGTGCACCTCTCTGGGCAACCTGAGCCAGTGTCTTACAACCCTCAGCATAAATTATTTCTTCCTGAAATTTAGTCTGGATCTTCCCTCTTTTAGTTTAAAACCATCATCCCATATCCTGTCACAACAGGCCCTTGCTAAAATGTGCCCAACTTTTGTCCAGGCCCCACTTAAGTACTAGAAGGCCACAATTACATCTTTCCACAACCTTTCATTCTCCAGGCTGAACAACCCTGACTCTCTCAGCCTGTCCTCATAGCAGAAGTACTCTAGCCCTCAGAACATTCAAACATAGGCTCTGCGACAAGGAGGCTCATTCCAGCACTTCTAAGCTCTTATTACAAAGATTTCCTCTGAGGAGGAAAGGCTGAGAAATCTGGAGCTGTGTAGCCTTGAAAAGACTAAGAGGCAACCTCCTCAATGCTGACAAATATCTAAATTGTGTGGGGCAAGAGGAAGGGACCAGACTTTTTTCAGTGGTGTCTGGTGATAGGACAAAGGGCAACAGGCATAAAGTGCAACACAGGAAATTCCATATAAATGTAAGGAAAAACTTCTTTTCTGTGAGACTGCCAGAGCATTGGACCAGGCTGCTTAGAGAGGCTGTGGAATATTCTTCTCTGGAGATTTTCAAAACCCACCTGGATGTGATCCTGGGCAACCTGTTGTGGGTGACCCAGCATTAGCTGAGGGGTTGGACTACATGATCCCCAGAAATGCCTACTGACTCCCACCATGCTGTGATTCTGGCAACCTGGAACAGAGGGGATTGAGTGTCACAGCTGACTTTTACTTGGCTGGACAAATTACAGGCAGACTTTCTTGTAGCCCACTCTGCCTTTGCCACTATGTTCTATGCTGTCCTCATTACCGAACAAGACTGAGTCCCTACTCAGATCTGGGGACTTCACCAAGGCTACTCCAATCTCCATCCTGTTCTTATTGCTTCCCTACGTATGCTTTTTATTCAGCTCTTCTATTCAGGGTGCAAATGACAGATGGTTTTCTTTCTTTGATTTGCCATTGGAATGGGCTGCCCAGGGAGGTGATGGAGTCACCATCCCTGGGGGTGTTCAAGAAAAGACTGGATGAGGCACTTGGTGCCATGGTCTAGTTGACTGGATAGGGCTGGGTGACAGGTTGGACTGGATGATCTTGGAGGTCTCTTCCAACCTGGTTGATTCTATGATTGTATGATTCCTCGGAGCCTTTCAGTGTTCAAACCCATTAGCTTCACAAACTGTCTCCCTTAATTACTGCAACTTTTCTTTTTGAAATGGAAAACCTTTTACTTTGCTTAAACTGAACCAATTTGTAGAAAGTAGCCTGGAATTGAGTGATCACAAGCAGCTTTTATTACAACATCCTCACTGTTTGCTGAAAGCCAACAGCAGAATCACCTCTGGTTTGCTCGGCTCCTATTTAGTAAAGAAGTCTGTTGGCTGTGACATCCTGGACGTAGAGGGCCCTGCAGTTAGTATTTGTTCTTCCTTCTATATCTGGAATTTAAGATTCTCTTATCAGCCAATTCCTAGGAGTGTTTCTTTCTCTCTCTAGTCATTATGAAAAGCTCTCTATGCACATGCAGAGCTGACAGTGGGGTCTCCAGTGGACCTTTAACACAATCCCAACAGACAGCCTTTTACAGCCTTTTCCCAAAGTGACTTTAATCCAGGGCGATCGTTTTATGCATGCCATCGCTTTGGATTTCCAGCAAACACAGATGATTCACTCAGCTCACAGGGAAAAACTGCAGAGCAGTGTCCCAAAAGATTATTTAAACATTTGGATTTGGGGTTACGTGGGCAGTGTGCATGATCAGGTCTGACTTTGGTTTGGTACTTTGAGACTGGGTTTTCTTAACCACCTGTGCATGTGTTTTCTGGCCCTTCTTTACTAGAGAGAGGATGAGTATCATTCTTAACAGATTGTTGTTCTGACAGCCATGCAGGAGGAATTATCCCCAGTTTATGTTGTCATAACCAAAACTGGGGACAAATGAAATAGCTGGCTTAAGCTCCCAGGTCTGTGTGAGTGGAGTCTGTGTTCCCTGAGTCTTCTGTCTTTTCAAGAACTCTCAGCAATCTGGCAGGTTGTCAAGGCCCCCGAAATGGTGTGGACTCAAGAGCGAGCTGAAGGGCTGGAGACTTGCAGTCTTGTGTCTGATTGTCTGGTGCAGCAACACACACACTAAAAATGATGTTTTTGTACTTTACGGAGCTGCTTGGTTTGCAGTCACTTTTAATTTCCATTTAGACACTGCTGCATGCTTAATTACACAAAATGCTTTGGGTAGACAAGGGTGTAATGGCCAAGCTATGCTGCAGTTACAAGGGGTAGATGTTTGAGGATTATCTTATATACAAATGAAATGATTGTTTCTTTTTATCTCCTGTTTAAATGTAGTTCAAATTATGGAATATTTAGTTGAACAGAGTAAGCTGTTGCTTACCAGCATTTTAATACCAGTGGTTACCCAATGATTGTGTATTTATAACCTTACCATCTGTTCCAGGGTGGAGTTTGGGGGTAGGCTAGGTATCTTCTTTCTTGAGTGTCTCTGGAAAACTTCAAAGCATCTGTTCTGAGATGAAGGGAAAGCATGGTTAGCTGTAATATCCAAGGAATTCAAAGGAATTGTATAGAAATACAGCTGATTCCTCAGTGTAGCAGGGCTTAGAAGGGGAAGGAGCCTTAAGCAAAGAGGAGGCACTGGTATTTTGTACTGTTACTGAGCCATCACTAAGATCCACTAAGAGCTTTGCTTGGCTGTCACCAGCCTGGGTTACTGCTTCCTGCTTTGGATGGCATCTTTCTTAAGAGTCAGGAGTACTGCAGTATGGAAGTCTCTAATGGAAGGGAGGAATTGTTATTTCTGTAGATAATTTAGATATGGTTTAGATTTATGCTGGGTGACTGTTTTCTTTTTATTTTAGAATGACAGAGCTAAGTCTAGCTATAAAGAGGAACGAAAGAGTTGAATTCAGACATATTTGTTCTAGTGAGACCCCACTTGGAGTACTGTGTCCAGCTCTGGAGCTGCCAACTCAAAAAGGATATGGACCTGTTAGAATGGGTCCAGACAAGGGCCATGAATATGATAAAAATACTGGAACACCTCTCCTATGAAGACAGGCTGAGAGAGCTGGGGTTTTTCAGCCTGGAGAGGGCTTCAGAGAGACCTTACAGCAGCCTTCCAGTATTTGAAGGGGAACTACAGGATAGATGGAGAGGCTTGTAGTGACAGGACAAGGGGTAATGCAGCTAGATTTAGACATTAGGAAGAAATTCTTCACCATGAGGGTGGTGAGGCACTGGAACAGATTGCTCAGAGAAGTTGTGGAGGCTGCAGCTTGGAAATGTTCCAAGACAGGTTGGATGGCATCTTGAGCAACCTGGTCTAGCAGGAGGTGTGCCTGCCCTCAGGATCTGGTTCCCCTGTGCAGGGTGCTGATCAGTCACTGTATTTGCTCTTTGGATCCCCACTGGGTCCAAATTGAAATTAGCATTTGAGAGGAAAGTTTTCATTATCGGTGTGTCCATTCTGGTGCAAACTTTTCCTTTCCCAACATAGCTACTGCCACTGAGTACTTCAGTTCCTGTCCTAGTCCTTGCTGTGCTTTGTGGCCAGCAGTGGGGTGTATTGTTACAACACTTCTTGTGCCCATGAGGTCTTCAAAGTGCTTTATTTAAATGTAACGAAATGCATTCCCCTACCACTGAAATGCAGCTACTTACATTGCAAAGCCTGGCAGCTGCTGTAACAGCAGGAGCAGGTACCAGAGCACTGCTTTTATGACATGAAGTAAAGAGTAAAAGAAGAAAAAAATCCATATCCATTAAAAACTGCAGGGAGAATGTAAATTGTCAGAATGCAATTACCCAAGCTGGAATTTGGCCAGTGTTCCAGATTAACATTTCCTCTCTTGTGAAGCATGCTGCGGGATACCTGATGGCCAAAAGCAGTCAGAGTCTCAGCAAGATTAAAAACTGAGCTTTGCTGAGTAGTCCTCCCATAATGGCTGAGAAATGTATATTATCTCTTTAGCACCTACAGTACCCTGGGGCTAAAATGTGACTGAATCCTACAAAATCCGATAGCAGCATCTGAGGTTAAGAGTGCAGCCTAAAAACATTCCATGAAACTTGTTAAATCCATGAGTGATTCAGCCTTGGTACTGTCTGCTGTGGAATGGAGGACAATGAGGTGTTTTAAAAAAGATTTACCCAAAGGATTACAGCAAGGAAAAGATGAAAATTCAGGGTCCTCCTGCTACATCGTTGTTGACTTGAGGATGGATGTTTCTGAGGTTTATTTCAGGCCATGTAAGTGTGCCCTGGAAATGTGCATTAGCTAGCTCTCAAACTCCTTAATACCTGCTTGAAATGACTTGTAATCTGTAGTAGAGTGGAGACACCAATATGTTGGATGCAACAAATGCTTATGAATGAGGATGAGGGAATTGGTGCATGTAAGGAGAAAAGATAAAGGGGGGGGCAGTTCCAGCAGGGAAAAGCAGGACACAAAGCTGTGCTGGCATTTACCACATGCAGTTGCAGCTGCCAGTATTAGAGCTTTTTAAAACAGGGAGGTTCCCAGCACAAAACCATAGATTTATTTTTGGTTAGAAAAGAGCTTTAAGGTCACTGAGTCCAACCATTAACCACAGCACTGCCAAGTCACCACCTGTGTCCCTCAGGACCACATCTACATGGCTTGTAAATCCTTCCAGGAAAGAGGACTCCACCACTGCCTCTGGGAACTTATGCAAAGACTTGACAACTCTTTGGGGGAGTAAATTGTTCTTCATGTCCAATGTAAACCTTCCCTGGAGAAACTTCAGGCTGTTATCATCCTGTTACTTGCTACTTGGGAGAAGAAACTGACCTCCACCTTGTTCTTCACAAAGAGAGTGATTTCCCATTGGAATGAGCTGCCTGGAGAGGTGGTGGAGGCACCGTCCCTGGAGGTCTTCAAGAAAAGCCTGGATGAGGCACTTAGTGCCATGGTCTGGTTGACTGGATAGGGCAGGGTGATAGGTTGGACTGGATGATCTTGGAGGTCTCTTCCAACCTGGTTGATTCTATGGTTCTAGCCTCCATTCAGGGAGTTGTAGACTGAGGTCTTCTCTGAGCCTTCTTTTCTCCAGACTAAACAACCTCAGTTCCCTCAGCTGCTCCTTACAAGACTTGTGCTCTAGACCCTTTGTCAGCTTTGCTGCCCTTCTTTGGACATGCTCCAGTACCTCAATGTCCTTCTTGTAGCAAGGTCCCCAAAACTGAACCCAGTATTTAAGATGCAGCCTCACTAGAAGGGGGGGGTCCCTACACTAAATCATACAGAGATGTCAGTGAGTTGTTCTGTGAGCAGTGAGACTCATAAACCCGATTTTTCTTAGATGTGTCTTTTCCCTATGGCATCTCAATGGTGCTGTTTCTTCAGTCTTTTGATGTGTGTGCCATTACAGGCCCAACCCTCACCTTATTTCTCACCCCTCCCAACCTCCCTCCTTCTTGTCCTTACTGTAAACCTCCAGATATTTCACAACCTCCCTGATAGCCCCAGGCACCTCCTGAATCCCAAACCTCCTACTATTGCCTAGGAATACACCACTTGGATAGCTGGGTGGTGGTCACAAACAATCTGGCTACTTGGTTGGAGAGCAGATTGAACTGAAGGGACAAGGCATGAACTACAGCTGCTTTTTGGTGTCTGCATTGCACCTACATTCTGAGTAGGTCCTGAAGGGAATTTATTATTTCCCCATTTCCTTCTGCAGAGCTCCAGGTAGAGCAGAGTAGAAGAGCAAAATCTCAAGCTGTGTCAGAGTGGGAACAGATGTGTATGCTGGGACAATGTGGGTGTGTTCAGTGATTCAGATGTTAATTTTGTCTTTTTACTGTGCAATGCAGTCATAGTCTGTTCTTTTTTTTTTCTCCTGAAAAAAATATAAAGTATTCTTTCTTAGAGCCTTTGAACCTACAGTACCTATCTCTGTCCTTCAGTACAGCACGTTCCCTGCTTGTGAGATTGGTTTTTGTATTGCTTATCAAAGGGTAGACCTGTGCCCCCCACCTTATCCCCCACCGCTTTTTCATCTCAGTACAAAAGTTAGTTTCTCTTTGCATTCTTTACAGATGTGTAAATGACTGTTAAAAAGTGCAGTGGTGGAAAAGTGATTTCTTGTAGTTTTGAAGTGCTCATGTTTTATTAAAGCCGAGATTCCTGGAGCTTTGTGGCCAGAGACACCCTCCAGTTGCCACCCTTTCCACTCCTACGGAGATCAAAACCTATTTCTTCCTGTGAAAATTGTCTAATCCCCCAAAAAGCTGTCACTTTGTGTGCTTTGGGGTAGGACATGATTCCCATAGATATGAATAGGGCTCCTAAAAGACAAAATTACAGTTAAAGTGCATAAAGCAATGAAGGAGAATACTGAACCTGTTTGAATTCCCCTACCGCTCTTTTGAGACTCTACCTGGAGTACTGCATTCAGCTCTGGGGCCCCCAATGTAAGGACATGGACCTGCTGGAAAGAGTCCAGAGGAGGACCACAAAGATGATCAGAAGCCTGGAGCACCTCTTGTGTAAGCACAGGCTGAAAGAGTTGCAGTTGTTCCGCCTGAAGGTAAGGCTCCAGGGAGACCCTACAGCAGCTTTCCATTAGCTACAGGGAGTCAGTAAGAAAGTTGGAGAGAGACTTTTTACAAGGGCATGTAGTGAGAGGACAAGAGGTGATGGCTTGAAACTGAAAAAGCATATATTTAGTTAGATACAAGGAGGAAGTTCTTCACTCTAAAGGTGGTGAGACACTGAAACAGGTTGCCTAGGGAGGCTGGGGATACCCCATCCTTGGAAGTATCCAAAGTCAGGATGTATGGGGGCTCTAAGTGACCTGCTTCAGGGGTAGAAGATACCCCTGAAGACTGCAGGCAGGAAGAAAGGGACCTGGGAGTACTGGTAGATAGTAGGCTGAAGATGAGGCAGCAGTGTGCCCAGGTGGCCAAGACAGCCAATGGCATCCTGGCCTGCATCATGAACAGTGTGGCCAGCAGGACAAGGGAGGTTATTCTGCCCCTGTACTCAGCGCTGCTCAGGCCACACCCTGAGTACTGTGTCCAGTTTTGGGCTCCTCAATTCAAGAGAGATGTTGAGATGCTGGAAGGTGTTCAGAGAAGGGCAACAAAGGTGGTGAGGGGCCTGGAGCACAGCCCTGTGAGGAGAGGCTGAGGGGGCCAGGGGTGTGCAGCCTGCAGAAGAGGAAGCTCAGGGGTGATCGCATTGGTGTCTACAACTACCTGAAGGGAGGCTGTAGCCAGGTGGGGTTGGTCTCTTCTGCCAGGCAATCATCAATAGAACAAGGGGACACAGTCTCAAGTTGTGCTGGGGGAAGTATAGGCTGGATGTTAGGAGGAAGTTCTTGCCCGAAAGAGTGATTTGCTGTTGGAATGGGCTGCCCAGGGAGGTGGTGGAGTTGCCATCCCTGGAGGTGTTGAAGAAAAGCCTGGCTGAGGCACTTAGTGCCATGGTCTGGTTGACTGGCTAGGATTGGGTGCTAGGTTGGACTGGCTGAGCTTGGAGCTCTCTTCCAACCTGTTTGATTCTATGATTCTGTGATCCTTAAGGTCCCTTCCAACCCAATCTCTTTTGTGATTCTATGCTTATGATTCTATGATTTGGCTTTGTTGTGCAAAGATGCTAGCATCATTACCTCTTTTTTCCCTCCCTTCCCTTTATTTCCTCATTGTGGTTTATTTTTTTCTTTTGCTTTAATCACCATCTGTTGCATAGTATGTTTGGTGCTTACCAACCTCAGTTTTGCAGAGCTGTTTTGACTTGACATTTAATCAGTAATGGCAACACCTCTCTAGCATTTAGAAGTACTTCATCCAGAATAAGTAATCCTTTGTACTACTAATGCAAACCTTCCAGGTTGTATCTTGATGCAATTTAGAATCATAGAATCAACCAGGTTGGAGGTTGGTAACAAATTCACAGAATCACAGAATGCCAGGTTGGAAGGGGCCCTTGTAGGGTCCCACAGGGGTCAGTACTGGGACCAGTTCTGTTCAATATATTCACCAATGACCTGGATGAGCACATAGAGTTCACTGACAGCAAGTTTGCTGATGACACCAAACTGGGTGGAGTGGCTGACACACCAGAAGGCTGTGATGCCGTTCAGCAAGACTTGGACAGGCTGGAGGGCTGAGCAGGAAGATATTTAATGAAATTCATCAAGGGCATGTGTAGAGTCTTGCACCTGGGAAAGAACAACCCCAGGTATCAGTATAGGTTGGGGACCAATTTGTTGGAAGGCAGCAAAGGAGAAAAGGATCTGGGGGTCCTAGTTGATGGGAGGTTGACCGTAAGCCAGCAATGTGCTCTTGTGGCCAGGATGGACAATGCCATTCTGGGGTGGATTAGAAGGTCTGTGGGTAGTAGGTTGAGAGAGGTTCTCCTGCCCCTCTACTCTGCTCTGGTGAGGCCCTATCTGGAGTACTGTGTTCAGTTCTGGGCCCCCCAGTTCAAGAGGGACATAAAACTGCTTGAGAGAGTCCAGCACAGAGCCACAAAGATGATGGAGTGGAACATCTCTCTTACAAGGAGAGCCTGAGGGAGCTGGGAATCTTTAGCTTGGAGGAGACTGGGAGGTGACCTCACCAATGTTTATAGATATGTAAAGGTGAGTGCCAGGAGGCTGGAGCCAGGTTCTGCTGGGTGATGCCCGATGACAGGACAAGGGGCAGCGGGTGGAAGCTGAGGCATAGGAAGTTTCATGTAAACACAAGGAGGATTTTTTCCCCTGTGAGGGTGACAGAACAGTGGAACAGGCTGCCCAGGGGAATCGTGGAGTCTCCTTCTATGGAGATATTCAAAACCCACCTGGATGTGTTCCTGTGTGATCTGGCATAGGTGATCCTGCTGTGCAGGGGGTTTGGACTAGATGATCTTTCGAGGTCCCTTCCAGCCCCTGACATTCTCTGATCGTCTGGCCCCACCTTTCTAGGTGACAGTGTAGTTTAAATGAGATGGCCCAGCAGCCTGCCAAGCTGAGCCTTAAAACTGACCAGCGTAGGGGAAGGCACTACTTCTCCTGGGAAATTATTCCAGTGATGAATTCCAATTGGAATCTCCCCGGGAGTAACTTCTCAGATCTCTCAGCCTTTCCTCCTGATGCTCTGTGGATTCCAGCCCTCTGATCATTCTTGTGGCCCTTCTCTGGATGCTCTCCAGACTGTCTGCATCTTTTTTTTGTACAGCAAGGACTAAAACCGTTTTTTAATACCTGTAAGCAGGCTCTGCAGTCAGGATCTTCATCTCTTTAGGCCAGCTTCCCACAACACAGTTGCCTGGGGCATTTGGCAACGTTTGCAGTCACTGCAGCAGTTTAACCAACATGGTTGTCTACAACTACCTGAGGGGTGGTTGTGGCCAGGAGGAGGTTGCTTTCTTCTCTCAGGTGGCCAGCACCAGAACAGGAGGACACAGCCTCAGGCTGCGCCAGGGGAAATTTAGGCTGGAGGTGAGGAGAAAGTTCTTCCCTGAGAGAGTCATTGGACACTGGAATGGGCTGCCTGGGGAGGTGGTGGAGTCGCCGTCCCTGGGGCTGTTCAAGGCAGGACTGGACGTGGCACTTGGTGCCATGGTCTGGCCTTGAGCTCTGTGGTAAAGGGTTGGACTTGATGATCTGTGAGGTCTCTTCCAACCTTGGTGATACTGTGGTGGGTGGGATGCGGCAGAGCTCCATGGGTTCAGGCTCCATGGGTTTGCAGGGGTTTTGGGGCATGCTGGACCAGGAGATGGCTGAGCGGTGAACAGCTTGACGTGACTGCCCCTGTGCGGCAGTACTGGGCTCTGAGAGGGCGGGAGCTGCCCGTAGCGGTTCCTCGGGAGGCGATGCGGGAGCGCAGGGCAGCAGAGCGCGGGCCGGCCTTTAGGCGGGAAAAGCGCCGCGGCGCAATGCGCATGCGCACAGGTGGCTGGGCAGGCTTTTGAGAGAGGAGGAGCTGTGGCTTCGTCTTCTCCACCATTTAAAGGGACAGCTGCTGCGCAAATCCCCTGCTCGGAACCAGAGAAGAGCGGGTGGTAGAGCCTTTGCCAACTCTGGGCCCTTTCTCTCCACGCTGGAGACAGCGCAAAGCTGGGGGGGCTTCAGCTAGCCTCGGCAGATTCCAGAGACCGCCGTCTCCTCCTTCGCGTTTCTGCTCCCCGCCCCCTCAGCCCTTCGGCTGGCTCCGCCATCGGTTCGAGTGTCTCCGCCCACCCCTCAGTTCAAGTCGTTAAGTTCCGCCGCCACTTCGGCAGCTTCCGCCGGTTCGGTCGGAAATGGCCGAAGACGTGAGAGAGCCAGCGGTTTAGGGGAGAAGACCGGCCGGCTTCTCGGAGCAAACCAACTGTGTTCGGACCGGGGGGGGGGGGAGCAGGGGAAGGCGGACGGAGGGGGAAGACAAGACAGTGGCTATGGCTCCCCCCCCAGCCACTCGCGGAGGGTGGCGTAACGGGCGCCGGGACCGCGGCTCCGCCAGGAGGGTGAAGTGAGGGCGCCAAGAGGTAGGGTGGACCGTACCACGTAAGGAGGTGGGGAAAGCGACTCACCGCGGTTGCACACCCCCCTGCCACCACCCCCGGGGGAGCCCGCGGGGCTGGGTGAGTGGCGGGAGTGGTACAGTCCGGAGGAAGCCCCTTGAGGCGGGGAGGGCAAAGGCCTGGCTGGGGCGTCCCTGAGAGGCAGTCCGGGGGTGGGGGGCAGCGCGTAGCGTTCTTCAGGGCTGGGGACACGGTTGGAGGACCCTCAGGGTTGAGAACAGAGGGAGCAGGGGCCCTCACAGCTTGCGGGGGGGCGGGCGCCCCCAAGGCTGGAGTCCCCGCATGGCGGGAGCGTTGCGATGGCACCTGGCTCCCAGCCGCTACTGATGGGCTCCAGCCTTTCAGCCTACTTCCTGCTCTCCCTCCTATCTACCCCTGCCCACCTTCTCTCCTCTTTTAACCAGTTGTGCGAGGAGATGGGCCCGAGACCCCCTAATCCCATCTCCTCCGGCTGCCCGCAGCATTTCCTGCCCTTGGGGTGGGGGCGACGTTGCTGGGGCAGACCTGTACCTCCCACTCGGCTGCATGTTTTCATGTGGGGGCTTGAGGCCTAGCACCTGGTCCGGCTTTCATAGTCACCAAGAGCGGTGACCCTGTTGTTGCCATCTCTCGGGATAGTCCTGTGCCTTGGAAACTTGACAGAGTTCCTCCCGATAAGTGCCTGCTCCCTGCTGCTCTTGCTGGGGTTTTGCCCTGTGGAATGGTGAGGCCAGAGATGACACAGGGCGGTTGTCTCTGGGCTTCTCGCCGTTTCTGGTACCTTCGTATTGTGCTTCTGCGAATTGTTTGCTGAAGTTGAGGTTCGTCTTTTTTTTTTTATCCAGCTGTTTTTTTCCCCACATGAGGTCTCTTTTTGCTCAAAAACATGAAAGGAAGTACCTCGCTCAAAACTTTTACCAACATGGACCTAATACATTGGTGTGGACTGCCTCACATCCCGTTATGCTGGTGCATGCCCAAAGGATTTGGAACCCGGAGGAATGGGGCTAAAATAGCTAAAAATGGTGTTAAGGAATCACAGAGAAACTGAGAAGCATTTTAGGTTTGCGTTTCTGTGGCTGCCTGTGTTAACATTCGAACACTGGGAATCTCATTAACCGTTTTCTGATCTCTAGTTGATTATGGGGGTGCTGTTACCCCGATTCAGATAGAATAGCTTGGCATTAAAATCTCTGGGTTTCTGTGCAGTAAGTCTGACATTTGTATATAAAGAAGATTAAGTCTGATCTAGGGTAGGGTGTCCCTGCTCATGGTGGAGGGGCGGGGGTTGGAACTAGATGAGCCTTGTGGTCCCTTCCAACCCTGGCTGATTCTAAGTCACAGTATCACCAAGGTTGGAAGAGACCTCACAGATCATCAAGTCCAACCCTTTACCACAGAGCTCAAGGCTAGACCATGGCACCAAGTGCCACGTCCAATCCTGCCTTGAACAGCTCCAGGGACGGCGACTCCACCACCTCCCCGGGCAGCCCATTCCAGTGTCCAATGACTCTCTCAGGGAAGAACTTTCTCCTCACCTCCAGCCTAAATTTCCCCTGGCGTAGCTTGAGGCTGTGTCCTCTCATTCTGGTGCTGGCCACCTGAGAGAAGAGAGCAACCTCCTCCTGGCCACAACCACCCCTCAGGTAGTTGTATACAGCAATAAGGTCACCCCTGAGCCTTCTCTTCTCCAGGCTAAACAATCCCAGCTCCCTCAGTCTCTCCTCCTAAGTCAGTTTGTTTCCTGAAAAGGTTGTCACATTCAGGGGATTATCTTAGAGGTATTTACATTTTCAGGAAGAAGTCTATGTATGTGAGATGTCAGAAGTCTAAAGCAGATGTTACAGATGTATTCTGATCAGTGTTTATGTTAGATGTGAAATGGCAAGGTTCTTGGAGTGCAGGATGTGTTCTGTATGTTGTCAGGTTTCATCAAGTAATGAGTAATCTTAAGCTAGTTTCTGTGCAGAAGTAGCATCAGAAATTAACCAGTCTGATTATAGGATGATAAGGAGAGAGAAGTGTTCTCTGACAAATCCCTTTGCTTCATGTATCATCTGAGAGCGCCATCATTATATGTAGCATTATGTATCTACACTCACAGCTTTGTGGTGCCTTTTCTTCTCAGTTTTTCATTCCAGAAACAGAAATTTGTATCAGTTCAGCTCAGTGTTAAGAGATTCTGGTGCTGAGGTCTGTATTTGAGCACAGTACAGCCAAATTCTTCTGGCAGTTCAGCTGTGGTACAGACAGTTCTTGAACTTCTTGCTGTCTTGTTGTGGAAGAGAAGCCCAAAATGTTTTTCTAAATCTCTAGCTTTTCAAGTGGGGACTGCTAGCTCTTGTGTTTGCACATGAGGATGGATTTTGGCAGATGTCAAAACAGAGCAAAAGCAGCAAATACACAAACCAAGAAAAATAGGATTGTTGAATTGCCTTCCCTGAGAATGTTTCTCGGTGATAGATGGCAAAAATCAAAGGGCTGTTTGTGTGCCATTTAAGATGGGATGAGGGAAGATCATCGTTATTGCCTTCTGTTGAATATTTGTAGCATGGGCCTCTGTTCAGCCAAGAAGGTGAATTGTTGATGCAGTTTTAGGGCTTGCTTGTGTATGTAGAGTCTGAGCCCATCGTGATTCTGCTTTCCATGACTATTCTGTCTTGAAATGCCATGATGCCATCGTCTTGATATTTTGGAGTTTTTCCTTCTAGCTGTGTGTATTTGTTATTTGTTCTTTTTTCCTTCCAGTCTCTGCTGCCCAATTTTTCTCCTGGTTTTTTGATGCCTGTCACCTATTCCAGTTGCCTCACCTGGTTTCCCAGGGCATTTTTCCTGGTGTCCACAACAGTGATTTCATTGAGGTGGGAAATGTAGCTGACTATGTATGTTAGCTGTTTTAAAGGCAAGATCACAGTAGTTGCATGTGAATTTGCTCTTAGTCGAGAGGCTTTTTTTTCTGCTTTGGAAGTCTCACAAAATGCCTGAACTGGAAGGAACCTCGTAATCATTGAATCCCTTCTCCTCAGAGCAGACAGGCTATCCTAGTGCTTGCTGTCTCACTTCTTTGCTTCTGATCTGTGCTAAACACTTATTTTTGGGGCAGGAACAGACTGTGAGTATTTTAAAGTAGTACCTAACTCTTGGATTTTAACAGTGTTGAGCTTTTGCTGTTACTGTAACAAAATAGTCTTAGACTGGGATTGCTGTGCTACATTTAACCACCCTACAAGTAAAACACGTGGGGTTTTGTTTGCTTCCTCATGAAAAAGGCAAGTGATACTCATAGGCATATTTAGATATGTGACATTGTCAATGATATGAATGAGATCATTGATATCAATGATATGATTGAGGGCTCCCTTAGTAAACCTGTAGATGACACTAAGCTGGAAGATGGTATTGGTCTGCTGAAGGGTAGGAAGGATCTACAGAGGGACCTTTGCAAACTGAACTGATGGAATGAGGTTCAAGAGGGTGAAGTGCTGGGTCCTGTACCTGTGTCACAGCAACCCCCTGCCACGCTGCAGTCTTGGAGAAGAGTGGCTGGAAAGTTGCCTGGTGGAGAGAGAACTGGGGCTGCTGGTCAGCAACTGTCCGAAAATGAGCCAAGAAGACCAACAGCATTCTGGCTTGTGTCAGGAATAGTGTGAGCAGTAGGACCAGGGGAGTGATTGTCTTGTATTCATCACTGTTCAGTTTTAGGCCACTCACCTAGGTCAAGAAGGACATTGAGGGGCTGAAACAGGTTCCAAGAAGGGCAACAAAGCTGGTGAAGGGTCTAGATCACAAATCTTGTGAGGAGCAGCTGTGGAAGCTGGGATTGTTTAACCTGGAGAAAAGGAGGCTGAGGGGACACCCCTGAAAGGAGGTTGTAGTGAGGCGGGTGTTGGTCTCATCTCCCTAGTAACAAGTGATAGGATGATGTCAAGTTGCACCAGGGGATGTTTAGGTTGGATATCAGAAGAAATAGACTCCCCAGGGAGGTGATTGAATCACCATGCCTGGGGGGGAGTTCAAAAGATGCATGGATGTTTGCTAGGGGACATGGTTTAGCACCAGGATTGGTAGAGTGACAGAGCTGGGACTTCAGTTGCTTGGTATAACCTGTGCTGACACATGCTGTGCTTGCTGGGCTAACCCTAGCATGAGTATGCTTGCAGTCCTGTGGTTGCAGTTTAGGCATATCCTCAAAAGCAAAGAGCCTGCAGTTTTCTTTTTGGATAATCCTTCAGAGTACTGTTTACTGGGGATTGTTGCTGCTGAGTTGAGTTCCTGCAGCTTCAGCATGTGTTTGTCACATGCAAGAGATGTTGTTGAATGCTTCCTGAGAAGAGATACAAAGCCAGTTTGAGGGTTTGGGTTTAGGAATGATAGGGACAGAAAAATGTGTACAGCTCAGCTCCATGGCCTACAGCTAATCAATTCCTGGAGAGTGTGGGTGTGGGGAGCCTTGAGCACTGGCCAGCCAGGTAAGTTGATGTCATTATGTGGCAGTTGCAGGGCTGGTTTTGAAGTGCAAATGGAAATAGCATTTTTGTGAAATCATTACTATTAGTTAATTGGTGTCTGTTATCAGCAAGAGCAGTTTAGAGGTCTGACTAATCTATCACAGATGGGTTTGAAAGGACATTTTGTAGCCTCTGCCTTGAGGACAGTTCCCTACAAGGCAACAAATTTTAAATCATGCTCCAATATCCAATAAGGGGAAAGCAGTGGGTGTTGACAACCTCCACTTCAGCAAGGCTTTTGACACTGTCTCCCATAATGTCCTTACAGGCAAGCTTAGGAAGTGTTAATTAGATGCATGGACAGTGATGTGCATTTGGAACTGGCCAAAGGACAGTGCTCAGGGGTTTGTGGTCAGTGGCGCTGAGTCTAGTTGGAGGCCTGTAGTTAATGGTGTTCTGGAGTCAGTATTGGGTCGTCTTGTTCAACATCTTCATCAGTGACTTGGATAAAGGGACAAAATGGACCTTCAATGAGTTTACTAATGACACAAAGTTGGGAGGAGTGGCTGATACCCAGTCAGGCTGTGCTGTCATTCAGTGAGACCTGAACAGGCTGGAGAATGGGGTGTGGGAGAACTTTGTGAAGTTCAACAAGAGCAAGTGTAGAGTCTCACACCTGGAAGGGCATAGCTTCCTCCTCCAGATTAGGAGTTGATGTGCTGGTAAGCAGCTCTGCCAAGAAGGACCTGGGAACGCTGCTGGTGGATGAGTTCCCCGTGAGCCAGCAATGTGTCCTTATGGCCAGGAAGACCAGGATCACCTGATGTGCATTAAGAAGAGTGTGGCCAGCATGTCGAGAGAGGTTCTCTTTGCTTTCTACTCTCCCCTAGTCAGGCCACATCTCAGGTATTGTGTCTAGTTCTGGGCTCACCAGTTCAGGTGGGACAATAAACTACTGGAGAGTGTCCAGAGGAGTCTGTGAGGGGACTGGAGCATCTCTTTGATAAGGAGAAGCCAAGGGTCGTGGGGCCATTTAGCCTGAAGAAGTCTGAGAGGGAAGCTTCTCAATGATCATCAATATCTAAAGGGGGGGGGGGGGGGGGGGGGGGAAGGGAGGGCAAGAGGATGGAACTTTGCAGTGGTGTCCAGTAACTGGACAAGAGACAATGGGCACAAAGTGGAACTCTGGAAGGTCTCCAGTAAGGAGAAACGTTTTTCTATGTTTGTCAAGGGAGAGAGAGGGAAACCCAAAATTCCAAACTGATAGGTAATCTGTAGTTGCTACTGGAGGTTTTTGTTAAAGTGTCTGTTTTAATGTGTCACAGAATTTCTGCTCTTACTTTGTTTCTTAAATAGCTGGGATCTTGCCTGGAATTCGGGGTGTTTGTTTTCTCTGCCAATTCCCTGCCCTTCTCTTGCCCATGAATTTTGGTGCATTAAGAGAATGTGTCACTTTTCCAATGCAAATGTCTGCCTGAGAATAGCAGCAGAACATGGCATTAACCCACGAAACCCTCTCAAGTTTCTTCTAGTACAAAATACTAATAACATTTCCCACTGCACAAGTATCGATTTTAATTTTCTTTGTAAAGTACAGTTTCCAGCTGCTTACCCTTTCATCTGTCTCGTTACATAAAATGCTTTCTTTTATCATTCCAGATGCTTAAAGGTATCTTCTTATCTGACTTTCTTCTTAGGGGTAGTGGCAGTGCAGGTAGCCTGAGGTTTGTTTTCATTCCTGTTGTTTTGGTGGGAGAGCTGCTGCACTGAAGTGCAAATTCTGACATCTGACTCGGTAGGATGAGCTGTTTTGCTGTTTGGATGACATGAAAGGACTGTGAGGCTGTGTAGTCATCTCAGATCTCTGCCAGTGTATTGGTCATCTATGAATTCATTTGGAAGTGAATTTTATTTATTTGAAAGCGAAAATGCCATGGAACAGAAAAGAAATTGTTTTGTTTGTGTGTTGTCTTCCTTGAGGAACACTTCTCAACAGGTTGAGTGCTTTTAACTCCAGTCAGGTAGACGATTAATTCAGGTTTGGCTACTTTATGTGGAAATTTGGTCCTGCTTATATAAAGGCATCAAAATTAAAACCTCCAGCACCCTCCATTATGTTGTCCCATCCACACATCTCCATTTTCAATGTGAATGTAAGCTTTTGTTCATACCCTGCCTTCTGGGTCGGGATTTGAATGTGATGGAATGAAGCACGTCACTGAACGTGGGAAGGACTCCCTTGATGGAATGCCTCTGCATCATCTGTAACGGAGGAGTGCATCGGGATGGAATTTGTACATGTCTTTTAGTGTTGCTATTATGGGCGGGAGGAAGTCATTATATTGCAGGTCTGCTCTGTGTAGGCACTTAGTGGGGAGTGATGTGTTCTGGACTGTGTTGATGTTGACTACATGCTGTGGAGTACTGCTGACATGCAGATGACGCCTGGAAAAGGTTGGCATGAAAGTGTTGGAGCTTGTGACAAGAAGAGCTGCCAAGTAAGTGGGAAACTTCAGAGCTGAGAGCAGAGCCTAACTACATAGGGCAATGGTGTGAGCTTCTTTCCAAGGGGTCTGTAAAGTCTAAGCAAAGCAGTCCTGGATTGCTACTGGGAATCTTTGTGTCTGCAAGGAAACTTGGAAGAGTCAGCAAGTAAAATAGGCCAAAAGCCTTTGATAGAATCATATAATAGTTTAGATTGGAAGAGACCTTTAGAGGTCATCTAGTCCAAAACCTCTGCAGTGATCAAGAACATCTTTAAGTTGAGAGGGTTGCTTGGAGTCCCATCCAGCTTGATCTAGTTCCAGAAATGGGGCATCTACTACCTCTCTGGGCAGCCTGGGCCAGTGTCTCACCACCTTCATCATGAACAGACTTCTTCCTTGTATCTAATCTGAATCACCCCTCTTTTAGTTTAAAACTGTCACCCCTTGCAGCAGGTCCTGATAAAAAGAGATTGTACTCATCTTTCTCATAGACCCTCTTTAAGTACTGAAAAAAACACAAGAAGGTCTTCATAGAGCCTTCTCTTCTCCATACTTAACAATCCCAACTCTCAAAGCATGTCCTTTCAGCAGAGGCCCTTGGATCAAATCTGTGGTCTGCTCCAGACTGACTGCAACAGGTTAATGTTCTCTTTGTGCTGAGGGCTCAAGAGCTGGTGATAGTTCATCAGGTGGGATCTCATCGAAGTGGAGTAGAGCAACAGACTCCCCTTCCTTGACCTGTGGGTCACAAATGGAGTAGTACATGAAAGCCACAATGTATCATCGGTAGGTGGGCAGCAGATGTGATGGTATGATCCTGTTGTCTTCCTTTAGAGGTAATCCACTGGCCAGAGCTAACATGATACAGGAACCCACAGACTCCCAGAAACATTGTACAGCTCATAATACATCAAGTAAGGGGTTAGCACCATTCTTAGATTATTAATAGAGATAGCAGTCCCATAGCAAATGGGAAGGAAGAAAAACAACCTGTGTGTTGTTTGAGTAAGGTATTTCTTTCCTTAGGCACCTCTGCTGGGAAGGCCTTGGTTCTTGTAAATGAAGCTGCCACCTACCTCTTGTACCTTCATTTTAATGTGGGGATGGAGGAGGAGGCAGCTATTGAAAACCAGCCAGAGATGGATGCCTTGGAAAATTGCCATTAATTACTGTGGCATCTGACAACTAGCTGCTGGTAAGCCTTTCTTTGCAAGTTCTCAACCATGCACCAGGAAACAAAAACCAGGACCTGGAGAAAGGCAGGAGCTGTCCTTGTGAGAATCTCATAGGAAGTGTTCTGGATGATTTTTATTTTGTTGATCTTACTAAGAGCAGACACAAATTCTATGATGTGGTTCCTTTCTGTGGGAGCAGACAGGAGATGGTGGACCCAGAAGCTCTTTGCTGTTGGACTCTGTCATAATTGGCAAACTTCTTATGCCTGCTACCTCTAAAAGAGGTTTGAGGATGCCTTTCTTCTTGAGAAAGCTGTAATCAGCCACAAAGCATTGTTAATCATGCTAGTTGTAAAATTCTTATAAAAATGATGATTTAGTGAAAATAGTATTAAAAAGATTGAAAGAATTCTTGTGATGGGGTTTTCCCTTTTGCCTCCAGGGTTTGTTTTTACTTTGTGACAGTGATGAAGACCACCAAGCCTTTTGTGTGGTTGATTAGGCATAAGGATCAAGCTGGAGCTGGCAGGTGTCTTTGAGGCTTTTGTACAGAAGCTTGTTTCCTCCCTACCCCTCAGGAGCCAAACTTATTCTTTCTTTGGGTATGATTTTCATTGCAGGCACAATGATGATTTTGATTAGAAAGGTAAAGGAACACAATTATTTCTCCTTGTCAAAGGAGATGTTGGGGAAGAAGATATCTTTACCTCAGTTGAATGTCTGTCTTACTGAGCTTGCATTTCAGACGTTTCTTAGGCAGCAAAGCCCAGAGCATCTTCTGGTGTCGTTTAAACAAGCATGACCTGGGCTTTGCACCGACTTGCATCTCTCTAATTCCATTGCCTTGGAAGGAGTGACATGCAATCTCCAGCTGGATCTCAAGTCTGTTTGAATATGCATCTCTGATCTATAATACATGCGCAGACACGGCAACCCTTTCGGTTATAGCTGGCAGCAACTCTATCTGGGACAGAAAGTGGCAGCTGTTTGACAAATGTAATAGAGTAGGTATTATAAAAAGAACCAAAGTGAATTTTCTCTTCTTAAAACTGATTAAAGGAGAAGTGGCATCACAAATGTTTCTCACAAGCTCAGTGTTGCTTTTCAGGAATATCTTGCCTGTACATTTTGCCGTCCCTGTACTTAGTCTGTTTACCAAAAGCTGATCATACCTACCAAGGGAGCACTGTGTTAAACCATACTGGGTACAGACTATTTGTGTGGTTATGTGGAGCCTTTTGGGGAGAGACAGAATTATACCCTAGCTCTTCTGTCACCTCCTACAGCTTTGCAGAATCACAGTATTGTTCAGGCTGGAAAAGACCTTTAAGATAATCACCCCCAGCCTTAACTCAGCACTGCTAGATCACCACTGTACCATGTCCCACAGCACCACAGCTACGCTTACTTTACATCTCTTTGGGGATAGGTACTTCACCAATTCCATGGGCAGTCTGTTCCAGGTCTTTACAACCCTTCTGGGGAAGAAATTTTTCCTAGTATCCAAACTAAACCCCCCTAGTACAACTTACGACTTTCTTTTTTCCTGTTGGCCTAGTAGAGAGGTGTCCCTGCCCATGGCATGGATGTTGGATTAGATGATGTCTGAGGTCTCTTCCAGGTTAATCCATTCTTTGATTCTTTTGCTTTTTATTTGGGAGAAGAGACCAAGTCCCACCTTGTTCCAAAATCTTTTCAGGGAGTTGTGGAAAATGAGAAGATCTCCCTATAGCCTCCTATTTCCCATTTTAAATAACCAGTTCCCTCAGCTGCTTTGCTGCCCTTCTTTGGACACACCCCACCACCTCAATGACCTTCTTGGAATGAAGGACTCGAAACTGAATCCAGTATTGTAGTTGTGGCTGTAACTGTGCTGAGTACATGAGGATATTTTGTGTTTTACAGATCTTTAGGAAATAGAGTTTAGTGTTTCCATAGCATCATAGCGCTTCTGTGGTGTCAGGAGGTGCTGCCCAGAACTTGTTGATACTGACCCTTGGACTCGGGATTTGTGACATGGTTGTACTGATTTCAGAGCTTGTTGCTGGAGGGGGTGGCCCTGGGCCCTCTCCCTCTCTCATCTCTGAGGTCCCTCTTATTTATGTTATGCCTCAGTGAGCTGATTCAGTGTGATAGACATGCAGTTTGCTGCTGGATTAATTTTAGAGGGGGGTGTGAGGAGTTTCCTTACTAGCAGGATTGAGGAGAGGTTACTAGGCACTCCTTCTCACCTTTTCTTGCTCTTAGGTGCTGTCATAGAATTGCAAAATGGTTTGGGTTGGAAGGCACCTTTAAAGGACATCAAGTCCAACCCCCTTTCAGTGAGCAGGGATATCAGACATCTTCTTTAACTATGTGCTTGGCCTCTTCCTCTGGGAGCGACGGGAGTGGCTGAGTGTTGGGAGGCTTGGCCAAATGTAGATTTGGCAGTGGGACAGTGACAGGGCTGCTCTGCCGTGGCAGAGGTCTGCTCCAGTGCTCTTCTATCTTCATTGCAAATCTGGAGTCTGCTCAGGACCACCGAGGGTAATTTAATGAAGTGAGGGGGACTCGTTATAAATGAAGGCGCTGAATGGACAAGAACAGTTCACTGTTGTATATGACTATGAAGGTCACTGGAACAGGATGCTCATTTTTCAGTCCCTGCCTGCTGCCTGGCAAAGCTGAGGTTTGTGCTGACACAAGCAGTTCCTGCTAATGGGGACTGGAGTTGGACTGAACAAAGAAAATGCCCGGTTCTGAGGGTTGCTTGGCAGTGAGACAATTGGAAAGATGTGCTATTGGTGCAAATCTCTTCAGGTCTCAGCACTTCTTTTTGTTACCTGCCTCTTTATTCTGAGGCTTTCTTACTATGATTTCTGGTCTTCTCATAGGAGAAGTGAAATTATTAATCTCCCTTATTTCCCATACAAGAAGGAATGTCTTCATTCTAGCCCAGGTTTTGCTGCAGGTGGGGCATGCTTTGGGAACTGTGTTATGCAAAAGCAAAGGAAGAGGAAACAAACAGTAGTGTAGCCTACTCACTTTGAAATGCAGTTTTAATGGTTCCTTGGTATTCATATAATTATTTAACCACTTTTGTGATCCTTGGGATTATTACTCCTTCTAAGTAATAACAAGAGCAGTAAAGAAGGGAATAAAAAAGGCACTGGTGTATGTTGTTTTCAGTATTGCATTGTAGTAATTCTTTGAAATGACCTTTCAGAATCTCAGAGAGAAAATTTGTTTCCTTGACTTGATCAGCTTCTGGCTATCTTGAGATAGAGTAGAATTGAGTTGGTTTGAGGTTTGTTGGTTTTATTTTCTTTTAATTACATTCTGTGTGTTGCAGTTCTGGCTTTTGTAAAGGTTAAGTTGTCTTTAACAGGACTTCCACAGATGTAGGTTTCTGAAACTTTGGAGTTTGGGTTTTTTGTGTTTCTTGGGTTTGTTGTTTATTGTTTTTTTTCCCCCTTATTGTTTTTTAGACAGAATTGCTTGTCCTTGGTGTTATTTCCAAATAAATCTTGCTTGCTTTGTTAATGTAAGAAAAAAATTCTCACTATGTATTTCACTGTCTTGAGGCATGATGATGAAAGGGCTGTGGTTTGTTGTTGCATTTTGGTTGGGGCTTCGGTTTTGTTGGTTGTTTATTGTGGTTTGGTGGTTTGCTTTTTTGGGTGTGGTGAGGATTTTTTTGTGTTGAGGTTGCAATTTAACAGGTTTAGGAAAAAAATAAATCCTTTAAAATGTGTTGTGGGGGTTGTTTGTCCATTTTTTGTTTGTTTTGTGTGTGTGTTTTATACCATCACCCCCAGAACTTCAGCAAAAGTGTTGTGATACCTTGTTCCTCAATGAAACAGTAGCTTTGGAGAGGAGGGGCTGAAAGGTGGCATCCCATTGGAGCTTAGTAGTGACAACCCTTGGTCCTTTGGCTAAGTGCTCCACAGCAACCCTGACAAGGTCTTCAAGGAGTTCTTTGGTGGAGACAAGGTCTTCAAGGAGTTCTTTCATTGAGGAGCTCTGGAGGTGTCACAGGCTCCAGGTGCCATGGCCACCACCAGCTCTGAGGTTTAAGAGGTTGTTTTCTTGCTTACCTACTCCTGTTGCTTCTGTTCCATGGTGTTTGGAGGTCAGGTAAGGAGGGCAGGTGGTCTGAGGTGGTGTGTCCAGTTTGGCAGCTCTCCCCAGCTCCTAATGTGACCCCTTTCTTGGAGGTTTTCCTCCATGAACACAGGAAGAAGATAAAAGCACTGCAGGAGACAAACACCAGCTGGAGGGGGGGTGGTAGATGGAGTTGGAACTAGATAATTCTTGTGGTCCCTTCCAACTCTGATTTTATAATTCTGTGAAACTGGGTTGCTGTCACAGCCTGCTGTGGGTTTGGTATGTAGAAGATGTCAAACATCTGCGAGGGCTTCAGTCACTCCACACAAATCCCTCTTCTCGAGGCTGAGACCAGTGATTCCTCCCTTTTACCCTTTTGAAATGTCTCTTCTGACATTCTTCCTCTTTCCTCTCTAAAATCTGACAACCCTTGGGATCAAAGGGTTGAAAAAAACAAATTGTGTGAAATCTCTCAGATCAACTCTTTAAGTATGAATTTTTCTGAAGCTGTACTTGGTGAGGTCATGAGAGCCTGGTCCTTCAAATGCACCAAAGAAAGCTCTGTGAAAGAAATGTTGAAGTGCAGGTGCTGCAAAATTAAGGTTCTGCCCAGTTTTGAGAAATGAAATTACACTAGTGAAGGCTGATATCTCTTAAGGGAAGATAATTTGCCAGAATGAGCATTCAAAGCCAAACAGGAGAATGGGTACAAAAATATCTCCAGTAGCTTAGTTTGCAGCTGGTCCTTCCCTGCCTCTCAGTCTGGTGCATTAAGGCAGCTTAGTATCTAGAAACAGAGTCATAAATTGCTTTAGATTGGCAGGGACTTTTAAAGGTCATTTAGTCCTGACTCGCAGTGACCAGAGACATCAACTAGAGCAGTATGCTCAGAGCCTTGTCCAGCCTGACCTAGAATGATTCCAGGGATGGAGAATCTACCACCTCTCTGGGCAACTTGTGCCAGTGTCTCACCACCTTCATTGTGCAAAAATGTCTTCCTTCTCTCTGATCTGAATCTCCCCTCTTTTAGTTTAAAACCATCACTTCTTGTTCTGTTGCAGTTGGCCCTGCTAAAAAGTCTGTCCCCAGCTTTCTTGTTGGACCCTTTAAGTACTGAAAGGCTGCAATAAGGTCTCCCTGGAGCCTTCTCTTCTCCAGGCCGAACAACCCCAGCTCTCAGATTGCTGTCACAGCAGAGAGGTTCATCTTTGTGGCCGTCCTCTGGAACTGCTCCCACAGGTCCATTTGCCTCTTGTGATGAGGACTAAAGCTACAGGTGGAGTCTCACCAAAGCTCAGTTGAGGGACAGTATCCTCTTCATCTACCTGCTGGCTATGCATCCAGGGTATGGTTGGCTTCTGAGCTGTGAGTGCACATGGCCAGCTTGTGTTCAGCTTTTCACCCACTGGATGAAGGTCTGAAATGCTGGAGTTACTTTCATAGGTGGCAGAAGTGAGTGGAAAGGCAATTACAGACCTTTGAATCTATGATTTCAACTTCTAATCAAGCTGGGTTTTGCACATCCTAACTTGAAAAAGCCAGCTTTTCATTCTTGAATCTGAATAGATAAACCTGAGGGGCACTCTGTGTTTCCTGCTAGATTCCAGATAAGATCTTCTCCTGTTTGTACTTGCAAAACAATTTAGATTTGTGTTTCCATGCTTGCAGGGCTCCAGCAAAAAGTTTGATCCCACCTCTTCATTTTGTTGAGTCTGCTGTGAATTGAATGATCTTTCTCAAGCTGTGAACACAAGGAATGATTTAGCTTTAGAAAAAAAAAAACCATTAGAACAAATTCCCTGCAAACAGATGATGTAATGCCCAAGCTTCATGTTTAAGTAGCTAATTTACGAGGGGATAAACCAGAGTTAAGTCTGTCAGGCTTTCTAATTCCTGGATTCAGCAGAGCATTGTTCTTTGTGCTTTCAAATGCAGGCTGTCTATGTGTGTCTGCTTCTGTCCATGTGATTTCCTTCAGCTTCTGTAGCTGAAGAGTTTGTCCACAGGCAAAAGAAAATGCTCATATAAACCTTTTGTTGGTGAATATTGATGCCTGTCCTGTTGTTTTTGCTCCACAGCTGAGTTAAAACCAAAGCCTTCATTTCTGTGAGCTGCAGCACTGCAAAACAAAGTTTCTTCTGAATGCAGATCCTATGTGTTAGTACTTGGTGGAAGGAAGGTACCTGTAATAGTTATCTCTCTGCAGGGTCCCAGGAACCCTGCTTGCTGGGAGGCTCCATGCTCTGCAGCTGGTTTGAGCTGCATGTGGACTGTTTACTTGGTCTTTGGACTTCCTTTCCCCCACAGTTGTGTACAAGAAACACTTAGTTTTCATGCATGTCACTTTGTTGTTTATGAGCAGCTTTCACTGCTGGTGGCAGTTCTGATGTGTGTAATGCTTTATATCTGATGACAGGAGGAGGCTAAACTATGGTTGGCTGTGTAAGAGGGACCGGGTAGTCTGTTGGGATTTTTCATTGACCTATTCCTTTAATCTTCAGTTTTGGCATAATTTCCTAGAGCTATTGTAAGCAAAGGCCTTTGCCAACTAGCACATGCACAGCAGGGTGAGAGAGGCCCAGAAGCTTTAGTATCTGCTTGTGATGGTGCAGGAGGGAAGATGCTATTGTGAGAAATGGAAGTAACAGCTGAAGGAATTGCTTTTGTCTTCTCTAACTTTTTATACTGAATAACAAAAAATGGTCTTAAATGTGAAGCTGCTCTGAGTCAGAAGTTGACATGATCTGGGGTAAACCATTTTTTTTGGCAATATCATTAACTGGCTTGGTACATTGGGTGGCTTCAGCAGTTTTTCTTACTCTAAACAGCCCTGGCAGAAAACTCTCTTGAGTTGTGCTGACTCCGTGCTTGGTCTGGAGATGTAGCTCTGGAAAACAGTCACTTTGGGGGAGATGTCATCTGTGGAGAGATGTTGCTGACTCACAGCACCGATATCTGCTAAGCTGTGCTTGTTTTAAACAGCTGGATTTCAGAAACTTAACAAAAATTGCAGGAAGGGGTGGGAAGCAGAGGGCCTGTCCTCCACTTGATGGTTTCTTTTTCTTTCCCCGTGGTTTCTGTGAAAAACTTTGAGTAATGGGCCAGTTGCAATTTGTCTGATTATTGTTTTATTTCTCACATTCTTCCTGCTCACTTGTCTTCCTCCACTTTGGCCTTATTTTCATGTAAGTCCTTATACTGAAAATTTCCCTCTTCTCCACCAGCTGTGGAGCAGCTGTGAAGATACCAGGAAACATCAAGTGCTCTTAACTGCCGAGAGAAACAGGGGTTTGCAATGGAGGCTGGTTTTAGCTGGAGCTTCTTGTATAGGCTGAACTGCCCTATAGCTTGCAGTGATGGCGATGTGTTGAGAAACCCTGGAGGGGTGCAGACAAGAGGCCTTTTGTTTGATCGCCTTAGCAACCCTGCCTCTCTGAAAGATGAGATGTTCTCATTCGCACATGGTGTTGTTTGTAGGAAGGTTGTTTCTCATGAAGCAGGCCTGGGATGAAGGGCTGATTTTTGGGAAATACTGATCCTTCTATTTCCTCTACGCCCAGTTTTTGACAACAGGAGGTTCTTAGCCAAAAGAAATCTGTGGCTATCTAGTGTTTGACCCCTAAATCACAAACATTGTGTCCTGCTGTCTCTCACCCTTTGCTTTATATGCTTCTGTGAGCACAATGTGCTGAATGCTGGGACGAGTACGGTTTAGTATCTTTATCAATGGCATAGTGGGATTGAGTGCACCTTTAACGTGTTCCCAGATGATGTCAAGCTGAGTGGTGGAGTTGACATGCCTGTGGGATGGGTTCTATCCAGAGGAACCTGAGCAAGCTCAAGAAGTAGGCCTGCGTGAACCTTCTGAGGTTCAGCAACACCAAGTGTAAGATTCTACACCTGAGTCAGGGCAAGCCTTGGTATTGGTATAGATTGGAGGGTGGTATGATTGAGACCTGTGGAGAAGGACTTGGAGTGGGTGAAAAACTTGACCATAAATCAACAATGTGCATTCTCAGTGCACAGGCCAACTGTGTCCTGGGCTGTACCCAAAGAAGCATGGCCAACAGATCAAGGGAGAGAGTTCTGCTGCTCTACTTCGCTCTGGTGAGACCTTATGTGAAGTATTAAGTCCAGCTCCTGAGCACTTGGCACAAGAAGGAACTCAACCTGTTGCAGTGGGTTTGCAGAATGCCACAAAAATTATGTGAGGGCAGGAACTCCTTAGCTGTGGGGCCAAGTTGAGAGAGAGTTGGGGTTGTTCAGCCTGGAGGAGACTGCAGGGAGATCACCTGGCAGCTGTTCAGTACTTTTGAATTGACCTATAAAAAGCTAGGGACAATCTTCTTAGCAGGGCCTTTTCTGATAGGATAAGGAGTGATGGTTTTAACCAACTAAAAGAGGGGAGATTCAGACGAGATACAAGGAAGACATTTATTTTTTAATGCTGAGAGTGGTGAGACACTGGCCCAGGTTTGCTACAGAGGCTGTAGAAGCCTCATCCCTGTCTGGTTGCTGGGTTGGACTGGATGATATTGGAGGTCTCTTCCAACCTGGTTGATTCTATGAGCTATTCCTGGTCAGATTAGAATGGAGCTCTGACAACCTGCTCTTGTTGAAGATGTCCCTGGTTACTGCAGGAGATGTGGACTAGATGACCTTTAAAGGTCTCTTTCAACCTGAAACATTGTATGATTATATGATTTAAACTGTAGTCTTTGCTAAATATCTGGCTAATATTGACTCAGTCTGTGTTGTGAGCTGACTAAGCTGAAATGAATGGTGTAGTTTGAGCTTGTTTGGCATGTGTGTATAGGCAATTCCATTGCAGCTGCTAGAGGAAATTAAGATTTTGCCTTGAGTCCATCTCAAGGGGAGGAAAGAGAAGCCTCAGGCTTGTTGTGGCAGTAAGGAAAGACTTGGCGGAGACATGTAGGGGAGTGTTTCTAAAGCTGTTATTTGAAGGTGATAAAAACCCTTCCTAATGAGTGAGGTCATCATAGAAAATTGAAGATTTGTTGTTAATTGTGTGCTATTACAGATGTCTTGCAATGATCTCCTGCATTCTGGTCCATTGCCATACCCCTGGGATAATTTTTCTTAATCTGCTGAAAATGAGATTCAGAAAAATGAGACAATCTGCCTGGCTGAGGTTTCAGTAGAGATCAGTAGTGCCAGAGCCTGCTGGCTTCATGTGTTCTGTGGATGCTTTACCCTTTGCTGAGATGAAGGCACCTAGAAAGAGACCGTGCCATCTCCTGTCTGTGAGTGGAGGAGATATGGACAACTCTGTGTTTGTTTTGAGATGCTACTGCAAAATTGCAAAGTGCTGACTTCTCCCAGCAGGCAAAGAAATGGAGATGTAAAGAGATGTCTGGAATCATCCAAACGAACTGATGGCAGAACTAGTGCATGTAGCTTCCCTCGTGTTTCAGAGCCACCATGCAGCATGTCCTTCAAGCTCCTGGGAAGCTTGTGAATCTTTGAGGTTAGCTTTGAGAGCTTTGTTCTTGGTGTCAGTCCTGGGGTTCAAAACAATAAAGACCTGGCTTCAGGAGCAATGCTGTTTGAGTGACTGCAGGGATCTCTGATGCTGGTGGAAGTTTGTGTAAATGGATGAGCTCTTGAGTTGTTTTTCTTCAAAGACATTTTTCCCATTGTTTTTCTTTTCACCCCCTCAGCTTTTTCCTGCAGTATTGAGGCAGGCAGTAAGATCTCCACTGTAGCTTTCAGCTTTGTGGAAGCTTTATGCCTACATTTGATCAGTTCCTTGCTGATATTCAGTAGCCCAGAGAGCAAATACAGTGCAGCAAATTCATTATATGCTAAAATATTTATTGTATTACTGTAAAGGTCATAGATGGCAAAGAAGGCTCAGTATAATACAGCCCTGAATCTTTCCAGAAATGGTATCTGTCACTGCTCTCTTTGGAGAGAAGTGGCTCTTAAAGTACCTCAAATAACTTATCCTTGGCACATGCTTTTTGAGGAGTGTGCTTGGATCTTCCATAAGTCAATAGATAGCTGTTATACTGCATCTGAAAGTTAACAGCTCTATTTAATAATCTTGTTGTGTGTACTCCCACAGACAGGCATGAAGAGTAGAGCAGGAAAGGAGTCTTAATTTGACCTTGTACTTTGTGGCTTGATGTAAGTAATTTGCAGAGTTCTATAATAAAAGCTCTGTGATCTTCCTATTAAGGTTGCTCTAATATGGAGTCATTGTGAGTGCTGAAGGGCATTTTGCCCCTACCTGTATAGGAATGACTTGTTCCATAACATGATGTGAAAGGATAACAATGAAAAGGCTGCTTGGCAATGAGGTGGGCTGTGATTTGCCTGCTCCTGAACTGCAAAACAAAGGATCATTTGGCAAACAGATCCGGGATCATGAGGAACCTCTGAAACCACTTTCACAGGTGCATGAGTGGTAGTAGTAATTGGGCCCTGAAGAGGGTAGAATATGTGACTGACCTACTTGCTGCTTGCTTTGGCATCTGACTCTGAATTGTTCAGCCAGCTGATACCCAATGCCTTCTTTTGATGACATGCCCATAACAGTTAGATGATTGGATGCCAAGGACCATTTTGGAGTCTGGCCTTGCAAATACAGCTTGTTAATTGAAGCTGCTCTCACTGTCAGGGCCGTCTTTTTAGGTATGCTGTCTGTCATCCTGATGCTACTCCAGTCTCTCTGGCTTCTCACTGACTGCAGATGGCCTCTGATCCTCACTTTGTTAGACGTGGGCACTGTGGTTTGGCTGCTGGCATTCACATTTGTCACCTGTGGCCACTCCTCTGTCTGTGATAGGCTCTGTCCTTGTCGAACCAAGAGTTTTGTTAATTGGAAGCAAGCTCTGAAAGGGCCACGTTCATTGTCATGAGTAAGCTCTTTGCCTGAGTGTGCATTTCAGGCAGCTGCATGAGGTTCACCAGCTCTGTCTGTCATGATCAGACAGATCAAGATAATCGAGCAAATCTCTTTATTATGAGGGTGGAAAATAATATTTGATTTACAGATGTTACTGCATGTCAAGTACTTCTGTGGGTTCTCTGAATGGCAATATCTGGGTGTGTTTGGCATCCTCAATTTGTGAGTGTGTCAGTTTTCTGTACATACTTCTCTGGACAGAGTACGGAGCTGTCTACACATGTAATGTGGACTGCTGTTTTAGAGAGAAGCAGATGATTAATAATGTGTCAGTAGTATTTTAAGCCAAGTTGTGGGGTTGTGTTGGATCAGGTGTCTTTGAAGTTTACAGTAAACCAGACAAAGGGTGATAGAGACTATTGCCTTATGTCTGATTTGACAAACAGGGTTGAAAAGGTGAAAGAGATGAAACATGGTCAAATTAAATCTTATGAACACCTTTTCCTTCTCTCCCTTAGGAAATTCAAGACAAACTTGAAACCATTTTCCAGTGTCTGTACCTCTGAGCAGTGAAAGGGAGAAAGCAATGCAGCAGGCATGTGTGTCTCACATCTGCAGCTCCTGATGACTGCTTTGGCGAGAGTGCACCAGCAGCAGTGGTGCAGGTGTTTGTGGAGGGTGTTGAAGTATTGTCTTCTTTACATTAGCTCTCTTGGTTATAGAATGACTGACAGATATACAGAAGATTAGGAAATGTTTTCACAAACCCCTAAAAGCTGTGTTAAGCTGGAAAGGAGGTCCTGTAGTCTCTCTTTCCTGGTTGTGTGGTAGACCAGATTTGGGAAGTGTTTGCAGTGTTAATTGCAACCACAGTTTGTTGTGCAACAGGACTGCTTTTGCTGGGACAAGGGACAGTAGGAATACTGTGGGCTTGGCTTGAAGAACTACTGAATTTATAGTGACAGTTTTCTTTGTGCTTTAAGGTGAGGGCACTGTTTAGGTTGGAACTCACAGATGTAGTTGTCTACAAAGCCCTTTTTCTTTGACATCTGCTTCATAGCAGCAGAGAGAAGAAAACTATTTCTGAAGCACGATTCGTTTTGTCCTAAGCAGACATCTTGAACCACTTAAGTTTTATGTGCTCCAGAAGTGCCTGCTGCTTTTGCTAGTTGTACAGAGAGCGCCAGACCAACTAGTTGAGGTGTAATGCCAACCATGCCACTTTACTAAATGATAAGTGGCTTACTCAAGGCCAAACGTTAGATGCTAGGTAATTTTGGAGAGTGTACAAAGCTCCCTGTAGTTGCAACTTCTTCCTTCTTGCAAGAAGGAAGAGCTGAAATGGCTGCTGGATCCGATTGTACCACATGGCAGCAGGGCTGAGGTTTGAAGCATGTTTCTGGCCGGTTTTTAGCAAGAAGCATGTGATAGTTGAAATATCTCTGAAGGAGGTTGAAGAGCTTTGTTTCACTCACTTGACCCTGGAAAGATTGGCCAGTTTGTCAAGTCCAATCTGTCCAGGAGGGAAAGGTGCAGTTAGATGGGGTGATTTCCTGGTAGCAAGCTTGGAAGATTCTTTCTGCACTAGCAAAGGAGGAAACAAGATCGTGCAAAGTGTCTTTTGCTTGTGATTTTTGTGTCTCTGATCAGATGTTCATTGATGGAGGAAATCACACTGGAAACGGCAGCAGAGCTTTGTGGTTTAGCTCTCTAACTTCAGCCTAGATCATACAAAGCAGACCCTTACAGCCCGAGAAGGGGGTTTTGTGGAGGAATAAAGCTTATTGTCAGCTGCGGTGTTCAGACCCTTGGGAAATTGTGACCATTGTCTGGGCTATTATCGCTTAATAAAAGCTTTGCATTTCCTCATTCAGGGTCTTGAGAATCTGGTTCTGTGCTTTTAAAAATAACTCAGCGTGAGCCACAATTGGGAGCATTCACAGAGAAAATTCTTCAGCTCTTTAAAACAAAGTGAAGGGAGGGAAAGAAAGCCCTGCTTAAAGTGCTTTTACTTGCCCACGAAGAGTGAGTGTGTCCGAGCTGTGCTTCTGCTATCTGGAAGAAGCACGATGGTGCAACAGCCTGGCTCTGTCCGTGCTGGCGGTTTGTTTGCCTGCAGCCTTTAACAGTTTTGGATCCAGCACGCTTTCAGCTGAGGGATCTGCAGACGGATGTGCTGAGTGCGTGCTCGGGATGGAAGGTATGGCAATTCGCTGGTGGAGTTTTGTGCTTATTGCAGAAGGTAGGAACGTGTTTGGGGGTGTTTCATGCTTATAATAGAGGCTGCTCCAGAAAAGGTGACTTGAGGCAAATCAAAACTTGGTCACATGCTGACGGATGGATGATATTTAGGGCACCTGCTGCTGCAGGCTCTGCGCTGGCTTTGGGGTGCTGCCTTGGTGCAGACAGTGCTGCAGTCTGTGATGGGGGTCACTAGTGAAGGGAAGAAATGAAACCAGCACTTGAAATGAAGCCAGCAGGTATCACAGCTAACTTCACTGCTGTTTGGATGCTGGGCAGGGGAGTTTTGGGATTTGGTTTTGAAGCAGCCAGTGCTGAGGTGGGAAAGGGTGCAGAGGAGAGGGTACTGTAGGCTCTGCAGTAGGGTTATCTGTACTTTTTGCTCCTCTTAACTTCTGTGAGGTTGCAGTCCCACACAGAAGCCCCATAACTAGTTTGCAAATCCAGTTTTGGAGGCTTGTTTCTTTCCATATGTGTGTTGTTGGGCTTATTTTCCTTCTTGTGTGGAAGTAATTACATTGCTTCTTATGCTCTGGATTTGACAAGGAGGAGGAATGTATTCAGTTTGTTTTTTTTCTTTGTGTAGTAGTGGCTTTTTTTTTGCCTTCTACAGCAAGCAGTGCAGTGTCTGCTGTTAAAATACTCTGGACAGCAGCTACTGCCCACGTATGGCACAGAAATGTGTGTTTAGTGGTTACAAGACAGGCAAGGAGGTGTGCCACCTTGTTTTCCTCAGGGCAAGTGTCCACATATATGCTTGGCCATAATTTATCACTGCAATTAAAACTAGGGCGATACAATTTATGTTAGTAATTTGGGCTTCATGTATATTGTTCTCATTACCTTGATTTTGAAGTTAAGTTTTGCCTTGGAGCTGTGGTTTCCTGCAGGATAGAGGTGACAGCATAAGAAGGGAGCTGCCTGGGGTAACACTGGGCTACAGCAGTGCTGCAGAAGATATTTGGAAGTGAAGAGGCTGATGACTGGGTTATCAGCTCATTTTTGCCGTTAAAATGGGAAATGAATGTAGGCAGTTTGTCTCTTCAGTGCCTCAGTTTCTCTACCAGAAAATAAATACAGCATGACTTGCCTTTTTTTTACTGCACTGGACAGCTTGCAAACTCTTCAAACTCTGTGTAATTAAGCCAGAAAACAGAAATAAGAGCACTGGAGAAATCCCTTAATTGTGTGGTAAGACACAAGCACAACAGAGTGATGAAAAAGTGAGTGCCAGTGTGTTTCCAAGCACCTTCATACCTTAGATATGATATGCTGTGAAGCTGAGCATTAGTTAGACCATTTGCCTACAGGCAGTGCTGGAAGCTGTTTCTTTTCCTTCAAAATACGGATAGAAAGAGTTTGTGAGCATGTGTGTGTGTGTTCATTAGAGCCTAGCAGGAGTTGTCCTTCCTCCTCCTTACTGTTTTCTGTAGTATCTGTGATACACACAGGCATATGTGATGCAAGAGAATGAGGACAAGACACAGCCCTGCAGTAGCTAAATCCAGTTACACCTTTGTGTGGATTGGAATTGCTTGACATTTTCTAGGCCATGTGCACCATAAAATGGTTTCCATGTTTGGAGAATATGCTCTGCCTATTTTTGTTTGTAGCCATGTGACTGATCCAGGGCCATATGTTAAGAATATAACTGCTGGTTTGTGTTGTGGTTTTTTTTTTTTTTTTTTTTTTAACCATTGGTGTCTAAATATATCTAATAAAAATGCAGACTGGAGCTCTTTAATGAGGCGAGAAGTCATTCCTGCCTCTCCTCTTCTAAGGCAAAACCACCTCACACACTGGCTTCTTTTAGTGTGGACTCCTGCTTTGTATTTCTGTGCATTCATCATCACATCAAGCTCCTCACAAAAGGCAGTAAGAAGGGGCTGCTGTACAGCCTGTTCTGGTGTGCATAAACCTAAGCCTTTGCAAAGGGAAAACCTTGAGCTCTAATGGGGGAAGACACAACCTGGGTGAGAGTGATGAGAGAAAGTGTTCTGAGGAAAAAGGGGAAAAAAACAATTCAGAGTATTGAGTAAGTTTACCTTGATCTTGAATTGTACAGCTAAGAACAAGAGACATTAAGAAGCAGTTTGCAAGGAGAAGGAGTTCCAGTTTTGTTCCTTCCTCTGCAAAATTCAAGTGATTGTTGGAAGTTTCTGCTATCCAAAGGAAAATCACAGAATCATAGAACGGTTTGAGTGGGAAGTAACCTTTAGTGGGTCCTTCTATTCCAACTCCCATTCCAGTGAGCAGAGACATCTTCAACTAGATCAGGTTGCTCAGAGCCCTGTCCTGCCTGACCTGGAATATTTTCAGGAATGGGGCATCTGCCACCTCTCTGGACAAACTGTACCAGCGACTCACCACTCTCTAAGTACTGAAAAGCTGCAATAAGATCTCCTGGAAGTCATCTATGTTGCTACCACCTACTTGGTTAAGTTGGTGTTTGAGGTCGTGTGCAAGTGGTGACTGAGGTGTGTATGGCACAGCTGGGCAGCAGTGTACAGCTACAGTGCTTCTGATTCTGAACCTTCAGTTCTTGGAGGGAATGGTTTTGCTGCAGAACAGCTCTGGTTTGCCAGCACATCAGTGCACCCACTGCTGCAGCAGCAAACACAGTGTGGTTGTGGTTTGACAGCTGAAGTCAGAATATAACTGCTAAATCAGATTACACTTGCAGTGGCTGGGTGTGAAATCCCAGGTGGCTGAGTGGCACCGTCACCGAGGGCACCGCTGTGCGGTCACAGTGTCTTGTCTGGAGCAGCAGAGTTGTGTCCTTCAGTTGCTGTGCCTGAGTGCTCGTTTGCATCCCAGTGCTGCCACTCGCTGCTTCTGCCAAGACATCTGCTTGCAGGCTTGTGCTGTGAGCTGTTTGCCGAAATGTCCAGACTGGAGAAAAGAAAAGATGTGCTTGTTTTGTAAGGGTTACTCACTACTTACTTTGGTTTTTCGCTGCTCACAGGTTAATCTCACATGTGGCTGGTATGGTGACAAGCTCTAAGTAGAGGAAGAGAATTTCAGAGTCATAGAATGCTTTAAGTTGGAATGACCCTTAAAGGTCACTACTCCAATATCCCTGTATTAAGCAGGATTTCTACTAGAGCTCAGAGTTCCCTCCCACCTGATTTGGAGTAATTCCAAGGTTGCAGAATCTACCAACCTGGGCCAGTGTCTTGCCACCCTTTGTGATAAAATTTCTTCCTCCTATCTAGGCTGAATCTTCCCTCTTATGCTTTAAAACCATCACCTCTTGTCCCATCACAACAGGCCCTGATAAAAAGATGATTCCAGACTTTTTTATAGGTCACTTTAAGTACTGAAAGGCCAAGAGAAGGGGTTCCTGGAGCCTTCTCCAGGCTGAACAACCTCAACTCTTCACATCAGGGGTGCTCCAGTCCTTGGATCATTATTGTGGTCTCCCCTGGACCTGCTGTGATAGATTGATGTCCTTTTTGTGCTGAGTGCACAAGAGCTGGACATATTATTTTAGGTAATGTCTTATCAGCGTGGAGCAGAGCAGCAGAATCACCTCTCTTGGAAAGGAGGAGAAGGGAGCCATGGCAATTCCAGGTTGTGATTCAGCACAGCATTTTGGTATTAAAAACAACAGATCTGTGAGTAATTGTTTAACTATGAAGTATGCCAGAAGATCTCAAAAGGAGGTGGATGAGCTGTCTGAACTACAAACTCATGTGAAAAGTTCCTGACAGAAGGTAGCTTTAATGTACATCCCTTTTCAAAGGGTAGTCAAACTTGACTAAACAGATGTTGCAGGGACTTGCATAGTAAGAGGTGCTTTTCTTACAAGCCACACATTCTCTCAGAGACATTGAGGCACAGTGATAAATTATGTAATTATAGATATCTAAAGAAGCGAGCCAGGAGCCTGCTGAGCCATTCTGTCTCTCTGGCTTCCCAGCTTTGTATGTTCTCTTGTTGGCTGATTGACAAAAGCCAGCCGTTTGCAGAAGTGGTCTCTGGGTTATTAATGTTAATTAGCTGGGTTCTGCTCTATGAATATTCCTGTAGTCTGTGCTTGGAAAATATATGAAGGGCTAAGCTCTTCACCTGTCTAATGAGCGTGTCTACAGCTACACTGGTAATTAGTTGCATCCCTCTGAGGACATGGGTCCCTCTTGGGAAAGATAGTTTTGGTATTTAGCTGCTTGTGGTAGTTAAAGTCAGTCCCCTCTGAGATTCACTCGCAGGCTTATGCCGTTGTCAGACGTTTGGCCTTTGTTTTAATCATTGGTTTCTCCTCTGTGCATTCTACTTGCCAAACAGTGCAGTTTGTAGTCTTAGTTATTTTCAGATTTGCCATTAATACCTTGTTTTAATCAGTGCTGACTAAGTGCCTGACTTGCTACATGCTCCAGGCAAGGGTTGGGATTTAAGTGTTCTTCAAAGAAGCTTTTATGGTGCAAGAATAGTACTCCTTGTGCTGGCAACAGTTTTATAGCTCTGCTTCCTAATAACCATCCTGTGATAATACTTTCTTCCTCTGACTTACACCAACAACTCGATTCCAAGGAGAAATTTTCATCTGAAAATGTTGCTGTTTGTTCTGCCAAGTCCGACTGGGGCTTTATTAGGTTTAATAACCTTGCTGACAGGATGCTCCTGGTATGGGTGAAGCATCTCCAAGAGATATTGTCTCTTATTAGCACAGTAGTTGAACATTCCCCTCCTTGTTTTAACACTTCAGGGTAATTGGACAGAAGAAGATAGAATTAGGTAATCATTAGGGTTGGAAAAGACCTCCAAGATCATTAAGTCCAACCATCACTGCCAGGTCCACCACTAAACCGTTTCTCTCAGCACCACTTATACACACTTTTAATTCAGTCCATGCATGGGAACTCTATCACTGCCCTATGGAGCCTGTTCCAGGGCTTAACAAGTCTTTCAGTGATGTTTTACCTAATTTCCCATCTAAACTTGCTCTGACACAACTGGAGGCTGTTTCCTCTCATCCTGTCTTTTGTTACCTGGGAGAAGTGATCAACCCCTACCTTGCTCCAACCTCCTTTACGGGTGTTGGGGAGAGGGAGAATGTCTCCACTGAGCTTCATTTACTGCAGGCTAAACAACCCCAGTTCCCTCAGCCATTCCTCACAAGACTTGAGCTCTAGACCTTTAACCAGCTTCATTATTCTTCTTTAGTGCATCTTCATCTGGTTGTTGACCAAAACTCCCAGGTCCTTTCCCACTAGTTAGCTTTCCAGCCACTCTTCCCTAAGCCTTCAGCATTCATTGGGTTGTTGTGACCCAAGTGCAGAACACAGCACTTAGCCTTGTTGAACCTCAGCCTGTTGGCCTCAACTCATTGTTCCAGCCTGTCCAGACCCCTCTGTGGATCCTCCCTACTCTTGACAGTACTCTATTGCTGTACAGATAAATAGTATGACTGCAATTGAAAACCAAGTTCAGTTTTTATGTGTTCAAGATGAAAAAGCAAAGTGAGATCAGCAGGTCTTTCCAGAAGAGGAAGGTTGTTCTCATCTATATCTGCTTTATCCCTGGTTATACTTCTCTGGTATCATCCAGAAAACTCTTGGTTTAGCCGTTTGATTGTAATTTGCATTTAGATTGGCTGCCTGAAGGAGAGTCGCTTGCAAGGGGAAATGGGGCTATATGGCTTGAGCCTCTTGCAGATCTAGCTGAAAGTAATGGCATTTACATAAAAACCATTAGCTCTGTTATTGATAAACATGAAAAGCATCCATTTCATTTAATTTTCTGATGAGGAGTCTTTAATATAAGCATACAATAGCACAGCAGTAACGCCATTCCTGCCCCTCATCCCGCCTTACTGACCTCTTGTCATTCAGTGGGAGAATTTTGGCTGGGATTTTGTTGATGGGGAAATGTGGAGTTATTTCTATTCCAATTCACTGAAATAGCCAGTTGTCTGGCTGCATTGTAGGGAATTATTTAATGTTTGTCTTCTGAGGTGTCTCTATTAATTGAACAGGGACTTAATGTCTCCCTGAAGCATAACTGCTCTGTGTGTGATGTATACTAATACAAGCAATGGGTTTTTCTTTTGTCCCCACTCCAGCACATTTCTGTAGGTAACCTTTTGCTTAATCAAACTGGGGATCAAGTATGTTGAAAGAACTAGATCACAGCTCATCTAACCCTTCAAGACTCTATCTTGGTAAAGTAGTTTCTGTGACCAGTGAGGGAATAATTAGTTTCCCTCTGTAATGTTCTTGACCACGTGTGATCAGAATGCATCACAAAGAGCTGTGATACACCATCTGCGCTGGATCAAGAACTGGCTGGTTGGCAGAGCCCAGAGAGTGGTGGTGAATGGTGCCACAGCCAGTTGGCAGCTGTCACTAGTGGTGTTTCCCAAGGATCAGTGCTGGGCCCAGTCCTGTTCAATATCTTTATTGATAATCTGGACGAGGGGATTGAGTCCAGCATCAGTAAGTTTGTAGATGACACCAAGCTAGGAGCAGCTGTGGAGCTGTTGGAAGGTAGGAGAGCCCTGCAGAGGGACCTGGCCAGGCTGGATGGGTGGGCAGAGGCCAATGGGATGAGATTGAAGAAGGCCAAGTGCAGGGTTCTGCACTTTGGCCACAACAATCCCAAGCAGCACTACAGGCTGGGAACAGAGTGGCTGGAAAGCAGACAGGAGGAAAGGGACCTGGGGGTGCTGGGAGAGAGGAGCTGAAGATGAGGCAGCAGTGTGCCCAGGTGGGCAGGAAAGCCAATGGCATCCTGGCCTGGATCAGGAAGAGTGTGGCCAGTAGGACAAGGGAGGTTATTCTTCCCCTGTACTCAGCACTGCTCAGGCCACACCTTGAGTGCTGTGTCCAGTTCTGGGCTCCTCAATTCAAGAGAGATGTTGAGATACTGGAACATGACCAGAGAAGGGCAACGAAGCTGGTGAGGGGCCTGGAACACAAATCCTATGAGGGGAGGCTGAGGGAGCTGGGCCTGTTTAGCCTAGAGAAGAGGAGGCTCAGGGGTGACCTCATTGCTGTCTACAACTCCCTGAAGGGAGGCTGTAGCCAGGTGGGGGTTGGCCTCTTCTCCCAGGCAACCAGCAGTAGAACAAGGGGACACAGTCTCAAGTTGTGCTGGAGAAGTCTAGGCTGGATGTTGTTAGGAAGTTGTTGTCAGAGAGAGTGATTGGCATTGGAATGGGCTGCCCAGGGAGGTGGTGGAGTCTCTGTGCCTGGAGGTGTTGAAGCCAAGCCTGGCTGAGGCACTTAGTGCCATGGTCTGGTTGACTGGCTAGGGCTGGGTGCTAGGTTGGCCTGGATGATCTTGGAGGTCTCTTCCAACCTGGTTGATTCTGTGATCTGTATAGTAACTGGGTTAGTGTGGCTACTGTTGCTCCTCTCAGATAAATATTGTGCTTTACTTGAGTTGGATGAAGTCTGACCTTTCTGAGAGTCTCCAGAGGCAGCCAGTGCTGTAGTTGTTTTCAAGATCACAGCATTTGATACTCTGGTGCTGGAGTGGGTCCAGAGAAGAGCAACAAAGCTGGTGAAGGGTGTAGGGCACAAATCGGTCTGAGAAGCAGTAGAGGAAATGAAGGTTGTTTAGTATGGAGAAAAGTAGGCTCAAAAGAGACCTTATTCTGAAAGGGGAGGTTGGAGTGAGGTGGGAGTAGATCTCTTCTCTCAGATAACGAGTGATAGGCTGAGAGGAAATGATCTCAAGTTGTGCCAGGAGAAGTTTAGTCTGCACATGAGGAAAAATTTCTTGGGCAGCCTGTTCCAATATTTATTCTCTCAGCTAAGGAAGAAGTGAAGTTACCATCCCTAGAAGGATTTAAAAGCTGTTTAGATGTGGTGCTGAGGGACATGGTTTAGTTGAGACCTGGCAGTTCTGGGTTAGTGGTTGGATTGGATGATCTTGTTTTTTTTCTAACCTTAATGATTTGATTATTTGCTTGAGAGACCAGTTCCTGACCTCAGTGTTGGAGGAGGCTGTGTGTTTGTATCTGTCTTGCATTGCTTTGCTGGACTACTTAATAAAAAAAAAAAAAACTTCAAAATTACTTTTTGTTGCCCCTTTTTCTCTGTTTACAACGTTTTTCCTCTCTAATAGGCTCCATACAGATGAGCAGTGAGTTGGGTACAGAAGGCGGCCAGATCCCACTTTTCCAGTTGATCACCTTACACGGTGAGTACCTTATTATTTCACGTTTAAGATTTTGTGCAGTGCCTAATGTTGGCTTAAAATTGACTTCACAGGGGAGCAGCATTAAGTCTGCATGCTTGGACAGTGTTGTCCTGGAAATAAAAGCTTCCTTGGCTTCACTCTTGTTTTGGGAGGAACATGTTCCAGCTCCTTTTCTATGAAGTGGTGAATTTTATTTGTATCCTATTTCCAGAAGCATGCACGTTTCAGCAGAGCAGAGAACCGATTCAGTTATGTCTTGTACCTGCTCAAGGCTGTGGGGAATCAACTTTAAAGGTGTTGCCACATAATTTAGCAATGTGTCATGTGCAGCTTGCTGTGCTGCAGAGCAGAGGAGGCTTGGGGTCAGGAGAGCAAAGGTTTGCCTGGTCTCTTCCAGCCTTGTTGAAGTTGTTGAACTCAGTGAAGATGGCATGTGAGGGATCTGCCACGGCACGTGTACAGGTTACTCATAGAGGCATGCTGTGAAATCAGGCAGATGAGGCTTGGCTTGTCTTGTGGGCTAGAAAGGGTAAAAAAAAATAACTGGAAAGTGTTGCCTAGTTCATGGTAAGGATGGCAGGTTTTCTCTGGAAGAGAGGGAGAAAATCATTATTTCATGGAGGATTTTTACACATTAAAATATCTGGCATGCATGTTAATGGGCTATAGTAATGAGCCCATGCTTTATGAGGTGTCTGCAAATACTTTTTAACTGGCTCCTGTGAAGGCAAATGGCTAGGAAGTAAGTACTGGTTAGTTGGAATGTTTTGGCCTGTGTGATGCAGTGGCATCAACAGACTGAAACAGTTAACTGCCTGCTGTCGGCATCTGCAAGCAGAATGATACTCAGCTTCTGGATGTAAACTGCAGGTGAGTCTGAGAGCTGCATGGATGGACTGAGACCACTGCACAATTAAGTTTATTGTAAGTCCTAGCAAGCAACTCCCATAAGGATGACATGGGATGATGAATTTTAAAACTAAGGTGTTCATAAAGGAGAGACAGGGATCAAATAGTACACTTTGAGACTGGAGTGTGTCAGCAGGTTGGTTTACATACATCCTGGGGGCAGGGCAGAGAGTTCCCGTGCCAAGTCACCATTAAACCATATCCTTTAGTACCACATCTACATGTCTTTTTAAATCTCTCCAAGAATGATGACTCCACAACTTCCCTGGGCAGCATGTTCCAGGACTTGCCAACCCTTTCAAGGGAAAAATTGTTCCTTGTTGTAGCAGAAATTAATAATTGGTTATGAATTACAACTATTTAATTTCTCTGTGAATATTAATTTTTAGTATTAGTATTTAAAAAATCGGGAAAATTCCCTGAGGTTCTTTAGATTTTTCAGTCAACAGGAAGCAAGTGCACAGAATTAAACAGCTTAAACTATCAGGACTTGGAAAACAGTAAGTTGAGAACAGGAAAAATTCTAGCTGTGCCTATGGAGTCTTGGCATTCACTCCAGCATATGTACTCACGACTCTTTTGGTCCCTGGGTGAGTCTCCTGTACGAAAGATGCTTTCAAACTCACGATGATCCTGGGGTAAAATACAGATGTTTCAGGCAGTGGGAAGAAATGCTGCTAAGCTGGCTGGTGTGAGCTGCTTACACGTGGCTGCCTGTTAACAACGAGGAGAGGCTCCGTGCAGACAAAGGCAAGGTAGAAAAGCTACTGTAGAAAAGGCTGGTAGAAAGGTGTGATTGCTAAATCATCCCCCTTTATATACTTGATTTTGAAATCAAACTGGCCAGTAGACACTAGCACCATTGTTCTGGCCAGTGAATTCAAAGCTTCATGCCTCCTCTGACTACACAGGCACGGTGAGGGCAGCACAAGGTGCCTGACACGAGGTGCTAAGCCTCCTAGCCCACAAGGCTTTGCTGGGGTGTATCCCTTAGTGTTTGCTCATCTGCTCACTCCCGGACCCTGCTTCGCCAGGATGAGGAGAGCTAGAGTTAAACCTGCCCAGCAGGATTTATGCCCTGCCAGGACACTTGTGTCCAACCTAAACCTGGCCTGACACAATGTGAGGCCTTTTCCTCTTGTCCTGTCACTTGTTCCTTGAGGAAAAAAGACTTACCCCAAGCTCACTTCAGCCTCCTTTCAGGAGTTGTGGAGAGCAAGAATATCTCCCCTCAGCTTCCTTTTCTCCAGGCTGAACAACCCCAGTTCCCTCAGCTGCTCCTCAGAAAACTTGTCCTTCACCAGATTTGTTGCCTTTCACTGGACATGCTCCAGCACCTCATTGTTCTCTTGTCATGAGGGGCTGAGAACTGAACCCAGTATTTCAGATGTGGATAAGTACAGAGATTCAATCACTTTGCAGTCCTCTTGGCCATGCTGTTTCTGATGCAAGCTTCTCTTGTATCTGAGCACTATGTATGACATGAGATGTTCAAATTGATCCAGCTTGTTATACTTCTGGATTCAGGACTGTCTTTTCACTTTACTTATGTAACATGCCAAGCACAGTTGGGACTCTCATCTCAGCTGGTCTTGACTGGTTTGACTCCTGTAACAAATGTGATAGTGAATAATAGAACTGGAAGTAGCAGAGAGGTCGTGTGAAGAACAAATGATGCCGTTATTGACCGACGGTGCCATCGTGCCATGGTCTAAATCGACAGATCTAATCCCAGTGTGTGTTCAGAGTCAGATCTGCTGACTTCAGTAGCTAAAATAAGTCGATACCATTGAATTCTCTTTCTCCTTGCATATCTTAAGTAGAACATAGTAAGTTGCAGCCTGACAGCTGTGCAGTCCACAGAAGGCCAGGGGGCTGCGTAGGCTTCCCCGAGGGCATAATTTGGCCCGCAGAACATTTATTACGGCTGGTGGTGTGTGTAGCAGGCTCAGCATTGACCTTCAGAAGCTGCTATGCATTTGTGGACCTAATGGCTGGAAGACTGAATATAGGAGGCAAGGATTTCAGCTTTGGAGTTCTCTTGTAGAGCAGAAGACTGTGATTAAAGCAAGAAGACCGCATGTGTGAATTTAGGTCAGTAGGAGATAGCTGAGCCAAGGGCTGTTCTTGGCAGATAACTAGAAACAGTCTGTCTACGACTGCCATGGAGCAGAATAGGAAAACAACCTGTTTCAAGGGAGCCCTCAACAAGTCATTGTTATGCAAGGCTCTGTGGCACTAAATACCTAAATAACTTGGCTGCAACTGGAATACAGAAATATTATTTTGTGAGGCTCATTTTCAAGCATCGCCTGAGACTTCCTGGCTTGGCAGCAAAGCTAAGCATTGCAGGATGTTGTATTACAGGTCCCTTCCTATGAGGATGTGGCATCATCTGTATGAACATAAGCATAGATGTGATGCTTCCTGTGCAAGCACTGGTCTTAAGTGTATACATGCTCATGTGGTCTTTGCTCACAGCTGACATTAAGAAGACTGAGCAAGAGCAGACAGTTTGGCATCACAAGGAGGATTTCAGCTGCTGGTACCTCCTCCTGAAGAGTACAGGGAACTGAATCAGATGAATTCTTCCTTAAAGCTGCCATTCTTCTCTAGAAGGTGCCATAGACTCTTGTCAGCTTAACCTAAAACTCAGAACATGGCAAACAGGCATCTGGGCTGTGAGAGACCAGAGGTGTGTTCTGCCTCCAGCAGTACCATGTAGAAGTGGCCTTCATCTCACATCATTTTGCTTAGCTCTTATTTAAACTCACATGTGCTTTTGGCCTCTGTCTTGCTAGCATGTATTTCAGAGTTTAACTTTGTGTGATGAGCCACCTCCTTTTGATAACCTACTACTAACAAGTTCACTGCTACAAGTTCCTGTTAGGGAATTGTTTGTGTGATTGCCAGTTCCATGCTGGTTTGGGTTCTGTAGATCCCTACTGTTTCCCCAATTGGAAGTCTGTTTTCCAGGCTAAAATGTCCTAATTAATTCAAGTGTTCTCTATACAGAAGACAATCATAGAACAGTTTTGGTTGGAAGAGACCTTTTAAGATCATAGCACTGCCAAGTCCACCACTAAATCATATCCCTCAGCACCACATCTACACATCTTTTAATTCCCTCTAGGGATGGTGACTCCACCACTTCCCTGGGCAGCCTGCTTCAAGCCTTGACAATCTTCCATGCTCCATGTCTTTGACTGTCTTCACTACTCTTCTGTCCTTTTTCCTTCTGCAGTGACTTCTGGTCTTGTTACTGGTTTGGTTTTAGTTCTTTCAAATGTTCTTACAGTCCTACTCACTAGAAGCTTTGCAAGAGCCATTAGGTTTCTGAAGGCTTGTCCTTTTTTACTTCCCTTCTTTTCCAGGGTTATAAAAACAGAGAAATTTTGTATACTCCAAATAATAAGCCATAGACTTTTTTTCTTCCTAAAAAGCAGAAGTCTGTGTGCCTGAACACTCTTATCAGAATAGCTATGAATAAACCTGATACATTCCAGTGCCCTGGGTCACTAGAACAATACAGTCTTTAGGAAGGAGCCCAGGCAGACATTGTGTGGCTTTGTGCTAAAGCTGTCAGCCAGGATGTGAGATGTATCTTTGTATCCTGCAGCGATTTCATAAAACTTCACTGGCTGCTGCTCTAAACTGTGTCTTCTAAACGCGGACAAGAAACACTCTGGATGCTAAACCTTCTCCCCTTCACCGCTTGAGAGGAAATTAAAGAGAGAATTAGCCTTGTTTAAATAAACATAATTCAGTGTCACCAAATAGCTGCTGACTCTGCAAGTGCAAGGCATGCTTCTTCATCCCCTGTCCTTTTATTTTATTAGTTCTGTGGCTTCCAAAAACTAGAACTGGATGCATGTGATCAGAATCTTAACACTCTGGATTGTAGTGCAAGGTTTGCAGTGCTGGTCTGCAGACTGACATGCCTGGGGCTGTGACAAGGCTGTGGTTTTGGTTATCTGCCCTGACTCATGTATGTGGCTAGGGTGCTGCCCTCAGGTGAATCATGGATCCCACAAGGGTGGTTGAAGTCTTGCCCTGTAAGCAGCCTGGGAAACCTGGAGCTTGGTTCAGCTAAGGAACACTTGGGTATTTTTCCTCTTCCTAGCCACACTAGTGAAGCAGGATGCTATAAATGGAGAGCTCCAAGAAGCCTACTAACACTATCACTAAGGGAACTTTTCATTTAGTGCAGCCATTGAAAGAGGGACTTGAAGTTGCATTGGACAATGCTGTAATGGTAGAGCTGTAACAGGCTGCCTTTGTGGCACAATTACAAAACCACCACTATGTGTTGAGGTTCTCCTGATTGCTGAGCCTGTAATATCAGTTTGAGTCCTGTTCCTCCTCCTGCCTTACCCTCCAGGAACTGGTTCATATTTAGGTAGAATAAGTCACTGTATGTTTGTTTCTTTTCTGCTTGCATAAGAGCATGTTAGATCACATTGTTCAATGAAGCTTTTTCTACACCAGAGGTTCACCTGGTAGTTAGGAGAGAGGCCCCTGGGAACAATTGAGGGAAGTGCAAGTGAAATCCTCCATGCTTTTGTTCCAGCAAGGAAGTTTTCAGTGCTACCAGATCATGATCACGAAAGGCCCTGATATGAGTAGAATTTACTTTGTGGAGTTGTTCTGCAATCACTCATCAGGGTAATTGACTTCTGATTAGGAAGAAAATCCTAATTGCTGAGGGTTTGTGTTTGAGGTCATAAAGTCCTCTTCAAAAGGCAGAGCTCATACTTAAGCAGCAACTGCTCCGAGAGGAGCAGGATGCTTGCGGCTCCATTATAGCAGTACTGATGTAACAGCTGTTGTTTAAACAACTTGTTTCTCCCTCCTTCACACTCCTTCCTCCTCCTGTTGCAAATCAAGAGAAGAGTGAGAATCAAGTGTAGTTGTTTTTCCAAAACTAGGGAGGTTTTTTTGCTTGCTTTTAGCTTTGTTTCTGAAAATGTTTTTGTTACGTGCTCTCTGTACTCCATCTGAGTAGATCTCAGACCTGATGTTCTCTGTTCAGCCTGTGATGCTGATGACTGGAGGATACTTCTTTGTTACAGACCTTTCTTCACCTTCTAAGGTACACATATGCTAAAAGAAAACCAAGCTTTGTACCCATTGCAGGCAGGGAAAAGGATGATGTGGAAGTTATGAGCCCAACCCTGTGATGATGATGCTTGAAATTAAATCTTGGTCCAGAATGATGAACAGTGAGTACAGCTTACTTTGCTGGGAAGAGTCCTGGGTGCAAGGGTTGCCTCTTATGAAGGCTTCAGCCTGGACCTGTATGTAACTGAGCCAGAGACTTGAATATTTGTAAGCTATTTGCAAAGAATCAGAGTACTGGTGTGTGTGTTGTTATTTACACTGTTGAAAAGAGAGAGGGAAGATGTTGTGAGTCTAGTGGAAGGCTGCAGTGAGGGGATAAAAACTCTTTCATTTTGACTGTTAGGCAAAGCTCAGTACTCAAAACCAAGCAGCCACTTTCTGTCCCAATTTTTTTTTCTTCTTTCTGATCATGGCTTGAAAAAATGCAGCTGTAACACACTTCTAAATATTTTCTATATTGAAATAGAATCCAACATCAGACTGTAATATACCAGCAATGTCTTCTGGTGGGGCTGGCAAAGGTGAGATCATTCTTTTCCCACACATCTTCTCATCTGTTACTACCACTGATAAAATAAGCTAATAATTACTATTAAAAATGGTAACCTTTATTCTGAAGGTTAAGGGTTGAAAGAATCCACAATGTGCTGAAAGAGAACAGCACATCCTAGCTTCAGTCAGAGAAGCTGAAACATCTGATCTTGGTCCAAGTATTTTGTCAGTTCTCCCTCCCCTTCCTAGTAAAGTTCCCAAACTGTGAACTGTGTGGTGACAGTCCTGCAAGCAGCATCACTGATCTCACAGTAAGATTTCAGAAGCAAAAGCCTCTAGAAAGACACTTGCCTAGTGAACCCAAGAGTATTGGTATAAATTAACTCCCTAGGGAGCTAACCAAGGCTTCTCTTCCTCCTCAAAGGCATCAGCTCTGTCATGCCTCACGGTGAGAACTCTAGACAGAATTAAAAGGACCCAAAGTATGTCCATAGGGAAAGACAGCAGCTGAATCAGCAGGATGAAGTAGAGGAGCCAGTTGGCCCTACAAAGATGGGAAGGGAAAGGGAAGAAGTGCACCCTCCTTTCCTTAGAGGCAGTTTCTGTGCAGCAAATGCATTCACCTTCCACTCCTCCATACCTAAATCTCTTCTAAAAATGCTTTCTTAGAAACTGCCTTATAGGACCAAAACTACAGCCTGTAAGATCTGTGCAGGCCAGAGCAGAGGTCATTACTGGACACTATCCTTGGGGGTGGAGGCACTGTGTGATGCCTCTGAAATCATTCCAGGTTCAAACTGATTTACTAGTAGCTTTACCAGAATCCTAGCATGGTAGAGGGTTGGAAGTCTCTGAAAGTCATCTAGCCCAAACACCCTCATGAAGCAGGATCACCCACACCATGTTGCTCAGGATTGCATCCAGGCAAGTTTGGAATCTCCTGAGAAGACTCCACAACCTCTATGGGCACTTTGTTCCAGGACTGTGGCACCCTCACAGAAAAGCTTTTCCTCATATTCAGATGGGATAAACCTCCCATGTTCCACTTTGTGCCTCTTGCCCCTCGTCCTGTTCGAGGGTGCCACTTAAAAGTCTGGCCTCATCCTCCTGGCCTTTGCCAGAAGAGGGTTCTGTCTTGAACAGAGTTCACTGTCTGCAGAGACTCCTTAAAATGAAGTGCAGCTTGAATGGGAAAGCTTTTAAAAAGTCTGTTGGAAATCCCAAGTCAACAGGGGGTAGATAGAAACATTAACAGGAGAGAACAGCCCTGTCTTTTGCCCACATGGTGCACAGTTTGCTTTTGGAGAGGTTTTTCCTTGTCTGGGGAAGGTGGAAATGCAGAGGGTAACTTAGAGAAGCTGTTTGCTTTGTCTCCTTATGTTTTTTTTACCTTGCTCAAATGAAGGCCCCAGTTCTTCTTTCCTTCTTTTCATTTTATTCAGAGTAAGCCTTCTCATTAGCTTGTGCATGTGAAAGGGTCCTGGGTGCAGTCTGAGTTGGATAATAAGAGAGTGAGCTGAGAGCAGCATAATTTATAACACGTGGAGTGATTTCCTTCAGAGCATTAATGAGCAGTGACCCCAAGCACAGGTAAATGTCTGTAGGCTTTTTCCTCTTTCCTCTTAAACCTGTGATCATTTTCCTCCCTGGGCAACCCATCCTTCACCACCATTAGCTTTGTCTCAGTTTTTGGTCTACATTCAGAAATTGAACCACTTAATCCACAATTGATATGTGCTCCTGTCGGGTAGAGAGGGCTACAGTGATACAAAAGTGTTTGTAATAGAATGGCTCATTGTTGTGTGGGGAGAGGAATAATGAACATGAGGTACAGCTTTCTAGTTAGAAACCTAAATTTAGAGTGTGGTTATGCACTGTAGCTGCACTGATAGAATGTCAAACTGGTGCTGCAAGGAGAGGTTTTGCTCCCAGCACTGTGCTGGTACTTACCTTTTTGTGCTGCTGCACGTCTGATTCCTTCCTTCTCAGTATGGAGCCTTCCAGCTTCACTCCCCAAGTCGGTTCCCTGTGGATCCAGGCTTGGAAGCTGGGGAAGAGATCCCTCTTTTTGGCATCAACAGGTTGTTCGATCAGCTGAGCAGTTTGAGCAGTGTGGAACCACGTCCTAAGTGAAGTCTCTTGTATCAGTCACACATGTCAATACTGGAAAGGTATTTCACAGTATCATCAAGGTTGGAAGAGACCTCACAGATCATCAAGTCCAACCCTTTACCACAGAGCTCAAGGCTAGACCATGGCACCAAGTGCCACGTCCAATCCTGCCTTGAACAGCCCCAGGGACGGCGACTCCACCACCTCCCCGGGCAGCCCATTCCAGTAGCTTCCTGCTCTGTGATAAATGATGTTTGGGTCACATCACAAGAGCTGGGCTTTCACATTGCTTTGTTACCCTGAGTTACTTGTCCTGGAGATACCTGCAGTTGCTTACAATTGCCACAATGAATGTAAAGAATTGTGGACAGATCGTGGGGTGGATGCACCCTGAGGGGGTTTGCAGATGTCACCAAGCTGAATGGTGTAGTCGACACACTTGAGGAACAGGATCTATCCAGAGGAATCTGGATAAGCTCAAGAAGTGGGCCCATGGGAACCTCCAGAGGTTCAACAAAGCCAAGTGAAAGATGTCCTGTGCCTGGATTGAGGCAATTCCTGGTAATTGATGCAGGCTGGGGGATGAATCAGTGGAGTTAATCACACAAACATTCTGGTTGGAAAAGCTCCTCAGGATCACCAAGTCCAACTGATAGCCCTACTCTGTAAGGTTCACCTTAAACTATATCCTGGAGCACCACATCCAAATGACTTTCAAACACATCTGGGGTTGATGACTCACACATCTGGGGTTGATGACTCAACCACCTCCCTGAGCAGCACATTCCAATGCCTGACCACTCTTTCCATGAAAAAATGGTTCCTAATGTCCAGTCTAAACCTACCCTGGTGCTGCTTGAGTCCATTCCTTCTTGTTCTGTCACTATTTACCTGTGAGAAGAGACCAGCACCAACCTCTCCACAATGTCATTTCAGGTAGTTGTAGACAGCAATGAGATCTCCCCTCAACCTCCTCTTTTTCAAACTAAACAGCCTCATCTCCTTCAATTGCTCCTCATAAGTTTATTCTCTAGGCCATTCACCAGCTTCATTGCCCTCCCCTGCACTTGCTCCAGCACATGCAGAGAAGGAGTTGGAGGTAAAGGTGGATGAAAAGCTGGGTGTGAGCCGGCAATGTGCACTCTCAGCCCAGAAGCCAGCCATTTCCTGGGCTGCATCTAAAGCAGCATGGCTGGCAGGTTGGAAGGAGAAGATTCTACCCCTCTGCTCTAGTGAGGCCCCACCTGCAGTGTTGTGTCCAACTCTGGAGTCCTCAGGACAGGAGGGATGTGAACCTGTTTGAGCCAGTCCAGAGGAGGCAACAGAAGTAATGTAAGAGCTGGAACCCCTCTGCTGTGAGGATAGGCTAAGAGTGTTGGAATTGTTCAGACTGGAGAAGAGAAGGCTTTGGGGAGACCTTACTGTACCCTTTCAGTATGCAAGACATGGGGTCTTGCATCCAGTGTGAAAGATGTGGGGTACAGCTAAATATGGAGTGTGTTATGTATTGTAGCTGAGCTGCTAGAATGTCAGTCTTTTTAACAGGACCTGTTGCAACAGGACAAGGGGTGATTGTTTTAAATGTAAGAGGGGAGATTGAGACTTGATAGAAGGAAGAAACTGGTTATAGAATCATAAAATGGTTTAGGTTGGAAGGGACCTCAAAGATCAGCCAGTTCCAACCCCCCCACCATAGGCAGGGATACCTCCCGCTAGAACAGGTTGCTCAAGGCCTCATCCAGCCTGGCCTTGAACACCTCCAGAGAGGGAGCATCCACAGCCTTCCTGGGCAACCTGTGCCAGTGTCTCACCACCCTCACTGGAAAGAACTTCCTAACATCCAGTTTAAATCTCCCCTCTGCCAGTTTAAACCCATTGCCCCTTGTCCTGACATTACAAGACCTTGTTAATAGTCCCTCCCCAGCCTTCAGATACTGGAAGGCTACTATAAGGTCTCCTCAAACCCTTCTCTTCTCCAGGCTGAGGAGCCCCAATTCTTGTAGCCTGTCCTCATAGCAGAGCTGCTCCAGCTCTCTGCTCATCTTCATGGCTGTCCTCTGGACTCGCTCTAACAGTTGATGTCCTTCTTGTGTGGGGGGCTCCAGAACTGCACACAGTACTCTAGGTGGGGTCTCAGGGGAGCAGAGCAAAGGAGAATCCCCTCCCTTGCCCTGCTGGCTACACTGCTTTTGTTGCAGCCCAGCACATGGATTATGTCTGGGCTGCACTCACACTGCAGGCTCCTGTTGAGCTTTTCACCACCCCAGACCCCCAGGGTCTTTTCCTCAGGGCTGCTCTCAGCCATTCCCCACCCAGCCTGGAGTTGTGCTTGGGGTTGCACCAACCCAGGTGCAGGACCTTACACTTGGCCTTGTTGAATGTCATGAGGTTGGCCTGGGCACAACTCTGTAGCCTGTCCAGGTCCCTCTGGATGGATCCCTGCACTCTAACAAGTCAACTGTGCCACACAGCTTGGTGTCATCTGCAGACTTGCTGAGGGTGCACTGCTTCCTCTGTCCGTATCACTGGCAAAGATGTTAAACAGCACTGGTGCCAGCATTGACCCCTGAGGGATGCCACTTGGCATTAGTCTCCAGGTGGACATTGTGCTGTTGATCACAGGATGCTGAGGGAGATGAGACACTGGCCTTGGTTGGCCAGAGAGGTGATAGATGCTTACCCATGGAATTATTCCAGGTTGCTCAGAGTTGGACAGGACTCTGAGCAACCTGTTCTAGTTGAAGGTGTCCCTGCTTAGCGTGAGGGGGTTGGACTAGATGACCTCTGAAAAAGTCCCTTCCAATCCAAGCTATTATGTGATTCTGTGACTTAAACAGCAGATGGTCTGTGATAGTCTCTGTGTTACAGCCAACTTGAAAAAAGGATTTGGAAGAAAAAAAAAATGTTTTCCTGTTTCTTGCTGGATGTTGTTAGATAATTAATGAAGCTCGTTGGCAGTGAAGTGCTCCCTTCCCAGGGATCTTTCCAGAGTCATTAGCCTCAGTGGAGGATGATTGGGAAGAGTCAGACACATAAGAAGCTGCTGCTTCTCTGAAGTACTGAACATTTGCTGGACATTGGAGCTGCAAAGAGGCCTTGCCAGGCATCCCTGAATGCTGCCAGAGGTGTGCTTGGGATACTGAAGGGTAGCAGAAGGGTCACTGTCTCTGTAGTGCTGATGAGACTGTACTGGGGGGGAAAAATGTCCTCTAACTTAAAGGACAGTGTTGATCCCCAAAAGGAAAACGATCAAGCTACAAAGTAAGCACAGCAGCTGAGAGTTAGAAAGTGGCTTTTAGTGGCTGTGTATAGATTTAAAACACTCATTTGGGGGGTGAATTAAGTCATTTGAGCTTTTTCTAAAGCATTTAATGCTGTTGAGAGGGCTTTGAGAAGGTGGCTGTAGCAGGTTGCACTGGATGTAGGAGGTCCTGAACTGTTTCATGCTTGTTTATGCTCGTTATCGAGATTCAAGGCTGCTGAGTTATGCTTGCTTTGGGTGATAGCTGTGTGCATGTGGTGTTTGTGTCCCACAAGGGCAGGAGAGGAGGGTGAGCAAAGGTGGGGGCTTACTGATAAGTAGAAAGTCATGAGGACAGCCTCTGTGGTGGCCTGTACAAAGTGCTTCACCTGCAAAGGGACATGGAGCAGAAGTTTGCTGTTTTATTGCTTAGTTAGGGCTTTCTTCTGAAGGATCAAGGAAGATTTTAAATGCAATTTCCAGGAGTTAACATAATAGTATTTTTAGTGCTAGATTTTTAGGGAGAATTCTTTTTCTGAATGTAACATTGGGCAAAGTTTAAATCACAAACAACAATAACAACGAAGTAAAATGGGAAGTGATAAACAGTTGGCAGTCATACAGCTATGGATTTGAGTGGGAAGGCCAAAGCTGTGCTCTGGCTTTTATCACAAGGAATGAAATAACAAGGTCTAGCCTCTGCCTGCAAGGGAAGGAGGGTACCCCATGCCAGCTCTAGTCACCCTGTGTGCAGCCTTGAGTGATGAGGCTCAAATCTCTCCTTGAAGTTTAGAAGAGGAGGGCTGCGCCAGTGCAAAGCACCTGTGTCCAGAGGTGGGCAAGGAAGCTGGTGAGGGGCCTGGAGCACAGCCCTGTGAGGAGAGGCTGAGGGAGCTGGGGGTGTGCAGCCTGCAGAAGAGGAGGCTCAGGGCTGACCTCATTGCTGTCTGCAACTCCCTGAAAGGAGGCTGCAGCCAAGTGGGGTTGCTCTCTTCTCCCAGGCATCCAGCAACAAAAGAAGGGGACACAGTCTCAAGTTGTGCCAGGGGAGGTCTAGGCTGGGTGTTAGGAGGAAGTTGTTGTCAGAGAGAGTGATTGGCATTGGAATGGGCTGCCCAGGGAGGTGGTGGAGTTGCTGTGCCTGGAGGTGTTGAAGCAAAGTCTGGCTGAGGCACTTAGTGCCATGGTCTGGTTGATTGGCTAGGGCTGGGAGATACGTTGGATCTTGGAGGTCTCTTCCAACCTGGTTGATTCTATGATTCTATGGTTTAGCACCAGACTTGGTAGAATTAGATGATGGTTGGGCCCAATGATCTTTTCCAACCAAAATGGTCTTGTGATTCTATGATGGAAGGCATCAAACAGTAAGCATTCAGGCTTCATTTGTGCTGATGTTCCCCAGAGTACTTGTTTGGGCTACACTGAGACAACAGTTTATATTTTTCCCTTCATCACAGGGTCTGTTACATGCACCTGAATCAATGAATGATGACTGTATGATCTGGAAGTCTCTTCCAACCTGGTTGATTCTATGATTTTATGTATTGACAGGTCAGTGTGTGGCTGTGAGTTTAGGATGCCTCTGTCTTCATGCAGGCTTTCAGCCTCTGTCATCCCTGTGAGCAGAGCAGCCTCACATCTCAGTGGTCCCAGGCCTACCATTCTCCTCCTATGCTGGTTACAGGCCATGTAGATGTGGTGCTAAGGGACATGGTTTAGAATCATAGAATCATAGAATCAACCAGGTTGGAAGAGACCTCCAAGCTCATCCAGTCCAACCTAGCACCCAGCCCTATCCAGTCAACTAGACCATGGCACTAAGTGCCCCATCCAGTCTTTTCTTGAAGACCCCCAGGGACGGTGCCTCCACCACCTCCCTGGGCAGCCCATTCCAATGGGAAATCACTCTCTCTGTGAAGAACTTCTTCCTAACATCCAGCCTATACCTACCCCAGCACAACTTGAGACTGTGTCCCCTTGTTCTATTGCTGGTTGCCTGGGAGAAGAGGCCACCCCCCACCTGGCTACAATGCCCCTTCAGGCAGTTGTAGACAGTAATAAGATCACCCCTGAGCCTCCTCTTCTTCAGGCTAAACAGGCCCAGCTCCCTCAACCTCTCCTCATAGGATTTGTGCTCCAGGCCCCTCACCAGCTTTGTTGCCCTTCTCTGGACATGTTCCAGCACCTCAACATCTCTCTTGAATTGAGGGGCCCAGAACTGGACACAGTACTCAAGGTGTGGCCTGAGCAGTGCTGAGCACAGGGGCAGAATAACCTCCCTTGTCCTACTGGCCACACTGTTCCTGATGCAGGCCAGGATGCCATTGGCTCTCTTGGCCACCTGGGCACACTGCTGGCTCATCTTCAGCTTACTGTCTATCAGTACCCCCAGGTCCCTTTCCTCCTGGCTGCTCTCAGCCACTCAGTCCCCAGCCTATAGCGCTGCTTGGGGTTGTTGTGGCCAAAGTGCAGAACCTTGCACTTGGCCTTGTTAAATCTCATCCCATTGGCCTCTGCCCACCCATGCAGCCTGTCCAGGTCCTTCTGCAGGGCTCTCCTACCTTCCAACAGATCAACACCTGCTCCTAGCTTGGTGTCATCTGCAAACTTACTGATGCTGGACTCAATCCCCTCGTCCAGATCATCAATAAAGATATTGAACAGGACTGGGCCCAGCACTTAGTGCTGGGTTAATTACAGAACTTTATTTTCTTGAAGGTCTTTTCCAACTAAAATGAAGTTCTGATTCTATATTCTTATGATTTGACTTCTGTTGAACCTTTTATGGCTGTTGTAAGGGCTTTAAGCCACCTCCAAAGGAGGCAAATGGTCTATGATTCTCCAAGCTGGTACCAGTCAGCAGCTGCTGCACTGTGCTGGAGAACACTTCTCTGTGCTGTGTCCTCAAAGCTCAGTGTAAGTCAAAATCCAATCCAAAACTTGCAAATATTTGTCCATAGGACTCCAGAATGGCAGCTGGGAAAGGTCAGTGCAGTTGCCTCACACCACGATGTGCATTAAAATACAGCAACATTTCTCATCTCAAATTGCTTTGATTCAGGGTTGTCTTCAAGATGAAGCATACTGCAAATAGCAATTCCCCCAGAAATGTATCTCAGAATGTAATGGACACCTGTAATAATGTCTCAATATCTACCTCACTGTTTGCAATCTTAATTTAAGCAGAAGCCAAGGGCATAGATGAAATCTCCAGCCAAAAATGTTTGACTCTATCTGTCACTGAAAACTGTATGCAGTCAAGGTGCGTTATTTTAACTCCTGTGTTGCCACCATCCTTAGTGAGTAGTTTGGAGATGCAGCTCTGAGATGGGAGGAAAGAGTCCAGACTGGATCTGGCATGTGGTGCTTTGTGAAGCAAACAGTTGTGCTCTCTGATGGCCTTGCTTTTCTGCAAAGGGTCAGAAAAGGGAAACTAAATGCAGCAACAAACATCTACTGGTTCTACCCTACATGGTTCAGGTGTCTCATGACTGTGTCAGATTGCAGCAGAAAATGTAATACTGGAACTGCACAGCCAATTGTGTGGTTCCCTGGCTATGTTTCAGATTTTCCTGGGTATTTGGAACTTCTCTGCCTTAGATCAGTAAAGAGAAGATGGTGGCCACCTGTGTGGGGCAGTGAGGGTGGTGTCTCCAGTATACTGCAGCATATAGAATCATAGAATCAACCAGGTTGGAAGAGACCTCCAAGCTCAGCCAGTCCAACCTAGCACCCAGCCCTGGCCAATCAACCAGACCATGGCACTAAGTGCCCCATCCAGGTTTTGCTTCAACACCTCCAGGGACAGAGACTCCACCACCTCCCTCGGCAGCCCATTCCAATGCCAATCACTCTCTCTGCCAGCAGCTTCCTCCTAACATCCAGACTAGACCTCCCCTGGCACAACTTGAGGCAGTGTCCCCTTCTTCTGTTGCTGCTTGCTTGGCAGAAGAGCCCAACCCCACCTGGCTACAGCCTCCCTTTGGGTAGTTGTAGACAGCAATGAGGTCTGCCCTGAGCCTCCTCTTCTGCAGGCTGCACACCCCCAGCTCCCCTCACAGGGCTGTGCTCCAGGCCCCTCACCAGCTTTGTCACCCTTCTCTGGACACCTTCCAGTACCTCAACATCTCTCTTGAATTGAGGTGGACTTGAGTGGTAGTTTGTAGCACCAAGCTCTTACTTTCTTGATAGTTCCCATAGGTTGAAGAATACTTTAACTCAGCGCACTCACTGCATGTGAAACCAATGGACCTGTGATTACTGCTGAACTGGTGAGTTCAAGGGACATGCACCAGGCTGGGCTCCACACAGGCATCTGGTTTTGCTGTCCAGCTTCAGGACATCACTCAGTATCTGATTGTCTTCATTTCTGCAGAGAACATTGGTGTTCACCATCAGAAGAGAGGTCTTTTGTCAAGTATGTGTTAGACAAGAAATTAGAATGGAACAAGGTTTTAAGCTGCATGTTTTCTGCTCTTCAGTTCCTGCCAAGCTTCTTTTAGGCTGTTTGTGTGTTGTGGTGAGGTTTTTGAAAGCTAGACAAAGTTTTATGCCTTTTAGTATCTTAAGTCTTTGAATTTGCTCCACTTACTCTTAGGTTTCCTTTCCAACTGCATCATTAAATGTACTTCCAGCTGCAATATACACTTAATCAGCTGCTTCAAGGGGTTTTTTTTGGTGGGTTTTTTGCTTGTTGTTTTTTTTTTTCCAAGGGAACACCCCAAATTCCCTTATCTTTGTGGTAAAACAATAAGCCTTGGCCACCATTGTGTGTTTGGGTGGTTTGTTTTCTCACCTGTCTTTATGCCTTTTCTTTCTGTCTTTGCAGATACCTTCAGCTGCTTTCTGTAGGTCTAACAAACTGACCCTTCTCCTCAGTACAGAAATTTTCATGTCAATTTGGCAAAGAATTGGCTTGGTTTTTGGGGTTTTTTTGAGGATAAACTCATTTTTACAGAAGGCAGCAGTTCTACTGCCCTGCCAGTACAGGTTTCTCAAAGACCTCCTGCTACTTTTGCTTATTTAGGTAAATATTTCAGTGGTTCTTTTGATCTCTGCTGATTCTCCTTTTTTTAACTCAGTATCCTGGATTAAATTCTCCACCCCCTCTACTCTTCCCTGGTATGAAGCTGTATCTGGAATGCTGTATTCAGTTCTGGGCTCCTCAGTTCAAGAGAGACAGGGAACTACTGGAGAGGGTCTAGTGGAGTCTATGAAGATGATGTGGGGGTTGGAGAGTCTCTCTGGCAAGGACAGGCTGAGACACCTCTCAGCCTGGGGCTGTTTGCCATGGAGAAGATTGTGATGGGATCTTCTCGATGCTTATTGAGAGGAAAGGGCAGAGGTCAAGAGGATGGGGTCAGACCTTTTTTAGTGGTGTACAGAGACTGGAAGAGGGCTGATGAGCATGAACAGGTACACAGGAGGTTCTTTCTGAACGTGAGGGAAAACTTTCTTGTGAGGGTGCCATAGCTCTGGACAAGGCTGCCCAGGTTGTGGAATATCCTCTGAAGAGATTCCAAACCCGCCTGGATGTGGAAATCCTGAGCAACCTGCTCCGAGTGACTTTGGTTTAGCAGGGGGGTTGGATTGGATGATCTCTAGAGGTCCCTTCCAACCCCCACCATGCTGGAGATTGTGAAATGACACTATTTTATCACAGTGGGGAGTTGTGTGTGTATAGCAGTGTATAGAATAGAAAGCTTGTGTTCTACAGTAGCAGTATCTGTTGATAGCTAAGCATAAAGCTACTCTGAAATAATTTTTACTGATACAATGTGTAGTTAGGGGGAAGATGGATGAAAGCTGACTGTTACTGCATTCAAAGGCACTTGTGTCACACTCAGCAAGGAGGAAACTCAGCCAAAGCTGAGGACTCAAGTCCTTAACTGCACCATTGTGTGAGGAAGATGCTAGAAGTATTTCTGCTCTTCCAGCTGGAGAGAACTGGTAATAAGACAGACAGATTGCTAGGGGTAATGAGAACATGCTCTTCCCTACCTGCAGTGAGGCTCTTGAACTGACAGTGTGTGGTCTGAATGTAAGGAAGTGGCCCATGAGCCTGGGATGTGTTCTTGGGTAGTGGCTCTACAAAGGTGGGTGTCTTTAGAGTGGTACTGAGAAGCAGCAGTCCTGCTGGGAATGGCTCTTAAGTGGGAAGATGTTTCACAGCATGAAACCCCAGGCAGGATGCAAAGACTGAATCACCTTCAAAGAGGAAAACCCAAAGGAGGAACAGTTGAATGTTTTTTTTACAGGTCATAAAGCAATGCTGTTGCTTCAAAGCTTGTTTGTGGTGCTGGTATTCACCTCTGTTGACCTGCATGGCCAGAGCTGGCTGTTGTCAGAGGGAAATTGGAAGTATCAGCTCTATCCTGGCTGTGTGCTGGGGAAAGCTGCTTGACTGGAAAGGTTGTTTTGTGGTGTTTGGCTTTTTTGATGGACTATACATCGTGGAGCACTTCTAAAGTAGAAAGAGTAGATGTTAAAAGTGCCTGAGATGTTAATTCTCCTCTCTGCAAAATAAGGATAAATACTTCTTGATCTGCCAAAAGAGGCTGTGTGGGTTTAATTAACGTTTGCAAAGTGCTTGTGGATAGCATCTTTCATCTGAGGATCTAAAAGCAAAATATATTCTAGGCATTCTTGCCCAGCTTTGCAATTATTTCTCCAGCTGTCGTGAGCCATGCCAACAAAAACTACTTTTCTGTCATCAAGGGATTGTTGATGCCTTGTGACTTGTTTTGATTTTGATACTCTCTTCCCATCCGTTCCTTCTCCCCACACACTCGCTATACAAAACATATCACACTCTCCAAAGCTAGGGGAGAGAATAAAACCTGTTCTTCTCCATCAAAAACTATTTGTATCTCATTTTAGAATCAATCATAGAATCAACCAGGTTGGAAGAGACCTCCAAGATCATCCAGTCCAACCTATCGCCCAGCCCTAGCCAGTCAACTAGACCATGGCACCAGGTGCCTCATCCAGGCTTTTCTTAAACACCTCCAGGCACAGTGACTCCACCACCTCCCTGGGCAGCCCATTCCAATGCCAATCACTCTCTCTGACAACAACTTCCTCCTAACATCCACCCTATACTTCCCCCGGCACAACTTGAGGCAGCATCCCCTTGTTCTGTTGCTGGTTGTCTGGGAGTAGAGCCCAACCCCACCTGGCTACAACCTCCCTTCAGGTACTTGTAGACAGCAATGAGGTCACCCCTGAGCCTCCTCTTCTCCAGGCTAAAGAACCCCAGCTCCCTCAGCTTCTTCTGATAGGGTTTGAGACTTCTTTTAAGACTTGGGATGGAAGGAGGGAAGATTGTTCTAAGGTTGGAATACATTTGGATGTTCTCTCTTGTCCCCTTTTTTGGCCTGTGCCCTTTGAGTGGGGGTGATGTGACATTCTGGTTTAATTTCTCTGTTCTCTGGGTTCAAGTTCCCCTGAGTTCATAGTTGCATTTGGGGAGTGAAGGCCCACAGCTTTGTTTTCCCAAATGCTGATTTTATTGCTAACAGTACTTTGTGAAAGCCTCTTTGTAAAAGTTGGTGTTATGAGATTCAGCTTTAAAAGAAGCCATGTACATAGTATTATTCTCTTGGAGACTAAGTTTAATGCTTTACAGATGAAATAATTATGGCATCAGTCTAGACTGAGGCACAGCCCTGCTGTGATACTGAGTTTCCTATGGAAAAGGGAAGAGTACCCTTTGGTTTCCTGATACATTTGCTGTTGTGGATACTTGCTGTGAGGTTGGGTCCTTACACTTTGTGTCCTACTGCCCTCATCCATCCCACTACTTCCTTGCAGCACATGATTGGTGCTTGGCAGCAGTGGTTGCCCACTGCAGAGTCATGGGTAGGCTGAACATGGGCAGCATACAAGGGAAATAGAAATGTGGGAAAATAAGTTTTGGAGAAATTGGGTACCCCAAGAACCCTAGCAGATCTGTTGCTTAGGTAACTGTGGCTATTCCTGTTGTGAAGATCCATTAATTTTTACTTGAAAAGCATAAGATTGTAATGTTGTTTTTTTTTAATTCAAAGAAAGTGCAAAGTATCATTTGACATCTTGGAATGTTTAAGCTCCTAATTACCTGTGGGAATGAAAGCTACAAAGAAATGACTTCAAGAATAGCTCTGTGTGGCCTCTTTCATCAACCTGTGTGTTAAAGCTAGATCTGTTTGCCTTAGCACTTAAGCTCTGGCTCCTATTTGTCCTTCAGCTGAAGTGATGCTGTGGGAGAATGAGTTGGAATCTGTCCCACTGTGTGCATCTCTATTGGAAAGTGAGCTGCTTCTTAGTGACAAATCTTTTATTATTGGCAAGGGTTTAAGAGCCAGAAGAAGAAAATGCAGCATGATCACTTGTTTTTCCCCTCTTTAAATTCCAAGTCATACATCGGAGTACATGGCAAGATGTGGTTATTCTCTGCCTGGTGCTTCTGGCTTGAAGGATTTGATGCTCCAAATTGAAATTAATATCCCTGGTTCCCATTAAGGGTAGGGGGGGGGCTGTGTGACTTCATGAAGATTTGTGTCCATGTTTGTCAGTTGTGAACTTCATTATAGGAGTAGAGATGTTTGACTCCCACATAAAGTGCAGCAAGTTTCTTCGTCCAAGAAGAGACTTCTCAATTCTGCCAAGTGTGTCATTGATGGTTTTCAAAATAATAAATCTTAGCATGCTCTGTGCACTTCACTCCCTACTGCCATCTCTAATACTTGCTGGGTGAGGACAGCAGCAGCTGAGATGTGATCTACCACTGCCTCCCTGTGCTTTGATGGTTATGGAAGAGCTTGGAGTGAATGATGACTTAACCAATGAATTTGATTAAAACAGGAGATGAGCTTATCTAAGCATTGTAGTAATGATTTGAGTGCTGTGTCCAGTTCTGGGCTCCTCAATTCAAGAGAGATTTTGAGATACTGGAAGGTGTCCACAGAAGGGTGATGAAGCTGGTGAGGGGCCTGGAGCACAGCCCTGTGAGGAGAGGCTGAGGAAGCTGGGGGTGTGCAGCCTGCAGAAGAGGAGGCTCAGGGCAGACCTCATTGCTGTCTACAACTCCCTGAAGGGAGGCTGTAGCCAGGTGGGGTTGGTCTCCTCTGCCAGGCAAACAGCAACAGAACAAGAGGACACTGCCTCAAGTTATGCTGGGAGAGGTCTAGGCTGGATGTTAGGAGGGAGTTGTTGTCAGAGAGAGTGATTGGCATTGGAATGGGCTGCCGAGGGAGGTGGTGGAGTTGCTGTCCCTGGAGGTGTTGAAGCAAAGCCTGGCTGGGGCACTTAGTGCCATGGTCTGGTTGACTGGCTAGGGCTGGGTGCTAGGTTGGACTGGCTGAGCTTGGAGGTCTCTTCCAACCTGGTTGATTCTACGATTCTATGATTTGCTCTTTTATGAAGTTCCACCTCAATGTGGATAAAAACTTCTTTCCTGTGAGGATGCCAGAGAGGACCTTTCCTGTGAGGACCAGGCTGCCCAGAGAGGTTTTGGAGTGTCCTTGTCTGGAGACTTTCAAAAACCATTGCTGTGTGATCTTGTTTTATGAGGGGGATTGGACTGGATGATCTCTAGAGGTCACTTCCCACCCCTAGTGTTCTATGATTTTAAGCAGCTGCTGAGATTAGAGCGTATGGTAGCATGTTTGCTGCTGCCCCTGGGCTGCTTGTCCTTTGTAGAAGTGATGCACAGAGAGGGATCATTTCAGCCAAGGGATATTTCAGTTACCTGTTTTGCTAAAGAGCCCTCAATATCTTCTTGAAGAAAGTCAGGAAATCACACGTGGTGTTTGGGCATAGGTCTGCTTCGCTGTCTGATTTGGGAGGGTTATTTTATTCCTTCTTCCTAACCTGCTTTCCCATCTGAATGGGGCTGTGTGCCCCATTCGTGGCAATGCAAGCTTCTCTTGTGGCAACTTGTTTATGATTAGCATCCCTAAGTGGGGGAACAAGGTGCAAGTGGCTTTGAGGAGAGGCTAGGAAGAGGAAATGAAGTTACACAAAGTGCATGTGCAAAGCTTTATTTCTGTAACCCTGAGCTCTGATCGTGTGCAGTCCTGCAGTGTTCTCATCTTCGTGGCTGTGGACAAGTTGTGTGAGATAGTCAACCAGAGAGGCTGTCAAGCTGTACCGCTGTACCACAACCAAAACTGCTTCTCTACTGTGTATCATCTTGTGTGATTTTATAGCTAAAAAATGGAGCTGCTACTCCTGCTCTTAAGGGAGTTTTTGGTGTTCCAGTAGAGCTTCATCATCTGAATTACATCTCTGAAATGGTAATTCTGTCATTTCAAGCAGAGCCTTGTGTATCATTGTCAGACGATTCCTCTCTCTTCAAATACAGAGAGCCATCATCACGTGTTCCTCTCTCAGCTGCTTTTCAGCTATTCCTAGCTCTGAGGCTATACTGTTCCTGGAGCAGAAGAGATCAACAAGCAAGTTTCTCATGATTTGTTTACTTACATATGCCTTAATTACAACACTTGAGAAGAGGATTTTTTTTTCACATCTCCCTGTCTTGTTTGGTTTGTGTCATTGTAGATCTGTCCTCTTGGATGAGCCACTTCAGCTGGTATTTTAGTCATCTCTTGCTTTAAAATTTAGGCAGAAATCCATTCCTTCTGTGTGACCTTTGAGGACATGAAGTGCGTCCAGAGGAGGGCAACAAAGATGGTCTTAGGGCTGGAGCACTTCTCCTAGGAAGGCTGAGAGAGTTGGGGTTGTTCAGCCTGGGGAAGAGAAGAATCCAGGGAGACCTTACAGCAATCTCCCAGTATTTGAAGGCCTACAGCATAGCTGGAGAGGGACTTAATACAAAGGCATGTAGTGACAGGATGAGAGGTAATGGCTGCAAACTGGAAGCAGCTGGATTTAGATTAGACATTAGGAAGGAATTCCTCTTCATGAGGGTGGTGAGGCACTGGAACAGATTACCCAAAGAAATTGTGGAAGCTTCAACCCTGGAAATACTCAGCACCTGGTTGCTCAAGGACCCATCCAACCTGGTCTTCCAACCCAAGCTATTCTATGAGCTCTCTTCTGTCTGCCTGCCCCAATGACTTGTTTCATAGAAACACAGAATCAACCAGGTTGAAAGAGACCTCCAAGATCATCTAGTCCAACCTAGCACCCAGCCCTAGCCAGTCAACCAGACCATGGCACCAAGTGCCTCATCCAGGCTTTTCTTGAACACCTCCAGGGACGGTGCCTCCACCACCTCTCTGGGCAGCCCATTCCAATGCCAGTCACTCTCTCTGACAACAACTTCCTCCTAACATCCAGCCTAGAACTCCCCTGGCACAGCTTGACACTCTGTCCCCTTGTTCTGTTGATGTTTGCCTGGGGGAAGAGGTGAACTCCACCTGGCTACAACCTCCCTTCAGGTAGTTGTAGACAGCAATGAGGTCTGCCCTGAGCCTCCTCTTCTGCAGGCTGCACACCCCCAGCTCCCTCAGCCTCTCCTCACAGGGCTCTGCTCCAGGCCCCTCCCCAGCTTTGTCACCCTTCTCTGGACACCTTCCAGCACCTCAACATCTCTCTTGAATTGTGGAGCCCAGAACTGGACACAGTACTCAAGGTGTGACCTGACCAGTGCTGAGTACAGACTGGTGTTTCTGAAGCTGAGGGAGTCAGTTACTCTCACTGCTGTGCGGTGCTTTCCCTATACTATGATTGATTCCATTCATATGCTGTAAACATTCTTTTTCACTTAAGAGTCAGCACAGTAAAATGAAATTGGGAAACAAATTTATTATTTCCAAACTCCCTACTCTCCTGCTTTTATTTATTTTTAACAAAACCACTGCTGAGCTCTTTTGTAAAAGCTTTGTATTTCGACTTTTCTCCTAACTGCTGGCTTCTGGGCTCCAGCACTCGAGTTTAATAGCCTTAAGCATCATATAATGCTTTTCACTCCCAGATCTCTAAGCCCTAGACAGCTCTACGTTCACAGCTCCGTGGAAATACAGCCATCTGGGAGGTGGAAAGATGATTATCAACTAAAAGAGCAGTATCACACTTCAGTCTGGGAGTAGAAAGTTGGGCTGAGACTGCAGGGAGAATTGCTGTAAGGTTCCTGCCTCATCTGCATGTGGATATACAGGCAAACTGATCTGAATTCAGCTTCTCAGGTTCTTGAGTTGCTTGATGTTTATGAAATTTACTTGTTGCTTAGAATGAAATTTGCCTGAAGCTTTGTCTTAATTTACTTCCAGAGTTAAGCTAAGCTAATTAGAAAGAAGGTCGCTTCTGCAAATAGAGGTTTAGTATGGTTGAAGTAATTGGCTTGGATTAATACTCTTTTAGTTGAAATAGAGTAATTTTCATTGTGCAGCCCTGCAGTGAAGTCAGAGGTGGGTTAATGCCCAGCAATTCTTGCCGTTGTTGAAGGGGTTTCACTTGCTTTTGTTCATGCCCCACCTCTGTGCCTTTGATGCAGACACCCTGGCAGGGCACTGGGTGGTTTGTTTCACTTGCCACATGTTTACGTGTGTGCAGTTTTCCCTGAGCACAGCAAATCAACCATATCATCAAATGGAATCTGCCTTTCTGTGCAGATGTCTTAGAATCATACAATCAGTCAGAGTTGGAAGGGACCACAAGGAGCAGCCAGTTCCAACCCCCCTGCCATGGCCAGGGACACCCTGCCCTAGAGCAGGCTGCACACAGCCTCAGCCAGCCTGGCCTCAAACACCTCCAGCCATGAGGCCTCAACCACCTCCCTGGGCAACCCAGTCCAGCCTCTCACCATTCTCATGCTCAACAACTTCCTCCTCACATCCAGTCTGACTCTCCCCACCTCCATCTTTGCTCCATTGCCCCCAGTCCTGTCACTCCCTGACAGCCTCAAATGTCCCTCCCCAGATTTTTTTGTAGCCCCCTTCAGACCCTGGAAGGCCACAAGAAGGTCACCTGGGAGCCTCCTCTTCTGCAGCCTGCACAGCCCCAACTCTTTCAGTCTGTGCTCACAGCAGAGCTGCTGCAGCTCTCTGAGCATCCTCCTGGCCCTTCTCTGGACACTCTCCAGCATCTCCACATCCCTCTTGTAATAGTGGCTCCAGAACTGGATGCAGTACTTCAGGTGGGGTCTCAGCAGAGTGGAGTAGAGGGCGAGAATCACCCTTGTCTTGAGTATAGCAGGGCTGTATTTAAAGCAAGTGACAATTTTTTCTCCAGAGCATTAAATAAGAAAATCTTCCTCCCTCCTTCCAGGGAACTGCAAATTCTGTTTATCCTCTTTCTGACATCTGCAATGAAAGCATGAATATTTCTGTGAAATACTAAGGTTTTAAAGATGCTCAAAAATGAAGAATCATCTTAAACAAAACTTGGGCAGTTCATGGATGCATTTTCCCATGAAAAACACTTTTTCCCTTGTGGAAGCAGTAAAAGCTGAATAACCTTACTTCCAACCTGATTCTCAGATTTCAAGGCAAGTCTGGTTTAAACCTCTTGGATCTACACACATAATTTATCTTTCCTGGCAAATGCTCTGGTGCTGGTTTTCCTTGTAAAATCAATACGCGAAGGTGATGAAGAGCAACAAGCACTAAGGTATTTGAGTGAAAGGGAGGGGTGGGGGATTTTGCAGGTACTTGGAAGCAAGGTAATTTAGGCCATTTTTCTCATCTTGAGCAGTTCTTTTTTTGTGTACATTGGCTTTATCTTTATTGATGGATGAAGGGATTGAGTCCAGCATCAGTAAGTTTGCAGATGACACCAAGCTGGGAGCAGGTGTGGAGCTGTTGGAGGGTAGGAGAGCCCTGCAGAGGGACCTGGCCAGGCTGGATGGGTGGGCAGAGGCCAAGAGGATGAGATTTAACAACGCCAAGTGCAGGGTTCTGCACTTTGGCCACAACAACCCCAAGCAGCACTACAGGCTGGGGACAGAGTGGCTGGAAAGCAGCCAGGAAGAAAGGGACCTGGGGGTACTGATAGATAGTAGGCTGAAGATGAGGCAGCAGTGTGCCCAGGTGGGCAGCAGAGCCAATGGCATCCTGGCCTGGAGCAGGAGCAGTGTGGCCAGCAGGACAAAGGAGGTTATTCTTCCCCTGTACTCAGCACTGCTCAGGCCACACCTTGAGTGCTGTGTCCAGTTCTGGGCTCCTCAATTCAAGAGAGATGTTGAGGTGCTGGAAGGTGTCCAGAGAAGGGCAAGGAAGCTGGTGAGGGGCCTGGAACACAAACCCTATAAGGAGAGGCTGAGGGAGCTGGGGGTGTGCAGCCTGGAGAATAGGAGGCTCAGGGCAGACCTCATTGCTGTCTGCAACTCCCTGAAGGGAGGCTGTAGCCAGGTGGGGTTGGGCTCTTCTTCCAAGCAAGCAGCAACAGAAGAAGGGGGGACAGTCTCATGTTGTGCCGGGGTAGGTCTAGGCTGGATCTTAGGAGGAAGTTGTTGTCAGAGAGAGTGATTGGCATTGGAATGGGCTGCCCAGGGAGGTGGTGGAGGCACCATCCCTGGAGGTGTTGAAGAAAAGCCTGGATGAGGCACTTAGTGCCATGGTCTGGTTGACTGGCCAGGGCTGGGTGCTAGGTTGGACTGGATGATCTTGGAGGTCTCTTCCAACCTGGTTGATTCTATGATTTAGAAGTCTTGTTCGTTGTCCAGCTCATACTTGAAGAAGAACAAATGCACTGCTCTCAACTCTAGCAGGTTAGCAGGTGTCTGTTAAATTTATCTCTGTAAATGCATCTATAGAATCATACAATTGTTTGAGTTGGAAGAGGCCTTTAAGATCAAGTCTAATAATTAACCCAGCACTGCCAGGTCACCACTAAACCATGTTCCTCAGTAGCACATCTGCACAGGAATTAGCTACTAGAAGCCCAAAACTGTTAGGACCAGGAGTACTTGTTCCTCTGGAGCTGAGGTATCTCATGATGCTGCTGCAATATGCAGTGTAGAGAAGCCTTGAAATGTCTCCAGATCTGTTACAAGAAAGAGATTTCCTCAAGTGTTTTGTTCTATAAAGTGTGTTTTAGTCGTTGATGGTGGCCTGTCGACGGGGCCCTTTGCAGGGAATGCTCTTTCTTCTCTTTGTGATAGGATCAGAGCGTGCAGGATGCTGTGTGACAGACACTAAGTGCAGTCCTGTCTTACCCGATAGAGAGCAATTGCTGCCTGAGAGAGGATGTGAAACAGCTTCGTATTCTCTCTTAGGTGGATTCAAGTGAGCAGATGCTCAAAAGGCTCATGTGTATTGGAAAGACATACACCACACACACCCCATACCCACCCCTCCCCAGGATATTTATCTGCCAGTTGTCTCCTCTACATCTATACCCAAGCAGTCCCCTTGACTGTCAGGGTGCAGGTCAGGGAACTGGTACATCACTGGTTAGGACTGCCACAGAGGCATTCCTGATCCCTTCCTGGTCTCAGCCCACCTGACACAGCCTGGACATAATGGCAGTGGTAAGCTTCCAGCCTCCAAATTGCAACAGCTTGGTCCCAGCTGTTGCTGGTGGATGATCCCTTGCCTGTGCCATTTCTCAATGCTTTCCTGGGGTCTGAGTCTGCTCTGCTGTGGTTTAGCTCACTGCTATGGGCATGGTTGAGTCCTTGAAAAGTACTGTTTTATATTGCTCTGTTGGAAGGGCATTCTGTGGTCCTGTTTGCAGCCTTAAAACTCTGTATTTTTGCTGTTACCACCTATCACAACACACCATGTTTCTCTGATTGGTCTTTACCCACGTATATTGTCACCATCATGCCAAATTCCCTCCCCTGCCAATGTGCCCAATCCTTAATGTGAAATGAAAACATGAGAAATCCAAACTGTTTCACCAGAAGGTTTCAACCAGAAGTTATGGTAACGAGGTGGCCACAGCCCAGGGCTAGGTGTGCAGTTCAGGAGAAGCAGTTCTGGAGAAGCAGTGTTTTAAACTAGAAGAGGGGAGAAAGAAGAAATTATTTATGCTCAGAGTGGTGAATGCTGACTCAGGCTTCCCAGAGAGGTGGTAGATGCCACCTCGCTGGGAAGTATTTCAGGTCTGGTCAGACAGGTCTCTGAGCAACCTGCTCTAGTTGAAGATGTCCCTACTCACTGCAGAGGGATTGAACTAGAGAACTCCAAAGATCTCCAAGCCACATAATTTTGTAGATCCATCATTTCACGGATATTGGACTCTCTGGACTTGAACAGTGAAAGTTACTCAACATTTTTATTCTCTTCAGTGCTTCTTCACAGTACAGCTTGAGGGCTGCCCTGTTGGAAAGCAGCTCCGTGGAGAAAGACCCTGGAATCCTGGTGGACAGCATGTTCTGCATGGGCCAGCAATGAACCCTTGTGGCCAAGAGAGCCAATGGTATCCTGGGGTACATCAGGAAAGATGTGTCCAGCAGGTCTGGGGAGATTATTCTCTCCCCTAGACTTCTGCAGGGCTAACTTTGTGCTCTACAGAGCCATGCTTGCAGAAATCTCACTGGCTAAGAATCTAGAGGGTAAAGGAGCCCAAGAAAGTTGGTTAATTTTTAAAGACCCCTTCCTCCAAGCCCAAGCTAAGTGTGTTCCCCTGAGTAAAAAATCAGGTAGATGTGGTCGGAGACCTGTATGGCTGAGCAAGAGCTCCTGAAGGAAATGTCAGGGAAGGAAGAAACTTACAATTCATGGACAAAGGGATTTGTTACTTGGGAGAACTATAGAGAAGTTGTCAGGGCATGTAGGAAGGCAACAAGGAACTGAACTTGGATCTGAAACTGGCAATGGAAATAAAAGAGAACAGGAAGGGCTTCTTCAAATCTATCAGTAGGAAAAGGATGAACAGGGGAGGTGTGGGGCCACTGCTGAATGAGGAGGCAGCCCTGAGAACTGAGGATGCAGGGAAGGCAGAGTTACTGAATGCCTTCTTTGCTTCAGACTTTACACCTCCAAGCTCATCCAGTCCAACCTAGCACCCAGCCCTAGAGAATCAACTAGACCATGGCACTAAGTGCTTCATCCAGGCTTTGGTTGAACACCTCCAGGCACAGTGACTCCACCACCTCCCTGGGCAGCCCATTCCAATGCCAATCACTCTCTCTCACAACAACTTCCTCCTAACATCCAGCCTAGACCTCCCCTGGCACAACTTGAGACTCTGTCCCCTTCTTCTGTTGCTGGTTGCTTGGGAGAAGAGACCAACCCCACCTGGCTACAGCCTCCCTTCAGGTAGTTACAGACAGCAATGAGGTCTGCCCTGAGCCTCCTCTTCTCCAGGCTAAACACGCCCACCTCCCTCAGCCTCTTCATATAAGGTTTGTGCTCCAGGCCCCTCACCAGCTTTGTCGCCCTTCTCTGGACACCTTCCAGCACCTCAACATCTCTCTTGAACTGAGGAGCCCAGAACTGGACACAGGACTCAAGGGGTGGCCTGAGCAGTGCTGAGTACAGGGGCAGAATAACCTCCCTTGTCCTGCTGGCCACACTGTTCCTGCTCCAGGCCAGGATGCCATTGGCTCTCTTGGCCACCTGGGCACACTGCTGGCTCATCTTCAGCTACTATCTATCAGTACCCCCAGGGCCCTTTCTTCCTGTCTGCTCTCAGCCATTCTGGCCCCAGCCTGTAGCACTGCTTGGGGTTGTTGTGGCCAAAGTGTAGAACCCTGCACTTGGCCTTGTTAAATCTCATCCCATTGGCCTCTGCCCACCCATCCAGCCTGTCCAGGTCCCTCTGCAGGGCTCCCCTACCCTCCAACAGATCCACAGCTGCTCCTAGCTGGATGTAGATACAGTGCTGAGGCGACATGGCTTCACGGACTTGAGTTTAACAGTTAGACTCCATGATCTTGGAAATCTCTTTTAGCCTTTGTGATTCTGTGAATAGCTTTCCATGAGGTGAGGTATCTGCATGTAATTTTTGGTGAGTGTTGCATACAGGTTTTAGTGGACCCTGCTGGTTGTCTCTGGAGATGTTCAGCTTTGCAGCAAAAAAGCAATCAAACCATAAGAGTTAAACTTTCTGGGAATCACAGTTTCTTTGTATGGCTGAAATCTGTTTTCAGGTTTGTTGTCTGTGGTTTGACCAAAGCTGAGGTTTGCATTTGCATGTACACTGATCCACTTTCTGCCATACTTAACATGATGGCCTCTGCCCAAATGTTGCCATCATATAAAAGTCCTCAGGTTATCTTTCTCTTTGATTCAGGAGATCTGTGAAGGCTTTGGAGAAGTCTGTCTTGTGTAGAACGTGGTGTGTGAAGTTAGGGAAGATGTAGAGCTCCCTGTGGCACACAAAATGGAGGCATTTTAAGTGAAGACAGTGATGCTTTTGTTGATGGCATGCAGCTGCCTGTCACTGCTCGTCTTCGTGGCACATTGAAGTACTTACATGCCAAACATCATGAAACTGACAGGTCTTCAGGAGACTGGGGAGAAGGGAGGCTCTGTAAACTCTGGAGTGTTTATTCAGATGTCTGCACAGATCTATAGTGCTCTTGCTCAGCCTTTGGTCCTGGGATGAATCAGAACAGCTCAACGTGGGGGCAGGATTCAGAAGAAATCGGACTTGTGTGACTGACTGAAGCTTTTGGGGCTCTGTTCATGCCTCTCAGAGTGTTCCCCACGAGCCACCTAGGCTGTCTTGCTGCCGGTCTGAGTGGCAGATCTGCCAAGGAACGAGGCTGCTGTGCATGAAGCCTGAACAAATGGTTCATTTGCATGGTTAGTTCATGTGTTTGCAAAGTCTGTTTCATGCTATGAAGTGCCAAGCTTCATTTCTGACGAGCAGGTGTTTGGCAAGTAAAGAGGCATCACACCATCAGCTGGGATAGAGGAGGAATCTGCTATGCAAGTGTTGATTCAGAACTTGTGGCTGGTGTTCAGGAAACTTCTATTTCAAGAGTTTTTTGAAGTTGCATTTGAAACAAGAGAACCCTGCTGGGCTTCCAGGTTTATGCCTATAAAAGTGAAGCACAGTGGGATCTCTTTATAGGAAGTCCTAGGAAGAGGCTGGTGATATGATTAACCAGGCAAGTCCAAGCTGGGCACCTCTTCCATGAATGCAGACTGAGAGCTGGGGTTGTTCAGCCTGCAGAAGAGAAGGCTGTGGAAAGACCTTGCAGCATTTCAGTATTTAAAGTAGCTTAGAAGAAAGGTGGGGACAATGTTTTTAGCAGAGCCTGTTATGATCTGACAAGAGGTAATGGTTTTAAATTAAAAGAGAGGAGATTCAGACTAAAGGAAATGAGAAATTGTTTATGCTGAAGGTGGTGAGACACTGGCCCAGGCTGCCCAGAGTGGTGGTAGATGCCCCATCCATGGGACCATTCCAGGTCAGGTCAGATGAGGCTCTGAACAACCTGATCCAGTTGAAGATATCTCTACTTACTGTGGGGGGATGTTGACTAGATGATCTTTAAAGGTCCCTTCCAACCTGTGATTGTATGAAAATAAAGCCCCAGGTGAAAATTTGGTTCTAAAGCTGTAATCTCAGACCTCACAAGGTGGCATGAAGTGTATGTCAGGCTTTGCAGTGAGTCGGTTTCATCCTAGTACCCTGCTTGTGTACTGTATGCTTTTGAGTTGTCAAATGGGTGGGCTCAGGCTCTTGCACTCTCTATTTCCCACAATTTTATTGTGCCTCCATGTGTTGCTTGAGGCATGGCTCTGATTGGAGGAGCAGCAGTTGCTGGTCTGCTGGGGCTGAAGGTCTGTGAACTGCTGCTTGGTGCTCAGGCTGTTCCTCTTTAGTGTTCCCATGTACTCACATGTGGGTTTTTGTTTGGATTGGTGAGGGTGAATGATCATTTCTGAAACATTCCTGCAGCCTCAAAAGCTTTCATCCTGAAAAAAGGAAGTCTGCCTGCCCTTTCATCCCGGAAAGAGAGCAGAGGGGTTTTAACATTTGGGAGATATTGGATGAAAGATGCTGTGGGAAGGCAAAGGGGCAAAGTGGAGTTTCCTAAACGCAGCCTTGCTCTGACTCTGCCCTCGCAGAATGCAGTTGTGAAAATAGCAGTGATTTTGTTGAGAGCAGGAGCAGTCTCAGAAGTCCTACCTGCCCTATATTCTTCATAGCCTAATTTCCAGAGTGATTTCAGAGCTGCTGGAGCTGTGTACAGCAGCAGCTCAGAAAATGGGGGTGTCAGCTCTTTGTGTGGGCCTCTTGTAGGGTTAAGTAGGTCAGCATTACTGAGCAGTGCTCATGACACTTTGAAAGCAAAGCTTTAGTTTGTTTTCTGGCCACTCAACTTGATCTGGTGTTGCATATTCTGCCTTCAGACTGGCACAGGATGATTTAAAGGTGGGCAGCGTTGCCGTGCCACTGCCTTTCTTCTAAGGGTCTGGGCAGTGAACCCTGTTAACCTAAATGTGTTGATGAGCTAATTGCTTCACTCTGCTGTGGGTATGGACATGCAAAATAGAGATGGGAGAAGATGCTGATAAGAGTTTCCTATTTTTGCCACAACGTTTTGCCCCACATTGCTTTTCTTATGTTGAAGCTATTCTGAGAATGTAATACAGTCTCAAAAATTCCCAGTCAACGTGGTGCAAGAGTTTTGAGCTGAAAGATGTACCTTCAATTAGTTTGGGCCCCATTTTTTAAAAACTTGGAGTATTTCACCTAGAATAGCAGAATCAATCAGGTTGGAAGAGACCTCCAAGCTCATCCAGTCCAACCTAGCACCCAGCCCTGGCCAAGCAACTAGACCATGGCACTAAGTGCCTCATCCAGGCTTTTCTTCAACACCTCCAGGCACAGCAACTCCACCACCTCCCTGGGCAGCCCATTCCAATGCCAATCACTCTCTCTGGTGAGAACTTCTTCCTGACATCCAGCCTAGACCTCTCCTGGCACAACTTGAGACTGTGTCCCCTTGTTCTGTTGCTGTTTGCCTGGCAGAAGAGACCGACTCCCATTTGCCTACAGCCTCCCTTCAGATAGTTGTAGACAGCAATGAAGTGTGCCCTGAGCATCCTCTGCTGCAGGCTGCACACCCCCAGCTCCCTCAGCCTCTCCTCACAGGGCTGTATTTCAGACCTCTCACTAACTTTGTCACCCACTGCTCTGCCTCCCTTCAAAGGAAAACAATCAAAAGATCCCAGGTAGTAGAATAAATTCAGTTTCAAAGAAACCTCAAACTGAAGAGCTACATGAGTGAAGTGTCAGAATAGCACTTGAATATTTGATTCAACAAGGCTTAGTGCCAAGTGCTGCACTTGGGTCACAGTAACCTCCTGCAACACTGCTGGCTTGGGGAAGAGTGGCAGGAAACTGCCCCTGGCAGGAAAATAATAGATGTTTTTGGTCAACACTTGTGTGAAACTGGATAGGTTTCCAGCCATCTGGTTCAGCTGCCTTCAACAAGGACCTGTAATCTAATTTCTCTCACTAAAATATTCCAGTTAGCCTCAAACTAGCACAAGTGAAGGTGAGTCAGTGTGTGCCATGGTGGTCAAAGAAATGGCCACCAAAGAAGGCCAGCAGCATCCGGGCTTGGATCAGCAGTAGTGTGGCACTTTAGACTTACGGCATGGGCTGGCCTTAGTTCATAGAATCACAGAATCAGTCAGGGTTGGAAGGGACCACAAGGAGCAGCCAGTTCCAACCCCCCTGCCATAGCCAGGGACACCCTACCCTAGAGCAGGCTGCCCACAGCCTCAGCCAGCCTGGCCTTAAACATTGCCAGGGATGGGGCCTCAACCACCTCCTTGGGCAACCCATTCCAGCCTCTCACCACTCTCCTGCTCAACAACTTCCTCCTCACCTCCAGTCTGACTCTCCCCACCTCCATCTTTGCTCCATTCCCCCTAGATCTGTCACTCCCTGACAGCCTAAAAAGTCTCTCTTCAGTTTTTTTGTAGGTCCCCTTCAGATCCTGAAAGGCCAAAAGAAGGTCACCTGGGAGCCTCCTCTTCTGCAGCCTGCACAGCCCCAACTCTTTCAGTCTGTGCTCACAGCAGAGCTGCTGCAGCTCTCTGAGCGTCCTCCTGGCCCTTCTCTGGACACCCTGCAGCATCTCCACATCCCTCTTGTAATAGTGGCTCCAGAACTGGATGCAGTACTCCAGGTGAGGTCTCACCAGAGTGGAGTAGAGGGGGAGAATCACCTGTGAGTGATTAAAAGTGAAGGAACTGCACTAAGACTCTCTCATGTTCCTAAAATGTCTTGTGCCCATGCTCAAGTTTTACTTCAGTGTCAGAGCTGTGAAATAATTTAGAGCAGACCAGCAAATGGTGCTTCATTTTCCATGTCTACCAGGATTCTCTTATGAGACCATCAAGATGTATGTCCTCAAATAAGCTTCCTGCTAGTGTGGGACTCTGGCATGGCTCAGCATGGGGGTGTGTTTTTATTCCTGTAAAAACGGGATCAAAGCAGACTGATCAACTTTGTGCAGTTAAATCTTTTGGTCTTGTTATAAACAAATGCTCTGAGATGCTCCACATCCTGCTGAACAGGAAGTTGCTCTTGCTTACACTTTCAGTCTCCCTTGCTATTTGTAACTCATGAGATCCCCTGTGAGTTGCTGAGGAATGTTGCGAGCGAGGGAAGTGGAGCAGATGAAGCAAAGTCCCTGAGGTGGTGCAGAAGGTCTGAGATGCAGCTGGGAATAAAAGCCCAGCCACTCAACACCCCTCCTCTTGCTTTAACTACTGTACAAAAATTCCCTCCTACTGTGTTTCTAATAGAAACTGCAGGGCCAAATTAAGTGGGCAGATTGTAATCATTGCTGCTGAGCTATCCCAGCTGTAGAGTTGCTGCAAGCCCTCTGCTCTTTGCTACTCATTTGGAAAGTTTGCTCTTTCCCCTCCAGTGCTCCACCTTGCCACATTCCAGGCCCTGTGTTATGGGAAAAGAACTGGAATGACCATAAAGGGCCCAGATGTTGTGTCTGGGGGCAGGAAGTGCGAGTCAGCTACTCCTGATTTGTGAAGCTAAAAGTAGTGAGAGCATTTATAACCTTCAGCTCTCCATGGGCAGGCTGGCCTGTCCAGATAGGACTTTGTTGTAGGAGGCAGGGTACAGGCAGGCATCATGCTGGATTCTGCTCTTGGCAGTTGGATTTATCTTTTTATATGTATTACAGGAGTTTCTGCAGGCCTAAGTGCAGCTTAGATGCCTGTTAAGATATCAGCTAGGAGTTTAGCCTTGCAGAGAAGGAGCTGGGTTTGCTGCTGCATGAGTTCCCCATGATCCAGCCATATGCCCTCATGGCCAAGGCCAGTGGTGTTCAGGGGTGCAGAAGAAGTGTGTGGCCAGCAGGTCAAGGGAGATTCTCCTCTACTTCTACTTTGCTCTAGTCAGGCCACATCTGGTGTATTGTGTTCAGTTCTGGGCTCCTGCATTCAAGAGACAAGAAATCATTGGAAAGTCCAGCAGAGGTTATGAAGATGCTGGGTGAACTGGAGCATCTCTCTGCTGAAAGACCTGGGGGTGTTTAGCCTGGAGAAAAGCAGCCTGAAAGGGCATCTTCTCAATGCTTATGAATATCTAAAGGGCAGGGATCAAGAGACTGAGGCCATGCTGTTTTCAGGGGTGTCCAGCAACGGGACAAGGGGCAATGGGCACAAACTGGAACACAGGAGGTTGCATCTGAATGTAAGGAGAAATTTCTCTCCTGTGAGACTGCTGGAGCCCTGGTGCAGGCTGCCAAGAGAAGTTGTGGAGTCTCCTTCTCTGGAGACATTCCAAACCCACATAGGATCCTGAGCAACCAGCTGTGGGTGACCTTATTTTAGCAGAGGGTTTGGACTAGATGATCCCCATAGGTCACTTCCAACCCTCACCCTTCTGTGGTTCTGTGGCATGAGTGCATAACAAGAGATTATTTGAGCCTAGAGATGTTCTAGATCAATTTAAGAGTAAGGAAGTGTGGCAAGTGATAGGAGGGAAACCAGAGGCTGCAGCCACATGGTGTGCACCAGTGATAAACCCAGAGTGAGTTATGATCTGTTACCAGCACAGTTTGTGTCTTCAGCTCTTCCTCAGCCAATTCATCACTGTCGCGTGTTTGTCTTGCTGGGAGCTCTGAGGAATGGCTGGTGCTTGATGAGCATTTGCAAGAGCCTTTCCTAAACCAGTGCATGAGCTGTTCTGTCAGGAGTGGATAGAGCCTGTCTGGATGGCAGATGTACTGCACAAGCTTTTCAAAGGCTATTGAGTTCACTCTTCACAGAGCCACAGAATGTGGGAATTGGAAGAGATCTCCGGAGGTTGTGTCTAGTCTAACTCCTCTGCTAAAGTAGGGTAACCCAGAGCAACTTGCCCAGGTTTGCATTCAGGCAGGGTTTGAATCTCTTCAGACAGGTAGGTTTTCAGAGATTCCATGTCAAGAATAGTGAGTGAGAGAGCACATAGGCATTTTGGGAGCTGGAGAGTGTCTGGACGGTGTTGTCTAGCGTGATGAGTGGGGTGGAGAGGGTAGGGAACGATATGATCAAAGCAGCTTTTGTTCCCTGCAGCATAGATTATAGTAATGTTGCTATGGCCACAAATCTCCCTCAAGTTGCTGCAGCCAATTCATGAATTTTCTTCTTTATTACATCCTAACATTGCAAACCAGCTAGGCTGCCAGAAACCTCTCCCAAGGAAATCTCTGCTGCTGGGGATGTCAAGAGCTGCGGCAGAGGCTGGAGCACAAGTAGTATTGCTACTAGGGGGATGCTATGAAGAGAATCTCTTATTGCTGTAATTTTGGGGCTGAAGTAATTAAATTAATCCAAAATATCTAGCAGTTGACTTACATCTCTTGACTCCCTATTAATTAGTTTCTGCTGTCTCCAGGGAAGCATCAGGATAACTGAGTCATGGGTGGCCTGGTGCTGTAAGCTTTATCCTGCTCTGCTCCCCGCGGTGCTTTCTCATGGCAGCTGTGTGAGCAGGAAAGCTTCATGGTCCCCTACACAGCAGCAGCGTTCCTGAAAGCAGACTCTGAGATCCCTGGCAATGCCTCCTGCTGCCACAGCACATGAGAAGCTTTTTTTTTCCCCTGCTGTCTGTAGCTTTACTCGCTCATAGAGGAGCATCTATCATATGGTGTATCTCAGGCAGCCCAGCCAAGCAAGCATCCCATCCCTTCAGCAGACTGTGACTCTTTGAGCCCAAAGCACTGGAGGGTGAGGGACTTGTGTTTGTTTTCCTTTCTGTTTTCAGTCAAGCTCTGCATCTTGCTTGAAATCACTCAAACAGCAAAACTCTTCTCTTTGTGGGCAAAGAGGGAGTGGGGAGAAAAAGCATTTTGGCGCCAGGGTGACTTTCTGACCCCATGGCACGTTTTGAGATGCCAATGCTTTGTCCCAGCAGCTCCCAAGTGAGTTGGTCTTGGGGGTGTTCTGTTAGGGCTTCAGGAACAGTGCTGTAAACAAGACTCCTAAACATTACTAATTTCTACATCACTGCTTGCCTTCTGTGGCCCTGAGCATATCATTTAGCTCTTCTTTGCCTTAATTTGCCTAATTGCTGCCTTTCAGTGTCTCAGAGTTTTGGTAATTGGTGCTGCTGGTTGTAGAAGAAGCTCTCAGCTTGCAGAAAGGTCCATTTCAACCTGGTTTACTGTTAGTCTGCAGCAAAAGATACAAGAAAACTCACTTGCTGTGTTTCATATGACAACTTCAGGGTGATGATTGAGTTTGTAACATACACAGGTCTTAGCTGTCAGTGCAAGGTTGCTTGTCTGTTCTGGTATGGATGCCAACAGGTGGTACTGGTGTAACCTTGTCTGGAAATCAGAAGGTTTATTTTCATCAGCTTGTTAATTCAGTGCTCATTGAAGTATACCAAAGAATTGTTTAGGATGGAAAAGACCTTTAATACCATTGAGCCTAACCCAGCCCTACCAAGTCATGCTACACCATGTCCCTCTGCACCACATTAACACAGCTTTTCAATCCTTCCAGGGATGGTGACTCCTGCACTTCCCAGAGTGTCCTGTTTCAGGGCTCAGAAACACTTGGTACTTGTCCTCTTCTGAATTGTGGGGTAGGTTTTGATATGGTCTGAAGTAATAGAGCAAAAGTTTCAGTGTGTAGAACAAGTTTGTCCATTCCAAGTTCCTAGACTGGAAACCTTTTCTGTTGTCTACACAGTGCATATTATTTGAGGAGCTCTGAGATTTATGGTTACTAAATGTGATCAAGCCTGAAAGGAGAAATGGTTGTGCCCTACAAGTGTCCAAGTTCACCACAACTAGCATTTTGCATCGTCTATGTCCTTTGGCTTGTTTCTGTTGGGCTACCTCATTCTGAGGGATAGTGTGGGGTCTCTTCCTGTAGCACCTAGAGTTTGCATGCACATATCAAAAGCTTGGTGTTGGTGCTAGCATTGGGAATAGCAAGCTTTCAGCATAGCAGCTGGGTTCAGCTGCTGGGTGGTATATGGGATGTCTGAGATGAGCCTCCAAGGCATCCAGTTTGGTGCTGTGGTAACAAGAGACATGAGTGGAGAGTTGAGGCAGCAAGGATGGGCATTTTGGTGTAACTTTACACAAAGTACAGCAAGGAATTCTACTGTATCTCCTGCATTCCCCTGGAATGATTCCCTCATGGGAGAGGACCAAGGAACTGGATGAGAAATGGAGTAAGGATTGTGGTGGAGTTGGAAGCATTCCTCCCAGATGAAGAATGGTGGCCACGGAGACAGGTTCAGGCTGTAGGCAGAGGCTGTGTGTCCTGATTTAATTCTTCTTTTGGGCTATTTTTACTTCTCTTTCAAGCCATCTGCACTCACCATACTGAGGCATTTGGTTCATTTCTAAGAAAAGGTGAAAAAATATTAAACCATTTCTGCAGTTTGAAAAGCAGGAAACTCTTAAGTGGCTGTGCTGGGGCTTTATCAGCCTCTTCTCACATGGACAGTCTGAGCTTCACCACCCTGAAGTTCCCTTTCCCGTGATAAAGACTTGGACCAGGCTGTTGGGGGTATTGTGAGCTGCGTGTCTGGCTATGCTGAATCAACAGATAGCTGATCAAGGCTATGATGAATGAACAGATATGGGCCACTCCTGCATCCACTGGCTGGTCACTGTCATGGTCTTTTACTCTATATCCCTGCTGAATTCTGATATTCATCCCACAAAGTATTAATGATCAGTTTGGCAGAGAAAAACATGTGCAGGGGAATTCATAAATAGCCTCTTTCCCCACCACATAGTGCCCTGAATATTAGTGTCAAGTTTTTTTTCTCCTCTCTGCAGAACATTGATTTGTGGTGTCCCAAATATGTGAAGTGTGGATCCTTCATAAGCTCTTTGGGTACCTTTCACAAAGAACACAGCATGGAGCACGCAGCACATGTGGCTTTGGGTATTCTTGCAAGAGAGATGGATCTATTCCACTTAGAATCATGGAATCAGCCAGGTTGGAAGAGACCTCCAAGATCATCCACTCCAACCTATCACCCAGCCCTATCCAGTCCTCTAGCATGAACTGGTTAAGGTTATCCAAGATCATTGAGTCCAATTAAAGGCTTAGCACTGCCAAGTCCACCACCAAACCCTGTTGTTTAGCACCACATCTACACAGCGTCTCAACCCCTCCAGGAGTGGTGACTTCACTGCTTCCCCTGGGCAGCTCATTCCATAGCCTAACAACCCTTTTAGGTAAGAAACTTCCTGAAATCCAATCTAAACCTCCCTTAGTGCAAATTGAGGCTATTTCCTCTAATGCAACCAAATACAGAAGTAATGACTTGCTGCTTATTCCTTTCCTTTGTTTGCTGCAAGACCACCTTACTACGCTTCTGCCTCCAAATCATCTGCTACAGGGCTTGGTTTGGCTCAGTATCTCTTTGTGAAAGGCTTCCAGCACTGTTCCCTCTGTGTGCTATCAAAATAATAGATAATAACTACCATGGGTCCTCCTTTTCTGTGGGTGTGGAGGCAGAGGGGGGCTGGGAGGTGTTTGAGTTTTTTTGAGGAACTGTGTAGAAATCTCTCCCAGTTCCATTCATGTAATCGATGTTTAGCATTCTTCTTGTGTGCTTCTGTCAGATCACCTTTAACTCAATTGTTCTGAGATTACTTATCTGAAAGAGACAGAGGTTCATTATGTTAATTACTGCATTAAATAGCTGTAATGGGCATTATTATTCTGGTCTTGCTGTGTCCTAGGGTTGGCAGTGAGCAGAAATGGATATGGAAGCTGTGCTTTCTGTTGTGGTTGCTGGTGAAACTTCACATGAGGTCAGTGATTAAAGGGCCTGTTCAGGGCTTCTTTTAGCAAAGGATGGCTTTGGTGACATGGAGGGGTAGAGTCCAGGCTTGAAGGTGTCTGTGCTTCATCTTGGCTCCAGGGATAGCTCCCTGCTCTGACTCAGATGGGGCTTCTTTACTGAGTCTTCTCTGGTTTAGGTCCCAAAGTGTTTTTTGCTGAAGGGAAAGCACCACTTACATCCTGTAGTACAAGAGCAAGAGTGGTCTGAGTGCAGTGCAGGAAGGGGTCAGCTGCAAAGCTTGTGGCCATTGAGGGGTTTCTGGTTGCCTGCTTGGGCTAATGGCCCTGGGATCTTATCAGTGCATCTCAATAATATCTGAAAGGAAAGGGTCAAGAGGATGAGGCCAAACAACCAGCAACAGAAGGGGACACAGTCTCAAGTTGTGCTGGGGGAGGTCTAGGCTGGATGTTAGGAGGAAGTTGTTGTCAGAGAGAGTGATTGGCATTGGAATGGGCTGCCCAGGGAGGTGGTGGAGTTGCTGTCCCTGGAGGTGTTGAAGCAAAGCCTGGCTGAGGCACTTAGTGCCATGGTCTAGTTGATTGGCTAGGGCTGGGTACTAGGTTGGACTAGATGAGCTTGGAGGTCTCTTCCAACCTGTTTGATTCTATGATTCTATGACTATTTTCACTGGTGCCCAGTGACAGGGTAAGGGGCAACAGGCACACACTGGAATCCAGAAGGTTCTGTCTGAGGATGAGTAAAAACTTATTTCCAGTGTGGGTGACAGCACTGGACCAGGCTACCCAGAGAGGCTGTGGAGTTGTCTTCTTTGGAGAGATTCCAAACCTGACTGGACACTGCAATCCAGGGCAGCCTGTTGTGGGTGACCCTTCTCTATCAGGTGAGTTAGATGATCTCCTGAGGTCCCTTCCAACCTTTGCTGTGCTGGGATTCTGTGAACTTCTACCAGCACTTTAATTTCTACCCAGTTATGAGATCTTTTTACAAGTAAAACTATTCTCTCCTGTTCCACCTCTCCAGTTCAGTCCAAGTGGTTTTGTCCTTCATCAAGCAGAGGGAAAGCTTTCTTAATGATTACTGACAGTGTGGTGAGCTTGGATGAGCTGTGGCATGATGCTCTCCAGACTGCAAAGCACAGGCAGCATTTTAGTAATGTGCTGTAACAGGACCTCTCTGCCCAGCAACAATTGTTAACATGGGCTGGAACTTGGTGTTGGCATGAGGATGTGGAAAAGAAAGGGGGAGTGCTGAATAGTGGGTGAGGAAAATAAGAGGGCTGGGGGTAGGAGCCAAAAATTGGAGTAGGATTGTCATTAACAGGTAGGGGATGAGATGCAAGGGAAGGAGATGAGGAGAAGAAGGGAGCAAAATAAGGATATGCTTTCAGTTCCTCCCAGGCATTCCTTCTGAAGCACATGTGTTTGTTTCCACTGTTCCCTAGTGATCCCTAGGGAACTGCTTTGTCAGAGAGCTAGAGGGCAATGTGCTGAGGACTGCTGGGCTGTTGTTGAGTTTGATGGTTGGGCACAGCTTCTTGCCCAGGATTCGGGCAGGACACCCAAGAGCTGTTAAGGAGAAGTGTGTGACCACCCTGACTGGACTGGAGTAAGAGCAAACCTTGGGCTGTGTGTGGGCACAAGAGTTGTTCCCTCTGTGCATTGTATCTACCATAGTAATGATTTAGCTCCTTGAAGCCTGTTTTATTTGAAGATCAGGCTTGTAACAGGCTGAGAGAACAGACCTGTGCTGCTTGGCTGGGCCAGGTGTCTGTTTAGAACAGCACCCTGCATGGGTCCAGTAGTGAATGCTTAGGGAAGAGTGAAAAAGTACAGATTCTTCTCCTGTTCTCTCTTACCTGTAGCAGCTGGGGGCCTCCAGAGCTGGACATGGCCAAGTCACCCATTCTTTCCATCCCTGTGGTCCTGTTGATCAAACCACTCCTGTGATTGTCCTTACCAAATTATTAATATATGCAGTCTCTGCAGTACCTGCAAGATGCAAATCAAGCCATGTCCTGATTGCACTTAGAGTTGTAGAATCATAGAACTGTTTTGGTCTGAAGAGACTTTTAAGATCATTGAGTCCAACCATTAACCCAGCACTGCCAGGTCACCACTAAACTCTGTCTCTCAGCATCATATTTACAAGTCATTTCAGTCTCTCCACTGCATCTTTGGGCAGCCTGGTCCAGATCTTGACAACTCTTTCCATGAAGAAATTGTTCATTATATCCAAGCTAAACCTCCCCTGGTGCAACTTGAGGCTGCTTACTCTTGTCCTATTGCTTGTTCCTTGTGGGAAGAGACTGAAGCCCACATTGCTCTAAAACTTCTTTCTTTCAGAGAGCAAGAGGGCCTCTCCTGAGCCTCTTCATCAGGGCTCAACAACCCCAGTTCCCTCAGCCACTCTTCACAGGACTTGTGCTCTGGGCCCTCTGCCAGCTTTCTTGCCCTTCTTTGGACATACTTCAGCACCAAAATGTTCTTCTTGGAGCAAGAGGCCCGTAAGTGAACCCAGTATTTGAGGTGTAGCCTCACCAGTGGTGAGTAGAGGGGGACAAGGCTGTCCCCTCTGCTGACCAAGCTTGCAGATCCAGGCCAGGATGCTGTTGGCCTTCTTAGCCATCTGAACACACTTCTGCCTCCTCATCAACCTCTGTCAGCCAATGCCCACAAACCCTTTTCTGCCAGGCAACTTTTCAACCACTTTCCCCGAGCCTGGAGCATTGCATGGGATGGTTGTGACCCAAGTGCAGCACTCAGCATTCGGCCTTGTTGAACTTCACATGCTAGCAGAAGTACAATTTCAAGATTCCTGCTTTCATCTCCTGAATCTTTTCCTGTTCTCTGCTTTTGCAAATGTTCATTTGCTTGGCTGAAACACACAGCTCTGCATCACCTATCCAGTACTACAATAAGAGATAAGCTGGACTGTTGCCTGCATTACACATTGCTGATGCACACTAAAAGCCAAATTCAAGCTTTAGAGGTTACTTGTTAAGGTGCTGTGAGTTGGGAAGAGTATTGGAGCCCTGTCATAGTAGTATAAGGTACTCAAAAATACCAATTTGCAGAAGGAAAGCTCCTTAGAGGCAGTGGATAAACACACTGTAGGCAAGAGAATCCTTTTCCCACTCCAGCTGCCTGTGTGGATGCCTGGATCTTTGTAAAGAAATTTTCCACAGTCTGATGCACACATTGTAGATTTAAGAACAAACTTTGCTGCCACCATTTCAAAACTGCTTCCTTACTATTTGAATCTTTGATACAAAAAAAAAAGTCTCAAAGGCTTTTTTTCACCGTGCCTGGGAGTCTTCTCTGAGTAACACAAGGCACTCTCAGCTTTTCTGTGGAGTCCAATTTTCTGAAGTTTTGCCTGGTTTTCAGTGTTAAAAAAAGAGAAGTATTCTTTAGGTTGACGTTGGAATGACACAGCTTCCATCTGGGAACTATTTTAGTTCTGATTTGAAAAAACAGACTCTAAACCACAGGCTCATAAAACCAGTTTTGTCCTCTCCAACGTGCGAGAAAATGATTCTCCTCAGCCTCTTAAGGTGCTCTGCCTCCTTGTATTTAAGCTCCATGACATGTTCAGAGAGGCTCATGGCTTAGACAGGTGGACTCTTGGCTGGGTAAAAAACTGGCTGGATGGCCAAGCCCCAGAGAGTTGTGGTCAATGGGGTTAAATCCAGTTGGCGACCGGTCACAAGTGGAGGGCTCAGTTTGGGGCCAGTCTTGTTTAATCTCTTCATGAGTGACCTGGATGAGAGGATCTGGCCTGCATCAGGAATGGTGTGGTCAGCAGGAGCAGGGAGGTCATTCTGCCCCTGTACTCTGCACTGGTTAGACCACACCTTGAGTGCTGTGTTCAGTTCTGGGACCCCAGTTTAGGAGCGACATTGAGATGCTTGAGCGTGTCCAGAGAAGGGTGACGAGGCTGGGGAGAGGCCTTGAGCACAGGCCTACGAGGAGAGGCTGAGGGAGCTGGGATTGGTTAGCCTGGAGAAGAGGAGGCTCAGGGGGGACCTTATTGCTGTCTACAACTACCTGAGGGGAGGTTGTGGCCAGGAGGAGGTTGCTCTCTTCTCTCAGGTGGCCAGCACCAGAACGAGAGGACACAGCCTCAGGCTGTGCCAGGGGAAATTTAGGCTGGAGGTGAGGAGAAAGTTCTTCCCTGAGAGAGTCATTGGACACTGGAATGGGCTGCCCGGGGAGGTGGTGGAGTCGCCGTCCCTGGGGCAGTTCAAGGCAGGACTGGACGTGGCACTTGGTGCCATGGTCTGGCCTTGAGCTCTGTGGTAAAGGGTTGGACTTGATGATCTATGAGGTCTCTTCCAACCTTGATGATACTGTGATACTGTGATCGAATGTACCCTCAGCAAGCTTGCAGATGACACCAAATTAAGCAGAAGTGTCGATCTGCAGGAGGGTGGGAAGGCCCTGCAGAGGGATTTGGACAGGCTGGAGCCATGGGCTGAGGCCAATTGCATGAGGTTTATCAAGGCAAAGTGTTGGGTCATGCACTTTGGTCACAACAACCCCCAGCAGTACTACAGGCTGGGGGCGGAGTGGCTGGAGTGCTGCCTGGTGGAAGAGGACCCGGGGGTGCTGGTGGACAGCTGGCTCAATATGAGCCACCAGTGTGCCCAGGTGGCCAAGAAGGCCAACAGCATCCTGGCCTGTATCAGCAATAGTGTGACCAGCAGGAGTAGGGAGGTGCTCATGCTCCTGTACTCAGCACTTGTAAGACCACACCTCGAGTACTGTGTCCAGTGTTGGTCAGCACAGTATAGGAGGGACATTGAGGTGCTGGAGTGGGTGCAGAGAAGGGTGGTGAGGCTGGGGAGAGGTCTGGCAAACATCACCTATGAGGAGAGGCTGAGGGAGCTGTGGGTGTTTAGTCTGGAGAAGAAGCTGAGAGGGGACCTTATTGCCTTCTGCAACTACCTAAAAGGAGGTTGTAGTGAGGCTGGAGCTGGTCTCTTCTCCTGAATTACTAATGATAGGACAAGAGGAAATGGCCTCAAGTTGTGTCAGGGGAGGTTTAGGTTGGCTGTTGGGAGGAAGCTCTTTCCTGAGCGGGTGGTCAGGCACTGGAACAGGCTGCCCAGGGAGGTGGTGGAGTCACCATCCCTGGGGGTGTTTAAGAGGAGAGTGGATGTGGTGCTTGAGCCTGTGGTCCAGTGATGAAGGATGCTGGGATGAAGGTTGGACTGGATGATCCTGGTGGTCCTTTCCAACCATAGCAATTCATAGTGATGAGATGTTGTGCTGAGGGACTTGGGTTAGTCAAGGACCTGTCAGTGTGAAACTAATGATTGGACTCAAGGAGCTTGAAGAGCTTTGCCAGTCTAAGAAATTCTGTGTTTCTGTAGTTGCCATGGGTTTTAATACAGGGTCAGACATCAATTTCCAGTGTGCATCATTTGGTGGGGATTAATGCAGGGAATGTGTTAATGGTAAAGGATTTGAAGTCATTGCAGGTTTTTACAGCACTTGCTATGCACGAGCAGCTTAGTGAGTGTAAAGCTGCTGTCCAGTTACTCTTGGAAATGAGGCATCCTCAACAGATGTGCTTAGGACTTTGAAACTCCTGCCTGCACATGTGCACACACACTCCTGCCTTGCTGTGGGAGGGTAGATGCCACGTATCAGGTGCTGGCTGTGTGCTAACAGTGCTTCAGCCTGATACCCATCCACTGCTGCCACTTGGCTATCATCTCACTGACAAGGTTTAACAGCAGGGTATACTAGGAGCTCGCTCAGCAGTGGCATGGCACTATCCAAATGTGTTGGTCAGTTTTCTGTGGACTTCTGAAACTACCTCCCTGCTTTTTTTTGCCTTGTGTTGTTTGTTGTGTCTCAGCTCTGCTCGGCTCAGTTCAATTTGTGATACAGGTGCAGGAGTAAGTCACAGCTTTAACATCTGAAGAATTTACCTGCTGATACCATCAATTTTCCATAGGGTGACACTGATTTCCCAAGCTTTGATTTGATGATCTTGTTCATGAGGCTGACAGAGCCTGTGCATTTCTCTCTCCCTCAGGGACGTCCCTTGATTAAGTCATTTGTGCTTCATGGGACCTCATGGGGAGCTTGTGCTGCCAAAAGTAATGAGCTGAAAAGCCCAGCAGTGTCATATTACATCCTGCAAAGATCTCACTCACTTCTGATTCTTTGTGGGCTTGGTTATGATGCCACCTTATTTTTATGATACAGATTTTTTTGCAGCTTGGATGTGGAGGAGCAGAATTGGGCAAAGGATTGTGCAGTTTTGACCTGCACCTTCTTCATTCCAAGCAGTATTTGCTTCAGAGATTGTTGAAGATGTAAGAAGAAACCAAACCACCACCAAACTGCTTCTGAGGAACGTGAAATCCTGATTATGGAAATGTTAATTGTGTATCACAACATGTATTCGTGTAATGCCTCCTCACAGATCCTGCTGGTGGCCTGTGCATGAACAGAATTAAGGAGTTATTACTTGGACTCTGTGTAACTTAAGGTGTGATTATTTTACTTTGAACCCAGCTGATTGGCCAGGGCTGGGTGCTAGGTTGGACTGGATGAGCTTGGACATCTCTTCCAACCTGGTTGATTGTATGATTATATGACTTAGACTGATAGAGGGGTGGTGCTTTTATTGTGCTATATCCTGCTGCCAGTGCTGTCTGAAGCTGAAGGCTGATTTTAGGCTAAGGGAGGTGAGGACTTGCAGGCAAGTGAGTGGCTGAGAGAGAGAAGGGATTTCACAGAACTGTAGAATCATTTTCATTGGAAGAGACCTTCAGGATCATTGTGTCTGGCCATTAACCCGGCACTGCCAGGTTACCACTAAACCACATCCCTCAGCACCACATCTCCATGATTTTTTCATTACCCCAGGGATGACAATTCCACCACTTCCCCTCTCAGGTACTTGCAGAAAGCAAGAAGGTCTCACATTCACTCTTCACAGAGAGAGTGATTTGCCATTGGAATGGTCTGCCCAGGGAGGTGGTGGAGTCGCTGTGCCTGGAGGTGTTCAAGAAGAGGCTGGATGAGGCACTTAGTGCCATGGTCTGGTTGATTGGACAGGGCTGGGTGATAGGTTGAAGTGGATGATCTTGGAGGTTTCTTCCAACCTGGTTGATTCTGTGATTCTTTGACATGCTTGTATTCTAAGCAAATGCCTGGCAAAGGTGTCCTGACCTGCTCTTGGAAAATATACCTGCTCTCCTCTCTTTTCCTCTCACTTCAGAGAGATCTGGAGATGCCAGCTCACTAACTTGGGTGCCTGACATTTGGTGATGTAAAAGCCTTTTCTGCACTTTGACCAGATTTCCCCCTTTCTGATAACTGATCCTAAAACCCCTTATTAAAAGTTTGCCAAACTTTCTGTGTTTGAAAACCCTATTTTGGACTACTTAATATTTTATTGAACTTACTTGATACAGAACTGTCATCTGGTGAGAGATCTGCACTTTGGGAAGAATAATAAAGGCACTTCAGCTCTTTTGGAGGAAGAGACTAAGAAACAGACACTCTCTTACTATTAAATAAAGCCAGAAGCACAGTGAATGCTTCCCTTCAATGTTTCTTTACCCCCTGCAGGTAACAACAGTCATTTGGTGTTTGACAGATGTCACTTCTGCAGGTCCTATAAAAATTCCTTCAGGGGGGTAGTGACTCCACCACTTCCCTGAGCAACCTGGTCCAGAGCTTGACAACCCTTTCTTGGACTTTAATGACCTCCTAATGAAGCTTTTGCACATGTTTAAGTTGCAGAATTTGACATCCTTACTGGTAGCACCAGACATGGTTCTGTGGTGATAAAGGCCTGTGCCAGATGGGAAGAGAAAAGCATAGGGTGTCTGAAGGTTCTCTTTGTCATGTTTTGTGGACAAAGACATAGATTTTCCAGTTTTTCAAGTTAGTGGATTTGATGCAGAGTAGATAAGCAGATCTGTTTTTTAAGGATGACTTCTTCTTGCTTAACTGATTTTTTTTCTTATCCATAGTCAGAGGAAATGGGGTGTAAATATCTTGTGTTTATAGGTAGGAGTGTGCTGTCTGTGAGCTCGTGATGAAAGGCTGCTCTGAACAAATTCAGTTTTGTGTGACTAGATGGTGTCAAACTTGTCATGAAGGTAGTGTAAGCCCATGTCTGCTTATTTTTCAGCAGTGCAAGGAATAAGTGTGATGTAAAGCCTGTGATGAAGCTGTAGCACTGTAAATGCGACCATGGGAGCTCTTTGGACGAGCTGAATCTTTACTGTTGTAATTGTCATCAAGTACAGAGTTGCTGCCCTGAGAATCTGTGGGCTTCACAAAGGTGATGGAGTAATAAATCGTTATGAGAATCTGGTAAATGACTTGGAGTCATCCACAGTAAACTGCAGTCCCATCATGTGTGAAATGACCCACCACAAAGTTGCATGTGGAGGAGTTGAGCAGCGTGGGCTATGCCTGAGGAAGAAGTCTCTGCCCTGCAGAAGCAGTTGCTGTGAGAAGGTTCTTGCTGTACTGAGCAGCCCCAGAGTTCCCAGAGCGGTAGTGCAGCGAGGAGTGTTTCCTGCCATCTACAGACATGTGAACTGGGAAACAGGAACAAAAGATATTTTTACTTCTAAAAGCTGCCTTTATGAAAACACTGGTGGAATAGCTTATTTAGCTTTGACATCTGCATTCCAAAATAGGCATGGGAAAGGCTAGAGAACGTGCAGAAGGAGCAGCAGGGCAGTACTTGGAGCGGGGAGAAAACATCTATCTGGACTTGAACTTTTTTAATCTCCTGCTGTGTTTGTTGGGTCAAGAGTGAGACCAAACATTCCTCTTTTTTATGGGAAGAGGGTGCTGGGTGCTGCCAAGTCTGTTGGACAGGAGTGTGAGAGGTGCCAGCTGTCTGGAAGGGGACATTAGAAGATAGATGCAGAACACGAGATTTGATGGAGCAAGCTGCTAGTCAGCTCCAAGGTAAATGCTTTGCTTACATCTCTTTCAGTGATAGAGCTGGCAGGCAGTAGGTTTTAGGGCATCTCAAACCTGTTAGACTTTAAACTCTTATTCTGAACCCAGACTAGAATAGTCTTGCAAGTAAAGGGCAAGGAAGAAGCAGTAGAAACTAATCCTTTGCAAGCAGGATTGGACTTGACTTTTGGGGGAATGGTGAGGGAGATAACTTCCCAGTTTGTTTCTAGGAAATCGTTTGGGTTTGTTGGAGGTAAGGGAGATAATTTCCCAGTTTGTTTCTAGGAAATCATTTGGGTTTGTTGGAGGTAAGGGAGATAATTTCCCAGTTTGTTTCTAGGAAATCATTTGGGTTTGTTGGAGTTTCCAGAAGAGACTAACAGTTTATATAACCCTTTAAAAATTACTTTCTTGCATTGGGATCATGAAATCCTTGAGTTTCTCTCTGCAGTAACAGGTTTTAATTTCAATGTTTGTATGATTTTGTTTGCTGATCTGGAAGCTAGACAGCAGCTCTCTGGGGTTTCCTTCTGTGCTTTTTCCTCCCCTCTAGTGCCCTCCTGCTTTATCCCACTGCAGTCTGCACTGTATCTCTGGCATAACAACAGGCATCCCAAACAGTCCCTCATTTCCAGTTCTGCTTTATGTGTTCTTTTCCAGAGTATTAACATGCTGGGTAGGCTCTGTGCTCAAACGAGGCATAAACAATTCAGACAGCAAATGCTATAGAGCAAGTGCAGTTAATGGGCCCAGATGGTAATGTTGCCAGTTTTATGTGACATGTTGCCGGCATTCGGCTTGGAAACTTTCTGCTCTTACATACCGAAGAGCTCTACTTAATGTTGTGCTTTGTACAGACTTCTGCTCAACTTTCAGTGTCTCCTTAATGGTGCTTGGTGCCACTGGCATGGAGGTGCCAGAAATGCATTCTGCCTGCCCCACACTACACTTGATACCAACAGAACAAGGGGACACAGTCTCAAGTTGTGCCGGGAGAAGTCTAGGCTGGATGTTAGGAGGAAGTTGTTGGCAGGGAGAGTGATTGGCATTGGAATGGGCTGCCCAGGGAGGTGGTGGAGTCACTGTCCCTGGAGGTCTTCAAGAAAAGACTGGATGAGGCACTTAGTGCCATGGTCTAATTGACTGGCTAGGGCTGGGTGCTAGGTTGGACTGGATGATCTTGGAGGTCTCTTCCAACCTGTTTGATTCTATGATTCTAAGTGCCCTTGCTTAATGTCTCCATCCCAACCATGGTGTGATGGTTTGGGTGTTACCTGCCCCTCTCCACTCTTATGAAATCACCCAGACTAGACTCAGCCAAGATGGAAATTAAGAATGAAGATTTGTATTTACAGCTTAGCAGAATTTACAAGCAGATATATACACAAATATATCTAGTTATATACAGAAATATACAAGGTAAAAGTAATACAGAAACACAACAGCCCTCCCAGAAACCTGAGTCCCCAGGAGGAGCTCCCAACCACCCTTCCACCTTCTTCCCACCCCTCTACCTTATCCCAGGCTTTGCCTCATGTTCAGGGTGAGCTTGGAGGATTGGCTAAGGGGAGTTAGAAAGCAGAAGGATTAGTTACACAGAAATCAGGTTAGGAAGAAAAGGGCAGGCAGAGACACACAGCAACTGTGTGACCTATGTTCGTTTTCTTGCATTTATACATCTCAGCAAGCCTATGAGTGCAGTAGGCATCCCCATTGTTTCCTTTTCACAGCCTAGCATCTAATTCTTCTCACCAAAATATTCCAGATAGCTTCAAACTAGCACACATAGTCAGCTCAGCAGCTCCAGTGGGGGAACACTTGGAGACATGCCAACATGTTTGCACAGCGCAGGGCCTGTGCACAGAATCACAGAATTAACCAGGTTGAAAAAGACCTTCAAGATCATTGAGGCCAGCCTATGACCCAGCACCTTCTCATTAACTAAACCATGGCACCAAGTGCCTCATCCAGTCTCCTTTTAAACATGCCCAGGGATGGGTTAGGGTTAGGTTAGTCTCCTTTTAAACATGCCCAGGGATGGTGACTCCACCTCCCTGGGCAGCTCATTCCAATGCCAGTCACTCTTTCTGTGAAGAACTTCTTCCTGATGTCCAGCCTAAATCTGCCCTGGTGCAGCTTGAGACTCTGTCTTCTTGTTCTGTCACTGGTTGCCTGGGAGAAGAGACCAACCCCATCTGGCTACAGCCTCCTTTCAGATAGCTGTAGAGAGCAATAAGGTGTCTGAGCCTCCTCTTCTCTAGACTGAACACCCTCAGCTCCTCCTTGTAGGGCTGCGCTCCAGCCCCTTCACCATCCTTAGTGCCCTTCTCTGGACATGTCCAAGCACCTCAACACCTTTCTTAAGTGGAGGGGCCCAGAACTGGGCACAGTTGCAGCTTTCTATGCCTTCACCATGGATGAGTGGCCCACCAGTGTTGCAGATCTGAGCTTCATCTGTCCCATGTCTTGACAGCATTGGGCTTCTGCTCAGAATTGGGTAGAGCATTGTGTGCTGGGAATGATTTCCACCAGCGTATTTCTGTGTTAAGTTGCAATATTTATCTACAGCAGTGCGAGAGAATGAGCTAAGTAACCACCCTGAGAAATGAATTTTCGATACACAGTAGCATGCCTGGCAGTGTGAAAAATAATGATGGTACAGGCTGATGAGGGAAATGAAAAGCCAGCCTGCATGAGAGCCTTGAAAGAGAAGACAGGGAAGCGTGATTGTCGGGAAGAGGTGAGCTGGAAGTAGGTTGTGGTGTTTCTGTGACTGAGGGATAAATGCAAAAAGCATCTGAGTGGATGCAGCATTGATAAAGAAAACAGACAAATTTATTTGCATGCCGAAGAGAGTAGATGAGGAAAAGAAAACTAAGGTAGTTAAACGTTCCCAGATGCCATTTAGTGCTGTGTGTTTCAGTCTCAGCCTTGCTCAACCTCCTCTAGAGTGGATTGCTCCAGGCCACCCAGTGCTGCAAGTTCTCCATCCTCGTTGCCTACTGAGAAGGAGAGCTTGTCTGTGTCCCAGATGCTGGCTTTAGTTTCCAGAAGGATGTAGATCTTGGAGCAGCAAGCTAGCAAGGCTAGGAGGACACCGTGCATGTAGGAGCAGGGCTGGGCTCCCCAGAAAGAGCGCTCTGGGGTGTCTGTCCATTGCTGCTGTCCTGTGCCAGCCATGCCCCACTCTGCCTTCAGCCCCTGTTTATAGAATGGTAGAATCACAGAATGGTTTGGATTGGAAGGGCTCTTTCCCTAGTCCATTCCCTGTATGGTCAACAGGGCTGTCTTCAGTTAGATCAGGTTGGTCAGAGTCTCATTCAACCTGACCTGGAATGGTTCCAGGGATGGGTCATCTGCCACCTCTCTGGGCAACAATTTCTTCTTTGGATCTAGTCTGAATCTCCCCTTTTCTAGTTTAGAATCATCACCCCTTGTCCTGTCACAATAGGCTGTGCTAAAAAGACTCTCCCCAGCTTTTTTATAAGTCCTTTTAAATACTGAAAGGCTACAAGAAGGTTTCCCTGGAGCCTTCTCTTCTCCAGCCTGAACAACCCCAATTCTCTCAGCCTATTCTCACAATAGAATAGTTCCAGCCCTTTGGATCATATTTGTGGCCTCCTCTGGACCTGCTCCAGCAGGTCCATATCTGCTGCACTGAGGACTCCAGAGCTGTATGCAGCACTGCAGGTATGGATCTCACCAGAGCGGAGCAGAGGGGCAAAATCACCTCCCTTGACCTTTTTCCTTGCCGCTTTCTTCCAACCCTGCATCCCAAAGATGTCCACAGTACTCTGTTAACATTTCTCTTTTAATGTCACAGATCTTTGCTGAGACCTAAGGACATGTCTGATCCTTACCTTTTGTGTTGCAGCCGTCTCCATGCTGGAGTTCCCTCATCTCCAGCTCTTTGTGTTAAGCTCGGTGCCTTATTGTGCTTGCTTAGGGCAAAGCTTCTTTTTAACTCTTTGAAGTGATTCTTACCCACACATACTTGCAACAGACATCTGCCACTTGCCTTTCTCCAGTGGACAGCAGCAACAAAGTGTGCAGTTAAAAGTTGATGGTGGGGTGAACAGCACATGTTGGTAAGTGCTGTCTCTGCAGTGGGTGAGCCATTCTGCTTCATCTCTGCCAAATGCAGCCCTGTTTGCTTCACACAATAACTGAGAAGTGATGTGTGTGTGGGGGGGAAGGCAATTTAAATGATGTTTAAAAAAGACAAAAGCCAAACTTCTGTTTCAAAGGATGGAGGGGTCCTTATCCAGTGAGCACACCGTGATCTCAGAGACCTTTGGGAGCTCCAGCTCACCAAATAGTAACACATCAAAGAGGTGTCCATGGGGCTTGAAGTACAAACATATAATATGCAGATGGCATAGGCAGTTCAGAAGGCTCTGAGTCCGTGCCCAGGGAACAGATACTCCCTTGCTGAGAAACCATCTGACAGCCTTTTTCCTTTTAGATGACTCTTTGCATCAAAGGTGACCTGAAAAACTTCAATTAAAACAAAACCAAAAAGCTCCCAAACTTAAAAATCTTACAGTCCAACTAAAAGAACTGTTCCCCTCTTTAAAAGATCACAAGTAAGCTTTTCTTGTCTTCACAGGCTTTAAGATGTGGTTGGCTGGCACAGGAGTATCTTCACCCCTTGCTTTGGCAAATGTGGACTTTTCATAGAATCATAGAATCAACCAGGTTGGAAGAGACCTCCAAGATCATCCAGTCCAACCTAGCACTCTGCCCTATCCAATCAACCAGACCATGGCACTAAGTGCCTCATCCAGTCTTTTTTTGAAGACCCTCAGGGACAGTGCCTCCACCACCTCCCTGGGCAGCCCATTCCAATGCCAATCACTCTCTCTGTGAAGAACTTCTTCCTAATATCCAGCCTATACCTACCCTGGCACAACTTGAGACTGTGTCCCCTTGTTCTATTGCTGGTTGCCTGGGAGAAGAGGCCACCCCCCACCTGGCTACAATGTCCCTTCAGGTAGTTGTAGAGAGCAATGAGGTCAGCCCTGAGCCTCCTCTTCTCCAGGCTGCACACCCCCACCTCCCTCAGCCACTCCTCACAGGGCTGTGCTCCAGGCCCCTCACCAGCTTTGTTGCCCTTCTCTGGACATGTTCCAGCACCTCAACATCCTTCTTGAATTGAGGGGCCCAGAACTGGACACAGTACTCAAGGTGTGGCCTGAGCAGTGCTGAGTCCAGGGGAAGAATAACCTCCCTTGTCCTACTGGCCACACTGTTCCTGATGCAGCCCAGGATGCCATTGGCTCTCTTGGCCACCTGGGCACACTGCTGGCTCATCTTCAGCTTACTATCTATCAGTACCCCCAGGTCCCTTTCCTCCTGACTGCTCTCCAGCCACTCAGTCCCCAGCCTATAGCGCTGCTTGGGGTTGTAGGGTTTAAATTCAGTCACTTGATTTGCCAGTGGCAGGGGGCTTGGAGCTAGATGATCTTTAAGTCATTGAATTCTTTCAATTGGAAAAGACCTCTAAGATCATTGATCCCAAGCATCAACCTAAGACTACCATGGCCATTAAACCATTGTTGCTTCTTTGGTCCCACTATGAAGATTATCTGACATGGATGTCATTGAAAGGAAAAATAGTGGTCTGTAAATATTTCTGCAGTTCCTGCTCCTGTTTAGAGATCTTATTTCCTGGTCTTCTTTCCCTAGATACTGTTCACTGTTTCCAGGATTTTAAAGGGGAGAGATATCCCCTAGTAAATGTTTTACATTTTATAGCAGTCTTGACATAAAGTGACTATTCTCTGATTTGTCTGGTACTCAAAGGAAGGCACTGCTTGGACCAAGACTGCCCCTGTTTGTTCTGCCCTCCCACAGAGTAACCCTCAGCTCCCCAGTTGAAGAGGGACAGGGATCTGCTGGAGAGAGTCCAGTGGAGGGCTACGAGGATGATGAGGGGACTGGAGGGCATGGCTGATGAGGAGAGGCTGAGAGACCTGGGACTTTTTAGTCTGGAAAAGAGAAGAGTTAGAGGGGATTTGATAAATGTTTATAAATATCTGAGGGCTGGCCAGGAGGAGGGAACAGGCTCTGCTCACTGCTCCCTGGGATAGGACAAGGAGCAATGGGTGTGAGTTGCAGCAAAGGAGGTTCCAGCTCAACACAAGGGGGAACTTCTTGACTGGAAGGGTCTCAGAGCACTGGCACAGGCTCCCCAGAGTGGTTGTGGAGTCTCCTTCCCTGGAGGCTATGAAGGCCTGTCTGGATGTGTTCCTCTGTGATCTGTGTTAGATAATACTGTCCTGCTCTGGCAAGGGGGTTGGACTGGATGATCTCTTGGGTCCCTCCCAACCCCTAACATCCTGTGAGCCTGTGAATCTGTGAACCCTCCTGCTCCTTTTTGCTGGAGTAGTTTTCATAATCCTATCTGGCATCGAGTCCTTTGCCAGGAAAGCATCCAGTAGACTTTTCAGCACTGGGATGCTCTCCAGGCCCACAGTGTTTAGGACAGCTAGATGAGAACACAGCCCAGCATCTCTTGGCAGTTCAGTCGAGTGGGGAGATGCAGTTGTGTTGGTCTGTGAGTGCAAGTCCAAGGAACAGGCGATGCAAATGAAATCGGTTTTGATCGGCCATAGAGAAGAGTCCAGCAGAGCCCAGGGTGGTGCTTGAACAGAAAGCAGATGCCTGCTGTCTTGGGAGTCTTTAAAATACCTCTCCTTATGTCAGTGCTGTGAGAGGCTTTCCTGGGTTGGGTTTGTGCCAGCCATGTTTACTGCTTATCACCAGTCCTCTGCTTATCACCTTCAGGGGCTGGCACAGCAGGGAAGAATCTTTGGTTGCTCAACCTGCCCATCATTGATGGGCAGGACTGGGCAGTGTAAAAGAATTACCCTGGGGGTATATGGTGTTTCCTCTCCACCTCTTGGGATCGGGTCTGGAGGAGGCAACCAGTGCAGCTAGCACCTTCTGGGTTCTTCATGTGTGCAAGCAGCACCGTGGTGAGCCACATTTCAATCACAGCATAGGTCAGAGGAGCTAGATTTTGTGTGGATGGATGAGAACTTGTTTAGAAGCAAATTGCTAGCACAAGGTCTCCTTCAATGCCTGATTCCAGTATGTGCTGTCAGTCTGTCCAAACTGCTCTCTATCCCACGGAGAGCCCATCACATGCTACCACACCTGATTTTAGCCTAGGGGCCACAAAGCAGCACATTACTTCCTCTGCCGCAGCAGATAGGTGCCTGAGCACTGCTGGCTCCCACCGGCAGTGGTGACTCATGACACAGCTATGGGTCTGTGCACATGTTTTGGCAGAGCTGAAAAACTCAGCATTTGCCACCTATATGGAGCCACCTCCCATTCTGTCAAGGAAGAATGACATGGCACAAAGTGCATGTCCCTGCCAGGGAACGATTTGGAAGCAATCTGCAGTTGTTGACTCTTGATCAGCTTCTGCTGGTCCAGACAGTTCTTTGAAGGCTGGGATTTGTTGGGCTTTGAAATGGCAGCTTACTAGGGGCCAGATATTGTTGTGACAGCACCTCTGAAATCCTTAAGCTGCTTGAGTCACTCCAAGGCACCAAGCAATAAAAGAGCTGGAATAAAGTGTATCCCACAATGTCCTTCACTTCTGCTGACAACTGCAGTTTAAATGGCTGGTACAACCTTTTAGCATAGCTGGCTTGTAAAAACTAATAAAAAGTAAAATTAAGGCCTAATAGCTACTTGCCACTGCTGCTCTGAAGGGGAATAGACAGGATCTGCCTTTCCTTTTAGGTGAGTCTGTTACTGTTGTGCTGTTACTGCTGTTAATATTCTGATCACTGTCGTTAATATGTGCTGTAATTTTTACCTTCTCTGCTTTATACAGTGTTTACTGGGGAAGAGGATTTACTTTTATCAGGAGGTGACATTTATCCCATGGGCACTCTCGTGTTTTTCAGTGCTTACATTGGAGTTATGCTTAAACTAAGCTCTCAGGAAAGTGCTTCATTTGGCTGATGTGAATTCGTGCATCTTGATGCTGTTTGATGTCTTCATCAATGCCATAGCAGGATTGAGTGCACCTGCAGCATGTTGGCAGATGACACCAAACTGAGTGGTGCAACTGGTGTGACTGAGGGGTGGGATGTCATCCACAGAGAACTGGACAAGCTGAAGAAGTGGGCCTATGTGAACCTCCTGAGGTTTGGGACAATCCTTGGTATCCAGGCTGGGGGATGAAGAGAGAGAGAGCAGCTTTGTGGAGAAGGACTTGGGGTTGCTGCCAGGTGAAAAGTGAGCTCACAATGTGTGCTCAGTCCAGAAGCCAACTGTGTTCTGGGCTGCATTCAAAGCAGCTTGGACAGCAGGTTGAGGGAGGGGATTCTGCCCCTCTGCTCTGCTGTGGGGAGACTCCGCTAACATCTGTCGGGTTCTGGGCATAGGAGAGACATGAACCTGTTGGAACAGGTCCAGAGGAGGGCCACAAAGATGATCAGAGGAATGGAGACCCTGTGCTATGGGGACAGGTTGGGAGGATCTGAGTTGTTCAGCCTGCAGAAAAGAACCCTCCAGGGAGACCTCCTTGTGGCCTTCCAGTACTCACAAGAGCCTGTAAGAAAGATGGGGACAGACTTTTTAGCAGAGCCTGTTGTGACAGGTCAAAGGGTGATGATTTTAAAAGAGGCAAGATTGAGGTTAGATCTAAGGAACAAATTGTTTACACCAGTGATGATGAAACAGTGCCCCAGATTACCCAGAGAGGTGGCAGATTCCCCATTGTTGGAACCATCCCAGTTTAGATTGGATGGGGCTCTGAACAATGTGACCTAGTTGAAGATGCCCCTGCTGACTGCAGGATCATTGAACTAGATGACCTGGAAAGGTCCATTCCCACCCACACCACTCAGTAATTTGATGTTTTTCACATGCTTTGAGTTCTCAAGTCCTTTGCCCCATGAGTCCAGAGTTTCAGGGACCCAGAATAATTTGTGACTTTAAACAAAAGCTAAAATACTCAGCAGGGTGACTTTTTGTAATTCAAAGCCCAGTGAGGGCTGTGTGCAGATGCTGGGATCACGTAGGTGGGTGAGTGTTGGAGTGTGTGTTTTGCAGAGCACGTTGAAATGAAATCCTCAGCTGTGGCTGTTGAGTAACATCTTCGCTCCTGAGTTCTGCAGAACTTGGGATAGAGCTTTGCAGTCTGGGGTGGAATGAGGGATGGAGGAGTTGAGGCTGTTAGTTGCCATTTCTGCAAACATCTTGTAGCCTTGTGTGGATGGAAACGTGCCACATCCTGCAGCCTGCCCAAAGAGAGGAGAGCTTTGCTTGTGATGTTTCCATCTTTGTAGCCTGGAGATGTAGGCACTTGGGAAGCGTTTTGCTAGCCAAGGTGAAAAGGATGGAGTCAGCCTTTATAAACAGCTGCCAGTCTTGTCACCAGTGCCCAGCACCAGCTCTCTGCTGAGAGTGGCAGTGGATCTGGGACTGTGTGAGTGACTGCGAGTATGGAACACATTACTAGGAGTAGGGGTGGGAAGAGCCAGGCTTGGGACACTGTGCTTGTACTGCATGCCAAAACTGGCTGTCCAAAAGGCTGTGTAGGAGGGTGAAGGCAGGATGTGCAAGGTCCTAGTGCACAGAGCTTTTTGTTCTGAAACAAAAGGAAAAGCCACTCAGAGCAAAGACATCTCCTGCTGAATGATGGTCCTGAAGCCTTGGACTGCAGTTAGCAAAAGGTATTTTATATCATGTCTGTTTTCTGTATGTTTAACTGCTAAGATCACACAGTTGTTTGCAGCAGAGGTGTGTATCAGAGAGGACTTGAGCTAGGAAAAAAGCTGGATTAGAAATCATTGTGAGTTACTGGGCTTGAGGCTAGAACTGGTGGTTGGTGCTCATGGTGTGGCACATAGCAGGTCAGAGTGGATGGCTTATGGTGGTCCTCTTGGACCCTGACACTTAGGGAACGGCATAGTATAATGCATGTGGCTTGAGATCTGTTGGTTGCCAGCTGTGGTGGAAATGTTTTCTGCAAAGGAAGCTGAGAGTGCCTGCTTGCTGGTTTTGAGCTGCTGGAGTGCAGAACTGCTGACCCATGCACATCTCATCCTGCTTAGCTACAAAGGATTGGAAATAACCCTTTTCTAGGTTGTCTCGTTCAGAGAGGGGCATTAGCAGCAGCATTTGTGAAGCATGGTGATCATCCACCTCTGAAGTTCTGCTGCTGTGGGTGGTAGTGGCTCTTACACAGCAAAGTATCTTTGTCCTGGGATTTGGGTAATGGTCCAGGATTTGTGAGAAGGAGGTAACTCAGCAAGTCAGAAGCCAGGGTGACAATGAAGAGCATCTCTCAGGTGTTTCTTGTCCTGTAAATGTGCATACTGCCTTTGTGGGCCAAAGCAAAATATCCAGTAAAAGGGCATTAAGGTGCTGGAGCATGTCCAAAGAAGGGTAACAAAGCTGATGAAGGGTCTAGAGCACAAGTGAGGAGCAGCTGGGTTGTTTAGCCTGTAGAAAAGGAGGCTCAGGAGAGGCCACCTGGCTCTCTATAAATCCCTGAAAGGAGGTTGGAGCGAGGTGAGGGCAGGTTTCTTCTCCTAAGTAACAAGTGATAGGAGGAGAGGAAATGGCTTCAGGTTGTGCCAAGGGAGGTTTAGGTTGGACATGAAGAACAATTTCTTCACCAAAAATGCTGTCAGGTCGTGGAACAGGCTGCCTGGGGAAGTGGTGGAGTCCCCGTCCCTGGAGGGATTTAAAAGCTGTGTTAGATGTGCTGTTGAGGGTCATGGTTTAGCAGTGACCTAGCAGTGCTGGGTTAGTGGTTGGGCTTGATGATCTTAAAGGTCTCTTCCAACCAAAACAATTCTGTGAATCTATGATAGTTCAGAGTTCATTTTCCTGGTGTTCCTGCAGTGGAAGGGGCTCAGGACCAAGAGTCCAGGTCATGAAAACTTTGCATAAGGATTTTTAGCCAGTTTGATTTTTATTAGGAATGCTTTGCACTCCCTTGGTCTGTGCCATGCTGAGGGGTATGTGGAGCTGAGGCTGTCCCTTGATGCTCTAGGCATCGTAGCACCCAAGGAGGTATTCAGGGTAAGGCTTGATGGGGCCCTGGGTGACCTGGTCTAGTGGAGATGTCTCTGCTGACTGCAGGGGGCTGGATAAGATGATCTCTAGAGGTCCTGTAGGCCTGGACCGTTCTGTGATTCTATTCTATGATATCCCATGCCTTGGGCCTGATACTGTGCCTGTCTCCTCAGCTAGAATCATAGAATCAGCCAGGTTGGAAGAGATCTCCAAGCTCATCTGCTTCAACCTATCACCCAGCCCTATCCAGTCAACGAGACCATGGCACTAAGTGCCTCAGCCAGGCTTTGCTTGAACACCTCCAGGGATGGCAACTCCACCACCTCCCTGGGCAGCCCATTCCAATGCCAATCACTCTCTCTGACAACAACTTCCTCCTAACATCCAGCCTAGACCTTCCCCAGCACAACTTGAGACTGTGTCCCCTTGTTCTGTTGCTGCTTGCCTGGCACAAGAGACCAACCCCACCTGGCTACAGCCTCCCTTCAGGGAGATAGAGACAGCAATGAGGTCAGCCCTGAGCCTCCTCTTCTGCAGGCTGCACACCCCCAGCTCCCTCAGCCTCTCCTCACAGGGCTGTGCTCCAGGCCCCTCACCAGCTTTGTCACCCTTCTCTGGACACCTTCCAGCACCTCAACTTCTCTCTTGAATTGAGGAGCCCAGAACTGGACACAGCACTCAAGGTGTGTCCTGACCAGTGTTGAGTACAACACAACTAGCCAATGTCCTCTAGAATGTGGTACTCCCCAGCAGCCCAGATTGTCAAGCCCATGGGAGCTTTCAGGCATAAGACCAACTGTGTGGTGAATTTCTCATGTTTGGAGACATTCTGGAAAGAATGTTTTGAGACAGTGTGCTCACAGGCAGCCGCTCTACCTCTGTGCCTCTAGGCAATGTGCAAAACATTTCTTAAGTAATGTGTTTTTGTTTGTGTTTCTGCATTAAACAGGAGAAGAGCCCTTGGAATCAGCGCTGGGAGAAGGTGGAAAAGTAGTGGCAGAGCTGCTTTGTGATGCAGGACAGGTCTGAGCCAAGCAGCTACAGTGCAGAAGGTAAAGCCTGGCATTAGGTCGCTTCTTCCTGTGCTGCTTTTTAACACAGTCCCTTAAAACATCTCTGCACTGCTCCAGCAACACTCTTGCTTCTTCATTCTACCTTCTCCCCATAGCCAAGTTAAAGTAACAGTGAGATGGGGAAAGCTTGTAAAAATTGGGCAGTGCCAGTACAGAGTTACTCATGGAGTCTTAATCAAAAGCCTTGCATATATTTTGGCCATCAGCTCTTTTATTTAATCATCTATTATTTGCTGAGGGTTCTAGCCAGATTCCACTGGCAGAGCTGCAGACCAGGATGTGACATTTCACAGTGCTCTGATTGCAGCAGTTTAAATTCTGATGTTGTGAGCAGTCTTAAATGTCATTAATGGTCTGAGCTCAGCACTGGGGTGCCTCAGGATCCAAATCCCTTTAACCAGCTCAGTGGAGGAGTGTTAGGTTCTTAAAGTGGTGTGTGTTCTGGACATTTTTCTAGATTAGCATCACTCTTTGTGCAGATTGTTGTCCCAAAATGCTTTGTACCCAAGGTAGGTTCACTGTGTGAGGATTAGCCCATGGGTGTTGGTGTGCAGCTGTTGTGAGGGTGTGTGGCTGGCTGGGCAGTCTCACTGCAGGGGCTGGAGATTGATGCCAGCAGCACATTTCTCCTTCTCCACTTTTCCTCTCACTCCTATTGTGAAGCCAGAGGATGAGATTTTATGCCCTGTGCTGAGTTCCTTCAGGCAGACTCTGGAGTATTGTCAAAACAGCTGATGAGTTTGGACTTGAGCAAGGGTGTCAAGCATGAATTGAAATGACTGAAGCACAGAGTCACTTATGCCTTTGCCAGAGAGAGGTGTTTTCTGGCAAAGGAGTGCAGGGGCACCATGAGGCAGTTGCATCCCACACAAAGCTGCTCTGGCATCCTCAGTTGAGGAATGGAAGTAACATGTGGGTTGTTACTGCAAGCCACTTGGTTATTGAAGGTGACATTTAGTTGCCACGTCTGATTGCTGCTCTTAGGACAACTTGGATGGAATGTAATAGCCTGTGATAAGCAAGAAGCAGGCTAGGTGCTCTCAAGGTCCCTTTTGGCCTTGAACTCTACTGCCTCTGTGAAAATCACAGCTGCCTCTCTAGTGACACATGACCAGGGCAAGCCCCTGTTTTGACTTGCTGTCAAAGGATTCCTTCAGGAGTGCTGTGTCCTTGTGTGTTGTGTTTGGAGCATCTGTTCCACGTGAACTTGGGTTGAACTGCTTCCAGCAGGCTTAGGAAACCCTGCGGTGAATCCCTTCAGGAAATCTGACCGTGCAGGACAGCGTTTAGCTTATGGGATCACGGCAATCAAGCCACAATGGCACACCCCAAGTTGCCTTTGTTTTTCCTTTTAAACCTGCTAGCTCTCTTCCTACCCCCAACCACATATCTGTACATCTGCAAGGGCTTTTTTCCCGCTTTGTTCAAGTGTAAGAGTGAATCCCTTTTGATTTATTCCCGAGCAGCCCTCGAGCGCAGCTCCCGTGAGAGCCTGCTGACTGAGAGTTCAAAAGATCTCACGCCTTTGAGGCTGGGCTGTGGTCTTCCATCTTGCCTCAAAGTTAAACTGAAAGAGAAAATTCTGCTTCTTTCTTAAGAAGAGAGAAAATAAGCTTGCTGCGTAAGGGAATCGGTCTTCCCTGCAGCAGGAGAAGGTGCCAGCATGCAGAATTTCAGGTGAAAGTCTGGGTGTTTAGCCAAGGGTTTGTTTTCAAGCACCTGGCATGCTGTTTAGTAAGTGTTTGGCAGAGATAAATACTTCCTTTTAAAGCACTGCTGTTGATTGGCTGAGATCCAGCCTGTGATCCTACATGAAAGCGCTTTTTGATGTTTAAACCGCTACATTACCATGGTGGCTAGAAATGGTGGTTCTGATCCCTCATCTCCTGTAGATTTGCTGATGGCAAGGTCTAGCTCTGGCTAAGGTTTGCATCGCTGACTCTTGAGTTTGGTCTTTGTCTCTGCTGAGTTTCGCTGCAGGCAGAAGTGTTGGTCACCAGCATCACTGCCTTGTTGCCTCGTTGGTGTTTTCAGGCATGAATGCTGGAAGATAGGCCAAGGCCATTATACAGCAGTTCAACAGTTAGGCTTAACATGATCACAGGCTCACAAGGTGTTAGGGGTTGGAAGGGACCCAAGGAGATTATCGAGTCCAACCCCCCCTGCCAGAGCAGGACAGTACTATTGAACACAGATCACAGAGGAACACATCCACACAGGCCTTGGAAGTCTCCAGGGAAGGAGACCCCAGAACCTCTCTGGGGAGCCTGTTCCAGTGCTCTGGGACCCTTAAAGAAGTTCCTCCTTGTGTTGAGACAGAACCTCTTTTGCTGCAATTTACACCCATTGCTTCTTGTCCTATCCCAGGGAGCAGTGAGCAGAGCCTGTCCCCACCTCCTGGCCAGCCCTCACATATTTATAAGAGATGATGATCCTAAAGATCTATTCCAAAGAAACAGGTCAACAGTTAGGATTAACATGATGATCTTAAAGACCTGTTTGAGTGTACTCAACACTGGTCAGGCAACACCTTGAGTCCTGTGTCCTGTGCTGGGCTCCTCAATTCAAGAGAGATGTTGAAATACTGGAACATGTCCAGAGAAGGGCAATGAAGCTGATGGGAAGCCTGGAGCACAGCCCTATGAGGAGAGGCTGAGGGAGCTGGGGGTGTGCAGCCTGCAGAAGAGGAGGCTCAGGGCTGACCTCATTGCTGTCTGCAACTCCCTGAAGGGAGGCTGTAGCCAGATGGGGTAGGTCTCTTCTGCCAGGCAAGCAGCAAGAGAAGAAGGGGACAGAGTGTCAAGTTGTGCCAGGGTAGGTCTAGGCTGGATGTTAGGAGGAAGTTGTTGTCAGAGAGAGTGATTGGCATTGGAATGGGCTGCCCAGGGAGGTGGTGGAGTCGCTGTGCCTGGAGGTGTTGAAGAAAAGTCTGGATGAGACACTTGGTGCCATGGTCTATTTGATTGGCCAGGGCTGGGTGATAGGTTGGAGTGTCAGGTGTCTTGGAGGTCTCTTTCGACCTGGTTGATTTGGAGGTGAAAGCAAAGCTCAGTTCACTCTGAACAACAGAGACTTAAGTGTGGATTTCTAATGCTTAAGTTCTAACTTTACACTGGAGTGGTGAAGTTTGAGTGAAGTGATAGCAAATGTGTCCAACAGTTGTCATGCATATCAAATGACTGTCTTGACATACCAGAAGAGATGAGTATAGTTGATACCATGAAGTGTCTGTTATAGAATCATAGAATCATATCTGATGGTTATGAAGCTGCACCTCGAATATTGTGTCCAGTTTTGGGCTCCTTAGTGCAAGAAAGGCAGGGAACTACTTGAAAGGGTCCAGTGCAGAGCCACAAAGGTGATGAAGGGAGTGGAACATCTGCTTTGTGAGGAAGGGCTGAGGGAGCTCGGGCTCATTAGCTTGGAGGTGACCTCAGAAATGTTTATGTGAAGGTTGAGTGTCAGGAGAATGAAGCCAGGTTCTGCTCAGTGATAGGACAAGGGGCAGTGGGTGCAAGCTGGAGCAGAGGAGGTTCCACGTGAACATAAGGAAAAGCTTTTTCACTGCGAGGGGAACAGCTCTGGAACAGGCTGCCCAGAGAGGTTGTGGAGTCTCCTCTCAGGACATTCAAAACCTGCCTGGATTCATTCCTGTGTGACCTGCTCTAGGTGACCCTGCTCTCTCAGCGAAGTTGGACTCTGATCTTTCAAGGTCCATTCCAATCCCTAATATTCTGTGATTCTGTATTAAGCCTTATACCAATGATGAGCTATGCATCTTGAGAGGAGGTGCAGACAGCTATCTGCAGTGTATGTGTATATATATATATATATATATGTGTGTGTGTGTGTATTTATATGCATGTATTACATATAAAAGCTATTCTAGGCCAGTTTTCCTCCACTGGGACCTGCTTAGTTCACATTGATGCAGTTATTACTGCAGCTGTGCGTTTGAAAGGGCAGAAGTAATAGATAGAAGACCTTTAATATGTACAGAGACCCTCATGTTCAAAAAACAGCTCTTCTGAGCAAGGTGACTTTAGTTTTGCTTCTAACTTGAGTAACCAGCAATGCAATGGCAAAGAGGTGCTGATCGGTGTGCAGCGAAGGCTGCACAGCAGAAGATAAACCCAGGTTGAGTTTCATCTGCAAGTGAGGCTGTCAGACTTGTTATGTAAAACTGTCAATGGTCTCCTAGACTTTTGTGTGTTGAATATACATTTGAGAGGTGTGTTTCTGTACATTTATGTTAAAAGCTCCAGTGTTCCTGTGATATATATGTTTGGTCAGCATCTTCCATGACCTGGATGAAGGGACAGAGTGTTGTACTCTCAGCAGGGTTGCTGATGATGCAGATCTGGGAGTAGTGTCTCCCACACCATCAGGCTGGGATGCTATTCAGTGATATTTGGACAGATTGGAGAGTTAAGCAGAAGGGAATATGATGAATTTCAACAAGGGCAACAACACAGCCCTGTGAGGAGAGGCTGAGGGAGCTGCAATTATTTAGCCTGCAGAAGAGGAGGCTCAAGGCAGAGCTCATTGCTGTCTGCAGCTACCTGAAGGGAGGCTGTAGCCAGCTGGGGTTGGTCTCTTGTGCCAGGCAAGCAGCAACAGAACAAGGGGACACAGTCTCAAGTTGTGGCAGGGGAGGTCTAGGCTGGATGTTAGGAGGAGGTTATTGCCAGAGAGAGTGATTGGCATTGGAATGGACTGCCCAGGGAGGTGGTGGAGTCTCTGTGTCTGGAGGTGTTGAAGCAAAGCCTGGATGAGGCCCTAAGTGCTATGGTCTGGTTGACTGGCCAGGGCTGGGTGCTAGGTTGGACTGGATGATCTTGGAGATCTCTTCCAACCTGGCTGACTCTATGATTCTGTAGAATACTCCCAGTTTGATAAAAACACATCTAGAAAGCTGGCTGCAACTGCAGTCGTTTTCTGGTGTGTAAATCTATGCAGCTCAGGTTACAGCACAAGGAACGGTAATAGATTGAGTCTTTCTTTTGTTCTGTCATCACTTCTCCTGCTCTTACTTCAGCAGAGAAAAGCCACATATCGACCTTCTCCCACAAACCCATGTTCAGAGCCAGCAATAAAGTAGGAATTTTTTTCCCCCCTAAATCTAATTTGAAACATGATGACTGGACCATTCTTAAACAGCTTCCAACTTCACAATAAAGAAACTTCACAGAGTGCTTGGCAGGAGCCTCTGTACATAATTTAGATCATAATCAGATGCATTAACACATTTTATATGGATCTCATGGGGGCCAGGAAGATGAGGTGTGCTGGGTAATTTCTCTCCAGATTTCTTTACCTGATTGTTTATTACTCTTGGAGACTTCATTTGTGGTCCAAATGTCACCAGCAGAATCCTGCTGCTTCATGTCCCTGCATTTAGAGCAGCTAGTAGCAAGGCTTCAAATAACCTAACTGGTACGTTATCGTCAGACTTTCTATCTGTGTGTGTCTAAGGGAGGATGGGGAGTACCAGGGGAGGGCAGGAGGAACAAAAGCAAGGGCCCGATCTGTAAATTGCTGAGCTGCCCCTGCGCCTGCAGCTCAGTGGGAGGGAAGGTGCTGAGATTGCTCCACGAGTAGCATGTTTCCCGCTGAGTACAATCATCAGCTCTTGCTTCTGGAGAGCTGCATGGGAAGCCTGCCCTCCCTCCTTTTACATTTTAGCTGTTAAACATAAGCTGCTCTAATTTTACAGACCTTCTGAGAGCTTTTCAGCGTTCTGTGCAGAGAAACAATCGTATTTCATTCGCTTTGCTGCCTTGTTTTGCCATGAATCTGCCCAAGCCAAAAGCAGCCTTGTTGTGAAATCTCTGTTTGACAGAAAACTCTGTCTGTTGCTTTGATAAACGGTGTTTTGGACTTGTTTTGGCTCTGCTGGTTTGCATTATCCTCTCAAAAAGTGGGAAGTGAAGTTCCCTGTCACTTCAGTGTCTCCTTTAAACGTGCTGAAGCAATAACCCTTCACATGTGTTCTGTAGGTATTTATTTGCTTCTTACTGCTGTTAAGGAGTGTGACACTGAGATTCCACATCCTTCCCCTGCCTCTTGAGGCCAGGCTCTTCTCAGTAACACAGCTCAGGGTTGGGAGCCTGGTTACCAGACTGTGAAGGGATGCTGCTAGGCACTGGGACTTGCTTGTCCAAGGTGTAACCCACACAACAGTGGCCTTGGCCAGATACCATTGACCCACACGATCCCCAGTTCTGGGCCAGAATTTGGCACATCCAGGAGGTGAAGCCACAAGGCAGGTTGGATGTGGTAATGGTATTTAGGAAGGTGAGAATTTTTTAAGATCATAAAAGTGACTGGATTACACCAGCTGGACTTGAGGTCAGAGAGCAGGTGGGTGTCCTGGCAGAGCCTTGGGACCACAGCAGCCCATACTAAAGAAACAAAATCCCTCTTTCCCCTTTTTCCAATGATCATGATACTGAAAACCAACCCTGGCTGGAAAGCCAGAGTGTTTTGCTGGTGTGCAGCAAGGGCAAGCATGGGGTAATGCACCTAGGGAGGAATAACCCCGGGTATCAGTACCATCTAGGGGCTGACCTGCTGGAAAGTAGCTCTGTCCTGGTGGACAACAGGATGAAACCATGAGCCAGCAATGTGCCCTTGCATCAAAGAAGGCCAGTGACATCCTGGGGTGTGTCAGTAAGAGAGTGGGCAGCAGATCAAGGGACTTTCCCCTCCCCCTCTACACTGCCCTGCTGAGGCCTCATCTTGGGTACTGTGTCCTGTTCTGGTCTCCTCAGTTCAAGAGGGACAGGGAATAGCTTGAAGAGGCTATGAAAGGGCTATGAAAATGCCTGGGGGCTAGAACATCTCTCTTGTTGAAGGAAAAGCTAAGGGATTTGTAGTTTTTTAGCCTGGAGAAAAGAAAACTGAGCAGGGATCTTCTCAATGCCTATGAACACCTAACAGGTGGGTGTTGGAAGATGGGGCCAGTTTTTTTTCAGTGGTGCCCAGTGACAGGACAAGAGCTAAGGGGCACAAACTTTTGAATATAGGAAGTTCCATCTACACACGAGGAAGAACTTACTTCCTTTGAGGGTGGCAGAGCTCTGGAACAGGCTGCCCGTAGAGGTTGTGGACTCTGCATCTCTGGAGTCATTTAGAACCCACCTGGGCACCGTCCTATGCAACCTGCTGTAGGTGACCCTGCTTTAGCAGCTGGGTTGGACTAGACAATTTCCAGAGGTCTTTTCCAACCCCTATCACACTATGATTTTGTGAATCTGTGCTGTGGTACAGTGTATTGGGTGCTGTGCACATCCTGCAGGCAAGTGGTGCCACCTGAAACCCTTGTGTCCAAACTGGGTTTGAGTGCAGAAAGACCCTTTGGAAGCCAGGGGGGAAGCAGTGGTTTCTGTTTGCCTCTTTTGAGGCAACAAAGCCTCAAAAAGTCTTTTGACTTTTTTCCTTAGCAGCTGTTCATCAGCAACGTTTTCCCCATCACCCAACGCTGCACCCAAAGCCACGCTGGGTTTTCCAGCTAAGTGCTGAGGAATGGCATTACCAGCAGGATATCCTGCCTCGGGGTATGAAAGTTATGGTTGTTGGGCTCTTCTGAACAAGTCCTTTCCCCTCTGTCTCCTGCTCACTGTGAATCATGAGAGCATCGGAGCAGGCTGATACAGGCTCCAAAAGGTTGGTGCGAGCAGGGCAGGCGGGCACACACGAGAGGCAGGAAATATCCCCAAGTCCCTCTGCTATTTATAGTCAGTTCACAAGTGGTTTCCTTGCTTCCAGTGCCCAAATTACCAGCTGTGACTGATACATTCTCGGTAGGTCAGCGGCCAGCTTGTCCTGACAAGCTCAGGGGGTTATGGGTTCAGCTGATGAAGTTAGCACAGCGGCACGCTGAGCGGCACCGCTCCGCGCGCTCTGCTCTGGCTGCGGCATGGCCACGCTTGGCTGGACTGTGGAAGGGAGTCTGAGTTTGCCAGCGCAGCGAAGGACAGAGTGTTTTGTTTCCTGTTTGCTTAAGATCTACTCAAGCTGGACTTCAGAATTATTGATGTTCAGCCTGTCTTTGTATCAAACACTGTGGCTGTTCAAACAGTCTCTCAGCTGAAACGATTGGATTACCTCTTGCTAAAGCATTATTTGATTTGGCTGGCTGTTTTGTCAAGCCTCTGAAGAGAGCCATTTGCTTTAGACTTTCATCTCCTAATAGCAGGAAAGAAGCTGCTCATCTGAGGGGCTATACTGTGCTTTAGAAGCACCACAGCTTATCTGCATGGTGTAGGATCCATACAGTCTTCAGTTGCCTTCTCCTCTGTATCTTGCACCTATTGCTTAGCTGGGTGAGAATTTTGTTTGCTCAAGGCATGCCAGATGCTCTTCTGCTGGATCACAGCTGCTGTTTTCTCTTAGTATGTTCAGTTCTGGACTTCCCAGACTCTTGTTGGTGCCCGGTGACAGGACAAGGGGCAGTTGGTACAAATTGGAACTCAGAAGAATGAGAAAATGAGTACCTGTGAGTATGTTAGAGCTGTGGATCAGACTATCCTGAGAGATTGTGGAATCTCCTTCTCTGCACAAATTCACCCAGTAGCAATCCTGAGCAACCTGTCGTGCTTTAACAGGGGGAATTGGATTAAAAGATGTCCAGAAGTCCTTTCCATCTCCTACCATTCTGGTTATTTGGGTAGCCCATTACAAGTTTGCTTGTGTGGCTTTGCAGGTGGTTCTTATATATGGGTTGAAGAGCAGAACTCCTGAGTGGGGCAGCTGAGGAATTTAGATTCTCTTGCCTAATTTCAGGTGAATGTCCTTTGCTATTTAGAGGATACTGTTTAAGTGTCAGAAGGAAGGGTGTAGATATAAATAGGGCAGAATGGGAAAGATACAACACTGAAGCTCTTCTGATGATTGGGAAGGGAAATGAAGTGCATTATTTTTTGGTCTGTATCAGGCAGTAGGATGCTGACTGTTGTCTATGTGTACGGTTGCCCTCCACTGGTTGATCATTAGAATGACTTCCCTACTAAGACCTTTTGCCAACGTTAGTGTGTTTCTTCAGACTGATTTTGAAGAGCATCAGAAGCATATTAGGTGCAGGGATGGGTTGTTGAGAACTGGGCTCAGCGTGACCGTTCACTCATCTGCAAAGCCACCCTGGGCAAGAGATTACTTCTGAGCTGATGAAGTAGAAAGGGCTTGTCAAGTGCCAAAGGATGCACAAAAGCAGACCTTGTCACTGACAATGGCCAAGGTTTGCTGAGTGGTGCAGGTGCTTGCAGCAGGGTAACCAGAGCTTGGAGAGGCTCCAAAACACATGTTACTCTGAGACATGCCTCAGAGCAATCTGTCTTGAAAGCTCGGTGACCCCACGGGGCACATCACATTTCAAAACAGGCAGGACATTCTTTGCTTCGTGGTTTGCTCAGTGCTGTGAGCTGAAGTTATGCATCAGACGGAGAATTATGTGACAGTCTTAATTACCAAATCATTCATGGGCCCTCAGGTTTATAAAAATAATCTAAAAGTGAATTTATCAGCATTTAAATGACTATTGGAGTGGAAAAGCAGAGCCTTAGAGGTTTCGAGGGAACTGCATCCAGTACTTGTGATTTCCACTCTGCTGTGTTATGCTGTGTCCTTGAAGGTTGCTGATACTCACTAAGTAGAGTAATTCTGGTCTGCAAACCCAGCAACTTGTGGGATTGTTGGTTTGGGTTTCTTTTAACTTTTCCTTCTGGATCATAGAATCAGCCAGCTTGGAAAAGACCTCCAAGATGAGGCAAACCTAGCACCCAGCCCTATCCAATCAACTAGACCATGGCACTAAATGCCTCATCCAGGCTTTGCTTGATCACCTCCAAGGATGGCGACACCATCACCTCCCTGGGCAGCCCATTCCAATGCCAATCACTCTCTCTGACAACAACTTCCTCCTAACATCCAGCCTAGACCTCCCTTGGCACAACTTGAGACTGTGTCCCCTTCTTCTCTTGCTGCTTGCCTGGCACAAGAGCCCAACCCCACCTGGCTACAGCCTCCCTTCAGGTAGTTGTAGACAGCAAAGTCAGGAAGGTAGCTATCTGCCTTAAAATATCATTTTAAGGATGAAAACTTTGCTCTGCACTTGAACCTATTTCCGAATGTGTGTGTCAGGGACTATAGATTTTTGTCTTCTGTGGATTTTGGCAGGACAGCTGATAGAGCAAGCTGAAAGGAAATTGAACCTGAGGGGAGCTTTAGGCTATGGTGAAACTCAATGGTTACACTTTCTAGTAATAACAGAAGACATCTCTAAAACAAATCCCAAACGTAGGGACACCTAGAATTGAAAGACAACATCTAATCTGTTCTTTTTTTCCTCCCACTAAAGCAACCAGATGGGATCCAGTCTGGGACATGCAGACATAGTGCATCTCTTTGTGTGTTGGATACATGGAAGGTTTTGGGGAAGTGATTAGGTAGTGGATGAGCAGAGAAATGGGAGCAGAGGAGTTCTTAAAAGGATACCTCTTAAAATATCTTTTAATGTCAGCCCAACCCATTTGACTTCACAGTGTTGCCCTCATGAATGTTTTATTACCTCCTGCAGATAAGTCTTATGACATCACTAAAGGACCTTGAATTTGAATATGGAAGTGGTGTATGTCTAAACTGAGCAGATGTATTGCTCTGTCAAGGTGCAGAGAAGGAAGTACAGTGTGGGGGGAGACTTAACCTGTTCAAAGAAGAGCTTACGAGGAGTTATTTTTATTATACCTTACAGCTTTATCTTGTTCAGAAATCTGCAGGGAAAGCCTCCACTTTCTCTCTGGCATTGCTTTAAATCACAGAACAGATCATGTTGGAAAGGACCTCTGGAGGTCTCTAATCCAACATCCTACTCAGAGTAAAGCCAGCCATAAAGGTAGCTGAGGTTGCTCAGGGCTTTGTCTCTAGCTTGACCCTTGCTGCTGGTGTGGAGGCTCTCCCACCTCTGTGGGTTCCTGTTCCAGTTATTCCCCCCCCCCCGCCCCATATATCCAGTCATAGGTGAGATCAAGATAACCTGTGTCTACTGGTCTCAACTCATCTACCAATCCAGTCAGTTGGTTATAGAAGACAATCAGATTGGTGAGGTAAAATTTGCCCACAGAACACCTGTGCTGTTTCTAATGACCTTTCTGCCTTTCATGGCCATGGGAATGACTTCTGGGATTCTCTCTGTCCATTCCTGCCTGCAGCAAGGTGGCATGCAGGCAGCTGGGCAGTTGTGTTGCTGTCCTCTTTATTCCTGCCTCTGAGGTCCAAATACTCTCCCAAGTTGCAGTTGCGTTGCTGGCCTCTTTATTCCTACCTCTGAGGTCCAAATACTCTCCCAAGTTGCAGTTGTGCTGCTGTCCTCTTTATTCCTGCCTCTGAGGTCCAAATACTCTCCCAAGTTGCAGTTGTGCTGCTGTCCTCTTTGTTCCTGCCTCTGAGGTCCAAATACTCTCCCAAGTTGCAGTTGCGTTGCTGGCCTCTTTATTCCTACCTCTGAGGTCCAAATACTCTCCCAAGTTGCAGTTGTGCTGCTGTCCTCTTTATTCCTGCCTCTGAGGTCCAAATACTCTCCCAAGTTGCAGTTGTGCTGCTGGCCTCTTTGTTCCTGCCTCTGAGGTCCAAATACTCTCCCAAGTTGCAGTTGCGTTGCTGGCCTCTTTATTCCTGCCTCTGAGGTCCAAATACTCTCCCAAGTTGCAGTTGCGTTGCTGGCCTCTTTATTCCTACCTCTGAGGTCCAAATACTCTCCCAAGTTGCAGTTGTGCTGCTGTCCTCTTTGTTCCTGCCTCTGAGGTCCAAATACTCTCCCAAGTTGCAGTTGTGCTGCTGTCCTCTTTATTCCTGCCTCTGAGGTCCAAATACTCTCCCAAGTGAGTTTGTGTTGTCGAAGTTACTACTTGGAAACCTACTGCAGATAACCTTGGCTTCGTCTTGACTTGGCTGCTTGTGGGCTTTCATTGTCTTAGCTAATAAAGCCTTTACAATTGCTTAGAGACACTTAAAGTTGTTAGTGTTTAAATAAAGGGATTAATTTCAGGCACCCTGCTGCTAAACTTGTACATTCAAATGTTGAAGAAGTGCATTTTCCCCCCATGAGGTGTGAACAGGCTCTGAAAAGCCGGTTAACTTTTATCAGCTCAATGGACTGTAACTCCTTGTGAGGAGCCGCTGAACTCTTCGGCATCGATTTGTGTTTGCCAGGCAGTGGAAACAATTACCTTGGCTCTGTGAAGAATAAATGGAGGAGCATCTTACAGCATGAACACAGAAAAGTGCGTCAGGAATGCCTGCCCTTTAAACCCTCTCCTGCTGCTGCCTTCATTGATGCTTGAGTCAGTATTTTAACGTCTCTGTGCCTTGGTTTCCCTGCCTATAAATTACTTACATCTTCCTGTTGGGCTGTTGAGGACTGTTTGGCTATCATCTTTTAAATGCTGTCCAGGTAGGGCGCCAGGTGAATAGAAACTGCTTTATTTTTGGTGCCTTTTGAAATCTTGGACTTTTTGTTCTCCCGTTTATCTGCCTTCCTTCTTTTTAGTCGTGCAAAATGGAAACAAGCCCCATCACAGCTGTTGCTGGAGAAGACTCATTAGGCCCATCCAGCTGGCTGTCTCGGGGCCAGCACGGGGCTGTTCCCTCTGCTGCATTTCAAAAGTCTTCTTCTCTCCTTTAATCTTGGGTGCATGCGGAGTGATGAGTGCCTTTCACTTCTGTCGGCTCCTCTGCTTGATCCAAATGGGAAGGGCTATTTTTAGTTGGCTGTAAGTAAATGGACGTCAGGCACCACAGATAGAGAGCTGGGTTATTTTTGGAAGCCCACAGGCAGCCGTTCTGGCAGGTCTTACTGCAAGTTTTCTCTTTGGTCGGGCTGTCTCAGGTTGCGGTGTCAGTTCCCAAGGCTGTGAATCTGGTTTCTTGAGTGTGATTTGTAGCCCGAATGAGGAATTACCAGCTGCTGCAGGCTGTCTTGATGGCATCAGTTTGTGAGAGTTATTTTCCCTTAAACCAGCTTGGCTTGGAGGAACACACAATGATGGTGCAGTCTGGAGCAGGAGCCTTGTGAAGAGCAGCTGAGGGAACGGGGGTTAGAGAAAGGGAGGCTCCAGGGAGACCTTTTGGCTTTCTATGAATGCCTGAATGGAGGTTGTAGTGAGGCAGGGATTGATCTCTTGTCCCAGGGAACAAGCAACAGGATAAAAGGAAACAGCCTCAAATTGCACCAGGGAAGGTTCAGGTTGGATATTAGAAACAATTTCTATACTGAAAGGGTTGCTAAGGCATGGAACAGGCCACCCGGGGAGGTGGTGGTGTCACTATTCCTCAAGAGCTTTAAAAGCTGTGTAGACGTAGTGATGAGGGACATGTGTTAGTGATGACCTGGCAGTGCTGGTTTAACAGTTGGACTTTATGATCTTAAAGGTCTCTTCCAACCAAGATGATTGCACAGGAGATTTTGGGGCAGAAGTTAAGGTCAGCTTAGAGGCAACGTGTACAATACACCTTGGAGGGTGATGGCCTTGTGATTCGAGCCCTGAACAAATGTGCCAAGGACTTGGCAGCTGTTAGTGGCAGGTTTTGATGTGCATTTGGGCAATTCCCTTTCATTTATTCAGCTTCAGTGGATTGCAGAAGGGTGACATTTTCTTGGTTTTGCTTAGTCTTTTTCATAAGCATTTTGGGACAGCTTCTGCCTCTCGCTGCCTTTGTACATGGAGCTTGCCACTGCTGCAGGGAGCCGTGAAGCACTCCGGTGACAATCTTGTGAATGTGCAAGTTGGAGTCCATAGGGGCAATGACTAAACCTGCACCATTGCTGGTTGGAGAGCTTGAAAAGCCCAAGCAGAAAACATTGTATATGTGATTTAGTTGCCCATTATATTCTCTCAGCAAAGTCCCAAGTCTCATTTCAAAGGTCAGAACATGGTCTCACCTGGGTTTCAGAGCTTTTATAGAGCAGTTGAAGGCCATTACCTAAAATTAGCTTGCTGCTGGGGGAAAGCTGATATTAGCTCCATATTAGGACTCTGAAAAGCTCTTGATGATCATTTACTTGATGGGCCTCCTATTGAAGTTCATGGGTACAAGGTAGAAAATGGAAGACAAATAGCACCTGGTACTGATTCTTGGCTAAGAAAAATCGAGTGGGCTTTTAAGCCCAATTCCTCTTCCTCTAGTGTGGTTTTTGGCAGTGTTTTTGGGTGTTTTTTAAAGGATCTCTAGCAAAGCTTTCCTAGGCAGACCAATGAACTGCTTTTAGAGTCAGACTTGCTTTTATTTTCCCCAAACTTTCTGATGTTCCAGACATCAGGGGACATGCTGGGGAGCACTGGGAAGGGGAACACGTGATTCCAAAGCAGGCTTAAATGCACAGTCAGATCTGCTAAGCAACAGCATTGACACGTTTAAATCCATCTGCTGGTGAGTAATGTAGAGTGACATATTGAGAGCAATTAAAAAACCACAAAACAAAACTCGGCACAAATTTGGGCAATGACTGAACTGGAAACAGAAGGAGGACGTTGGATAAAAGAGAGGGAGGGTGCTCCACTGAGGGCTGTACTGGACAACCAGGGTGTTCATCAGTTGGAAGTGCAGATATGCACTGAAGTTGTCCTTTGGCAGTAAGATCTTTATATTCCTGCTTCTGTGCTGACATTGATGGTCCCAGGGATTGAAAAAATTTGCAGTGTGTAGTTCAGTGAGAAGCATGTGGTGGGGCCTCAGAGAGCTTAAAGAAGGTAAGGGGCACTTCTTGTACTCAACACTGGTCAGGCCACATCTTGGTTACTGTGCCCAGTTCTGAGCTGCTCAATTCAAGAGAGATGTTGAGATACTGGAACATGTCCGGAGAAGGGCAACGAAGCTGGTGAGGGGCCTGGAACACAAACCCTATGAGGAGAGGCTGAGGGAGCTGGGGGTGTGCAGCCTGCAGAAGAGGAGGCTCAGGGCAGACCTCATTGTTGTCTACAACTACCTGAAGGGAGGCTGTAGCCAGGTGGGGTTGGGCTCTGCTGCCGGGCAAGCAGCAACAGAAGAAGGGGACAGAGTGTCAAGTTGTGGTGGGGGAGGTCTAGGCTGGATGTTAGGAGGAAGTTGTTGTCAGAGAGAGTGATTGGCATTGGAATGGGCTGCCCAGGGAGGTGGTGGAGTCACCGTGCCTGGAGGTGTTGAAGCCAAGCCTGGCTGAGGCACTTAGTGCCGTGGTCTGGTTGACTGGCTAGGGCTGGGTGCTAGGTTATGCTGGATGATCTTGGAGGTCTCTTCCAACCTGGTTGATTCTATGATTCTTGTTGCCATGATAGCCTTTCTGTTGTTCCCCTGTGTTCATAGTGAGTTGAGTGAGAGTTGTCTTGTGCTCATACTGTAGAGGTGTAGAATGCTGTAAAGGAGGGCACAGACTCAATTAGAAGGGTTTGTATTGGAAGATGGTTAAAAGGAGCTTGTGAGGCACTATCTGGAGTGCTGGGTCCAGTTCTGGGCTTTGCAGTTCAAGAAAAACAAAGAGCTGCTGAAGAGAGTCCAGGGCATGGCTATGAAGATGCTGAGGGAATTGGAGCATCTCTTTGACAAAGAATGGTTGAGAGAAGAGCAGACTGAGAGTGATCAGTATCTAGAGAGTGAGGGTCAAGATGATGAGGCCAGACTTTTGTCTGCGGTGCTCAGCAACAAGACAAGGGGCAACAGGTACAAACAGAAACACAAGAGGCTCTATCTGAACGTGAGGAAAACCTTTCCTGTGAGGTTGCCAGAGATGATGTGGAATTTCCATCTCTTGATCACCTCTGCATCTCTGCTAGTTTGAAGCTAGCTGGAATATTTTGGTGGGAAGAATTAGATGCTAGGCTGTGAAAAGGAAACAAAGGTGATGTCTGCTGCACTCATAGGCTTGCTGAGATGGATAAAAACAAGAACATAAATATAGATAACACAGTTGTTCTCTGGCTCGGGCTGCCTCCCTTTTCTCCCTAACCTGCTGTCTGTGTAACTAATCCCTCTGCTTCCTAACTGCCCTGGCTGATTCTCCAAACTCACCTTGAACATAAGGCAAAGTCTGGGATAAGACAGAGGGGTGGAAATGAGGTGGGAGGGTGGTTGGGAGCTCCTCCTGGGGACTCTGGTTTCTGGGAGGGCTGCTGTGTTTCTGTATTACCTTTAACTTGTATATTTCTATATATATTGTAAATACCTGCTTGTATCTTGTGCTAAGCTGTAGATACAAATCTTCATTCTTAATTTCCAGCTTGGCTGAGTCTAGTCTGAGTTTCTTAAGTGTAGGGAGGTGGGTAGCACCCACATCATTGCAACATGATCCTGGGCGACCCACTCTGAGTGACCTTGCTTTAGCCAGGGAGTTGGACTAGATGATTTCCAGAGGTCTTTGCCGTTCCCCACCCTGCTGAGATACTGTGAAATCACTTGCAGAGCTCAGTTGTGGAGCTCTGCTTTGAGACTCAATCACAGAATCAAGCAGGTTGGCAGAGACCTCCAAGCTCAGCCAGTCCAACCTAGCACCCAGCCCTATCCAGTCAACTAGACCATGGCACTAAGTGCCTCATCCAGGCTTTTCTTGAACACCTCCAGGGACAGTGACTCCATCACCTCCCTGGGCAGCCCATTCCAATGGCTAATGGCACCAATGAAACCAAGAGCTTGATGTGGTTTCCCCTATCTTTGCTTTTATTTGTTTCTTTCTTTTTTTTTTTTAACATTTCAGACTTTGTACAGAGGAAAATATGTGTTGATTACTTCAAAAAAAGTATTTTGGTGGGCAGCTTCTGGTCTTCAAGAGCTCAGGCAACTCCTGTTTTCTAGTGAGTAAGGAAAAATTGTTCTGATGAGCCAAAGCAGCTGGAAATGAGTGCTCAGGAGTGAGGGATTGAAGTGGATGGATCATTGGTTTGATCTAATATAGCCATCCTCATGTGTTTTTTTTTTACTTTTATTGGATTCTATACAGTGGTCAAATTGAGTTGTGAATTTTGTGGCTATCTTAATGACTTGGTTCCAAGCCAATGCCTTCATGTCTGTCTGCATGGCACGTTCGCAGTGAAGCTGGTCCAGGTTGCATCACTGAGCTCTTCAAAGCTGTTCACCGGCAACTTTCCCAGGCTCTGAAAACCTCTCCCCTTTTCTTGGCTGGGCATCAGGTATTTACTCTGGACACAAGCAGCTTTTGTCCAGTGGGTGGCAACAGCTAACTCACACTCTAGCCAGTCAATAGGCTATTAAGCATAAAGAGAAGTAGCTGTGCTGGCCTTTCCGGTATTTTTGTGTGATCTGAGACATTTGTGGCTCAGAGCATTGAGATAAGAGTGAGATGGCTTTGGAATGGGCTGCCCAGGGAGGTAGTGGAGGCACCGTCCCTTGAGGTCTTCAAGAAAAGACTGGATGAGGCACTTAGTGCCATGGTCTGGTTGGCTGGACAGGGCTGGGTGCTAGGTTGGACTGGATGATCTTGGAGGTCTCTTCCAACCTGGTCGATTCTATGATTCTGTGGCACATCATGAGAGCTTCTAGGCCTCAGAATCCTAGAATCTCAGAATTGCTTTAGTTGGAAGAGACCTTTAAAATCATCAAGTCCAGCCAATAACCCAGTTCTGCCTTACTCTTCTGTCCTCAATATCTGATGCAAATGGCCAGAAGAGATGTTTGTGGCTCTGTTGTCCTTTAGAACCTCTCATCGTCTATTCTGCAAATGCTGCCTGAAGCTGACTTAAGTTGGAAATAGTCTGATCTTTGGGATGATGGCTGGGAGACAGCAGCTTGTGTTGGAAGTGATTACCTGCATGAGAGTTATGCTGGCCTTGCCTCGCAGTGCCTGCTTCTGAGCCTCTCCAAAGACATTTGGCCCCACTTACCCTGCAAAAATAGATGTTGTTCATTTGAGATTCCTTGCCAAAGCAGCTCCAGCCTTCCCAACTGTACTCCCTCTGATAACATTTGGATTCTCTTTGCCTTCTGTTATGAATGGGCAGGTGAGACCATGCATGGTGAGGATTACTTGGGCAGTCTCCCAAGTGCATAGTGTGTCCACAGTATCCATGCCCTGCACATCCTGCTGCTAAGCCATTAACTTAACAAAAACTTGGCTGATTGAAGCAGCTTGGTGCTAGCACTGCTCTCACTGCTGCTGGTGGCGGATGAGTAGCTAAAGCACTTGGGCATTGTATGAATACCTTGGACAAATGGTCTCAAAGCCACAAGTTATTTAGCTGCCTTTGGTGTCTGATCCCAATTAATAGGGATTTCTGTAAAAAGACAGCAGCATTTAATGTTGTCAGAATGCTCTAATAAAATGGGACTTTGACACCTGGTCTTGTCTGGTAGTCTTCCAATAAACTGTTGAACTCGTCAGCTGTTCTCACTCATATCCAAGACATGGAGCTCACCAAAGCATTAACTCCCTGTAGATTGAGGCTCCTTATGGGCTGCTGGAGAGAACCCCATGGAAGATTGAAATGACTCATAAATGTGTTTAAAAGATGCATTGATGTGGTGCTAAGAGACACGGAGAAGAAGAGGCTCAGGGGTGATCTCAGTGCTGTCTACAACTCCCTGAAGGGAGGCTGGAGCCAGGTGGGGTTGGGCTCTTCTGCCAAGCAAGCAGCAACAGAAGAAGGGGACACAGTCTCAAGTTGTGCTGGGGGAAGAAGTTGTTGTCAGAGAGAGTGATTGGCATTGGAATGGGCTGCCCAGGTTGGTGATGGAGTCACCATCCCTGGAGGTGCTCCAGAAAAGCCTGGCTGAGGCACTTAGTGTCATGGTCTGGTTGATTGGCTAGGACTAGGTGCTAGGTTGGACTGGATGGTCTTGGAGTTGTCTTCCAGCCTGTTTGATTCTATGGTTTAGCACCTGACTTGGTAGGATTAGATGATGGTTGGACTCAATGATCTTTTCCAACCCAAATGATCTTGTGATTCTATGATGGAAAGCATCAAACAGTAAGCATTCAGGCTTCATTTGTGCTGATGTTCCCCAGAGTACTTGTTTGGGCTACACTGAGACAACAGTTTATATTTTTCCTCTCATCACAGGGTCTGTTACATGCACTTGAGTAAATGAATGATCTTCCAGCTAGCTAACAGGACACCATTAGGTTTGGCAGAGCAGTTAGGAAGTGCCTTCAGACTAGGCTCTATGCTTCACAGGGTTTTGGTTTCAAAGACAGAAGAATGTGGAAAAAAATTAGACCCAGACCAACTCACAGGAGAAGTCATGGTTTGGTGCCTTGGCCTGGAAGGCAGCATTGAAGCTAAAAGCTCTATTAGTGAGCTTCAATTTACCGAGGCTGAATCTTTCCCTGAGGATTGCTCATGTTCTGTGGAATTAGGGGGTTTGGAGAAGTAATGTTTTTCTCCTTTATTTTTCCCTTCTGCACTTTTCTTGGTGCAAGCAGGCAAAGCAGCTGCAAAGCTCTAGCAGAGCTGGAGAGATGTGAGAGGGCTCAAGGGCTTGCATGGAAGTGTGGTTCTGTGAGACTGGGAAATGTGAAAGCACAGCAGTATGTAGTCTAAGGAGGTGAGTGATGTTCCCAGGCTTCAGAAATGATAAATGTCAGTCAAAGAAACCAGTGCTGGTTGTCTGTCCTCAAACTGCTGGTTGTTAGAAGACTTTCAGCAAAGCAGGAGGATGGAGGCAGATCCCAGGGAAGCGTGAAGACAGACATGCATGTATCTGTTGGGTTGACAGCACTCATCTCTGGAGTGTGCAGAAGACAAAAGTGGGGTTGTGGGAGAAGGACAGGGGAGACTCAAATGGGGGAAGGTTGGATCTGGGCAGCAGGGGAAAGGTGGTGAGAGGGGCAAAGAAAATGATCTCAACAGCTGTATTTTGTGCAGCTACTCCTGTATCCTGCAGCTGTTCGTTAGAAATTCTGTTTATGCCACAGGGAGTTTTGGAGTCTCTGAAGCTGACACAGTTTTAATAGACAAAGACATTTTGAGTGCAGCACATCTGCTCCAGGATGCTAAGGAACAGGCTCCATGTGGCAGTGCCATTGATTGAAGCATTTTATCACGTTTTTCTGTTCTTTTGAGACTTCCTTTCTTTTGTCCTAAAAAGTAGTTTTTGAGGTCAGAAGAAGTGCTGTGTTTGCTCGTTAAGTGTGCAGCCCTTAAACGGTCCTGCCATGTTCTTCCCACTGTCTCCCCATTTTCCACTCTGTGAGTTGGCAGAGTCACATTTTGCTTTGAAGGAGCCTAAAGCATTCCATGAAAGTGGCCATCACAGAGGTGTGAAGGAGCAGATAATGCAATCACAGAATGCTAGGGTTTGGAAGGGACCTATGAGATTCATCTCGTCCAAGCCTCCTGATAAAGTAGGAGCACCCACAGCAAGTTGTCCAGGTTCATGTCCAGGTGGATTTGGAATCTCTCTAGAAGAAGAGGCTGCACAATCTCTCTGGGCAGCCTGTTCTAGTGTTTCAGCACCCTCCTAGGAAAGAATTTTTCCTCATGTTCAGATGGAACCTCCTGGGTTCCAATTTGTGTCCACAGCCCACAGTCCTGTTGCTGGGCACCACTGAAAAGGTTCTGGCTCCATGCTCTTAACTTCTACCCTTTACCTATTGGTCAGCATTGAGAAGATCCCCTGTCAGTCTGCTCTTCTCCAGGCTGAACAGCCCCAAGTCTCTCAGCCTTTCCTTAGAGAGATGCTCCAGTCCCCTCAGCATATTCATAGGCATCTGATGGACTGCCTCTGGTGGTTCCTTGGCTGTCTTGAACTGAGGAGCTTAGAATTAGACCCAGAATCCCAGATGTGGAGTCCATAGGAGAGTGGGTGGAAAATCTCCCTCAGCCTGCTGGCCACACTCTTAGTGCAGCCCTGGAAGCCACTAGCCTTGGTGAACTTACTGTCCACCAGTACTCCAGATCCTTCTCAGCAGAGCTGCTTTCCAGACAGCCAATCCCTACAAAGCAGCTCTGTGGTTCAGTAAGGACTGCACTTTGTAACACCATGAGAATACGGATGGTTGCTGATGCTTCCTGAGCTGCAGGTGTGATATGGAAACTGAAAGAGTCCAGATAAAAAAAATCAAATAACTGAATTATGCATCTGACAAGAATTGAATGAAACCCTAGAGTTTTGCTATTAATTATTGTGGCAGGATTCTGCTCTTAAGTTTCGGATATGAAGAAGTGCTGAAAGGGAACTGGTTGATTTGGGCTGCATTTCACCCAAGCTGCAGCAGTGAAACTATAGGAGGGAGTAGCCTCATTGGAAGCCTCAACATAGTCACAAGCTTGGAGTTGCAGGGTTGCTGCTCCAGAGCAGAGGCCTCCTTTGGTTGCCTGATGGCTATTGCAATGCTTCATTATTAAAGACTTGGCAAGTGGATAGACTGAATTGATTCATTTTGTAGGCAGACTGTATCCAACCCATAGCTTAACTCCTATTACCCATGGCTTTTCAGAACCCATCCAATCTTGCTCAGTGATTGAATCTACCTTGTGCCAGTGAGAATTGCTTCCTTTGCCTCTAGCTTTGCCCAAGTTCATTTGACCCCTCTTTCCTTGACCTCTCTCATTAAAGAGGAAGGGCAAAGTGATAGGCTGGACTGGATGATCTTGGAGGTCTCTTCCAACCTGTTTGATTCTGTGATTCTAAGTTACACTGTGCTAACTTGTCTTTTATTACCATGTCTGTCTCCCAGGTTTGTGCTTTGTGTTTCTTTATGCTGTCTTGCAAGTGAAGCATTGAGCAGCAGAGACAAACCAGCACACAGTGTGTGTCAAATTACTCAGCATTTCAAATTCAAGCAGCGCCTTCTCTTTGTGGAAGCTTCATTATCATGCATTGTGCTGGTGCTTATCTCCTATCATGCACTCTTCTGCTGCTTAATAACTTCACTAAGCACACCCACAAGCTTCAGGCACCCTGTGTCATTCTCTCTCTGTATTTTGAAGTGCTATATTTGGCCTCCTCCACATCTTCATGTCCTAACCTGTGTCTGAAAGTGCCCTGCTCAAACTTCCATTAGCTGGACTGCAACCATCTGGTTTGTTAGGCCAGGTTAAGTCACCTGGGTAGATGCTTTGCTTTGCATGGCTGTGGTGATTAGCTTTTTTTATCTTAATTGCAGCCCTGATAATATTGTTTTAGCTGGCAGATGTTCATCTCTGATTTTCACATGTCCTCACCTGAAACCAAGAGGCACCACTGAGAGAGACCTTTCAGGTTTCAGATGGGGATTTTATCTGGCACAGTGCTTGTGCCAACAGCATTCATATTTCAGGATGCTGTAAGCCATATCACATTCTGCCAGTGTGTGGGTCCTTGCACAGGAGGGAGATCTGTAGATATATACTTCAGGGTGCTGCTCTCTGTGGGTTTTGAGGATAGGTCATGCCCTGAGGAGTTCGCAGGTTAAAAAGATGGAGAGAAGATTGCCCAGACGTGCATGTTCACTGTGGCTAAGCTCACCACTGAGCTGGGCCTTTAGGAAAGGCAGTGCTGGATCAAGGAGTGAAAGGACCTCCTGAGGGTGTGTCCAAAAAAAAAAACATCAGGAAAATGCCAGGGGATACAGTCCAGAAGGACCAGTAAAGCTGTGTTTGTGTGATGGAGAGGATGGAACAGGACAAACTTTTCTCTGAAGGCTAGAAAAAGCAGAATATCTTCACTTGCATCTTTGCCTCGTGGCTCAGTTTTCATGGGAGGTGTAATTTCCTAGGATGTTCTGGGTTGGAAGGGACCTTCAAAGATCATCCAGGCCAACCCCATCCACAGTGAGCAGGGACACCTTCAACTAGGTCAGGTTACTTAAAGAGTCTCGTTCAACCTGACCTGAAGTGATTCCAGGAATGGGCATCTGTCACATCTCTTGACAACCTGGGCCAGTGTTTCACCACCCTCAGTGTAAACAGTTTCTTCCTTCATTCTAGTCTGAATCTCCTCTTTTCTGGTTTTAAACCATCACCCCTTGTCCTGTCACAACAGGCCTTGCAGAAAAGTCTGTCCCCAGCTTTCTGGCAAGACTCTTTTAAATACTGAAGGACCTCAATAAGGACCCCCTGAAGCTTAATCTTCTCCAGGCTGAGCAACCCCCAGCTCCCTCAGCCTGTCCTCATAGGTGAAAGTTTTCCCAGCAGCAGTTATTGTGGTTCATTCTCTGCAGAGTACACTTCCATGCATGTCTGTGGCCAAATAGACCTGAATTCAGGCCACACCTTGAGTACTGTGTCCAGTTCTGGGCCCTTCAACTTAAGAAGATATTGAGATACTGGAAGGTGTCCAGAGAAGGGCAACGAAGCTGGTGAGGGGCCTGGAGCACAGCCCTGTGAGGAGAGGCTGAGGGAGCTGGGGGTGTGCAGCCTGCAGCAGAGGAGGCTCAGGGCTGACCTCATTGCTGTCTGCAATGCCCTGAAGGGAGGCTGTAGCCAGGTGGGGTTGGGCTTTGCTGCCAGGCAAGCAGCAACAGAAGAAGGGGACACAGTCTCAAGTTGTGCCAGGGAGGTCTAGGCTGGATGTTAGGAGAAAGTTGTTGTCAGAGAGAGTGATTGACATTGGAATGGGCTGCCCAGGGAGGTGGTGGAGTCGCTGTGCCTGGAGGTGTTGAAACAAAGCCTGGCTGAGGCACTTAGTGCCATGGTCTGGTTGCTTGGCCAGGGCTGGGTGCTAGGTTGGGCTGGCTGAGCTTGGAGGTCTCTTCCAACCTGGTTGATTCTATGAATTTGCACAGTCCAAAGCTGCCCCCTGTGGAAGTGATAGTAGCTACCAGTATAACAGAATCATAGCAGGTTAGGGGTTGGAAGGGGGACCTCTAGAGTCTATCTTGTCCAGCCTCACTGCCAAAGCAGGGTCACCTAGGGCAGACCACACAGAAATGCATCCAGGTGAGGGCTGAAAATCTCCAGAGGAGACTCCACAATGTCTCTGGGCAGCCTGTTCCAGTGCTCGGTCACCCTCACAGTAAAGAAGTGTATCCTCACGTTGAGGTGGAACCTCCTGTGTTCTAGCTTGTACCCATTGTTCCTTGTCCTATCACTGGATACTACTGAAAAGAAACTGGCATTCCATCCTGACACCCACACCTCAGGTATAGACATTAATAAGATCCCCTTATTATTATTCAGGACCCAACAGCCTAAGGTATGTATCTCAGTCTTTCTTCACAGGAAACACTGATATTTGGGCTAGGATAACAGTGATACTGGGGCTAAGATACTGTCCCCATTAAATGTGAGACAGCTTTTACACAAGCCCAGGAGAGCTGGTGGCAAATGGGTGCCACAGTGACATCTTTCTCCTAAAATTTCTGCAGATGGAGTAGATGGGAACAGTTGAGATGCTGGACTCCTGCTGTGTTGCATGCATGCGAGTGCAGTACAGAGGCATTTAGCGTCTCACTCCTAATTGGTGCTCCAACTGGAGTGTCTGGTAATGAGAGAGGAGGTTTTACCCATAGGACCTTCTTTGAAGCTAGTCCAAATGAATGGACTTCTGACAATAGTTGTGTTTGTGCATCTGAGACTCCAGCCTGCTTTGTGATGAGCTGTGGTGGCTGAGAATCCACCTGCTACATAGTTAGAAGTGATTATAGAGCTCAGGTAATTCAGTTATTTGGTGTGATGGATTGGGCTGTCAGAAAGGGAGCAGGCTCAATCTATGTGCTGATGAAGCTTTCTCCCAAAAGTGCAGAAGTCCATCAGCTTGGTGATTAGCCTGCCCACCCCACACATCAGAGGAGTTTTTGAGAGGAGGGGGAAAGCTGGTGCTGGATGCACAGCAGCGCAGGTAGGGATGGGAAGATGAGGAGTGAGTGAAAAAGCTCTTAGAAGGAGCACTGCATACTGCTTGGATGTAGCAGCTCATGCCTAGACATGATCATGGGCAATCTGCTCTGAGCAGCCCTGCTCTAGCAGGGGGAGTTGGACTAGAAAAGCTGGTGCTGGATGCACAGCAGCGCAGGTAGGGATGGGAAGTTGAGGAGTGAGTGAAAAAGCTCTTAGAAGGAGCACTGCATCCTGCTTGGATGTAGCAGCTCATGCCTGGACATGATCATGGGCAACCTGCTCTGAGCAGCCCTGCTTTAGCAGGGGGGGTTGGACTAGATGATCCTCACAGGTCCCTTCCAAGCCCCACCAATGCATGATTCTGAGACTTGAGCTGTCTCATAAAGTCAGCATTTGGAAAGCCAACCCTCACCTCCTGTCTGGAATTGAGTTGTGCTTGGTTCTTTCACACGATTCAAAACACCTGGCTCTTCACTGTGGTTTTAACTCAAAACTGTTCTTGTTTATTAATTACTTTAAAGTCAAAGCAAAAGTGAATAGAGCTTTCCCTTCTCCTCCTTCCACACCTAATTAATCCCTTTTAAGGGGGAACAAAAAATCAGCCACACACCTACTCCTCCAGTAGCTTCTGCCACTGGAGACGATGCAGCAAACTATTTTCTTCCTCCATTTGTTTTCTTTGTTCCAAAAAAAAACTTCCTAATGGGAACATGGTGAGAGTACATCATCAGCCAGCGTGTCTGTATGGATCTGTATCTGTATGCAAGGCCAAGCACAAATCCAGGCTGGGCAGTGAGTGGCTGGAGAGCAGCCCTGAGGAGAGAGACCTGGGGGTGCTGATGGACAAGAGGCTCAACGTGAGCCAGCAGTGTGCACTTGCAGCCCAGAAAGCCAAGCAGAGCCTGGGTTGCAGCAGCAGAAGTGTGGCCAGCAGGGCCAGGGAGGGGATTCTCCTCCTCTGCTCCACACTGGTGAGACCCCACCTGGAGCACTGCATCCAATTCTGGAGCCCCATTACAAGAAGGATGTGGAGATGCTGGAGCATGTCCAGAGAAGGGCCATGAGGATGCTCAGAGGGCTGCAGCAGCTCTGCTGTGAGGACAGACTGAAAGGGTTGAGGCTGTTCAGTCTGGAGAAGAGGAGGCTCCCAGGTGACCTTCTTGTGGCCTTCCAGGATCTGAAGGGGAATACAAAAAAGCTGTTGGGGAGGGACTTTTGAGGCTGTCAGGGAGTGCCAGGACTAGGGGGAATGGAGTGAAGCTGGAGATGATTATGTTCAGTGTGGACATGAGAAGGAAATTGTTGAGCATGAGAGTGGTGAGAGGCTGGAATGGGTTGCCCAGGGAGGTGGTTGAGGCCCCATGGCTGGAGGTGTTTAAGAGACCAGGCTGGATCCTGCTCTAAGGTAGGGTGTCCCTGGGCATGGCAGGGAGGTTGGAACTAGGTGATACTTGTGGTCTCTTCCAACCCTGACTGATTCTACGATTTTTTGATTCACCAGCCTCCTTGTAAAGCTTTGCTTTGTGGTCCCTTACACTGAGATGTGCATCCAAGGTGCTCTCCCATTTGCTACCACAGAACATGAAAGGTTTGCCTGTAAGCTGAGTATTTCTATCTGTGAAGCACTTCTGTGCAGCCTGGAAGAATAAGTAAAAGAATGTGGCTGCTCTATTACCAGAAAGCAACACCAAGTAATAAATTTAAGCACTAAAAGCTCTGTATGTAAAGTAGATTTTGCAGTGCATTATGCAAAACCCAAGAAGGCACTAGAGAAGGAAACCACTGCAAAAAGGTGGGCTTGGAAGATGGATGATCTTTTGGACAGGACAATTAGATGTGGAGTGAATCCCAAGCTGGTGTAACTTGATGACCTTGAGCAAGTTGTTTCTCCATACCTCCATTACCTGTGCTCTGAAAACTGGATGTGGTTTTACTGTCTGAAGGATTTAATCAGAATAAATGAATGTTTGTGAACCACTCAACCTTAGCTGAGGAACTTGACAGAGCTTCAGCAGACTCTTTTTACCCAGCAGGCTGGTACCTGGAAGTGCTTGAGGGAGAGGTTTTTGTAGCTTCTGCTTGCCACAATGCTGAGCATCTCTTGGAGCATGCTCTTGTCCCTGTGCTCAGGATGGGGAATCAAACCTCTGTAAGATAGACTGTCAGCTCTTCCCTTGTCTGCCTTGGAGTTTGATTTTGCCTTTGCTTTGTAAAGAGGGAGAATGAGACATCTGGAAGTTGTGTGATTTCCCCTGGGTGCTTGAGAAAGGCCATTAAGAGCTGGGGTCAGACTCTTCAGATACACTTCTTCATGTGTATCTGAATTATTTCCACCTGAGAGTGCAGACACAGAATCATAGCATTGTAGGTTGGAAGGGACCTCTGGAGGTCTCTGGACACGGTCATTGTTCAGAAGAGCTTTGAGAATTTTTTGGCCTCCTATAACAGAGGCCAACTTTGGCTTCACGTGCAGCTGCAAATGTGCTGAATGCTCCTTGGTTTAGGTAAAAGCTTCCTAAAACCAGAGATGAATTTATCCCCTAAACTTTACAGATTACAATACCTGTAACCAGTTGTGTGTGTAGCAGCATTGATCTTAGCCTAGGAGAATTTGTCTGTGCCTGTGAGCTGTGGGATGCTACACATCCCTAGTGCTGATCCCTAAGGCTGTAGCACACAGAGCATTTCAGAGTGAATTTTTTATCTGCTCCTTTTTTAAAGATCTGCTCTGAAGCTTCCCTTAAAGCACACACTTAATAGATTAATTCTCCTTCTTTGAGTGCTCCTGTTCCCAAAGGGATTGGAGATTTGGGGTCTAATCCTTTCCTTTGAGACCATTAGGAGGAAGTTGTCAAATTATGGGTAAGATCCTATCTCAGAGTCCCAGGACTCTTAGAGGAGCTAGTTGCCAAAATGAACATTTCCCTCTCTTTTCCAGTGTCTTGATAAAGACTTACACTGACACATGTTCTTCTGAACATGTGTTACCACAATCAGATGGTTGTTGTAACTATTTATTAAAGCGCCAGTTCTGGGCCCCTCAGTTCAACAGAGATGTTGAGGTGCTGGAAGGTGTCCAGAGAAGGGTGACAAAACTCGTGAGGGGCCTGGAACACAAACCCTATGAGGAGAGGCTGAGGGAGCTGGGGATGTGCAGCCTGCAGAAGAGGAAGCTCAGGGCTGACTTCATTGCTGTCTACAACTACCTGAAGGGAGGCTGTAGCCAGGTGGGGTTGGTCTCTTCTCTCAGGCAACCACTAACAGAAGAAGGGGACACAGTGTCAAGTTGTGCTGAGGGACGTGTAGGCTGGATGTTAGGAGGAAGTTCTTCACAGAGAGAATTATTTATATTGCAATGAGCTGCCCAGGGAGGTGGTGGAGTTGCTGTGCCTGGAGGTGTTGAAGCAAAGTCTGGATGAGGCACTTAGTGCCACGGTCTAGATGACTGGCTAGGGCTGGGTGCTAGGTTGGACTGGATGATCTTGGAGGTCTCTTCCAACCTGGTTGATTCTATGAGTCTATGATTCTAAGTTGTCAAATTATGGGTGAGATCCTATGTTATCCTAGCTCAGAGTCCCATTACTCTTAGAGGAAATAGTTGCCAAAATTAACATTTCCCTCTCTTTTCCAGTGTCTTGATAAAGACTTGCCCTGACACATGTTCAGAAGGTTACCACAATCAAATGGTTTAATTTATTAAGATGACAGATATAACAGGTTTGGGATGAACAGTGATAAGTGCACTGACTGCGAGTGATGGGGCTCAGGATTAGTAAATCCTGAGTAACATCCCACACATTTGGAGATGGGAGCCTTTGCAGTAGCTCCAACGTATAGCAGACATGCAGCCCAAATTAGCTATGTATTGAAAGTACAATTCTTACTAAGAAAGGTGTCTTGGGTGGAGGAATGGGCGCACAGCTCACTGCCTGTACTTACCTCCGTCTTTCCCTCCCAGCTACTGCTGTTGGTGCTGGCCACACTGTACCTTCTGTACATCTGCTGGCGATGGTACCTGTGCCTCTGCGTGTACCTGCTGTAGCTGCTGCCCCTGAGAGATATTCCTCTCAGGGGTTTTATGCCCTGGCCCCATCTGTTTCTACCTTTTAGGTAATATTTAGCATGATTTGGGTGGAGAGTTGAGTTGAGTAGAATAGAATAGAATAGAATCAACCAGGTTGGAAGAGACCTCCAAGATCATCCAGTCCAACCTAGCACCCAGCCCTGGCCAGTCAACCAGACCATGGCATTAAGTGCCTCATCCAGGCTTTGCTTGAAGACTTGTAACTCCTATGTGTTTGACTCTTGTAGAGAGTTTGGCTGTGTGTTAACTTGAATTTTAAACTTGCAGTTACTTAGGCACTTCAACCTTCAAAATCTGTTCTGAAGTTGGGCACCTGTATTATTTTTGCCTTGCTTCATCATTTTTGCTGTCTACAACTACCTGAAGGGTGGTTGTGGCCAGGAGGAGGTTGCTCTCTTCTCTCAGGTGGCCAGCACCAGAACGAGAGGACACAGCCTCAAGCTGTGCCAGGGGAAATTTAGGCTGGAGGTGAGGAGAAAGTTCTTCACTGAGAGAGTCATTGGACACTGGAATGGGCTGCCCGGGGAGGTGGTGGAGTCGCCGTCCCTGGAGCTGTTCAAGGCAGGATTGGACGTGGCACTTGGTGCCATGGTCTAGCCTTGAGCTCTGTGGTAAAGGGTTGGACTTGATGATCTATGAGGTCTCTTCCAACCCTGATGATACTGTGATACTGTGATCATTTGTAGCCAAAGCAGGGCCATCTGATCTCGACAGGACTCCCTTCTTCAGCCACTTAGCAGGCCAGCTTGATGGATCTTCATTTGACACAAACACCTGCAGTCTGTGAATGACTTTGGTCACAAAGTGCACTAAAGCCTATAGTAAGCTACCCAGTTATCCCACAGAGGCAGAAAGTTTTCATTGCTGACAGACTGTTTTTGTGGTTTCTCTTCCATTCCACCAGATACCTGGTTCTGAGGGGGGGAATATACTACTTTTGCTTTGTTTAGCAGGATTTTTCACTTCTCCTCTTCAAGAAAAGTGATTTCCCCCCCCTTTTTTATTTCATTTTTTAGTGCTGGTGAAAAAGAGACTTCTTGGCAGTAGAAACTGCCTGTTGAAGACTGGACAGATAAAGCACAGGAGCCACTAACAAGCACTCCCTGACATCCTTCACTATTCATCTGAAGGAGCCTGCATGACAGAGGTGGGTACAGTGCTTTGCAAGGAGAGGGCCAGCACAGCAGAAATCTTTTGGAGGCAACACAAGGGCAGTAATACTGCAGACCCATCATTTGATGAGGAAAGAATGTAAGGACAGGTGTGGATGCATACAGGCAGAGTCTGGGAGCTCTGATTTAGCAGATGTAGGATCCCTGTGGGTTTTTCTCCTGCAAGGTTCGGTGCAGTCTGTGTCATTGTATTCTACCTAATGGTTATTTACTGCTGTGCTGAGCTCCAGAGGACCAAACTTTAAAATGTCACAAATATGCTGAGATAGGAACAATATTTCCCTACATTTTATAAGGAGATGGACAAAAAGAGGTGTAAGCAGAGAGGAACAGGTGTGCTCAGGTGTTTGCAGAAGGATCTCGATGGCAAACATTTGCAGAGTAAAGACTCCACAGGCATCCATAGATCAGGCTGACCTGACTCTTCCTACTAGAAATACAAAATGAGGGAGATCCTTGGGTCTTCCCATGACTTCATCAACACAAGGACTGCCCACTGTGGAGTTGGGGAAAGCTGGGAATGTAGCCCAAGATTTGCACTAAGATGTGACAGTGTAGTCAAACAGCAATTTCATCTTGCAGCCCTGCGCTGGGAGGGAAGGAACTGCAGTGCAGAAAGTGCACACCTGTTGAGCCCAAGGAGTCAGTCAGGTTGGCATTTGGGAGGAGGTTTTGATAGTTATTGACCTTCTGATCTCCCAACAGCTCTTCCTGCCTCTTTTTCAGGGGGAGGATGTGTGTAGGGGGGGTGTATTTAGCCTGTCAGGCAGCAACATTGTGCTACAATGCCAACGAGAGTTTCTCAGTGTGGGGCTTGGTCAGTTTAAAGGAATAATTAGTACTGGAGGATGAGAGGAATGGGCTGGTAGAGAGCCCAACAACAAACACCTTTCTTCTCCTCCCAAACATCTTTTTTTGGGGAGCTATGGAAATCAGCTTTTTTTCCCAGGGCTGCTTATTCCTCTTAAATACCACACTGAGGTCTCTCATGGTAAAGCCACAGAATGGATTTTTACTTGGCTTGGTTTTTTAAAGTCCTAATAACAACGTCAGACTCTATCAGGTTGATGAGGAGTAAAGTCTTAGTAATGAAGAAGAGGCTCAGAGTGTGTCTGAAGTGCTTGCTTTATCACCAGCACATATTTCACGCTGACAGTCAATACTTTTAACTGTTCCCAAGCTGCACATGTTGCATTTTAAATCCCTCTGGTCTTTCCTGTGTGGTCTTGTCCAAGCTAGTGGCAGAGTCACTTAGAAACCTGAAGCTGACAGAGCATACAGATTTTTTCTTTTAATGCACAGCCTGTGTTTTTAGGTCAGGAAACTAAAGTTCTCTGCCAACTGAATGGAAGGACCAGGGGAGCCACTGGAAGGATTAGATGGCAGAACAGCTGCAGAGGATCATGTGTGGGGCAATGAATTTATCTTTTCAGGGTCCCCAGCTGCCATTTTAAAGAGTCCACTTTGCCATTTCATTACTGTTTAGGGCTCATAAATGAGCAAAACTGTACAGGAGCAAGATTTAGATGTAGTCTTAGCTGCTAACCTTTAGGATTGCTTTTACTGCCTATGGAGCTGCAGTTTTCTCTGGCCAGTCTGATGCAATGTGTCGAGAGCCCAGAGAGTGGTGGTGAATGGTGCCACATCCAGTTGGCAGCTGTCACTAGTGGTGTTCCCCAAGGATCAGTGCTGGGCCCAGTCCTGTTCAATATCTTTATTGATGATCTGGACGAGGGGATTGAGTCCAGCATCAGTAAGTTTGCAAATGACACCAAGCTAGGAGCAGGTGTGGAGCTGTTGGAAGGTAGGAGAGCCCTGCAGAGGGACCTGGACAGGCTGGATGAGTGGGCAGAGGCCAGTGGGATGAGATTTAACAAGGCCAAGTGCAGGGTTATTCATTTTGGCCACAACAACCCCAAGCAGCACTACAGGCTGGGGACAGAGTGGCTGAGAGCAGCCAGGAGGAAAGAGACCAGGGGGTACTGGTAGATAGTAGCTGAAGATGAGGCAGCAGTGTGCCCAGGTGGCCAAGAGAGCCAATGGCATCCTGGCATGGATCAGGAAGAGTGTGGCCAGCAGGACAAGGGAGGTTATTCTTCCCCTGTACTCAGCACTGGTCAGGCCACAGCTTGAGTGCTGTGTCCAGTTCTGGGCTCCTCAATTGAAGAGAGATGTTGAGGTGCTGGAAGGTGTCCAGAGAAGGGCAGCAAGGCTGGGGAGGGGCCTGGAGCACAGCCCTGTGAGGAGAGGCTGAGGGAGCTGGGGGTGTGCAGCCTGGAGGAGAGGAGGCTCAGGGCTGACCTCATTGCTGTCTGCAGCTCCCTGAAGGGAGGCTGTAGCCAGGTGGGGTTGGTCTCTTCTGCCAGGCAACCAGCACCAGAAGAAGGGGACACAGCCTCAAGTTGTGGTAGGGGAAAGTACAGGCTGGATGTTAGGAGGAAGTTGTTGTCAGAGAGAGTGATTGGCATTGGAATGGGCTGCCCAGGGAGGTGGTAGAGTCACCGTGCTTGGAGATCTTCAAGCAAAGCCTGGATGAGGCACTTAGTGCCATGGTCTGGTTGATTGTTGAGGGCTGGGTGCTAGGTTGGACTGGATGATCTTGGAGGTCTCTTCCAACCTGGTTGATTCTATGATTCTATGATGCACCCCCTCATTTTTTCCCAGCAACATTTATGAGCTCTTGTTCCTATTCCATCTCAAATCCTTGCAGGTTTGACTGCACTTACTCTATGGCATCCCTAAACAGCAACACCAACAAAAAATAGAGCTGCTTTTCCCATGTGTGTCTTGAAGTTAAACTGGTTTTTAGATTCACTGGTGTTCAAGTGAGCATGTGCCTTGGCTTTTCACTGGGAAAAAGGGTTAACAGGGCAGCTCCCATCTCCTGGCAGGCATTTTGCAGAAAACTAGAAGCAATTCTGGGATCTCTGCAGCCCCTGTGAGACCAGGTTCAAGCAGTAGGGAATGACCAAGTGGTGTATGCACACAGACAGGGCCACAATGAGCTTCATTTCCTGGGGACAGCTTTAAAAAGAAAAAGAAGTAGAAGAATAGACTTTAAAAGCTTTTCTATTGCTGTTTTACGCCTGCTTGGTACACTGGTGCGTGCTAAAACCCTCCTGTTGTGTAGCAGCAAGTCCCAGAGGCATGATGTGAGGCCAGGGCTGGCTGTGCCTGACTGACAGCGCTGTGCAGCAGCGCTGGGGATTTACATTCATCACCAGCCTCTCTCCCAGCCCGGGCAAATGCACGCTGCTGTACAGAGAACAGTATTAAAATGTCCTGCCAGCAGAGCCAAAGCCTCCTGCATCTGCCCACAGCAACTGTGCTGCCAAGATCCAAGAAAGCTGATTTAGCCTTCTGCTGACTTTCTAGCCCTTTCATCCTCTGGGCTTTCTGAGATTTACACCAGTGCCATTTACCAAGCAACGTTATGAATCTGAAATCTGCCTTAATTTTAAGTGTTCCTATTTGTCGTGCATCAGTTGTGGGTTGGCTTGGGGTAGGTTTCTCAAGAATCAGGGGGTAGAAGCAGGAAGCATTAAGTTACAGCATTTAAGCCTAGGAATTGTGTTTGTGATGGTTTGGGTGTTACTCCCCCCCTGCTTTGCAAAATTACCCAGACTAGACCCAGCAGCTCTGGAAATTGAATGCTTTATATTTGCAGCTTAGCACAACATACAAGCAGATATTGACAATCTATACAGCTATAGACAGAAATAGACAAGTTAAAAGGTAATACAGAAACACAGCAGCCCTCCCAGAAACCTGAGTCCCCAGCAGGGGCTCACAGCTGCCCTTCCACCTTACCCAAGGTCTTGCTTTATGTTTAAGGTAGTATAGAGAGTCAGCCAGGGGGGTTAGGAAGCAAGTCATTAGTCAGAAAGACTGCAGGTTAGATTAGAGAGAGAGAGAGAAGTTCGGCCCCAAGCCCAGACATTAACTCTCTTATCTATGTTTTTATTCTTGTATATCTCAGCAAGCCTACGAGTGAAGCAGACATCACCACTGTTTCCTTTTCACAGCCTGTAGTCTAATTCTTCTCACCAAAACATTCTAGCTAGCTTCAAACTAGCACAGTGCTTTACTCTGCTTCTCTCCACCCCTTTCATTATAATTTTCCCCATCTAGAGTCAAATACAACCTGAAAGGAGGTTGTAGTCAGATAGACTTGGGCTCTTCTCCCATGGAACCAATAATAGAACAAGGGGACACAGTCTCAAGTTGTGCCAGGGGAGGTATAGGCTGGATGTTAGGGGGAAGTTTTTCCCAGAGAGAGTGATTGGCATTGGAATGGGCTGCCAGGGAGGTGGTGAAGTTTCTGTCCCTGGAGGTGGTCAAGGTTGGACTGGATGATCTTGGAGGTCTCTTCCAACCTGGTTGATTCTCTAATAAATCTTCCTTTTACTTTTTCTGCCTCAAACTTGTGAACTGCACTCAAAATTATTCCTACCTTCTCTCTCCTCCTCGAAGGTGAACTTTGGTTTTGCTTTGGTCTGTTTCCAGACCTCTGTTTCAGCTGAGGTTTGCTTCCTCCCCCTCTTTGTGCTAATTCTTGATGATAGATGAGAGGAGTATTAAATAGATGTAGTGAAAAATGACCGTCACCGGTGTAGATGACTTTCCTCTAATTAAAAATTGAAGTGGAAATGAATAAGCTTCTCCTGAGGCTCTGCAAGACTCAAAGCTAAGCCCAGAACTACATTTGTCAGTGATCTGAGAAGTCCAGTATATGAAAGAATGTTCCAGAAAGTCACATACCTCAGTGGATGCTCATAAAAAAAGGCAAGGGAGTTTCTGCTGGCAGCATATTCCTGTGGCCTAGATTTAAATCTGAGGTCGTAAAGACTCAGGCATGAGTTAACCACATCCTTGGCTTTTATGCCTATACTATGTAGGCATTCACTACCTTGAAACCATGTCCCAAAGCATCTTTCTGGAGAAACTGGCCACGTTCTCTGTGAAAAACGTCTTCCTAATGTCCAATCTAAACCTCTCTGGTCTCAGCTTGAGGCCATTCCCCCTTGTTCTGTCTCCAGTTACCTGTGAGAAGAGACCAGCAGCAGCCTTTCCACAATGTCCCTTCAAGTAGCTGTAGACAGTGATGAGGTCTCCCATCAGCCTCCTCTTCCCCAAAATAAAACGGTGTTGATCTGCTGGAGGGTAGGGAGGCTCTACAGAATCATAGAATCAGCCAGGTTGGAAGAGACCTCCAAGATCATCCAGTCCAACCTAGCATCCAGCCCTGGCCAGTCAACTAGACCATGGCACTCAGTGCCTCATCCAGGCTTTATTGGAAGACCCCAAGGGATGGTGCCTCCACCACCTCCCTGGGCAGCCCATTCCAATGCCAATCACTCTCTCTGGAACAACTTCCTCCTTACACCCAGCCTAGACCTACCCTGTCACAACTTGAGGCTGTGTCTCCTTCTTCTATTACTGGTTGCCTGGGAGAAGAGGCCAACCCCACCTGGCTACAATGTCCCTTCAGGGAGTTGTAGACAGCAGTGAGGTCTGCCCTGAGCCTCCTATTCTCCAGGCTGAACACCCCCAGCTCCCTCAGCCTCTCCTCATAGGGTTTGTGGTCCAGGCCCCTCACCAGCTTCGTTGCCCTTCTCTGGACAAGTTGGATCAAGCTATGGCAAAGGGGATGAGATTCAACAAGGACAAGTGCTGGGTCCTGTTCTTGGGTCACAACAATGCTATGCGATGCTCCAGACCTGTGGAAGTGTGGCTGTGAAAGGACCTGAGGGGGCTGCTCAACAGACAGATGAATATGAGCCAGCATGTGCACAGGTAGTCAGGGAGGCCAACAACATCCTGGTGTATATAAGCAATAGTGTGACCAGCAGGAGCAGGACAGTAATAGTCGCCCTCTGCTGGGCACCGATGAGGCCACGCCTCAAATCCTTAGTTCAGTTTTGGGCCCCTTATTCCAGCAGACATTGAGATGCTGGACTGTGTCCACCATAGGGCAGTGAAGCTGATGAAGGATCTAGAGCACAAGTCCTTTAAGAATTAGTTGAGGGAACTGGAGTTGCTTAGTTTGGAGAAAAGGAGGCTCAGAGGACACCTTCTTCCTCTCCCTAATCCCCTGAAAGGAGGTTGGCGTAAGGTGAGGGTCGATCTCTTCTCCCAGCTAATAGGGCAAAAGGAAACAGCCTTACAGAATCCTAGAATCAGTCAGGGTTGGAAGGGACCACGAGGATCAGCCAGTTCCAACCCCCCTGCCATGTCAGGGACACCCTACCCTAGAGCAGGCTGCACACAGCCTCAGCCAGCCTGGCCTCAAACAGCTCCAGCCATGGGGCCTCAACCACCTCCCTGGGCAACCCAGTCCAGCCTCTCACCACTCTCATACTCAACAACTTCCTCCTCACCTCCAGCTTTGCTCCGTTCCCCCGAGTCCTGCCACTCCCTCACAGCCTCAAAAGTCCCTCCCCAGCTTTTTTGTAGGCCCCCTTCAGATCCTGGAAGGCCACAGGAAGGTCACCTGGGAGCCTCCTCTGCTCCAGCCTGCACAGCCCCAACTCTTTCAGTCTGTCCTCACAGCAGAGCTGCTGCAGCCCTCTGAGCATCCTCCTAGCCCTCCTCTGGATACACTCCAGCATCTCCACATCCCTCTTGTAATAGGGGCTCCAGAGATGGATGCAGTATTTATGCCATGGGAGGTTTAGGTTGGACATTAGAAATGGTTTCTCTCCTCAAAGGTCTGTCAAGTCCTGAAACAGGCTGGCCAGGAATGTGATGGAGTCTTCATCCCTAGAGGAACTTTAAAAGCATGTAGACATAGTGATGACAGATATGATTTAGTTGTGGATTTAGTACTATTAGATTAACAGTTGGGCCTAATGATCTTAGAGGTTTCTTCCAGCCTGAAAAATTGTATGGTTTTATGATTTATAGTGGAGTTTTCTAAGAAACATCTAAACAAGTGATAGTGCTTGGGTGGCACAGCACCCAGCAGATCCTAACAGAAGCATCTCTGCTTTGGTGTACAGCATAGACTTTGCCACTTTTGACCAGTCATTGTCTGATGCATGTCTTATCATGACCAACGTTCTCTTTTAAACTTTCTCTTGCAAGGAATCAAAATTTTCCAGCAGGAAAGGAAAGCAAAATAATCTAAACATTCCTCATCAGCTTCTAGCCACTAGCCCAAAACGACAACAATTACACTGAGTTATGCAGTACAGATCCACAGCACTGCTGAGTACCAGCACCCCAATGGGCAAAGCTGGGTAGAAGGGGCAGGTGTACAGTGACTTCTCCATTCTGTACACGAGCAGATAGAGGCCTGCAGATGTTCAGCAGCAGGTTACCCAGCAAGGTAGCAGCAGAGGGAGAAATAGCAAACCAGACCCGGGCACTGTGATTTTTCTGGTCTGGCCACTGAAGCATGCAACCCTAATGAAAAGCAGAGCGCCTGCAGACACCCATGTGCCCACATCTAATGAGTCCCATCACTTTCCCAGGTTTGCTGGTGTTTAACCCTGGAGGTGTCAGACATGTACCAAGGCTACTCTTGCACAGAAAGGACAGTTGCTTTTAAAAACTGGCCGTGTCTTAGGTCACTCTGGGATCGTTTTGTTCACATTATCTGAATATGTGATTGTTCTCTTGCAGGAATGGCAGAGCTGCAGCAGTGATGAGAGAGACTGACACTCACAGGACTCTCTTCTGGCTCCTTCTCCACAGTATCTGGTGCCTCTGCATATTCACTGGATGGTAATGCAGGATGTCAAGAGCAGCAGCAATAGAGTTTGGCTTGATCCCATTGTGTTTTTCTTGTGCTGGTTGAGCCTTCGAGTCACCATGACAACGCTGTGACACTTCCAGCAAAGGTTGCCCGCAGACCAAGGGTGGGCTGCGGGTGGGTGAGGAGGTCAGTGATTGAGTCTGCTGGGATCAAATGTTGCGCCTGCAGCAAAACGACTGTGGAAGAGCCGCTGGCACAACAAGATGAAATTCCCCTTCCATTGGCTTCTCCTTAAGCAGGCACAATAACTTCTTTTTTCGAGAGACTTGCTCGAAAAACTCCTATGGTTATGGCTACTGATCCAACGTGATTGGGCACGCAGCCACCTTGGAACTCATGACTGGATATACGATGTTGCGGAATGGGGGAGTGGGGAACGGAGGCCAGCCGTGGGTGTTGAGATGGTCCAGTCGGATCCGGCTCACCTGGCTTAGTTTCACCCTCTTCATTATCCTCGTCTTCTTTCCCCTCATTGCCCACTACTACTTAACCACCATCGATGACGCGGACGACGCCGGCAAGCGCATCTTCGGCCCTCGGACCGGCAGCGAGCTGTGTGAGGTAAAGCATGTGCAAGACCTGTGCCGCATCCGAGAGTCGGTCAGCGAGGAGCTGCTCCAGCTGGAGGCCAAGCGGCAGGAGCTCAACAGCGAGATCGCCAAGCTCAACTTGAAGATTGAGGCCTGCAAAAAGAGCATTGAAAACGCCAAGCAGGACCTGCTGCAGCTGAAGAATGTCATCAGCCAGACAGAGCATTCCTACAAAGAACTGATGGCTCAGAACCAGCCTAAGCTCTCTTTGCCCATCCGGCTGCTGCCAGACAAAGACGATGTGACCTTCCCCCTGCCAAAATCCATCCGGAACTGCAGGCTGCACAACTGCTTTGACTACTCTCGCTGCCCGTTGACATCTGGCTTTCCAGTCTATGTCTACAACAGTGACGATTACCCTTTGGGTAGTTCCTTAGACCCTTTAATTAAACAAGCCTTCGAGGCGACTGTCAGAACTAATGTTTATGTTACTGAAAACGCAAATATTGCTTGTGTGTATATCATTTTAGTGGGGGAAATGCAAGAGCCTGTGATGCCAAAACCTACTGAACTCGAGCAACAGTTGCACTCTCTGCCATATTGGAGGACTGATGGACATAACCATCTCATCATCAATTTATCAAGGAAATCAGAAACTCAGAACTTCATTTACAACATCAGCACAGGGCGCGCCATGGTTGCCCAGTCCACCTTTTACGATGCGCAGTATCGACCGGGGTTTGATATTGTGGTGTCACCTCTGGTCCACGCTATGTCTGAACCCAATTTCCTAGAAATCCCACCCCAGGTGCCAGTCAAGCGTAAATATCTCTTCAGTTTCCAGGGGGAGAAGATTGAGTCTCTCCGATCTAGCTTGCAGGAGGTTCGCTCTTTCGAAGAGGAGATAGAAGGCAACGCCCCAGCTGACTACGATGATCGGATCATTACCACCCTGAAGGCTGTTCAGGACAGCAAGTTGGACTTCGTTTTGGTGGAGTTCACATGTAAGAACCAGCCTAAGGCAAGTCTGCCCACTGAGTGGGCTCTGTGTGGAGAAAGGGACGACAGACTAGAGCTACTGAAGCTATCTACTTTTGCACTGATAATCACCCCAGGGGACACCCATTTGGTGATCTCTGCTGGGTGTGCCATGAGACTGTTTGAGGCTCTGGAAGTCGGAGCCATCCCGGTGGTTCTCGGAGAGCAAGTTCAGCTACCCTATAACGATGTGATCCGGTGGAACGAGGCAGCCTTAATCATACCAAAGCCACGTATCACAGAAGTGCACTTTCTTCTGAGAAGCATTTCTGACAACGATCTCCTTGCCATGAGGAGGCAGGGCCGCTTCTTGTGGGAGACCTACTTCTCCACCTCTGACAACGTGTTCAGCACAGTCTTAGCTATCATAAGGACTCGAATCCAGATCCCGGCTGCTCCTATCCGAGAAGAACCTGCTGTGGAAATTCCTCACCGGTCTGGCAAAGCTGCTGGCACAGACCCCAATATGGCAGACAATGGTGACCTGGACTTGGGGCCTGTGGAAACAGAACCACCCTATGCGTCTCCCAAGTATCTCCGTAATTTCACCCTCACTGCAATGGACATCTACAGGAATTGGAATTCTGCTCCGGGGCCTTTCCACCTCTTCCCCTACACTCCCTTTGACCCTGTTTTGCCATCAGAAGCAAAGTTTTTGGGGTCTGGGACTGGATTTCGACCGATTGGTGGAGGAGCAGGTGGCTCTGGGAAGGAGTTCCAGGCTGCTTTAGGTGGCAATGTCCCCCGGGAGCAGTTCACAGTAGTGATGTTGACTTACGAGCGGGAGGAAGTGTTGATGAACTCCCTAGAGAGGCTCAATGGTCTGCCATACTTAAATAAAGTGGTGGTAGTGTGGAACTCTCCCAAGCTTCCCTCTGAGGATCTCTTGTGGCCAGACATTGGTGTCCCAATCATGGTAAGAAACCTGTAGTTACTGTGGTCTTGCTTCCTGGTGGGGTGTATGCCTTGAAGTTAGGTGTAGCTCAGCTCAGCTTAAGCCATCTAGCACAGCATTCGTCTCTCCTGGTTGTAGGTGTTTGTACCTGATCTGGATGATTTTGTCGCCAGAGAAGAGCAGATCTGACTCCTCCCAGCTGTTTTTGTCGTTTGCATGAGAATGCCTTGGTTCCTGCTCTAGAACTGCCTGTTTTTCTCTCCACCAGCTTTGACGGGAGCCAGATGTTCAGAGGTGTATGCCAGTGCTCTGTGGGTGTATGAACCTAGGCGAGATGAATTGCTGTGGCCCTTTGGGTTATGAAAGACAGGAGCTGTTGTGCAGGAGAGCCTGAACTGTATAAACACAGGATCTGCACAGGTGCTGGGTGTTTGGCACTCATGAAACAGTGATTGCTTCTGTGGAGCCTAATATGCCTCTGGAGGCTTAAAACTAGAGATTCTTGTTTATGGCAGATCTCTGCCTGGCCTCCTTTGAGTGTCACACCTTCAGCACAGTTGGCACTCAGTAAATACCTAAGTAGGGGCTGTTTCTGCACTTCATGGGATAAAACTTTTGTAAAGACAAAAGAGACACCCACTGAAGCCAGAGCTCCTGCAAGGGCCTTAAGAGCTATTTATAACTTTGTGGCAAGGGATGGCAGGGAAGAAAAGAGGGGCAAAAAAAAAGGCACCAAGGCGGGTGTCACTATGACAGCTGTCATGCTCCAAAGGCTGTAATTGACTTTTGCTTGGATTTGGGTTGATTTTTTTTTCTTCTCCTGCCAAAGTAAGTAACAGCTTCAAAACCCATTGGCATTCCTCTTCGTGCCCAGCTATTTGCTTGTACGTTAGCAGTGTTGCTTGTAAGGAGTTAATTCTGACTAAACATTTACTTATGTATGTGTTTATTTACTTCAGGACTTCTCTGTCATCCTAGTGGAACTTTCTGTGCTGGCCCTTGTTAACAGTCCACAGTAAATATAAATCTCCAGGTGTGGGCATAGAGCCAGGAACAAGAAACAACATCGTGTTGTGTGAATCTGGTCGTGTTTGGAGGACAAATGGAAGGATAATGCCTTGCCAATTAGGGAAAGGAAAAATAAAAGAGGGAGATGGTACTTAAGTAGGCAAACTGTGTGTGGTTTATGTGACAGGATGCTGCTGAGCTTAATAACCATGTGAGCTTTATGCTTTATGCAAAGAGATTCATTGATTTCATATTTCGTTTTATTATTATTGTGATGAATAAATCCTTCAGCTCACATTTAAAAACCCTTATGGTCCAGGGACAATGAGCAGAGAAAATTGCTTGGATAATTGTCAAATAATCTTTCACATTAGTCCTGTAGAATGCCTGAATTCTGCAAAATCTTCACATTATGTCTGCTGGAAAACTGTGTACTCCTTCAGAGCTGGAGAGTGGGGATTGTTCTCCTTGCTCTTGCTAATGGCTGCTATTTGTGAAGGAAAAATATGTTTCTGTTGGTGGAAGTTAATGGCTTTCTTTTAATCTGCTGCCATCTGCATATCTATTGTGTTGGCTTTTGGGAGGCACCTTGACACGCAGGAGTTGCTGCCTGTTGCCTTTGGGGCTGATGTTCTGTGGGGGATATCCAATCCCTTCTTAGCCATCAGACAAGAGGAAATGGCTTCAGGTTGCACCAGGGGAATTTTAGATTGGGTATTAGAAGGAACTTCTTCACTGAAAGGGTTACCAAACACTGCAATAGGCTCCCCAGGAAGGTGGTTGAATCACCATCCCTGGAGGGATTTGGAAGTAGTATAGATGTGGTGCCAAGGGACATGGTTTAGCACTAGACTTGGTAGCATTAGATAGTGGTTGGACGCGATAATCTTAAAGATCTTTTCCAACCAAAACAATTCTATGTTCAAGAGAAACCTTCCTGGTTCAAGAGGAGAAAATAGCTTCTTGTCTGGTTTCGGATGTCAGATGGTAACATTGTGTTCATGGCTGAGTGCCAGGGAACAGCTGGAGCACAGTGAGCTTCTGCCAAGGTCCTTTCCGAAGGAGAGCGTGTGTCTGATAGCAGGAATGCTCTCTTCCCATTTTTAAACCTCATGTTTTTAAAGAGCCCAAACCCCTTGAGCTTTCTCACCCATTGCAGCCTCCAGGCACCCATCCCACTCCAGTGCTTGTTGCTAAGTCCACATCCTTCCAGACTGGCTGTTTAGATCACTTTGGCAGTCCATAGTATTCTTAGAATGGTTTGAGTTGGGTTGGAAGATCATCTAGTCCTTCATCTGTGTGAATGGCTTAGTACAGTAATGGTGTTAAAATTTACCTGGGCTGCATCAGTGACAGATCCTGAGACCTGCTGTGGGGAAGGGAAAAAGAACATGGGGAGTAGAGGTGAGGCTCTGTTTGAGCCTCAGCAGCTGAGATGTGGGATGTGCTAGCCAGGGGAAGAAACGGGTGGGTACACATGGGGTTGGCAAGAAACACAAACCCTCACAGCTGCCAGTGTCACAAGAAACTGCAGAGCTATGAATCTGATTTCCTTACAGGGGATCCAGAGTCTTTTGGTGGAGAGTTGGTTCTCTCAGGTCTGGAAGCAGTGCTGTATGTCTGTGTAATAAGTAACTTTCAGTAGCTTTGGGGTGCAGGGAATTGCCCTGCATTCAAGTCTCAAGATACAGAGCTATGCAGAGGACAGTTGAGCGAACAAGAAGTGGACAAGGGCAAGTCTGGGTGTCCCCTCATTGCAAATGAAGTGGATCCAGGCACTGACACTGAGGAGCAGCACAACAGCAGCACATGTGTGTCAACATGATCAAAGCACCTGAACCCAGAATGTTAGTGAAGTCAATCAGAGCCTAGTGAGACAAAGCAACAGGTGTAGCATGTTCTCTAGCATAACCAAAAGGACCCTTGGAACTATGATGTGGTGTTAAGTGCTACCAGCGACGCCTTGGTGGGACTTAGGACTGTGCTGTGGCTTTGTGCTAGCAAAAAGCCTGGGCTTACTCTTTAGACTTACTGCATGGGCTGGCCTTAGTTCATGGAATCGTAGAATCAGTCAGGGTTGGAAGGGACCACAAGGATCATCTAGTTCCAACCCCCCTGCCATGCCCAGGGACACCCTACCCTAGAGCAGGCTGCACACAGCCTCAGCCAGCCTGGCCTTAAACACCTCCAGCCATGGGGCCTCAACCACCTCCCTGGGCAACCCATTCCAGCCTCTCACCACTCTCATGCTCAACAACTTCCTCTTCATATTCACTCTCAATCTCCCCACCTCCAGCTTTGCTCCATTCCCCCTAGTCCTGGCACTCCCTGACAGCCTCAAAAGTCCCTCCACAGCTTTTTTGTAGCCCCCTTCAGATCCTGGAAAGGCACATTAAGGTCACCTGGGAGCCTCCTCTGCTCCAGCCTGCACAGCCCCAACTCTTTCAGTCTGTGCTCACAGCAGAGCTGCTGCAGCCTCTGAGCATCCTCGTGGCCCTGGTCTGGACATGCTCCAGCATCGCCACATCCTTGTTGTAAGGGGGGCTGCAGTTCAAGGATCAGTTCCTTGAGACTTAATTTGCAAACCGTGCTGCTTGGTGGTGATTTTGTTCTTCCAGTGTGGGTTATGTAGATTCTTTTCCCTTCTGGGCTGGGACTTACTCAAGAGCAAACCTTGAAGTTGTGTTGGATCTTTGAGGATGGTGAGATAAAGAGGGCTACAGAATATATTTGATTTTAAAAAACTTTTTACTCAGATACTGATTTCTTGTGATGGCTTAATTGACTGAAAAATCAGCAAGGTTCCTTAGCTGCACTGCAGTCTCTGATAAAATATCCTGGCCCTGTACCAAGCCTGAAAAGACTCCATAGAAATATAATTTAATGTAAAATTGTGTATGTAGCGACTCAAGGTTGCCCCTGGAACAGACATCTAATTTAAAGTGCTTTTATGCTGCAGTTGAGCTGTACAAAATTGTTCCCATTTGATGCTAAACAGTGTCACAACAGAAAACAAAGGTTGTAATGAGCAGTCTTGCCTGTGCATGCTTAAAAACCTGCTTTCTGCAGATGTTTGTATCTCTAGCACTGCAGCAGGAGAACTTCCCCAGACAGAAGAACCTGGGGAGGGGGACTCTGGCAGCACCAACAGCAACATTGCAGTCGCTTCTTGAACTCTTGAGTGCCTTCTTTCAGGATCTATGCCCACTGATGCATCCTTTAAAACATGTGCTTGAAGATGTCTGTGGCATCTGGCAAAGGCACACTAGTATCTGTGTCAAAGACCTGCCTGAGGGGATGGGGGGCACTCTCAGTAAGTTTGCAGGTAACAGTAAGTTGTGCTGTAGCTGTGACCTGCTGAAGGGTTGGGAAGCTTTACAGAGGGACAGAATGGATGAATAGGCTGAGGGCAATGGGATGAGGTTCGACAAGGCCAAATGCACTTGTGTCACAACTACCTGAGGGGTGGTTGTGGCCAGGAGGAGGTTGCTCTCTTCTCTCAGGTGGCCAGCGGCAGAACAGGAGGACACAGCCTCAGCCTGCACCAGGGGAAATTAAGGCTGGAGGTGAGGAGAAAGTTCTTCACTGAGAGAGGCATTGGACACTGGAATGGGCTGCCCGGGGAGGTGGTGGAGTCGCCGTCCCTGGAGCTGTTCAAGGCAAGATTGGACGTGGCACTTGGTGCCATGGTCTGGCCTTGAGCTCTGTGGTAAAGGGTTGGACTTGATGATCTGTGAGGTCTCTTCCAACCCTGATGATACTGTGATACTGTGATACAACAACCCCATGCATGCACCAGGCTTGCGTAAGAGTGGCTGGAAAACTGCTGGCAGGAAAGGACCTGGGGGTGTTGCTCAACAGCCAGCTAAATATGCACCAGCAGTGGTCAAGTTGGTCAACAGCATCCTGGCTTTGATCAGCAACAGAGTGGCCAACAGGACTAGGGCAGGGATCACCCCCTGCACTGGGTACGTCTGAGACTGCACCTTGAATACCATGTTCACTGTTGGGCCTCTTGCTCTGAGGGCATTGAAGCACATCTAAAGGAGGACAAGAAAGCTGGTGAAGGCTCTAGAGTGCAAGTCTTGTGAGGAACAGCCGAGGGAAATGGGGCTTTTTAGCCTGGAGAAGACTGAGAGGGCATCTTCTCAATGCTGATCAATATGTAAAGGGCAGAAGTCAGTAAGATGAGGCCAAGTTCTTTGTAGTGGTGCCCAGTGACAGGAGAGTTGGCAACAGGCACAAACTGGAACCCAGGATGTTCCACCTGAACATGAGGAAAAACTTCTTTCCTGTGAGGGTGCTGGAGCAGGCTGCATAAGGAGGTTGTGCTGTCTCCTTTCCTGGAGAAATCCATGCTTGGATGTGATCCTGGGCAAGGTTGTGATCAAAGGAAGATTTAAACTGGATGTTAGGAAGAAGTTGTTTGCAGTGAGGGTGGTGAGACACTGACACAGGTTGCCCAGGGAGGTTGTGGCTGCTCCCTCCTTGGAGGTGTTCAAGGCCAGGTTGGATGAGGCCTTGAGCAACCTGTTCTAGTGGGAGGTGTCCCTGCCTATGGCAGGTTGTTGGAACTGGATGATCTTTGAGGTCCCTTCCAACCTAAACCATTCTATGATTCTAACTGCACAGGATGACCCTGACTTAGCAAGTGGGTTGGATTAGGCATCCCAAAGTCTCTTCCATCATCTACCATTCTGTGGTTCTGTGATCCACACTCAAGATTGCTAAAGAGTGTACCGAGGATGACAGCAGGAACCACACTTTGCTTTGTGATTCCTTGACAGCATTTTCATCCACATGAATAGAAGTGAAGGGAAACAAATGAAACAAAACACTCAGGCAACCACACATCCCACCCACACAAATTGCAGTAAGATCCACCCAAGAAGATTCAGATACAGCTGTGTTTTGCAGTGTGCTCAGCACTGATGTGCTGCTGCTTTCTGGTTGCTGTAGGACACTTGCAATTCCTCAGCAAACCTGCAGCATAGGTACAAGTCCAGATGCCTAACTGAAACCCAGTACATGGTTTTAGCACCTCTCCAGATCCTCTGGAGCTAATTCACCATCCATCTTTGTGGCTCTGAGCAGGGTGTTATTTGGGGGCACGGAAACAGGATTCATTTTCCTTGTTTCTGCTTCAGTTTTAGTCTTGAAAACCTAAAGGAATAAGCTGAGCTTGAACAAGCAGAATTACCTTAAGGAAGTTTGCTTTAATGTATTTAATATGTATTTCAGAAGTGTCACTGCTGCATACACCCTTGCTTTGGTGGGAAAGCACAAAACCCTGAGCAGCAAGGTGATTAAGCTCTGGAACAGCTTGCACTCAAAACAGATCCTCTAATGCACTAATTAAATTATCCATTTTCTTTCCAGAAACTTCTTTAAATCTCCTCCCAGGACTTGCAGTTCAAGTCAGGGAAGCAAAGAGTACACCCAGCAGCCTCCCCTTAACCTCTTCTCCTACCTACATTGATTAGCCCGTGTCATGCCCTGAAGATGGGAGGAGACAGGGAAGTGGAAAAGTGAGTTTAGGAGAAACCTAAATGGGGTTATACACTTGAGCCACTCTGCAATCCCAGGCTAGCATCTTCAGGTTGATCTGCCTTAGTCTGGACAAAGCTGCACTTAGAAGAGTCAGGAGAAGTGTATCATTTTAGGTCAAGCTTTTGCCAGGCAGAGAGAGAAGCTACTGGTTCAGCCTGAGAGGCTTAGTACGGTGTTGCCAGCGCAGCCATCTCTGCTTGCCAAAGGCTGCAGGGATCCAAGCACCAGCAGAAAAAGCTTTGTGGAAGCCAGACAGCTTTCTGAAGACAAATCTCTTTACGGGGGTGTTTGAACCTCAAACAGTGATTTCTAAGCAACACTGCCTTGATTTCTTTGTCCTGAGCCCTTCATGTACGTTTCAGGCCTGACGGCTGAGGGGTGGCACCATCTAAGCTTGCTAGGCTGCGTGTGCTGGAGACAAAAGAAGGGAGAGATGTATCCTCATGAGCTGATACATGAGATTTTGTACTGACCTGATAGTGGGCTGTATTTGTGAGGGGGCAGATTGGCTCAGGACTACCCAGTTGTGTTGTGGCTTCATTTTGTTTTGAAACAGTATAACATCTGCCCATCTCCCCAGTAATGACTGGCTTTGGGTTGGGTTATTCTGGAAGCCTAAGGGCTCTGTGTGGGCTGCTGGTGTCATGCATGGAGGTTGCCTGTGAACCCAGCTGAGCTGTGAAAGGGCTTCTTGGGTTGCCTGTGAACCCAGCTGAGCTGTGAAAGGGCTTCTTGGGTTTGGGGCTGAACCTTCTTCAACCCAAACCAGTATTTTCACAGCCTGTGCTCACGTTCTAAGAAATTGCAAGCTGAGCTCCCATCTCAGCTTTCTTCTCTGCATACTTGCAGGTCTGTCAGTGGCAGAGCCATGGCTGGAAAAGCCCTGCAGCAGTTTGCTTTCTGCTCTTCGTCCAGGGTTAGGTGGTGTGTGCTTGTAGGCATTTTGGAGCAATTTAGCTGGGTTCACTGCCAGTGCCAGCTCCTGTGGCTTTTGGCAGTGACTAATCCTTCCCTTCAGCTTTGTTATAGAAGAAGTAGCTGGCTTTGATCTCTGCAGCCAGTTCCAGTGGCGTAATGTCCTTTTCTGCTGGCTTGGTGGCCAGCTGAGAAAGCTCATTCAATTTAGCTGCTCGTTTAAAAAGGAATCATCTTTGGAAAACGTCTAAATCCGGAAGCATTGCTGCATCTGCAGACCTGTTTGGCTGGCCACAGTTTCCTCTGACATGCCAGTTGTTAATTGGGAGCAGACTAGGGGGAAAATGCAGTTGTGACTTTCCCTTCTGTTAGGGCAGTGTCTGTGCTCTGCTGAACTCGCTGCTGGAGGACAGAAGCCTTAGGTTTGTATCTCCATTCTGGCCAAAAATACTTGAAGGTGCTTTGGTATCTCCATTTTAAGGAGCACAGTGGGATCCCTGGGTGATGCTTCTGGTTGAGAGGACCAGAACCTGCTCAGAGCTGGGGAGATCTGGTAACAACCTTCCAGTACCTGAAGAGAGCCTACAAGGAGGATGGAGAGAAACTGTTTACAATGGCCTGTAGTGATAGGATGAGGGGCAATGGCTTCAAACTAGAGAAGAGCAGATTTAATTTAGATGTTAGGAACAAACTCTTTACTGGGAGAGTAGTGGAACACCAGAACAGGTTGCCCACCCGTGGGGCCTCATCCTTGGAGATATTCAAGGTGAGGCTTGACAGGGCTCTGGACAACCTAGTTGAGGATGCCCCTGCTGACTGCAGATGACCCTTGGAGGTCCCTTCCAACCCAGACCATTCTGTAATTAGTGTGTATCCTTTCACTTTGGCAGCATGAGCTTCTCTGCTTATCCTTTAACATCAGGTTTGGTTTTCTAGTAAGTACAAAGCTGACCTTGCAAATTAATGGTTTACACAGTCCTGTGTGATCTAGAGTGAGGTCCTCATGGGAACTATGTGCTAAACAAGAGACTAAAACTCTCTGTGCTAATCACCACATTTCATTCAATCCTTTTCCTTCCTGGGAGCTTTGCATAAACACCAGTTTAGATCCTGACTCAGCTAAGGTTGTAATTGTGTACCTAACCCATTCTTGGTGGGTGGCTTCTGCTTTCCTGGACCAACTCACCTCCTCAAGCTCTTCTGGTGATCCAAAGCTTTACAGTGGGCATCACTCATCCTTGCTTTGTCTGAACTCACAAGTCTTGTGCACAAAATCAGGAGGAACCCAACTTAACTTTCAGGTGCTGGGTGACATATGGGAGTGGGGACCTACAGGTTTGCTTCCAGAAGGAATGTTTCAGGCTGTGCTTTCCGTGACCAAATCAGCAGAGACAACCACCTGGTTTCTTAGCACTGGGTCATAGAATCAGTCAGGGTTGGAAGGGACCACAAGAATCATCTAGTTCCAACCCCCCTGCCATGCCCAGGGACACCCTACCCTAGATCAGGCTGCACACAGCCTCATCCAGCCTGGCCTTAAACACCTAATTTACACAGGAGCCATAGGGTCAATTTACATGGGGGTTTTGCAGCACCTGTGGGTTAAATGGGCCTCCTGCAGTGTACCAGCTTTATGGGCAGTGTATCACTGGTTCATGAGGCAATTGTATGAGGCAGGATGATGCTGCATGAAGGTGTCCCTGTGCCGCTGTTGGGTACGTAGCACCACCTGCTGCCTGCAGACCGCAGCGCTGCTGGAGAGGAGCTTTAGTTCTCAAACCTCCGCCGAGTTTGGCTGCCCCAGTGTGTATTTTTGCCGTCGTCTAGCAAAGGAGGAAGAGAGCAAATTTGCTGCTTAGTTTACCTGCGATGCTTAAATCCAGATGCTTGTCAGTGCAGGGCCTAGGCGAGGGTGCAGCCAGGCGTGAATGTTCGCTGCTAATGCAGCAAGCAGCGACGGCTTCTGGGGGCTTCGCGCTCGGAATGCCAACTCAGACACCCCAGCAAGAGCTGCTGTCGCCTAAACCCGCTCGGTTAGCTCCCTCCTGTGCCCTATGCTGCTTTGTAATGGCTGTGCCGTGGGCAAAATGTTGCTGTAGCCTCAGCTCCTGGCCTTAACAGGGCCAAGGGCAGGGTTCTGCACTTTGGCCACAACAACCCCAAGCAGCACTACAGGCTGGGGACTGAGTGGCTGAGAGCAGCCAGGAGGAAAGGGACCTGGGGGTACTGGTAGAGAGTAGCTGAAGATGAGCCAGCAGTGTGCCCAGGTAGCCAAGAGAGCCAATGGCATCCTGGCCTGGCTCAGGAGCAGTGTGGCCAGCAGGACAAGGGAGGTTATTCTGCCTCTGTACTCAGCACTGGTCAGGCCACCCCTTGAGTGCTGTGTACAGTTTTGGACTCCTCAATTCAAGAGAGATGTTGAGGTGCTGGAAGGTGTCCAGAGAAGGGCAATGAAGCTGGTGAGGGGCCTGGAGCACAGCCCTGTGAGGAGAGGCTGAGGGAGCTGGGGGTGTGCAGCCTGCAGAAGAGGAGGCTCAGGGCTGACCTCATTGCTGTCTACAACTCCCTGAAGGGAGGCTGTAGCCAGGTGGGGTTGGGCTCTGCTGCCAGGCAGCCAGCACCAGAAGAAGGGGACACAGCCTGAAGTTGTGCCAGGGCAGCTCTAGGCTGGATGTCAGGAGGAAGTTGTTGTCAGAGAGAGTGATTGGAATTGGAATGGGCTGCCCAGGGAGGTGGTGGAGTCTCTGTGCCTGGAGGTGTTGAAGCAAAGCCTGGCTGAGGCACTTAGTGCCATGGTCTGGTTGACTGGCTAGGGTTGGGTGCTAGGTTGGACTGGATGATCTTGGAGGTCTCTTCCAACCTGGTTGATTCTATGATTCTGTGATTCTCTCTGGATCCCCTTGGCTTAGGATGCAGCTAATAGGGTTGATGACAAGAAGGAAGGAGTTAAATGGGGCATTGGAAAGGGATAAAGAAGGGGTGGAAGCTGCCTTGCACGCTGCTGTGTACATCATCGGATCCTTTTGGTCACACCTTAAAGCCTGAAGATGTCAGGAGGGCCAGCCCTTCTGTGCTGAAGCCTTTAACTCTCAACACCAAAGCTGTCTGTGCATCTTTAAAATGCTCTCTGCTCTGGAGCAGCCTCTACCCCAACAGCTACGGAGACAAAGGCAGCACGACAGAACTTGGCATCAGAGTCAGTGCAGCGGCAAAATGCTGCAACGTTACTCCAGGACTGGATTCCTGCTGCTTTTAGGGTCTGCATGTGCCTGTTTAACACCAGAATATTTCACCTTTACAAATTATTCCATACAGTGAAGCAAGCATGAGAGGGAGCCAAGCATGTGGCTGCATTTTCTCTTTTTTCTTGTCTTCACCTTCTTTTCATTCTCTGTGACTGTTATAGAATCACAGAATCAACCAGGTTGGAAGAGACCTCCAAGATCATCCAGTCCAACCTAGCTCCCAGCCCTATCCAGTCAACCAGACCATGGCACTAAGTGCCTCATCCAGGCTTTTCTTGAAGACCCCCAGGGACAGTGCCTCCACCACCTCCCTGGGCAGCCCATTCCAATGCCAATCACTCTCTCTGTGAAGAACTTCCTCCTAACATCCAGCCTAGACCTACCCTGGCACAACTTGAGACTGTGTCCCCTTGTTCTATTGCTGGTTGCCTGGCAGAAGAGGCCACCCCCCACCTGGCTACAATGCCCCTTCAGGTAGTTGTAGACAGTAACAAGATCAGCCCTGAGCCTCCTCTTCTCCAGGCTAAACAGGCCCAGCTCCCTCAACCTTTCCTCATAGGATTTGTGCTCCAGGCCCCTCACCAGCTTTGTTGCCCTTCTCTGGACACCTTCCAGCACCTCAACATCCTTCTTGAATTGAGGGGCCCAGAACTGGACACAGCACTCAAGGTGTGGCCTGGCCAGTGCTGAGTACAGGGGCAGAATAACCTCCCTTGTCCTACTGGCCACACTGTTCCTGATGCAGGCCAGGATGCCATTGGCTCTCTTGGCCACCTGGGCACACTGCTGGCTCATCTTCAGCCTACTGTCTACCAGTACCCCCAGGTCCCTTTCCTCCTGGCTGCTCTCCAGCCACTCTGTCCCCAGCCTGTAGTGCTGCTTGGGGTTGTTGTGGCCAAAGTGCAGAACCCTGCACTTGGCCTTGTTAAATCTCATCTCATTGGCCTCTGCCCACCCATCCAGCCTGGCCAGGTCCCTCTGCAGGGCTGTCGTACCTTCCAACAGCTCCACAGCTGCTCCTAGCTTGGTGTCATCTGCAAACTTACTGATGCTGGACTCAATGCCCTCGTCCAGGTCATCAATAAAGATATTGAACAGGACTGGGCCCAGCACTGATCCCTGGGGAATACCACTAGTACCAGCTGCCAACTGGATGTGGCACCATTCACCACCACTCTCTGAGCTCTGCCATCCAGCCAGTTCTTGATCCAGCACAGAGTGAATCTGTCCAAACCATGAGCTGCCAGCTTGGCTAGGAGCTTCTTGTGGCAGACAGTGTCAAAGGCCTTGCTGAAGTCCAAGTAGACTACATCCACAGCCTGCCCCACATTCACCAGGCAGTAACCTGATCATAAAAGGAGATCAGGTTGGTGAGGTGTCTTAGTCCATATGTGTCCATGTGTTGACATCCACATCACTGCAAGCTACACCCTCCTCCCTATAAAGTTCCAGTGCTTGTGTGTCTGTGCTTCCTCTCTTCTCATGCTTTAAAATGCTTTGGTGGGGAGGTTTTGCTGTGCAAAATCATTTGATCATTGTACAGAATGCATAGCATTTGTGAGCAAAGCCAGGCTTGCCTCCCAGAGTTGCTATAACTTGATGCTGTACCGCAAGAAGTGAATGAGTCCCCAGGAAGAGAAGGAGCAAGCTGTAGTCACCAAGGTCATGAATTTGGCTGTGGCTTATGGGTATTATATAGAAACAAAAAAAAACCCAAACAAAAAACATCTGTGTTAAAGTTTGCTGGAACAGAAAGGACCACGGGGCACTGGGACATCAATAAGTCAGTTTTGAGGGACATGAGAAGCTTATAAAGAGGAAGGAAAAGGAGAAGAAGGGCAACAAAGCTGGTGAAGACCCAAGAGGAGAAGTCTTGTGAGGAACAACTGGGATTGTTTAGCCTGGAGTCTGATGGGAAACTTTATTGCACTCTACAACTCCCTGGAAAGGAGTCTGCAGTGAGGTGAAGTCAGTCTCTTCCCCCAAGGACCAACAACAGCTTTAAGTTGCACCAGGGGAAGTTTAGGTTGGACATGAGGAATGACTTCTCCCTCAAAGGGTTGTCACAGCCTGGAACAGGCTGCCCAGTGCAGTGCTGGAATCCCCATCCCTGGAGGGATTTAAAAGTAGGGATGCTGAGGGCCATGGTTTAGTGGTGGACGTGGCAACGTTAGCTTAGCAGTTGGACTCAGTGATCTTGGAGGTCTTTTCCAACCTTACTGATTCTATGATTCTAAGGTAACTCTTGGGTACAAGGTGAGAGAAGAGATGAGGAGCAGAGTTCACTGCTTGTTCTTACATGTCTGAAATAGCTCCCTGAGCCCTATGGGATCAATCAACAAAGCTACTGCAGCTTTCAAATAGGAGCTGGTGGCTTTTCCCCAAGTTTACCAGTGCAGCCACAATATTCACCTCCTGGACAGTCCCAACTGCTCTTCCCCACTGTCCTTGCCTGTATCTGTAGAGGAAGCAGATGCTTCTCTCCCTTATCTAACTGATGATTGCTTCTTTAATTTTCTTGAAACCAAACTCTCTTCTTAGTGATAAGGCATGACAGAGCTCCCTGCTGTGCTCCACAGGCAGTGCTCCTCGCTCCAGAAAGCAGTGCCTGGCTCCTTTCTGTGCCAGAGGAAGCTCCTTGCATGTAAAAGCAATTGATAAGCAGGGAAGTGATGGCAGAGCTGTATTCAGAACCAACATCTACAATTTAGGGGTTGGAAGTGGCCTCTGGAGATCATCTAGTCCAAATGTCCAGACAGAACAGGTTGCACAGGATTGAGTCCAGGCAGGTTTTGAAAGTCCAGAGAAGAGAACTCCACAACCTCACTGAGCTTGAGTGCTTCAGCACCCTCGAAATAAGGAGGATTTTTCCTTATGCTTTCTCATTGTCCTGGCTGCTTGATCCTAGGAATCAGTACTGTTTAACTACCACTGCCTAGAAAATAGCTATTTTTCCTTCTGATAGTGGGAGGATGCCATTTTAGACAGCATGAGGAAATCTGAGGGAAAAGCAGCAGACTGAAGTCACTTCCAGGCATTTACAGCCTTAAAATCTGCATTGGCCCTACAAGGAAACATGAGGAATATGAGCTCAACAGGAGCTGCCAGTGTGCACCTGCACTTCCAACAGGCAGCAGTTGTGCCAGGGTAGGTATAAGTTGTGCCAGGGTAGGTATAGGCTGGATGTTAGGAAGAAGTTCTTCACAGAGAGAGTGATTGGCATTGGAATGGGCTGCCCAGGGAGGTGGTGGAGGCACCGTCCCTGGGGGTCTTCAAGAAAAGACTGGATGAGGCACTTAGTGCCATGGTCTGGTTGACTGGCTAGGGCTGGGTGATAGGTTGGACTGGGTGATCTTGGAGGTCTCTTCCAACCTGGTTGATTCTATGACTATGACTAAAAGAGGGCATTCTGACCCTCTGCTCCACTCTGGTGAGACCCCACCTGAAGTACTGTGCCCAGCTCTGGAGCCCCCAACACAAGAAGGACATGGACCTATTGGAGCAGGTTCAGAGAAGCCCCACAAAGACAATCAGAGAGCTGGAGCACCTCTCCTGTAAAGCCAGACTGAGAGAGTTGGGGTTGTTCAGCCTAGAGAAGTGAAGACTGAAGAAATCTTAGAGCAGCCTTCCAGCACGTGAGGGGGGCTTACAGGATAGCTGAAGATGGACTTTGTGCAAAGGTATATAGTGACAAGATGAGAGGTAGTGTCTTCAGACTGGAAGAAGATATATGTACATCAGACATTAGCAAGAAATTCTTCACCAGGAGGTGGTGAGACACTAACAAGTTGCACAGAGGAGCTGTGGATTCTGCAACCCTGGAAGTGTGCAAGGGCAGGTGGGGTGGAGCCTTGAGCAGCTTGGTCTAGCAGGAGGTGTCCCTACCTGGGACAGGAGAGTTGAACTAGATGATATTCAAGGTCTCTTTGAACCCAAACTAATCTATGATTCTGTGATTTTCCTTTTCCTGAAACTGGAGGTGCTCAAGCAAAGACTGGATGAGGTACTTAGTGCCATGGTCTAGTTGATTGGGCAGGGCTGGACTGGATGATCTTGGTTGGATAGGTTGGACTGGATGATCTTGGAGGTCTCTTCCAGCCTGGTTGATTCTATGATTCTGTGAAAGTCATTTCAGGAGGGCCAATGTAATACTCAGGGTCAGGGTTCTGATACTGATAAGCTCAGCTCTGGGTTTGATGGGGTTTTATTTGGGCTAAATGACCATAAGGAAGGACCTAAGGGCATCTTGCTGATATCCCAGAGGGAAGCTGAGGCACAGAGACAAAGAAGCTGTACCTGGCCTCTAAGGCATGCCCTTGTAGATCTCCTTAGGAGCTGAGAGCAATGCTGTTTTCATCTATTCCCAGACTTAGTAGCAGCAGAAAGAAGGCAAATCTGGTGAAGCTCTTCTTAGGCTTCCCAGGTAACACTTTCAGATCACAATAGTTTAGCAAAGTCTTCAGGTTTCCTGGATGCTTATCAGAATTGATCTCTGAGGGAGTTTTTTGAGGCTTGTGTAGGGAAGGGAAGTGACTTCTGTTCTCCCTTTGAAAGCTTCAAGTATTTTGAGCAGGGAGGTTGGCTCTGATGTGGAAGGGCTGATCAAGGCTTTGATCTCCTGAGCTGCCCAGAGTGGGGGGCAGGTGGAGAACGCTGCCTTATCTCTGCAGCAGGGGACAGCCCCATCTTTTCCTGTGAGAGACAAGAGCTAACAAGGAGCAAGAAAAGCTCTTTTCTGGAAACTATAGCAGCTGTAAGCTAGATCATTCTTCACGATAAGGCTTATTTTCTTCTGGCTCTGAATGCAGGTGGCAAAGCAAATTGGTTTGAAAACACCAGTAATAATTAGGTTGCCTTTTATCAGCCATTTATGAAAGAGATTGTTTTTAATTATGCCTCATTTATGTGAACTCTGTAACTTCTAACACATGCTGGGCCTTAATTCCAAACCCATACTGTGGGTTGTGGGAGGTGGTTGTGGTAGTCTGTATTCATCCCAACCATGGGTTTGTCAGTGATGTATTCATGGAAGCCTTCCTTACCCCTTGGTTTTGTTTGGCTTTTTAATTGACTAGTGACAGAAAATTAAGTAGATCACTCACTACTAAAAGTCTTGGGACAAGCTAAGCTTTGAGGAGTATGATATTGGTCACTGCAAAGCTGTTAACTTGGAGAACATGGGCATGGTGTTCCTCTTGGTGTTGCCTTCACCCAGGCAACAGCAGTAGAGACCTTGGGTTGGTCTCTTCTGCCAGGCAAGAAGCAATAGAACAAGGGGACACAGTCTCAAGTTGTGCCAGGGGAGGTCTAGGCTGGGTGTTAGGAGGAAGTTGTTGTCAGAGAGAGTGATTGGCATTGGAATGGGCTGCCCAGGGAGGTGGTGGAGTCGCCATCCCTGGAGGTGTTAAAGCAAAGCCTGGCTGAGGCACTTAGTGTCATGGTCTGGTTGATTGGGTAGGGCTGGCCTGGATGAGTTTGGAGGTCTCTTCCAACCTGGTTGATTCTGTGACTCAGCTCTTCTGGGTGGAACAGTGAGTTGCTGTGAGGCATGGACCAAGTGAAGCTGGATTCAGCCAAGGATTCCAGCAGTTAGGATCCTACATGCAGAACGAAGGTCCTCAGAAATCCAAGAGGGGTTGTATCTTGGTTCAACATCAGCTGGCTCTGCCATGTCAAGTGGGAAGGCATTTATTTATTGCTTGTTGAGATGAGATGTGTGTGGTGAAAATACCTTTCCCCTTTACTTGACCACATTGAGGGTAATATCATGACCCAATTCTCTGGTATTTGAGCCAATAGAAAGAGCTTTTCTGATGAGCTGTCCTTATAGAATAATGAAATGAAATGCTGATTAGGGAGTTGTTGTGTGGATTTGAAAGCTCTTTTCTTCTAACATTACTTAAAAGAGCTATTATCTCTAGAGAATAGATTTGAGGCTTGTCTTCAGCTGTCTTCATTTCATCCAAGACTCATCAGAACTCTTCCCAGCGAGGTCTCAGCTTTTACATCTTGGAGATTCTCAGGAAGCTTCCATTTTGGAATAAACCTGGAAGCCAACAGTGAGTTTGTGTGTCTGAATGCTCTTTATGATTGCTGCTCCCAGCCATGGAAACATTAATAAATCCTCTGTCCTCTTCCCATCAAAAAAAATAACTTACCTGCAAACTTGATGGCTTCTTGGCTCTGCTTATATACCAGGTTTATATACCAGCTCTTTTAGTAGCTCTTCTCTCAGTTTATAGTCTGACACCAATTCCCTCCTCCATTAGTGGAGATATAATGTTCATTTTGATGCTTCCTGCCTCCAGTTAGGAATGCCTGTGATAAAGCTCTTGTAGGGTGGGACACAGCAGCTTTTGACTGCTGAACACCCTCACTGAGCATTGGGATTGTAGTGCATTCCAAACACTGAGGCATGTCCATTTTAACACAGGTTTAAATAATCACACCTGCTCTGCCAGGCATTTTCTTTTGCTGCTGCAGTGGAAATCCTGTTTGACAGATACTGAGTAGAAAGAGAAGGAACCTGCTGAAGAAGTAATTGCACAGCAGTAGTGAGGATTTGTAGTGGTGAAAGTCCCTGTTAATTAAAGCAGCTGGGCTAGCAGCCAAAGAGCAAAAGTCTGGGAAGATAAACTCTGCCTCACTTAGAGAACAGAAAGAAGATAGTTCCAATAATCCCCTGGGATTGCATCCCTTGTGCTTCCAGCCCTTTCTTCTTCACGGGAGATGCTCTGACTCTCTGTTGTGTGTGTCTCTGATTTCTATTATCTGAGATGGACATTGCTGTATTTGCTTCCCATTGATGCTGCTGACTCGTACTGCAGAGCAGCTGATGGCTTGGCAAGAAGAGAATCCCTCCAGGGTGCTCCTGAACTGCCTTGCTGACTTTTACATGCTCTGTGTCTTGCAGATGAGATGTGACAGCCTTTCCCAGATCCATCCCTGAGCTCTCAGCCCATTTGCTGCCAGACTTCTCAGCACAGAGCAGGGGACTAGCAGTGTGTCTTTTCCAATGAAATCTGAAGTGCCTGAATGAGCTGGTGGAGTCTTAAGAGTGAAGGGCTGAGGGAAATCTGGACCTCAATATTTCAGAAGTTTGCTTTATTTTGTTTCAATAAGGTCATGGAATTACAGTTTGTGCCTCTTCTTTAGACTCTAGTGTGGCTGTTCCTGGCTCCCATATTGATTCTTGCAAGGAGGACAAGGTACAGGGGTTGTACCTGGCCTGATGCATCTGTGGTGGACCTTCCACTTCCATAGTGCAGCTGGGGAAGCGAGGCAGGGACACTACTTACTCTAGCCAAAATAAGGTCAGACTGTGACAGCTTAGCTCCTATGTGAGCTGGTTAAGTTCTTCTTCATCTCTACAGCTTGTATCACACAGAACTCCTGGGGTTGTTTCAAGTACAGGAACAGGATAGTCCTGACTGTAGGCCCTTTCCTGGCCTGTTTTCACTGTGCTGCTCTGAATTTCACAAGCTGCTCTGAGAACAAATTAGCCCAAGCAGTGTGCAGCACTCATGGCAGTGGGTGTCAGTCCACTCTTGTGCAGCTCTGCCCTCCATGGTGCTGTGCCAGCTTCCCTATGATACCCAGAACAGATCCAGGAGATAGAATTCAGTTCAAAGGAGTGATCACTCCAGCCTGATGTGCAGCTCGGGCTCTGCCTGCCTCCAGGGACAAGTGTGGGTGCTGCAAGGATCTACAGTTCCTCTGCTGGCACAACCAATCTCTTGCTGAATCACAGGAGTCAGAGTTGGCTTCTGTCTGAAGCAGAAAGGTGGCATCTGTCTCCAGATGCACTGGTAGGGTGCACGTCTATTGAGCTCTTGTTATTTACCAGTTCAGCTCTGAAGTGTTTTTTGCTACCCACAGGCAGTTTGGATCCCCTATCCCTGAGCTCCCAGCCTTTCAGGAAGTCAAGGGAGGCAATTCTGACCCTCTGCACAGGACTGATGAGACCTCACCTGCTGAGCGAATCTAGATCTGGAGTCCTCAGCACAGGAGAGACACAGACTTGCTGAAGCAGGTCTGAAGGAGGCCACATACATGATGTGAGGGCTGCAGCCCCTCTGCTGTGAGGACAGGGTGGGAGAGTTGGGATTGTTCAGCCTGGAGATGGCTCCAGGGAGACCTTAAGAAAGCTGAGGACAGACAGGACCTGTTGTGACAGGACAAGGAGTGATGGTTTTAAATTTGAAGAGAGGAGAGTCAGACCAGCTGTAAGGAGGAAATGTTTTGTGCTGAGTGGGGAGTGACATTGTCCCAGGTTACCCATGGAGGCAGCAGATGTTTGTGGTGGTTGAGGCCCAGCTATGCAGCTGCTCACACAACTGCCCTGCCACTGCCACCCTGGTGGGGTGGGAGGGAAAACTGGGAGAAAAAGACAAAACCCTGTGGGCTGACATAAGGAGAGCTTAATGGGAGAGCACAAATTGGTGCAAACAGCCAGGCAGCCAAGGAACACAAATGAAATAGCCTGTGAAGAGAGTGCTGCAGAATACAGCAAGGACCATGATGGCCAGGTCCAGACCAGCAGCCCGACTCTGCCCAGCCACTGCACCATGCCACAGCTACCTGCTTTGTGGAGTGGGCATGACAGCAGTGTGGTGTCAGATACCCACTGGCTGCTTCTGCTGCCTGTCTTGTCTGTGGCCCTTCCCAGCTTCTTGAGAAGAAAAGAAACCAACCACAAAGTTAACCCTGCCCTAGCCAAACCCAGAACAATGTCCCACTCCTGGAAATATTCCAAGCCAGGCTGGACAGGGCTTTGAAGAACCTCATGGAGGTGAAGATGTCCCTGCTTACTGCAGCGTTTTGGACTAGATGAACTTTAAAGGTTCTTTCCAACCCAAACCATTCCAGGACTCTGCAATTCTAATGCTCCACCTTGTGAAGAGAGTTATAAGATGTTGCCTGCCCTCTTTCTGTCCCTTTCCATGTCGTTTTTTTTCAGCAGCAAGATCTGGTTAGAAATGACATTTCTCTGTTTTATCTAATATTAGCAAAATGGCTTTAGTGCAGAAAATGCAAGGCAGGTGTCCCTGTTTCATCAGCTCTTGACTTCTCCCTGGGCACACTGCTGGATCTTGTCCAGGAAAAGCTCAGGCAACCAAATAGGATGGAGACAGAGAGGCAGAGAAGGGCTGCTGTAAAGATGGGGCTGCCATAGTGGGAAGAAGCTGCTTCTTAGATGGAGTTTTGGAATGTAAGTAAAGTTTTATTGTGGATGGACTTGGGGAGGCTGAGATAAATCTGCTGGTTTTCTCCTGTGTGAAGTGATACAGGGCTGTGTTTCTCCAGCCCTGAGCTCCTGGGACTCAGCCTTACACACCCAACACTGTGATTTCAGTCAATGCTGCACTGCCAGTAGCTGGGTGAGCTTTGTTGTGTTTCCTCTGGAAACGGCAACATTCCAGTTGTATAGGACTGACCTCTGAAAGTCCTCTTGACAAACTTTTTTGTATGCAAAGATCTGTTGAGCTGTTAGCAAACATTCATAAACCTAGCAGCTGATCCCCAAGATGAGGAAGGGATAGAATCATAGAACCAGGTTGGAAGAGACCTCCAAGCTCATCCAGTCCAACCTAGCACCCAGCCCTGGCCAATCAACCAGATAGTGCCTCAGCCAGGCTTTGCTTCAGCACCTCCAGGCACGGTGACTCCACCACCTCCCTGGGCAGCCCATTCCTGTACTCTACACTGGTCAGGCCACACCTTGAGTGCTGTGTCCAGTTCTGGGCTCCTCAATTCAAGAGAGATGTTGAGGTGCTGGAAGGTATCCAGAGAAGGGCAATGAAGCTGGTGAGGGGCCTGGAGCACAGCCCTGTGAGGAGAGGCTGAGGGAGCTGGGGGTGTGCAGCCTGCAGAAGAGGAGGCTCAGGGCAGAGCTCATTGCTGTCTGCAACTCCCTGAAGGGAGGCTGTAGCCAGGTGGGGTTGGGCTCTTCTGCCAGCCAAGCAGCAGTAAAACAAGGGGACACAGTCTCAAGATGTGGCAGGGGAGGTCTAGACTGGATGTTAGGAGGAAGTTGTTGTCAGAGAGAGTGATTGGCATTGGAATGGGCTGCCCAGGGAGGTGGTGGAGTCTGTGACTGGAGGTGTTGAAGCAAAGCCTGGCTGAGGCACTTAGTGCCATGGTCTGGTTGATTGTTGAGGGCTGGGTGCTAGGTTGGACTGGCTGAGCTTGGAGCTCTCTTCCAACCTGGCTGATTCTATGATTCTATGAGGTGTTTAAAGAGAGACAGAGTGTTTGCACGTAGTATGTGCATGGCCACAGCCTCACTTTAAATAGAAAAGAAAAGGATTTCCACTGATAACCTTCCTGTGTGGTTTCACACCCAGTGGGAGATAATTTATGCTTGGTTTTATGTTGCATTATTTAATTATGCATACTTTAAAAGTGCATCTGTTTTGCCCATTTACATGTGGCATCGGCTGCCTTCGGATGGCTTTGTAGCTAAATCCCCTTGCTGCGAAACTCTTTTGGTACCTCTGGAGATGAGCCTTAAAATAGTCTATAAATCCTTTTCATTTGACTCTTGAGTCTTTAAGTTTTGTGGTAGCAAAGCTCAGAAGTCTGAGAGTTGAAGGTGTAGAGGAGGAGGCTGTAGCTGCTTCAAGGTGAAGAGGAAGCGGCGGGGAAGTGGGCGCAGAATCATTAATGCATGAGAAAGGGGAGAAGGGAAACTTCCCAATCCATCTTTACAAGCAGAGATTAAAGGGAAAACAAGAAGGTGAAGAATTGCCAGGGGAAAACCAGGGTGAGAGGCAAGGATGTCTCAGCAGAAAAGAGATGAAGAAACATCCTGCTGAGAGTGTTTCTGAGGAAGTGGGTTTGGGTGGGTGTTCACATGAACAGCTTTTTGATGCCAGTGCCGTCACAGCAAGCAAGAGAGCAGGTGCCAGGGAATGCACACAGGGTAGGTGAGAACCGATGTGGAAGGGCAGTGAGAAAGAGCACCAACAGACAAGTGCAAGTCCTGCACGTTCCTGCCCTTGCCTGGCTATGGCAGATGCTGGCGTAGCACCACCCAGAGCCAAGCACCACTTGGCCTGGGCCTCACCCAGACTAGCTGGATCCAGCCAGCCAGGCACAAGAAGGCTGTTCCCTGGGGAGAGACCAGTCAAGAAAGGAGCACATCCACTGGGAGCCACACCCTGCAGCCTGAATCTCTATCCACAACAGCTGTGGCCAGGGTAGGTGGGGCTCGTTTAGGAGCTGTGGTCCATATCTGTGCCTGTTTATCAGTACCTTCTGGATTTGAGTGTGTTAACCCTAGCATAACAGCAGCAGGCTGTTGTTTTAGCAAACACAGCCCTGGGAGGAGGGGCTGAGGGAGCTGGGGGTGTGCAGCCTGCAGAAGAGGAGGCTCAGGGCAGACCTCATTGCTGTCTACAACTACCTGAAGGGAGGCTGTAGCCGGGTGGGGTTGGTCTCTTCTGCCAGGCAAGCAGCAAGAGAAGAAAGGGACAGAGTGTCAAGTTGTGCTGGGGGAGATCTAGGCTGGATGTTAGGAGGAAGTTGTTGTCAGAGAGAGTAATTGGCATTGGAATGGGCTGCCCAGGGAGGTGGTGGAGTCTCTGTGCCTGGAGGTGTTGAAGCCAAGCCTGGCTGAGGCACTTAGTGCCATGGTCTGGTTGCTTGGCCAGGGCTGGGTGCTAGGTTGGACTGGCTGAGCTTGGAGGTCTCTTCCAACCTGGCTGATTCTGTGATTCTATGGAAGAGCTGCTGTCTGCATCCATGATTTTGTCTTTGCATCTGAAGGTCTCTAAGCATTAATTATCATGAACTCTCACCATCAAAAGAACATCCATTTCTTTACAAAATGCCAATCTGCTGAGGTCTGCCAGCGCTGGTGGCGTTTCTGGAGGGAGCTTTGACACCATGCTTGAGTGTGTGTCAAAGTGCAGAGCTGCAATTCCCACTGCATTTGCAGCTCATCAGGAACTGTCAGAAATGCCCTGTAGACCTCTGTTGTGCTGGACTCATTTTGTCAAGTTTTGGGGCCAGGCTGAGAATGAGAGAGTTATTGGGAGGAGGAAAGGCATCATCCCAGGGGTTTGATTGTGGTGGAGAAACCAAGCACAGCCTGCACAGCCCTGGCAGCCTGGTGGTGTGCTTGGAGGAGCAGTTTGTTGTGTGGGGTGAGGGCAGTTCTTTTCTTCCTCGTGAAATGAATTGCTGGCTGAGCACAAGGCCTGGGGCTGTGTTTCTCAGGGCGGTTTTGACTTTGGAAAGCAGAATGCTGGCCGTGAGGACCTGGGTGAATTTCTGTCCTCTGCAAATGAGGAAGGTTTTCTCACAATAGGAGTTGAGATTGGCAGGAGGAAATAGTCCTGTGTGGGCAGAGCAGGACCCCAGGGCTGCTGAGTTTGATGCTGCACTTTCAGGAGGCAATTGGCAGTCTTCAATAAGCACCAGTGTTGTTGTCCTTGGTAAGAGTAGTCAAATAGGTCTGAAGTCTGGGCTGAGAGCCACGGTGATTTTGGCACCTTTGTTGGAGCATTTTGGCTTGCCCAGGAGCAGGTAGTGATAAACCACTGTGAAAATCAAGGAAGAAAACACTGCAGGCTTGGTCAGACCCACATGGCTCACACATACAGCATATAAATGGGAATAGGTAGAGGGCTGCAAAGACTTTTTCAGCAGGCATCTGTAGTGATGGCAGTTCTTCATCTTCTCCTTGGCACCTGCCTTGGTAGAAAGCTTGGCTCCTTCCCGTGCAGCCGACGTGCCCATGTGGTGCCTGCCTTGGGACCGGCCTCTCTTTTCAGCTCCCTGGCATGTGAAATGAGGGAAGGATAACACACAGCATGAGAGAAATCAGGATCAATCATCTTTAAGAGGTTGAACCCCAGGTGTGTAGTTTCCATATGGAGCCTCTTGCAGTGCCACAATCCCTGCCACAGCCAGGCTGTTTACAGCATGCTGCATCCCCTTCTGACACACCAAACTCCTTCCTTGATTTCCAGCTGGTCACTACAAACCCCTCCTGACAGCTGCGCTCCCAAAGGGTTACACATCACCAAGGATGCTGCTGGGTTTGTGTGTCAAGGCAGACATGGCTGCATTTGCAGAGAAGCAAGTGCCAGTCTGATCTAACACCTTAGTTTCAGAGGTGTGATGGTTTGGGTGTTACCTGGCCCCCCACACTTGAGAAAATCACCCAGACGAGACTCAGCTGAGCTGGAAATTAAAAAGGAGCTTTATTTACAGCTTAGCAAGCAGATATTTACAGTGTCTTCAGCTATAGACAGAAACAGAGAAAAAGTAATACAGAAAGCAGAGTCCCCAGCAGGGGCTCCCAACCACCCTCCCACCTCCTTTCCACCCCTCTGCCTTATCCCAGACTTTGCCTCACGTTCAAGGTGAGCTTGGAGAATCGGCCAGGGGGGTTAGGAAGCAGAAGGATTAGTTACACAGACAGCAGGTTAGAGAGAGAAAGGAGGCAGCCAAAGCCAAACTCTTACCTATGTTTGTGTTCATGTTTTTATCCATCTCAGCAAGCCTATGAGTGCAGTAGACTGGATGAGCTTGGAGGTCTCTTCCAACCAGGTTGATTCTATTATTCTATTCAATGATTCCATGAAACTGGAATCTGGGAGGTTGTCTGAACACAAGGAGAAATTATTTTCCCTGTGAGGGTGTTGGAGCCTTTGACCCAGCAGCCCAGATTGGTTGTGGAGTCTCCTTCTCTGGAGGGATTGCAAACCCAGCTGTCCACTGTGCAACCTTCTCTGGGCATCTCTGGTTTAGCAGTGGGGGTTGGGCTATGTGATCCCCAGAGATCCTTTCCAACCCCAACCATTTAGTGATTCTGTGATCTCCCAGCAGATCTCTAACAGAGCTCTCTCTGACCTCTGTTAAGTCTAATTTGGCTGGTTTTTAGTTGGGGCTGCATGTGCTGCAATCTTGTGGCTTTTAAGTTCTCATAGGGAATAAAAAAGATGGGGACAAACCTTTTAGCAGGGCCTTTTGCAACAGGACAGGGGCTCATGCTTTTAAACTACAAGAATGGAGATTCAGACAAAAAATGAGGAGGGAATGTTTTAAACTGAGCATGGGAAGACACTGACCCTGGTTGCCCAGAGTGGTCGTAGGTGCCCCATTCCTAGAAGCACTGCAGGTCAGGTTGGATGGGGCTCTGAGCAACCTGATCCAGTTAAAGATGCCTCTGCTCACTGCAGGTCAGTTGGACAAGATGACCTTTGAGGGGCACTTCCAAGTCAGTGCATTCTGTGATTCTTTGAGGTCCTAGGCAGATCTCACCCTTGAGGTCAGTCCTGTTTATGTTAGGCTATGCTGAGTTTCACAAGAGGGGCTTTGCTCTGGTCCAGTGCATCAGTCCTTGGGGCAGCAGCAAGCAAAAGGACACAACCCTGGAGCCTCTGGCTAAAGAGATTCCCTGCAAAGCAGGAGACTTGCTTCACTGAATCTTATTAATAAAACAGAGTTGGTGCCAGGAAGAGGGATTGGCAGTGCTGTAAATCTGCATCCTCCCTTGAGGACTGCACTGGCAGCAGCACTCAGCTCTTTCCTTCCAAGTGTAGATCGAGGTCAGCTTATCAGGCAGAAGAGGCAGATGTGTTTGGCTCCCCTGTCCTTGGTGCCATAATTCTCAGCTATATGGTGAAGGAGGTGCTTGAAGGTGTCCAGAGAAGGGCAGCAAGGCTGGGGAGGGGGCTGGAGCACAGCCCTGTGGGGAGAGGCTGAGGGAGCTGAGGGTGTGCAGCCTGCAGAAGAGGAGGCTCAGGGCAGACCTCATTGCTGTCTACAGCTACTTGAAGGGCAGCTGTAACCAGGTGGGGGTTGGGCTCTGCTGCCAGGCACCCACAGACAGAAAAAGAGGGGACAGCCTCAAGCTGTGCCAGGGCAGGTTCAGGCTGGATGTTAGGAAGTTCTTCCCAGCAAGAGTGATTGGCATTGGAATGGGCTGCTCAGGGATGTGGTGGAGTGCCCATCCCTGGAGATGTTTAAGAGGAGGCTGGATGAGGCCCTTAGTGCCATGGGTTAGTTAATTAGAAGGTGATAGGTTGGACTCAATGATCTCAGAGGTCTTTTCCAGCCTGCTTCATTCTGTGATGTTCTGTGAGAGCTCGTGGCATCCCCATCCCCACTCTGCCTGTGGTGCTATAGTTCCACTTGGATTGCATTGAGGGACTTAGGGAATTGTTGAAATGGATCCCAGATTTGTCTCCCCAAATTATCCAGCTGTCTTCTGGCTTTTTTCTCCAAAACACCTGATGTGAGCAGCGAGGTTACTGCTTCCTTGCAGACTTTGCTCTTTGCCCAGAAATCACAGTCACAGAATGCTTAAGGGTTAGAAGTGACCTCTGAGGATCAATCCAGTTCACCAGGCTGACCTGCCAAAACCTCTCCAAGGCTGTAGACATGCTTCATGTTTGCACCATCAAATTATACATGAAACTGAAGTGGAAAGCTTCAGTGTACAGCCTCACTAGCCAGGGGAGTGATGGAGGATACTGATTTCAGTGCTTTTTTGTGTTCCTCTATAAAAACATGCCATGAAGTGCTGGTTTAGGGCATTTCTTCTGGGGAGATTCATGATTTATGCTCTTCTTTAGGTCTCTCTAACATTTTTTTAAGATCACCAATGTAGCTTTGAACAACACTAACAGCAAGTGGACCTCTGTGGAGTTGTGGGGGGTTTGTGCTCCTTGGGTCAGAAAACCTCACCCTGGGGAACTGGATCACAGAATGTCAGGGGCTGGAAGGGACCTCCAAAGCTCATCCAGTCCAACCCCCTTGCTAGAGCAGCATCACCTAGAGCAGGTCACACAGGAACACATCCAGGCAGGTCTTGAATATCTCCAGAGAGGGAGACTCCACAGCCTCCCTGGGCAGCCTGTTCCAGTGCTCTGTCACCCTCACAGGGAAAAAATTCCTCCATGTTTACATGACACTTCCTATGCCTCAGCTTCCACCCATTGCCCCTTCTGCTGTCACTGGGCATCACCCAGCAGAGCCTGGCTCCAGCCTCTTGGCACTCACCTGCACATCTTTATAAACATGGCTGAGGTCACCTCTCAGTCTCCTCTTCTCCAAGCAGCACAGCCCCAGCTCCCTCAGGCTCTCCTCACTAGACAGATGTTCCATTCCCTTCAGCATCTTTGTGGCTCTGTGCTGGACTCTCTCAAGCAGTTCTGTGACCTTGAACTGGGGGGCCCAGAATTTGACACATTACTCCAGATGTAGCCTTGCCAGGGCAGATTTGAGGGGGAGGAGAACCTCTCTCAACCTACTACCCACAGCCCTTCTAATCCACCCCACAATGGCATTGGCCCTCCTGGCCACAAGAGCACACTGCTGGCTCCTGGTCCACTAGGACCCAATCAGCTTGAGTCGATGTGCTGAAAAGAGCAGAAGCTTCTCATGCAGCATGTCAGGTGCTCAGGGGCACTTCAGGTTCTTGCAGTTTGTCTCAAAAGTTTACAGACTGTTTAGGAGTTGACAATTTAGAGCTGGAGGCCATTTAGCTGATGGCAAAGTGTTTTAAAAGAAAGTATTCCCAAGGAAAAGCCCAAAATAAGACAGCTGGAAATACACCACCTGTGATAGTTTGGAGTCTGGAGCAGCTGGAATTCGTGGGGAGGTCCTAGCAGTGTATTTGGAGCCTTAATATTTGCTGGAAGGGAAGGTGTTTATTCTAGTAAATGAGTTTGTGGTGTTTCTCACTGGCTGGTTTTGTGTCCTCCTCACTATTTTTGTCTCCTTGGGTGAGGAAAACTGCTGACTCTCCCTTTTGCCAGAGTGCAGCATTTCCTTTTTGCTGAGGGAACAAAATAGTTGGGTTTTGATAGAGCTCTTGGCTGAAGACTGCCGAGAAACAAGACTGTGGCAAAATTGGTCATTAAAATGATGGAAGGGCAGGAGAGACAGCCCTGAGTGAGAGACTGAGACCTCAGTCTGTTTGAAAAAGAACCCAGAGAGAGTTTGGTTATGGCTCCTGTGTACTCTTCTGGAGTGGAAGAGGACCATCAAGGAGCAGCAGCTGGGAACTGAGGGCAGATAATTCACAACAAGAAGTGAATGACTAACTTTGGAGAGTTAGCATCTCAGAGGAAATCACACTCTTGATGTCTTCATCACCTTTCTGGCTTCTGCCAGCCACAGGCCAGGTCTGAGGCCATAGAATGATAGAATCAACCAGATTGGAAGAGACCTCCAAGCTCATCCAGTCCAACCTAGCACCCAGCCCTGGCCAGTCAACCAGACCATGGCACTAAGTGCCTCAGCCAGGCTCTGCTTCAACACCTTCAGGCACAGCATCTCCACCACCTCCCTGGGCAGCCCATTCCAATGCCAATCACTCTCTCTGGGAAGGGAAGAACTTCCTCCTAACATCCAGCCTAGACCACAACTTGAGACTGTGTCCTCTTGTTCTGTTGCTGCTTGCCTGGCAGAAGAGACAACCGAGAGAGAGTTTGGTTATGGCACCTGTGTGCTTTTCTGGAGTGGAAGAGGACCATCAAGGAGCAGCAGCTGGGAACTGAGGGCAGATAATTCACAACGAGTTGTGAATTACTAACTTTGGAGAGTTAAGATCTCAGAGGAAATCACAGTCTTGATTCTTCATTGCCTTTCTGGCTTCTGCCAGCCACAGCTCAGGTCTGAGATGGGGTCCCTGTGACTTGGATCACACAGGAAGTTAAGTGCCTTGAAATCCCTTTTGGCTTAGCTTACTGCTGTCCACTCCACCAGCTCTGCCACTGTTGGGTTGTTTGACCTCTGAGAAGCCAAAGCCCAGATCTGGCCCTGAATTCTCTTAAATCTTTAAATGGGTCACACAAAGCCCCACAGTTGACAGTGTCCTGCCGGAGGTGTTCAGGGCACCCACCAAGGTCTGCTTTGCTGCACTGTGCAGTGTTCTTGGTTTTGTCAATGTATCAGTTTGCCAAAGTGATCTTCCAGTCCAAAACCATCTCTGAGCCAGCAGACCTGGTTTTCCTGGTGCTGCTGCAAGAGCACTTGGCTTTGCTAAAGTCAGTTAGGCACAGCCATGGCAATGCAGAAGAAGACTGAAATTCTTCTTGTTGTAAATGTAAAGCAGGGTCACTCAGAACAGATTGTCCAGGATTGTGTCCAGGTGGGTTTGGAATCTCTCTAGAAGAGACTCCACGACCTCTGTGGGCAGCCTGGTCCAGGGCTTCGGCACCCTCACAGGAAAGAGGTTTCTCCTCGTGTTCAGGTGCAGCCTCCTGTGTTCTAGTTTGTGTCCATTGCCACTTGTCCTGCTGCTGGTCACCACTGAAAGGAGTCTCTCTTGACACCCAAATCCTTTAGATCTTGATGAGCTTTGTCAAGATCCTCTCTCAGTCTTCTCTTTCTGGGCTAAGCAGCCTCAGGTCTCAGCTTTTCCCCATGCTTCAGTCCCCTCAGCATCTCTGTAGTCTCTGCTGGGTTCTCTCCAGTAATTCCTTGACTTCTTGAAGTTTGTGTTGGCCTCCTCCTGTCCAGGTCTTCCTTGGCCTCTTGGGCCACTGCCTAAGAGCCATACTGTGGCAAATCTCCATTGGTTTTGATTCCTGTCTTCCCAGCTGCCTCCCCTCAATCAGTGGGGAGTTGCCTCCTCTCCCACTTCCCTTTTTGCTGCTGTTATTCCTTCAACCTCTCTTTTCCAGCAGTTCCCAGGTAGAGAAGATGTCACTGGGTGCATCTCCAGGGCCACATTAGTTCTGAAAGTGGATACAAACGCCCTGCTGATTTTTATCATGCTTCTCTACCATGGGAGGGAGAGGAGAAAGAAATTCCTGCTCTGGCATTTTGCTTTCTCTTGCGGGCATTAATTGCATGACAGCCCTCCTGGAGTGGGAATGCTGCCAGCTCAGCTCTGACCCTGCTCTACCACAGCTTAGAGCTGCTTCATTTGCTCACCTCCCTGCAATAAATTGTTTGTGCTTTTGATGGATCTTCAATGAAATATTTTAACGTGTTCTTGTCAGCTGATCTGTTCCCCCCCGCCCCCAGTCCCCAGCAGCTATTGACAGATGAAAGCTCCAACACTGGCTTTACACAGGAGTTTAATCCTGCCAGCTGTCACGCAGATCCCCAGTACAAATATTTTCCACTCTTAATGGTTTCAGTGTGAGCTTTTTTTCTGTGATCAAATGTAATCTTATTTAATGGAGTTTTACTGCCGTGGCGCCTTACTCTGTGCGCCAGGCTGGGCTTTAGTTTCGAATCAAGAGAGGTTGTTCAGAGAGATGGCTGGAGGAGGGATTCAACAGCATGGCAAGCCCAGGGTGAGAGCAGTGACTCTTGCTCAGCCAGGGCAGGTGGGAGGTTGTAAGAGCGAGGGAGAAAGAGGCCAAGAGAGCCAATGGCATCCTGGCCTGCATCAGGAACAGTGTGGCCCAGTATGACAAGGGAGGTTAATTCTGCTCCTGTACTCAGCACTGCTCAGGCCACACCTTGAGTGCTGTGTCCAGTTCTGGGCCCCTCAATTCAAGAGAGATGTTGAGGTGCTGGAACATGTCCAGAGAAGGGCAAGGAAGCTGGTGAGGGGCCTGGAACACAAACCCTTTGAGAAGAGGCTGAGGGAGCTGGGGTTGCTTAGCCTAGAGAAGAGGAGGCTCAGGGCTGACCTCATTGCTGTCTGCAATGCCCTGAAGGGAGGCTGTAGCCAGGTAGGGGTTGGGCTCTTCTGCCAGGCAAACAGCAACAGATAGAAGGGGACAGAGTCTCAAGTTGTGTCAGGGGAGGTCTGGGCTGGATGTTAGGAGGAAGTTGTTGTCAGAGAGAGTGATTGGCATTGGAATGGGCTGCCCAGGGAGGTGGTGGAGTCTCTGTGCCTGGAGGTGTTGAAGCCAAGCCTGGCTGAGGCACTTAGTGCCATGGTCTGGTTGCTTGGCCAGGGCTGGGTGCTAGGTTGGACTGGATGAGCTTGGAGGTCTCTTCCAACCTGGCTGATTCCATGATTCTATGACATGGAAGGGGCAGTCAGGAAGAGGGGGAAATGCAGTCAGATTTTGCACTCGTATGGCTGGGGTTAAGGGAAATTACCCAGTGGGAGGTTGGAAGGACTTTGAGAGAGGGAGGTGTTGCACTTGTCTCCAAGAAGGCAGTGTTGATAGTGGCAGGAACAATTCAGATCAGCAGCGCAGCAGTGCTGCCAGGGCCACTTCTTCAGGGGACACCAGCCCTGGCTGCTATTTCTCCCTCCCTCGTTATCTCAGAGCTGCCCTCAGCACACAAGAGAGTCAGCAACACAAGCACGGCTGTTGCAGCTGGTCCCTGGCACCTTAAGGACCGGGCTTGGCTTCAGCAGTCCAGGCAGGGGTGGCAGGTGGAAGGGCTGGAAGCTGACACCAGGATGAGCTGATGCTTGTTGTTTAGAGCGCGTTCTGCTCTCACAGGGGTTGGGAGGCAGTGCCAAGGCGCTGGACTGGCGCCGCTGTTAAGCACACAGCCCCTAAATCTCTTCTCTGGGCACAAGCAGGCACCGTAACGGTTGTGTGGTCGTGCCCCAGGTTGTCCGCACGGAGAAGAACAGCCTGAACAACCGGTTCCTGCCGTGGGACGAGATCGAGACGGAGGCCATCCTGTCCATCGACGACGACGCGCACCTGCGCCACGACGAGATCATGTTTGGCTTCCGGTGAGTGCGCGCAGCCTTGGCGGCTGGGGGGCTGAACGCTGGGCCCAAACGCTGGTGGTGAGTGGAGCTACACCCAGTGGGTGGCTGCTCACAAGTGGGGCTCTCCAGGGCTCAGCACGAGGGCCACTTCTCTTTATCAGGAATCTGGACAGGGATCAAAGGCACTTGCAGGGAGTTTGCAGGTGACACCGAGTTAATCTGATGGAGGCTCTAAAGAATCATAGAATCACAGAATCAACCAGGTTGGAAGAGACCTCCAAGATCATCCAGTCCAACCTAGCACCCAGCCCTAGCCAGTCAACCAGACCATGGCACCAAGTGCCTCATCCAGGCTTTTCCTGAACACCTCCAGGGACGGTGCCTCCACCAGCTCCCTGGGCAGCCCATTCCAATGCCAATCACTCTCTCTGCCAACAACTTCCTCCTAACATCCAGCCTATACTTTCCATGGCACAACTTGAGACTGTGTCCCCTTCTTCTGTTGCTGGTTGCCTGGGAGAAGAAGCCAACCGCACCTGGCTACAATGTCCCCTCAGGTAGTTGTAGACAGCAATGAGGTCACTCCTCATTGCTGGACCTGGAGAGGCTGCCTGGATGGGCAGAGGCCAGCAGGATAAGGTTCAACAAGGCCAAGTGCTGGTTGCTGTGATTCAAGTGCAGCTGTACTTGAATCACAGCAACCCCCTGCAACACTCCAGGCCTGGGCAAGAGTGGCTGAAAAAGGACCTGGGAGTGTTGGTTCACATGCAGCTAGCATGTGCACAGGTGGCCAAGAAGGCCAGTAGCATCCTGGCTTGGATCAGGGTGGCCAGCAGGACTAGGGCAGGGATTGTCCCCTTGTACTGGGCACTGGTGAGACGGTACCTTGAATGCTGCGTTCAGTTTTGGACCCCTTACTCCAAGAAAGACAGTGAGGTGCTGGAGCATGTCAGAAGGGCAACAAAACTGGTGGTCTAAAGATCAAGTCTTAGAAGGAGCAGCTGAAGGAACTGGAGTTGTTTAACCTAGAGAAAAGGAGGCTGAGAAGAGACCTTCTCACTCACTACAGGTCCTTCAAAGGAGGCTGGAGCACGGTGGGGTCAGTCTCTTCTCCCAAGTAACAAGTGATAGGACAAGTAAAAATCAGCCTCAAGTTGTGCCAGGGGAGGTTTAGTTTGGACATCGGAACAGTTTCTTTATGGAAAGGGTTGTCAAGAGTCTGCTCAGGGAAGTGGTGAAGTCACCACACTGGGAGGGGTTGCAAAACTCTGTAGATGTGGTGCTGAGGGACATGATCTTAAAGGTCTCTTCCAGCCAAAATAATTCCATGATTCTATGACGTTTTCTGCATCCAGGTTGTCCAGACAACCTTGATTCTCACACTTGCTGACCTCAACACTTCAGCTTTCTCTGTGCTGCTGATGTTCTTGTAGTGGCTTTAGAAGCCTGTGGCTTCTGAGGGTAGAAAGAAACTGGAAAACAAGAGGCTGCTGCACAGCGTTGTCCATGAGCTGTTGGCTCACGTGCTGGGCTGCATCCCCTTTGCTCCCTCTGGCAATGGGATGTGGCAGCTCTGCCGACTTCTTTTCTGCAGAGCATGGAAAAGGCAGATGCTACATCTGCTGCTGGTTGCTCTCATTCCCACCCTCCTCCTGCTCCAGCTTCGGTGTTTTTCCTTGACTTCACCCTGGTGGAAAGCCTCCCGATTACAGGGCCGAGGAAGAAAGGCCATCTGGGGGCTGCTACTGTGGGAGGCTCCTGCACCTCGTACAGCTACACCTCACCAGCTGCCACAGAGGCACCAGGGAGCCAGGATGGCACGAGGAGAAAGCACTGGGACTTGTTCGGCTGCAACTTGTTAGCCTGCCCAGCCAGCAGCGGGGGCTGCTGTTGCTAATCCAAGAGTACCTGGCAGCTGGCTGGGAGTGGAGGATGGGGACCAACTCTCTGCTCACACCAAAATGTGTTGCCTTAGGTTTGGGAGGAAGATTAAAAGGCACAAAATGCCTGGAATCCCAACAAGCTTTCTGCAAGAGCTGAGAAATGAGGTGTTAAAGCGATTAAAGCCAGGGAGTAGGCGGCAGGGCTCCTGGGTTTCCCTTCCATGCTCCATTTCAAGCTCTTTATCTGAACTTGCTTGTTTTCTCCCCATTTCTGGTCTCTATTTTCCTTCCCTTATCCACGGTGCCTGGGTGAGGCTTTACTGATTAGCCCAGGAGAGCATCAAATGAGAATGAAATGTGCCTTGTATTCTTCTCACTCATTCCCTGCTTACAAGCACCTTGTTCCCACTGAGCCTCCCTGCGTAGCGCATTCAGGCAGGGAAGAGTCAGTGCCTCAGAGACTGAGTGAAGTTCTGCCCACAGCAAATGTGTGGTGTCGAAACCTTGCTTCCAGCTATAATTCTTGGGGTCAAAAGGCTCTTCTTGCCCTGCTTGCTGCTCAGAAATGAGTTGGAGGTGGGCACCCTAAGCAAACCTTTGAGGAGCACAAAATAATTCTCTGGGGAAATCCCTACTTTTCTGGCTGAAGTGGGGAGGAAGAAGAGTTGTGTTCTAGGAAAGCGAGATGTGGGAGAAGTGAAAGGGAATGAGGAGTGCCCACTCAGGCTACTCAGAACAATCAGGCTGGATTGAGAGAAGCAGCAGCAAGTGCGTGCTGGATGGAGATGGCAGCAGGGAAGCTGTTGGCAGTGTTAGTTACTTGGTTTTCAGGACCAATTTATATCAGTTTGGTGAATTTGAGTAGAGCATAAGACAATAATCACATCTTTGTTCCTGCCTGTGTCACCAAGTAGAAGGAAAACTCAGGGTTCTGAGAATTTCATTCTCTTCAGTGTCCTGCAGTTGCCTCCATGGGAATGGGACTTGTGGGAGGAACTGGCATTCACAAGAGGAAAGCACTGAAAAGGTCACTTCCCACCAGTTTTGTGCCTGTGAAGAAGGCAGATCCTTTCTGTGTCCAGTAGGCTGCTGCCTGGAACTTGTTCCTTTTGAGAGAGTGATTGGCATTGGAATGGGCTGCCCAGGGAGGTGGTGGAGTCACCGTGCCTGGAGGCGTTGAAGCAAAGCCTGGATGAGACACTTAGTGCCATGGTCTGGATGATTGGCCAGGGCTGGGTGATAGGTTGGACTGGATGAGCCTGGAGGTCTCTTCCAGCCTGGTTGATTCTATGATTGTATGATTTTTCCTGTGTTCTCACTGTGTTTGGAGAAGCATCCTGAACAGCATGTTAGGGAGACAGGAGCAGATGATCTGAAGGGAGCCAGGAGCCCTGCCAGTGGATTTATTTCCCAGGCTAGGCACTAGGCACTGATTTCTTTCTTAATTATTCCAGCCAGTGTAGCAGCTATCCTGTGGGATTTCTCTCGGGCAGAGTGAGTTTCAGGTAAGAGCAGCATGTTAAGCAGCCCATGCTCTCACACGTGAGCCTCAGGATTCAATGCACTCCAGCTCAGCTGTGAGAATCTGTTAGGTCGAAGGTGTGCTTATGGTCCCGGAGTGGCTTCCCATATGGCCAGGGCCCAGGAAGCCACCAGGTGCTGCTTTGGTATGGGAAGCTGGCAGTTTGAAACTCCAGATCTTCTGTCTGGAGCACCACAGTCTTCATCATCACAGCAGCTTTCCTAAAGGGTGTTTGGTATTGTTGCAACTTATGGAGGAGGAAGCAGCTTCATAAGATGGGAAGTTCCACAGAGGAGGCCAGGAGACTCTGAGTTCCTCCTAGGACTGGTCCTGCTCTGGACTATGCATAAGGGGGAAATAAGAGGAGCAGAGCAATGTGCAGTGATTCCCTCGCATGGGCCACAGGAAGCCAGTGGCAGATGGAGGAGTTTCCTGTCTCAGTGTCTTTCCCTGCCTCTTTCTCTGCCTTTCCATCTGAGATCTTAAGTTTCCCATTCTGTGTCAAATTTAGAACCTAATTTAGGACCATTGGGCTTTGTTAGTTTTTTAAACCTACAGAGCAGCCACTATGAGTTACAGAATCCCTAATTCATGAGCTAGGAGCACACTCCCCATGAATAAGCAACTCAAAGATGTCTCTAGGAGAGGAACAAGGTGAGAAGCTCAGCTTTGTACCAAGCAACAGCCCACACTTGGTAGAGCTGACTGAGCGATGCTTTGTTTCACATCTGGCAGCATTGCACCTCTGCTATGAGAAGGTCAACAACTTTGGCCTGTCCATTCAGGCCAAGATTTCAGCACTACAATTGGAAAGAAATTGGAGTTACCTCGGGGTGAGACTTGTACAGCCTTCACTCATGCAGCTGTAATGGCCAGCTGGTGCTTCCTGCCAACACTGGAGCCTCAGAGCAGTGGGGGTGGATGAGCTTGTACTGAAGAGCCTGTCTATTTTTATTAAACTCAGACTTCTAAAGCAAAGTAGCTGCACACTTTAACTATCTGTGTCCTTTTTGCTGAACCTGTGTTGGTTGTTCTTTGCATGAGCAGTTGCTAAACTTCTCTCTCTTATAGGTATCTCCATCACTCGCAGCCTCCCTTGGGAGCTGGTCCGTTGGTGTTGAGGATGTAGTCCTGTGTGTAGTGGTTCTCAGCCAGAGCCACGCTCACCTGTGAACAGGCCCCCTGGGTGTGTGTCTCATTGAAAGGCTTTTTATGTTTGCAGGGTCTGGAGAGAGGCAAGGGACCGCATCGTTGGCTTCCCAGGGCGCTACCACGCGTGGGACATCCCCCATCAGTCCTGGCTTTACAACTCCAACTACTCTTGCGAGCTCTCCATGGTGCTCACTGGTGCTGCCTTCTTCCATAAGGTGAGATGTCATGACCACAAAGCCCTGAAGCTGTCCCTTCCTTCCCAGGGGTTGTATTTGTTTGTGCAGTTCTGTTTTTTTTTCCTCAAGTTGAACCAGGGGAAGAACCTACATTGGTTGAAGAGAAGGAAAATGTCTTCCCCCAAAGGGTCTTCAAGTCCTGGAGAAGGCCACCAGGGCAGTGGTGGAGTCCCCACGCTGAAGGGGTTGAAAAGCCATGTACTTGTGGTGCTGAGGGACATGGTTTAGTGGTGGAATTGGCAGTGCTGGGTTAGTGGTTGGACTTCATGATCTTAAAGATCTTTTCCAACCAAAACGATTCCATGCCTGTGAAACACAGGCAGCAGCTGGGCTGTGTCCCAGCGAGCGATCTCCTTGAGGAGCAGCAGGAGTTTGTGCCCCCGAGCAGCACCACTGCACTGAAGCAGGCTGCAGTGCCATCAGCACTGAAGTGGTGTTCTTGGTCATGGTAAGGACAAGACAGGCCACAGGATTGCCTGCCCTGCCTCTGTAGCTGTGGCACGGGCTGGCTGGTAGCTGTGGAGTGACTGGTTTGTGTCAGAAGGGAGCAGTGCAGAAAGTAGTTCCATGACCTGTGCTTCTCTGTGTGCACAAAGCGAGCACACAGGCCTTGAGAAAAGAGTTGGATCTTCTCCCAGGGGTCCACCCTGAGCTTTGATGTGCTGGGAAGGTTACTCACCAGCTGCTGCTGCTGCCATGCACAGACCAAGATCTGAGGGGACCAAATCCATCCTTCCTTCATCTCTGAAGTTATAGGAGCCGTGAGACTCGGTCAAGGTGGTGGCTGTGAGGTAGATTTGCTGTTGCTCTGGTTACATCCTATCTGCTGAGTGCAAGATTAATTCTGTTGGGGAGTCTCTTCACTGGCATCCTTCAGCTCTGCTTGGAAGCACCTTGAGCAATGTTGCACCTTTGTGTCCTTGCCAGTACTACGCCTACCTGTACTCGTACGTGATGCCGCAAGCCATCCGCGACATGGTGGATGAGTACATCAACTGCGAGGACATCGCCATGAACTTCCTGGTCTCTCACCTGACAAGAAAGCCTCCCATAAAGGTAAAGCCCCAGGTGGAAGCTTGTCCTGGACTTCCTGGGGAGGCAGCAGTGTGGCGCTTTGTGAGGCTCAGAGTGTGTTAGGAGGCTGCTCTGCTGCAGGGGAGATGCAGCTGCCTCTCCCTCAGCACAGGAGCAACACTGCCAGTACCAGATCTGCCTGTGTCGTGTCCCTGAAGTGCTGCACTGCAAACCTGACTTAAGGCTGTCCTCATCTTCCTTGTCTGGCCTCAAGCAGGTGTAGTGTGTGCTCAGAAAGGTGTGAAAGCTCACTGCAGCCCTTAGAAGCAGCCAAATCCCTGCCAAGGTGAGCAGATGAGTTGGGGCTGGGCTTGCACTGCAGCTGAGGCCGGAGGGTCTCCTGGCTCAGCAAAAGCCTTGTGAGCAGCTGATCCCAAAAGACAAAGTTCCTTCTTTCCATAACATACAACACAAGCAGGAACCATTTTCTTGCTGATTTTGTATAGCTTTCCAGAGACATTTAGGCTCATCTGCTTGTGAGGGCTGTTGGTCCAAGCAGTGCAGCCCAGCTGAAATTTCCCTGCCCTGTGATAACAAATGGGTGTCTCCATTTCAAACTTGCATTTGGGATGCAGCTCATTCTGCCCTGTATCACTGCTGACAGACTGCTCTTCCTAGCCCTGCGCATGGGTGTAAGCTGCAGCACAGGAGGCTCTGCCTCAACACAAGGGGGAACTTCTTGACTGTAAGGGTCCCAGAGCACTGGCACAGGCTGCCCAGAGAGGTTGTGGAGTCTCCTTCTGTGGAGCCTTTGAAGGCCTGTCTGGATGTGTTCCTGTGTGATCCTCTGATATGTCTCACCATCGCAGGCCAGCTGCCCTGGGGATGGGTCTTGGCCATAAATATGATGGGTGGGGTTTTCTGACTGGTGTTCTTCCCATCCGGAGCTACCATGAAGGGAAGCTTGTAGAGTTTGGTGCAGCTGAAAGGAGAATCAGGCCAAAGCCAAAGGGCACTGCAGTGAGCTGTCTGACTCAGGACAGACAAGGAGGCCCTTTAAGCAGTGGGCAGCGCCTCCTGGAAACTGCAGACATCTTACTCTGGCTGCCTAAAACAAGAAACACCTCATATTGCTAATTCTTCTGTAGCCCCTGTGGCCAACAGACCAAAGGTGATTCTGCCCCTCTACTCCACTCTGCTGCCATCCCACTTGCAGTGCTGGGTCCAGCTTTGTGGTCCTCAGCACAGCAGAGACATAGGCTCGGAGCAGGTCCAGAGGAGGCCAGAAACATGATGCGAGGGCTGCAACCCTGCTGCTGTGAGGACAGGCTGAGAGAGGTGGGATTGTTCAGCCTGGAGAAGAGAAGGCTGCAGGGAGACCTTCTTGTGGCCTTTCAGTACTTAAAAGGGGCCTGTAAGAGAGATGGGGACAGACTTTCTAGCAGGGTCTGTGTGTTTTTAAACTAGAGATTAGGAAAGAATCAGCAGAGGAATTGGAGTAGATGATCTCTCAGGTCCCTTCCAACCTAAGCCATGCTACAATTCCAAAACTTGTTTACACTGAGGGTGGTGAGAGACTGGCCCAGGCTGCCCAGAGAGATAGTAGATGCCCCATCCCTAGAACTCTTCCAGATGAGGTTCTCTGGGGCTCTCAGCAACCTGATCTAGTTGAAGCTGCCCCTGCTCGGTGCAGAGGGGTTGGGCTAGATGACCTTTACAGGTTCCTTCCGTGCAAGGAAGGACTGGGATGACTTTTACAGGTTCCTTCCCACCCAAAGTGTTGTGTGGCTTTGTCTGTGGTCAATGAAAGGGAAGGAATTCCTTCTTCAAGGCTTTTTCTTTCTTCCTTTGGTTTTTTTTTTTCCCTGAAACGGCTTCTCAGATATTGAAGTCTCTGCTCCGACAGAGCTGCTGTGGACAGCCTGGGTGGGAAGAAACCTTTAAAAGTCATCTAGTCCTTCCTTGCATGGGCATCCTCCGAGGCACACCTGCCAGCCGAGGAGAGCATAGCCAGGCCTGCTGCCAGTCTGCAGCGTGTGCCACAGCACCCCTGTGCAGAGCCTCGGGCACAGCCTGCCCTGGGCAGCGCGTCAGTGACCGTCTTTGTTCTCCTTGCTGCAGGTGACCTCCCGCTGGACCTTCCGCTGCCCCGGCTGCCCGCAGGCGCTCTCGCACGACGACTCTCACTTCCACGAGCGACACAAGTGCATCAACTTCTTTGTCAAGGTGTATGGCTACATGCCCCTGCTGTACACCCAGTTCCGCGTGGACTCGGTCCTCTTCAAGACCCGCCTGCCGCACGACAAGACAAAGTGCTTCAAGTTCATCTAGGAGCAGCGGGAGGCAGCTGGGCGCCCTCGGCTCTGAGCTCCGTCCGGAGGCGGCGAGGGCGGAGCGGAGCTCCTGCGGCAGCGCTGCGAGAGCAGAGCGCCTCTGCCTATGGACTGCTGCCGCTCTCCGGCGGAGCGCAAGGCGCGCCCCGGGCTGCGACGGGCGCCTTCGCCCTCCCTTCCTCGCCTCCTCCCCGCAGGGACTCTGCCGAGCCACAGGGACAGCAGATCCCACGGCTCCTGTAAAGACACTCCCTAGGATCACACCGTGAGGAATGGCACCCTGCCTACTGACCAGCCAGGGGCAACCCTTTTTAATTCTAATTATTGTTATTTAAAATGAAAGTGGTTTAGATTTGCCGCCCCAGGCTTTTTGGTTCTTTCTTTTTCCTTCTCCCCTACCCACCCACTTTCCCCTCTCGACCTGTCTGCCCACTCGAGGGGGACCATAGCAAGGCCAGGCTGGAGGTGTTTGACTGCAGAGAGATTATTGCCAGTATCGAGGCAGCTCTCTCACCGCTGTGGTTCCATCCTTTCTCCAGCAGGGCAGTCCTTCCCCTCCCGCACACCTTATCTTGACTCTTCTTGCCCTGTGGCTACTACTGAGGACTCCAGGTGTCAGCTGCTGATGAGCTTTTTGCTCTGCTCTGCTCATCACTCCGAGCCCTGCCCTTGGAGACCCGCAGCAGGGAGGAGTTTAGCTCCGGAGGGTCCTTCTCTGGCTCCCAGCACCATGCCAGGTCCTGTGCTGCAGCCCAAGGGAGTTTTGTTGCTGTGGTCCCATTCTCAGTGTGCTTTTCCACCCCGTGCAGCACACCACAGGCACTGCTGAACCTCCAGAGACAGCATGTTTGGGGCTTGGGAATGATCCATCTGCCTCAGAGCAGGGGCTGACAATGTCACAGGCTCAGGTGTTTGAGCGAGCTGTGGTTTTCTACGGCCACCACAGCACCAAAGGCAGCTGCAGGGATTCTCTGAGTCCGGTCTGGTCTTTTCACAAGCATTTTGGGACTTTTCCTCCTGCCCTTCAGGGCCTTGTTCACTGTCCCTGGAGAGCTGCTCCAGCAGCAGCCTGAGATCAGCCCTGTGAGCATTTGCCGGTAAAAGAAACCTCTTTTCCCAAAGTGTCTCGGCGTGGACACATTCTGCTGAGCTCTGTGTGGTGCCCAGTCCCTGCTGGGCCAGCAGGCAGTGGCTCAGCTTTCAGTAGCAGTGATGGGAGTGGAGGTGCCAGACCTTCTCTTGAGGTGGCTTGGCACTGAGCAGAGGGGTGGAAGAAGATGCTTACTCTTACTCCACGTGCAGCCTAGCAGAGCCTGAGCGAGGCACCAGCCCAGCCTGCGTGTGCCAGGGCCCAGGCTGTGCCTGGAGTCCCTGCTCTGCCTCATCCCTTGCCCCCATCCCAGAGTGAAATGTGCCCATGCTGGCTTTGCCCGTGGGCCTCAGCATAACTGCCTTAAACACCTGTCCTGTCCACACCCATGCCCTGGCTCTGGGCTGAATTTGAAGGTTAATCCACTAAGAGCTTTTCTTCATGTGAACTTGGATGTGTGTCTGGGATCCGTTTCCCAGGGCTGGTTTTGGAGCTGGTTTCTTGCCCATCAAAGCAAAGCATGGTCATGGCCATGCCCAACCTCCATGCTCGACTCATTCTCCTGCTTCAATCCCAGCCTGTAACAGGAGGGAAGGACACAGGTGGACTGTTTCTGTGACACATTCTCCCTCAATGCATCCCAGATGCTGAAGAGCAGCCTGGAGAAGCTCTTGATGGGTAGACAAGAAAGAGATGAGATTTGTGTGGTTCACCTCAGTGTCCCAGGCTTTTGTGGCTTGACCACTGCTGCAGCTCAGTACCACTGTGCGACTCAGCATCCCAGCACCCTGCAGCAGAATGATGGTGCCCCCTGGCTGTGTCTCTGATGTGTCCTGAAGGAGGAGCATGGATGCTGTGTCAGCAGCTTCTGGGCTTGTTTGTAAAGTCAGCCTTGTTTGCACTCCTCCCCTGCAGACTGAGCCACACTTCGGGGTGTTAAGTGGCCACATTTCAGCCAGCTTTTAATGTCAGTCCTGTGGCTGGGGGTCACCAACACTTGCTTGCTAGGGAGGGGAAGGGAAGGAGAAGCCAATCCCCAGCAGAGCCAACGGCTTGTGCCTTCAGAAGCACTGCAGACCACAGCAAAACACAGATCAGGGTTATCTGCTCCTCTGTGTGGTTTTCTCCTTTCCACTTGCTTTTTGTTATAACATCAGGTGCTGGAGGTGGAGCATGGGAAAGCTCAGAGTCTCCCCAAAAATGCAGCTGGAGGCCCCTCCAAGGCCCTGAAACACCTGGAAGGACATTTTCTACCCCTGCTCAGAGTGGAAATGTGACAGAAGCAGCTGCACCAGCTCCAGCATCATCAAGGGGCTTGACACTCTTCTGCCAGTGGCTTTAATTCTCTCCTCATTAATAGGAGGTTCATTAGCAGCAATGCAGTGGCTCACTTACAGTGCAGGACCCCGGTGTCAGCCAAGGGTGGAGGCAGCTCTGCCTTCCCCACCCCTCTGCCTACACAGCAGGAGGCAGACAAGAGCAGGGAGGGATCAGGTGTGGATTGCACTTTGTGTACGCAGGAAGGCTGCTCAGCTGTTCTGGTGAGACTCAGATTGGAAGCCCCCCGGGGCCACCTTGCCCTTTGTGTCAAGGAGGGCTTGGGGCTTGCTTGAGTTGTTGATTTGCTTCAGTCAGAGCTGGCAGCAAGCTCAGGGTTGTGGGTTTCTCCTTTTCTGTTGGTGTGTCTCAGTCGAAGGCCAGTGGAGCTAGAGAGATCAGCACTGGAAATCCAAATTGTTCTTCTCAAGCTCTTAACATGCTCAACTCCCACCCAAAGAGATGCTTAATGGGGGATCCCTGCTGCTGCTGTAGCCAGGGCTCAGAGTGTGATGGTCGATGGAATCGGTGCACACATTGTGAGGTGGCTTCATTCTTGCTAAAATCCCCCAAAGGGGAGGATTTGGCTGCTGTGAGTCACTGGTGGCAGCTGCTCAGGTCAGTGGGAGTCCTGTTGGGTAGCAGCACCATCAGGAGGAACAGGATGCCATTAGGAAACTGAATGCCAGCCCCACACACAGGGTTGGTGCTGTCCCTCCTGGGTCTTTGCTGCTCTAGCGCTTTCCCAGATCTTCCCAAACAGGCACCAGAGCTCCTCTGGAGCAGACTTGTGATTCTGACCCTGATTTTCTGCTGCTGAAACATCCCAGGATCTGAGCTGCACTACGCTCTACCATCAGGGAGCAGAGAGACATTTCTGGAGAGTGGTCTGCCCTTCTAAATGTCCCAGACACCGTCCCTAGCTCCCCATCACTCTCCTGTGACTTTCAGGAGGTCCCAGGGCAACTCCAAAGCTCAGGTTAGGTTGTACCGTTCATCCCAGCTCCAGCACAGAGCAGCCTGGGGCATGGAGTCCCACCACCCCAGCTCTGAGGAGATGGGAAGGTCTCTCAGAGGCTGCACCTTCCCATGGGAAAGGCCTTTTCCCCTTCCCAATGTTTCAGCTGCTTCACTTAGGCCTGGGGGTTGCCGGCAGGGGGCTGCTGGGCGTGGAGCAAGGCGTTTGTCACGTTCGCTGTAAATAGCATCACCTGCGGGTGTCACACGGCTCCTGCCCTCCCCTGCAGCCTGGTCGTGCTGACTGCTCCGTGAGCACCAGGTTTGAAAACAAACCGAAATCTGAGCGAAACGAAACACTCCTGCAACACGAGCACAATGTTGAGTTCTTTTGTAAACGGATCCAATAAATGGAGAGTTTAACTTGAGAGCGTCTCGGTGCCTGCTTTAAGGGGGCTGGGAGAGAGGGGCTGGGACCACACCGCGGCCTTTCAAGTACCTAAAGGGGCTGATAAGAAAGCAGGGCCTGATGTAGCAGGACAGGGAGTGATGGCTTGAACCGGAAAGAGGGGAGATTCAGGCTAGAGAGAAGGAAGAAATGCTTGGCAGTGAAGGTGGTCATTCCACATCTTGCAGGTGCTGAGGGCCCCAGAGGATACAGCACTGCAGGTGGGGTGTCGGCAGAGGGGCAGAATCCCCTCCCCTGACCTGCTGGCCATGCTGCTCTGGATGCAGCCCAGGGTGCAGATGGCTTCTGGGCTACAAGTGCACATTGCCAGCTCCTGTCCAGCTTTTCATCCATTGGTACCCTCAAGCCCTTCTCCACAGGGCTGCTCTCAACCCACCCATCCCCCTCTACTGATGCCAGGGATTGTCTCACCTTTAAGTCCTAAAGTTCTTGTACCTCATATCCTTCTCTTGCCCAGGACAACATGGAGTCATAAATACAAACAGCTTCCAAACTAAAGTACTATAGGCCAAGGAAATGACTGCAAAAAAAGGGGAGACAGCTGAGACACTGATGTTTTCTTTGCAGAACAGGGAACACACCAAATGTTAATACAATCCTCCAAAAACTCTGAGAGACAGGAATGAAGGACAAGGCTTTGAAGAGCAGGAACCTTCAGACTGCTGCAGCTGCCAGGAACAGAGGCAGCTGCTTTTAGAGAGCAAAATAAGAGGAGTGAGCAAGTTTCCAGACCCTGTCCTAGTAGCACAGACTGCTTAATGGGGTGCAAGAACCTGAAAAAGCCACAAAAATCACACAGTCACAAATTATTAGGGATCTGAGTATTATTTCTGGGTTGCCTTTTAGTTTGCCTGAATGTTTGTGCTTCCTGTAGATCCCAAAGGAAAAACAACAGAAAACAAGAGCTTGTGTTTAAAAAATGTCAAAAGAGCAAAAGTGTTTGGTAGCTTGAAAGCTGCTGTGCCCAAGAAAGCCTTACTTTTTGCTCCAGGTGTGGCTTCTTCCTGAGAAGGCAAATGGAGACCAAGAATTCCCTTCTGGTTGGAACCAGAGTGATGTTGCAGGAAAAAGCAGGCTCAGGACCTAGAGAGGACCAAGTCTCCAGGAAAGAGTCTTAAAAGTAGATTTGTGCAGAAAAATGGCTGCAGTGTCCCAGCCTGAAGCAGTCCTGGAGCTCTGCTCTGGTACACAAAAAGCAGAGATGGAGAAGTGAATATCGTAGCCATTCAGCTCTGGACACCTCATCACAGGAGAGACATGCACCTGTTGGAGCAGGTCCAGAGGCCACCAGAATTACCTAAGGGCTCAGCCCCTCTGCTGTGAGGTCTGGCTGGGAGAGTTGGGCTTGCTACAATAAGGATGGCAAGACACTGGCCCAGGCTGCCCAGAGAGGTGGTAGATGCCTCATCCCTGGAACCATTCCAGGTCAGGTTGGACAGTGTTCTGAAGTCTCCCCCTGAGTCCCCTTTTCTCCAGGCTAAACAAGCCCAGGTCCCTCAGCTGCTCCTCACAAGACTTGTGCTCTAAACCCTTGAACAGCTTCACTGCTATCCCTTGGGCCTGCTCCAGCACCTCAGTGTGCTTCTTGCAGTGAAGGGCCCAAAGCTGAACAGGGTGTTTGAGGTGTACCCTCACTGGTGCCCAGTACAGGGGCACAATCCCAGCCCTAGTCCTGCTGGCCATACTTGCTGATACAAGCCAGAATGCTGTTGGCTTGCTTGGCCACCTGGGTGCACACTGGCTCATATTTAGCTGTCTGTAAACCAACGTCACCAGGTTCTTTTCTGCCTGGCAGCTTTCCAGGTACTCTTCCCCAAGCCTGGAGTGTTGCAGGGGCTTGTTGTGACCCAAATGCAGGACCTGGCCCTTTGCCTTGTTGAACCTCATCCCACTGGCCTCACCCCACTGCTCCAGCCTGGCCAGATCCCTCTAGAGCCTTCCTACCCTCTAGCACATCAACACTCCTGCCCAACTCAATGGCATCTGCAAACTTACTGAGGGCACCCTCAGTCCCCTCACCCACATCACAGATAAAGATGCTGTGAAGCTGGAATGGTATTTGAGAGGCCTGGTCATGGCCTCAGATCCCTGGGTGGTGCAGGACTTTGCCCACAGTGCAACCAAGTAATCACAGACAGGGGAAGAAGGAGCTGGGGCAGCTGAACAGGCAGTCAGCACCACTGGGAAACACCTGCAGCCACCCAGCAAAGGCCAGCTGGGCCAGCAGCAGCACTCTGTAATTTAGAGGCTCAAAGCAGTAAATATTAAGAAGTTAGAGGGAAATGAGCAGTTATTAGCCAGGCAATTAACTAAAGACCTGTGCTGTGCTCAGTGCTGTGCCTGCAAGGGAGGGATAATTGTCACCACTCCTTTTAACCCACTAATAATTAAATGCAGTGAAAGAAAGAAAACAAATGCCACCAGTCTGTGTGAACTCTCTGTGGATCCCAGCCCGGCCCTGGGGATGCAGCACAGTGGCAGGAACTCAGCAGGTTGGGTTTTTAACTTTCCCTTCAAAAATAATTGAGGTGTAACATATCTTGTTTAACATCTGTCATCAAATCCTGGCTGAAGGAAGGGGATGGGTTTGCTGATGACAGAAAGCCAGAAGGAGTAGCTGACACTGTCAGGCTGTGCTGCTGTCATCAAGGCCTGGCCAGGCTGAGTGGAGGGGAACCTGTTGACGTTCAACAAGGACAAGTGCAGGGTCCTCTACTTGGGGAGGAAAAACTCCCTGCACAAGTATGGTCAGGGCTGACCTGCTGGAATGGAGCTTTGTAGGGAAGGACCTGGGAGTGCTGGTGGCCAACGTTCTCCATCAGCCAGCAATGTGCTCCTGTGGCCAAGTAGGCCAGTAGTCTGCTGGGGTGCATTCAGAAGAGCACGGCCAGCAGGTCAAGGGAGCTTCTCTGCCCTCATGACAATGTCAGAGAGCCACAGAGAGCCTTGTTTGTGGTTGAGGGAGCTGCAAGAGAAGCAGTGAAGCACAACAGGGAGTGCAGGACTCCTGTCTCACACATGGGCACGGGGACTGGGGATGGCCATGGCACATCACATGGTGGCCAAGGGGCTCTTTTTATCTCCTTTCTGGAAGGAAGGGAGTGGAGCCAAGTACCTTTGCTGTGTCTGCCTAGTGAAGTCCAAATGGCTGGTTAAAATGTGTTTGCCATCCATTGTATTCCACCCCCTCTGTCAGCACTCCTGGGCTGCCATGGTTACCTCGGCAGGGCTGACCCAGCCTCAACAAAAGCCATTTAGTTTTCTTCCTTGCTGCAGAATGAACAAATGCTTATTTTTGCTGGCTCCATTTAGATTTTTCATTAAAGAATCCCCCCTCCACAAGCCCACCCCTGACTGCCCCCAGTATGTTTACTTTTCCAGCAGGCACAACCTTGCTGTGTGTAAGAAATGCATCAGTTTGCAGATGCTGGACTGGAGCAGGGAGGAGTTTTCCTGCCCAAAATGACAAGAGGAAAAAAAACGTGAAAACTTTTAAACTGATTGGCCTAGTTTTCATTTCCATGGGCTTGGAAAAGCCTTTGGAAAGCCATCAGCCCTCAGATGGCCTGATAAAATGTCAGCCAGGCTGTTACTAGAAGGCCTCGGAGCTTTGAATAAGGACTTTGGTGCGATGGCTTAATCATAGAACCACAAAATTGCTTTGGTTGGAAGAGACTTTTAAGATCATCAAGTTAAACCAACTGTTAACCCAGCACTGTCAGGTCACCACTAAACCATGTCAGCAGCACATCTACAGAGCTTTTCAATCCCTCCAGGGATGGTTGCTCCACCACTTCCCTGGGCAGACTCTTACAGGGCTTGGTAAGCCTTTGCATGAAGAAACTGTTCCTCGTGTCCACCCTAAATCTCCTCCAGCACAACCTGAGGCCATTCACTCTTGTCCTATCACTTGTTCCTTGGGAGAGGAGACTGACCTCCCTCCTCGACCTCACACCAGCATCCTTTAAGGGAGATGCATTGAGTGAGAAGGTCTCCCCTGGGCCTCCTTTTTTCCAGCCTAAACAATCCCACTTCTCTCAGCCACTCCTCACCAAACTTGTGCTCTAGACCCTTCAACAGCTTTGATGTCCCTTTCTGGCCATGCTCCAGCACCTCAATGTCCTTCTTGGAGTGTGAGTCCTAAAACTGAACCCAGGTTTCTGGGTGCAGTTTCAGCAAAGCCTAGTACAGAAGGACAATCACCTGCTTGCTGCTGCTGGCTACACTATTGCTGATCCAAGCCAGGATGCTGGTGGCTGCCTTTGCAACCTGGGCACACACTGGCTCATCCTCAGCCAGTTGTTGACCAATTCCCCAGGCTCTTTTCCACTAGGAAGCTTTCCAGCCACTCTTGCCCAGGTCTGGGACATTCATGGGGCTGTTGCAACTTGGATATAGGACTCAGCATTTGGTCTTGTTGAACCTCAATCCCTCAATCCAGGCTGTCCAGATCTCTCCGTAGAGCTTCCCTACCCTACAGCAGATCAACACTCCTGGCCAGGCTGGCCTGCCATCTTGGTTTCTGCTCAAAGCAATCATCCTGACTATAGGTAGGTGTAAATTTGCTTTACCCTAGCCAAGGTCTCCTTGACTCTTTGCAGATGGGCTTTAATGCTACTCACTTCTAGGGCATGAGAGCTGAGCCCATTTACCACCACAGAGTCCAGTTCTGCTCAGTTCTACGCATGGGCCACTAAGAGGGGAAGAGTCATAGGCTGGAGCCCATACTGACACAAAAGGTTAATGGAGCCAAGCTGGGAAGGTCAGGTGTGGTTCAGAAGCTGCAATCAAGTGCTAATTATTAACTTTCCCCTCTCCAAAAGGCATCAGGAAAAACTGAGGAGGAATTTATGGCCAGCAGAGCAAGGGAGGTGATTCTCCTACTTTACTCTGCTCTTGTGAGACCTCACCTGGACTACTGTGTACAGTTCTGGAGCCCCCAACACAAGAAGGACATGGAACTGTTGGAGCCAGTCCAGAGGAGGCCATAAAGATGCTCAGAGGGCTGCAGCAGCTCTGCTGTGATGGGCTACAAGAGTTGGGGCTCTTCAGTCTGGAGAAGAGAAGGCTTCAAGGAGACCTTGGAGTAGCCTTCCAGACTCTGAGGGGGACCTACAGGAAGTCTGAGGAGGGACTATTTACAAGGTCTTATAATGACAGGACATGGAGTAATAGGTTTAAACTGGCAGAGAGGAGATATAAACTGGATGTTAGGAAGAAGTTCTTTCCAGTGAGGGTGGTGAGACACTGGCACAGGTTGCCCAGGAAGGCTGTGGCTGCTCCCTCCCTGGAGGTGTTTAAGGCCAGGCTGGATGAGACCTTGTGCAACCTGTTCTAGTGGGAGGTGTCCCTGCCTATGACAGGGGGAGCTGGACCTGGATGATCTTTGAGGTCCCTTCCAACCTAAACTGTTCTATGACTCTATGATTTAAGGTTTCTGCTGTTTTAACTGTAGAACCCTGGATCAGGCTGCCCACAGAGATTGTGGAGTCCTTCTCTAGACATTTTCAAGTGCCACCTGGACAAGACTCTGTGCAGCCTGCAGCCTTACTATTTCCACCAGTCTATGCCTGTGAAAATAAACTCTTCATGGTGAATTGCTTCACCTGCCAAGTGCTCCCTGCAGCCTACCCTGTGGTTGCTTCATGGCAGCAGAGGGACTCAGCTCTCCCAACACTCAGTTGCTCAAGCACAGCCTTCACCACGTAGCAACTCCTGCCTTCATGGTCTACCACGCAGAAGAGATTGATGCACACTAGGCACTAATGCACAGCCTCAGGTCTGGCTTCTTAAAGCAGTAAGTGCAATCCTTTATAATTACAAATGCAAATGAGTCAATTCACAGAAGGAAGACTCTGGAGCACAGAAGGTGCTGGAGCTGCTCTAGGTAAGAAGCAGAGCAACGCTCTCAAGGACTCCTGTATCACCAGGGCTACCCTTCCCGCTCCTGCTGCCCCCTCAGCTCAGCTGAGTGTATCACCACGTGGCCACCTGTTAGGAATAATTGCCCTGGAGATGTAATTCTAAGGTGAAGTACATCCAATTCTTTTATTCTGTTTTCAAGTGATGAGAAAGAAGCTGAGCTACTGCAAATGCTGTGAACTCTTAGGAGGATTAATGCTCCTGCAGCAGGCTTTTTATCACATTAATGATACTGCTTCTCTCATGCCCACAACGTACACCAAGCCAAGGTATGGCTGCTGGAGTCTGCACATCCAGTCCTTAGTGTACAGAAATGTGCTGTGGGAACTGCAGGAGCAGAGAGTTTTTATTGTGGAGCTCTTCTGCCACTGCCTTCATCTCCCCAAAGCTATAAAGTGAAGGAGCAGCTGTATTTTACAGATGTGTGCAGACACGCACAGGCATGCAGATGCTCTTATAAACCACAGAAATGTGCTTCCTCCTGACCAGGCTTTTTATTTTGAACACCAAATAAATACAAACCAACTCCCTAAAAAACAAACAGCAGTGAATCTGAGAAACTGGCCACTTCTAAAAGCAATACTCCTAAGTTTAGGCCCCCAGTAGATGACTTGAGGCACAAAATCCTCCTCAGGTGTGTGGTACAGATGGATTTATATGAGTCAGGATTTGGGACTGGGGGGGATGGGCTTTTGGAAGGCAGAAACAAGAGGCACTTAAATTCCAAAGTACTAGGAGTTTTAACTGCTTTATATACTTTTGAAAGCATCTTCCTGCAATACTTCTGCACTGATGGTGAAGGAACCAATCTCAGTGAAGAGCCTAGAGCTAGGTGGACAAATTGGTCACAACAGGTGAGGGTGCTCTATCAATCAACACCTCACATCACTAAAGCACATAGTCTGTTTTCCAAATGCCTCTGCTTTCAGAGGGAATGGCCAGGCTCCTGCCCCTCTGAAACTGTTCTACCTGCCCACCACAGCCTCCTTTTTCTACTTTTATCATCTCTGCCTTAGCAGCTTTCTCCTTCCCTTTTGTGTCAGTGAAATATGCCCAAGAATGCAGATGGAGGACAGAGAGAAAACTGGATCTGGTGACCAGGAAGAAGCAGTGGGGAGAAAAATGAATCTCCCAATATCTAAGGCTGTTGTTTCAATATTCCTACAGAGTTTTCTCAGGTGAAGGACTAGGGCATTCACTGCTGAGAGGGTCACACAAAGTAAGGGCTTTGTCTGCACCCTGCCTGTGTAAATATACACTCTGTTTACTCACTCTGTGCTTCATATCTCCTAGAAGATCCCAACTCCCAATTGTACAAAACAGGAATCTCCTCCAAAGTATTCCAAAAGTGTTCAACAATAACATTTTAAAAATAGATAGATAAAGAAAATACTTCCTTGCTTCTCCATGAAAGGGAAGGTGGTTTCTGGTCTCTTTGGATGAAGAAATGTTCTCTCTCCCTTAGCTCAGGTTCTTTGGGGCCTCTCCTTGCAGAGCAGCATGATGCCCAGCAGCTAAAACTTCTGCAGGAACTTGAGAACCAGGTCACGCAGTTTCACCCTCAAAGGTTCATCGTTGTCACAAATGATGTGGGTGGAGTCCTCCTCGATCTGGATGAGGGTTTCTGCCTCCTGGAGCAGCACGATGTGGCCCTTGGCTGTGTCCTCCACCTTCACATCATTGAAACCATGCTAGATGTAGCATTGGGGAGGGAGTAAAAGAGAGAGAAATTACTACAGGTCAGGAAAACAGGCAGAGTTGAAAGACAAGGGCACAACAGGGAGGAAAGGTGAGAATGGCCACAAAATATGGAATGCCACTGCAGATAGACTAGATCTCTGGGGTTTGCAGAGGAAACATGCACAGGCTAAGCTAAGGATGACCCTCACTATATGGATAGACAGGGCATAGAACAAGAAGGCTAAAGCCAACACGTTCCACTACACCAGGTCACTGTAACTGCAAAATCTTGAGAGACAAAGAAGACAAATGACTCCTTTAACCACAGAAATTACCATCTCTAGAAATTACTCCCTCAAAGAAGATGAACGTGGAGAGTTACTGAACCTCTGGGCAGAAGTCCTCACAGACAACCCTGCCCTTTTTCCTGCTAATTTTAGTCAAGGAGTCATGCAGGCCAGAACAGGGCTCCACAGCTGCCTACAAGTTCAGCCACCAAGCCCCCTGTCATGCAGCTTCTCAGAAAGCTTCTCCATCAGTGGAGACCTCTGGCCTGTTGCTCAAATTTATTGGAAATCAGCTGATGAATCCAAAAGTTACATGGGGAAAATTCACCCCCACTGAGTGACCCCAAAAAGCTCTGTTTCCATGGGAAACCAGGAGGACATGACTAACATGAAGCCCCAGTGCAGAACCATGGAATCATAGAAACATGAAATGGTTTAGGTTGGAAGGGACCTTTAAAGGTCATCCAGTCCAAACTCCCCTCATAGAGAGAAGGGACAACTTCAATGTCATCAGGTTGCTCAGAGACCCAAACCACCTCACCTGGAACAGTTCTGGGAATGAGGAATCTACCATCTCTCCAGGCAAGTTGGACCAGCATCTCACCACCCTTGGTGTAAACAATTTCTTTCTTCCAGTCTGACTCTCCCCTCTTCTACTTCAAAAGCATTACTTCTTGCCCTGTCACAATGGGGCCTGATGAAACGTCTGTCCCCACCTTTCTGATGGAACCCCTTTAAGTACTGAAAGGTGACAAGGAGGTCTCCCTGGAGCCTTCTCTCCTCCAGGCTAAACAACCCCAACTCTCTCCACAGCAGAGGAGTTGCAGCCCTTTCATCATTTCTGTGGCCTCCTCTAGACCTGCTTCAACAGATCCATGCCTCTCCTGTGCTGAGGACCCCAGAGCTGGGCACAGCACTGCAGGTGGGGTGTCAGCAGAGTGGAGTAGAGGGGCAGAATCTCCTCACTCAATCTTCTGGCTGTGCTGCTTTGAGTGTAGCCCAGGATATAGCTGGCTTCTGGGCTGCAAGCATGTTCTGTTGGCTCATGTCCTGCTTGTTGCCCACCACTACCCTCAAGTCCTCCTCTGCAGGGCTGCTCCCCATCCCATCATCCCCCATATACTGAGGAGCACTTTGACCCAGGTGCAGGACCTTGCACTTGGCCTGACTTGGAGTCTTATCAGGGCATGACTTTAGAGGGAAGTGTTCCCTCCATACTCAGTGCAGGGACACACAGTCCTAGTGAAGCACTCTGAGTTCATTAGTCCCTCTCCATTTCAAGCAACATTAAAATTATTTATTTCCCCTCTCTCTGCTAGCAAAGCAGCACATTTCTGAGATGATACAAATCCCCTTGAACCTCACTTGCCACCAAAAACTTATTACCTTCTCCAGAGTCTGCACAAACTGGTCCACAGGAATGGAGCCGCTCAGCAGTGGCTTCAGAGGTTTACACTCTGGCACCTCATCACTCACTCGCTTTCTCTTCTTGCCAGCAGTAGGTTGTGGAGGTTTTGGAGGGAGCTAATGGATGAGAATGTGCACAGTAATGCAGTGAACAGCATCAGCTGACCATAATTGAGTTGGAATATCAAATACACAAGACAAGAAGAGAGTACTGTTTTCTGTGGCTGAAGGGGAAGATTGCAGTGCTGAAGGGGAGAAGACAAACCCAGTCTTGGGCTCCACTGCAGCTCTGCACACACAAGCCATTTAGAAAGATAAATTAGCAGCTTTAGCTCAAATCTCCACCACCTTCAGATTTCTGTCAAATTCAGTTCTGTTCAAATTTCCATCTTCTTAAAAGGCCTGTCTGACTCAGCTCCAGACTGAAGCTTTCTGGTTTAGCATTGAAGCACTCTGTAATATTTCCTAAGAACCATGCTTTAAAGAAGTCAGTGCCTTGACAATCATACTCTGAAAGATGCAACACGCTGAGAAACAGGCAAATACAAAGCAAGGAACTGCTCAGGGAATGAAAAATATCAGGAATTTATTTCTCCCTGGCCTCAGAAAAGTGAGTCTTTAGGAAGAACTTGAATAGGCAGGGAGGTGTGAGAGATGCTGCAGTGCCTGAAAAAATCACTGGAGTGTGATCTGGGTATAATTTTAGACTGCTTCAGGAAGTGATTTGCCTTAACTCATCCCCAAGAGCTGTCTCCACTAGCAGGAAGCAGCAGTAGCAAACCAAGCACCATGGCCTGCTGTGCGGTGGGCAAGGCAAGGGTGGGCTTAACTGAGCACGTCTGAAAGAGCAATTCATGGACGTGAAAGCAGGTTCCTGTAAAGAGAGCAGTGAGGAAACTGTGAAGTGTGTCCTGTGCAGAGTGAGTTAGGCTGGGGGAGCATCAGCACTGGTCCTCCCCAGAGAACCAGTAACTCAGTCCCTGGGAAGAAGGTGCTGGGACACTTCTCCAAACTTTTGGCAAGACCATTTGCCAGAGATGTGTCTGCACCACGCAGAGGGCATCTGCCTGAGTCAGCATCCTGTATGCTCCAGGTGACAGACTGAGCTCTTCTCAACGCTGTGTCTCTCCCATCACATAGCACCAGGTCTGAACCTGCTGATGGGCATGTCCCCGTGTTTCTTTCCACATTGTTTTTGATCCTTGAGAGGGAAATGCCCCCTGCCCAGGCTCCAGTTCCACAAGCAGGGATGCACTTAAGTCATTTTAAACTCCCACCATTTTCCTGTTAGCTGGTGGGCCTGTGTGCATGTATTGTGTCATGTGTGCACAAACCACTCACATAGGTCTTTGTTCATTGACTGAGGTTTGGGGCTTGTCTACACACAACTTCTCTAACTCCCAGAAGTCCCAGGCTCAGCCAGTACTGACAGATGCTGCTGTGCTGTCCTACCTCTGTCCATTTAAGAGGGCTCTGGCATTTTAAGCCCAAGTTTATTTGGCATCATGAATCAGAGTAGAGAGTAAATGAACAACACAAAAAAGGAAGCTGTCTCAGACCAACTATGCTGCAATACTTCCATTTTTCCAGTGCTGCCTAGAGTTTCCAGGACACCGATTTGGAAGGAGGCACATGGCCTGTCTGCTGTGATTTAGGTGACACAAATCCCTAACCAATCTTTGTGTGCCTGCATTAAAGACAATACTGTACTAGGCTCAATTCTGAAGTGTATCAAGCCCTGTTCAGTCTGCTTCCCAACAGGAGAGGCAGTATTTGCCAAGTGTAGCTTCACTGTGTTCCCTGCGTGCTCATGCATCAAAGGAGAAAGGGGACTAGGACACCTACTGCTGAGCAGGCCCATCAGATGCCATCACCTTCCAGGGAGCACTAATGCCAGGAACTGCAGTGTCAGCCTGAGGGAGGTGGTAGGGAGACAGTGTACACTCTTACTTTGTACAAGGATTCATAATCCACTTCCTGGGGAAAAAGGCACTGTAAGGAAGACAGTTCCTTTACTTGCCTCATGTCTTAGGTCATCTCACTCCTCTGACCCTCAGTTGTAAGTCCATGAGAGGCTGGCTGATGCTGATCCTGGTGTATGACTTATGGAAGACAGCTGTATGATTTGTAGCCTCTCTTCAGGGATAATCTCACTTCCCCATTTATCTTACCCAGGCACACAGCCATGAAAGAGAGGGGAGAGAGATTTATTTGCATCCCACACTGCACTCTAAGTGTAATTCCTTACTCACAGCAAGACAAAGCGCCTAACAAGGACTTTGCTCCGGTGGAGAAAGAGTTGTTGGAGGGGTTGCCTCATGAGAACAGCTGGAGTCCCAGATGGCAGGAAACCCAGGAGAAGGATATCTTTCTCCCTTTCCCATTGTACTGTACCTGCAGCACATGCTTGTTGTCTTTAGTATGCAACACAGCAGAAACTGTTGCCAAGGAAATACCAGGCTTAATCTCCAAGGGCACAAGCGAATCTGCAAGCTAAAGGGATAGAAGGATTTTATTCAGCAAGCAATGATCTCAAAACTTGTATGAGTCCAGCTGTGACTTACATTGGCAGCAAGGTATCTTTAAATCATGGGCCAGTGAACTGCAAACACAAACCCACTGATAAAGTGACAGAGCACTCCTCTTACCTGCTTAGTCCTTCCTTCCAGCTCTTAAAGCTACTGACTTTCATATTGCTGTCAGAGCAGTACAAGATTTTCAGCAGCCAAGGCAAGTCTCACAATATATAATTTAAGAGAAACCTAGTTAAAAGGACTTTAATAGTAATTCTTATTAGCAAAACAAATAATGTAGTTAGCCATTATTTATTATGCTTGTTATGTCAGTGGGTAACAAAAAATTAAAGCTGGTTTCCTTTTCTCAGTACCTCAGTGCCATGGTGTTCTGGCTGCAGACTAGCTGGAAGAAAAGGGTTTCTGCTCAAAAACACTGACACTTTTCCATACAAGCCCACTGCCTTTTCTATAGAAGAAATAAAATCTAGTCTTGGCTCCAACTTTTAATTCATTGGCAGCCTTCCAAGAGCCTCAGCACCGAGGGTGTTGGCAGTGCATGTGGAGTGGGCAGTACTGCACCTGCTGAGACTTGTGGAAGTTGGCCAGCTGGGAAGCACCTCTTCAAGCCATGTTTCCAAAGGAATGCTGCAGAAAACATGGCTTGTGAGCACAGAAAACTATACCCTTTTTCACAGATTCACAGCCAGCAGCACAGAATTGTTTTGGTTGGAAAAGACCTTTAAGATCATTACATCCAACCATTAACTCAACACTGCCAAGTCCACCACTAAAACCACATCCCTCAGCATCACATCTACACATACTTTAAATTCCTCCAAAGATGCTGACTGCATCACTTCCCTGGGCAGCCTGTTCCAGGGCTTGACAACACTTTTGAGGAAAGTCAAAGAGGGTTCTAGATGAAAATACACTGGAGTCCTGTCCATGACTTCAGTCAGGATTCAGTCCTAGGTAAACAGGTACCTTCACAGCATGTGGGTGAGCAGCACAGGCAGTTTCCATGTATCACTCCCATCCAAACACACTCCTGCTGTTCACAGTGGACCTAAAGGCAAGGATATGTGAAGCGTGCACCATGGCTGTGGTGAAACTCAGCAGGTGACTCAGAAATAGAAGGGATGAAAGGACTTTTCATTTGGGAAGACAAGTAACACTAAAAAGACAAGTAGCACCTTAACAGGCTGCCTGGAGAAGTGGTGGAGTTGCCATGTCTGGAGGGATTTGAAAGACTGTAGATGTGGTACTGGAGGACATGGTTTAGTGATGGACTCAGCACTACTGGCTTAATGGCTGGAGTCAAGGACCTTAAAGGTATTTTCCAACCTAAATGCTTTTATGATTCTCTGACACAGACAAATAGCACTATAGTAGACTCCTAAATCAAGAGGGATTAACTCAGTCCTAAGAGCCAGTGATCTTGCCAAACTCCTATGATTCTGAAGGGACAGAATCTACTTGGCTGTTTTTCCCTACAGATGTACCATCAACCCACCCAGCAATCCACCTCATGTAGATAGAGCCTCTCTGAGATGATCTTCATCTGAATTCCATTCCCTTTCACCTTCAAACACATGGCACCTGCAATTGGAGCCATATATCAAGAAGCATTTAACATCCAGATAAACAAGTTCTTTTGAAACTTCAGCCATCTACTGTAGTGCTTCCATGGAGCAAAGCCAGCAAAGCCTGGCAATGCCAGCTCTTTTCAGCATGCCAGATGCTCCCAAGCATGAAAAGCAGGAAGAGAAACTGATTTTAGAAAAGCATTCCCATTTCACAGATGGTACACCTGAGTCAAAGAAACACTGAATTCCTCACCAAAGACCACCCAGTGAATTTTCAACAGGATCCAAACCTAGAGAGGGATGGAGCAGAACAACTGAATCTTGCCACTTCTAAGGAAATCTCAGGTACCAAAACTTTATGGTTGGGAACTCTGATCAACTGTAAATTGTGACTATGTAGGTGATCACCCTACCACTGCAAAGCTCTAATCCTTTTGAACAGAGAAGCAACTGAACCTGACTTCAAAAAGCACTCACTGCTGGCTTAATTCTTTTGCCATCAAAGCACTGAGAAGGCTTTTCTGCTGGCTTCAATGGTGGCGAAGTTCAGCAACTTCTAACTTCTGACATACTTACCTACCGCTACTAAAGCTACAGGAACATTCTGAGAGCACCTCCTTGAATTCAAACAGCTGGAAGAACACAGGCATTCTAAGACTGCATTCAATCCCCCAAAATTTTACATGCTTTCAGATGTTGTGAATCTCAGAACCCAAAATTTCATGGCTCAATTAAAATTGCTTTCTCTCTGGGAATAGTTCAAGATCTGTAAAGCACATGATTTGAATGCAGCCTGTGTTGAAAGCTAACAGAATGAAAATATTGCTTCAAATCTCCCCTGAGACCTAAAAATAGTAACATTTGCAGCAGTGTGCTGTGCTGCACTTTGCAGTGGTCGAAGGCACTTTCCATTTCTACCACCTTGCAGAGCAGGATCGATACAAAGTGAGCTCTAATCAAGAATATATGGCAAAACGACAAACACTGTCAAGTCAAAGATCCTTAAAAACCAGAATGCTGCTTAGAATCAAAGTCTTCTTCTGCCAATGAAATACTTTGATGTTAACATTTATGCAGGCTTTAACCACAAAGTTGTTCAACAGCAACATTCTAACTATTAACAGTCAAAAAGACAGTACAACAGACATTCATTTTTAGCTTCTCTAAGACGTTGCTTCATCTCACAGCCCTCTCTGATCCCTTTATTATAGAAGTCTACTGACCCAAAGCAAAAAGGTCATTTAATCACATCCAGTAACTCACCCACCAAGACCAGACAGCACTGCTTTCAACTGACCTCTTGCACAAACAAATCTCAGAACTCTTCCAAAGTGCTAAGGAAACCTTTTTCAGAGAAACAGCAAACCCTGCCTATACTCCAAGCAGTGGCAGCTCCACCATTTCCTCTCACAAGCTGTTCCATGCTTTAATTTTCCTTGCAGCTAGGAAAGCGTGTCTTATTTCAAGGCTAAATTTGCCCAGCTTTCAGCTACTGGATCTTGTTATTCCTTTGTCTGCAAGACTGAAAAGCCCCCCACCACGCAAGAATAAATGCTTCTTCCTTCCAGTCATTATCACAACGCCAATGCCACATGCTGGCATCAGGAAAGTCACGAAAACAGAGACACAAGGCACTGAGAACTAACCACACTAATCAGTCTCCTGCCTATGGATGAGTGCTGGGACTGCCTCAAGAGAAACTTGAACGTGTTCCTGTGCTGCTTGTTTCTTTTGTCAAATTACACCTGTTAAGGAAAGTTTAAAACAGAAACCAACTCAAAACAATGAGTCATTGACTCTCACTAGTCTGAAACTGCAAGTGTTGCTGTGAACCTCGAAACAGCTAAGGAGAGAAAAGTCATCTTGGGATGTTCTGATCCCATGATCAGAAGTGTCCACCTTGCAGAATCACAGAATGGTGGGGATTAGAAAGAATCCCTGGAGATCATCTTGTCCAACCCCTCTCCTAAAGCGTTGGAAGGAACCTCCGTGTCCAGTTCTGGGCTCCACAATTCAAGAGAGATGTTGAGATACAGGAAGGTGTCCAGAGAAGGGCAGCAAGGCTGGGGAGGGGCCTGGAACAGACCCCTGTGAGGAGAGGCTGAGGGAGCTGGGGGTGTGCAGCCTGCAGAAGAGGAGGCTCAGGGCTGACCTCAGTGCTGTCTACAACTCCCTGAAGAGAGGCTGTAGCCAGGTGGGGTTGGGCTCTTCTGCCAGGCAAGCAGCAATAGAAGAAGGGTACACAGTCTCAAGTTGTGCCAGGGGAGGTCTAGGTTGGATGTCAGGAGGAAGTTGTTGCCAGAGAGAGTGATTGGCATTGGAATGGGCTGCCCAGGGAGGTGGTGGAGTCGCTGTCCCTGGAGGTGTTCAGGAAGAGTCTGGATGAGGCACTTAGTGCCATGGTCTGGTTGATTGGACAGGGCTGGGTGATAGGTTGGGCTGGATGATCTTGGAGGTTTCTTCCAACCTGGTTGATTCTGTGATTCTATGATTCTCTGGAGATCATCTAGTCCAACCCCTCTCCTAAAGCACTGGAAGAAACCTCTGGATTTCATCTAGTCCAACCTCTTTCCTAAAGCACTTATTGTGGGTCATAGAATCATAGAAGTTACACAGGATCATGTCCAGGCAGGATTTCAAAGTCTCCAGAGAAAGAGACTCCACAGTCTCTCTGGGCAGCCTGGTCCAGTGCTCCGACACCCTCAAAGGAAAGAAGCTTTTCTTCATGTCAGATAGGGCTTCTTGTGTTCTAGTTTCTGCACATTAGAGACATTTTTACCATAAACCACAGTTGAATCTTTCATGTAGGATTGCATTTTCCACAAGTAAATGAAATCTGACACATGCTAGGTGAGCCCAAACACCACTGTTGGCCTAAGTACAGCTGTTTATAAAGAAAAAGCAAAGAATACAGGTTAGGTTAGTCTGAAATCTCTACTAAAGCCTTCATCAAGGACAACCCTCCCTAGGTTTAATGTTGAATGCTGTCTTCAGTCACCAGCCAAAAGTTTCTCTTGTTGGCAATGAAGAGCTGAGCAATGACTGAGGATGGAATCTGAAACTCTTACAGTAAAAAACAAAACTACAACAACAACAACAACAACAACAAAAAGCTGGAAAAGCAGTGAATAAAATCAGGAGAGGACCAGAACTGTAGCACAGGTGTTTGTCTCCTAGCACATGCAGTTGTGTGTGGAGTCTTCTTCTTTGGCGACTCCCAAGGCCTGTCTGGATGTGTTCCTCTGTGATCTGTGCTAGATTGTGTGGTCCTGGTCTGGCAGGGGGGTTGGACTCAATGATCTCCTTGGGTCCTTTCCAACCCCTAACATCCTGTGAGCCTGTGGTCTTGGTCCTATGGAAAATCTTCCCTGGGACAGACATGCACAGTATTTTATCACCCCAGATGCAGCTGCACTGGCAGTGTTGACTACCACTGATTCCTTCCTAGATTTTTAGGACACTTCTCCAAACATCATTCCTAGATTTTTGGGGCAATTCCCTTTTCCCTCCTCACCTCCAAGTTTTGTAAGTGCAACAGCTCTTGACTTAACACTAGAGAGGGCACACGAAGACTTTCCCAGCAGGGAAATGCAAAGTCTGAGGTGAGCTGGCATGAGGACTGGAGCAAAGGGGAACACAGCAAAGTTTACCAGTAACTACAAGCCTCTTCCCTTTTAAGATCTGAAATTCAGTGATGTGTACATGAGATTGCAGCATGTATATTTAGAAAGGGACACAGCTGGGTTTTCACATCAACATCAAATGTGTGTCTTCCAGATTTGCAAACTGTGCATAACTGAATGAACTCTGTGTTAGAGGTAGGAGTCAGAGCTGCAACTCTGGATCAAACCAGAGATATCAAAGACATGAAACCACTGGGTGGGACAGACAGATTATGAACTCAACACACTGCAAGTCCTTAGGAAAAACAAAGAAAGAATAAACTTGAGAAATATTCCTTAGGGCAGGGAACAGCTCTGTTTAGTGCTTGTACAATATGTAGTGCTCAGAAATCCTACAAATAAGATTCAACAAGGACAAGTGCAGAGTCCTGCACCTGGGGAGGAATAACAAACTGCACCAGTACAGGCTGGGAGGTGATCTGCTGGAGAGCAGCCCTGTGGAGAGGGACCTGGGAGTGCTGGGGGAGAACATCCATGGCACAGCAATGTGCCCTTGTGGCCAAGAAGGCCAATGGGATCCTGGGGTGTATTAGCAAGAGTGTGTCCAGCAGATCAAGGGAGGTTCTCTTCCCCCTCTACTCTGCCCTGCTGAGACCTCATCTTGAATACAGCATTCAGTTTTGGGCTCCCCAGTTGAAAAGGGACAGGGATCTGCTGGAGAGGGTCCAGTGGAGGGCCACGAGGGTGATTAGGGGACCGGAGGGCATGGCTTATGATGAGAGGCTGAGGGACCTGGGACTGTTTAATCTGGAGAAGAGAAGACTGAGAAGGGATTTAATAAATGTTCATAAACACCTGAGGGTTGGTCAGGAGCAGGGGGACAGGCTCTGCTCACTGCTCCCTGGGATAGGACAAGGAGCAATGGGTGTAAGTTGCAACAAAAGAGGTTCTGCCTCAACACAAGGGGGAACTTCTTGACTGTAAGGGTCACATAGCACTGGAACAGGCTCCCCAGAGAGGTTGTGTCCTTCTCTGGAGCCTTTCAAGGCCTGTCTGGATGTGTTCCTCTGTGATCAGTGCTCTGGCAGGGAGGTTGGTCTCAATGATCTCCTTGGGTCTCTTCCAACCCCTAATATCCTGTGAGCCTGTGATTCTGTAAGGGCATCCATTACTCATGCTGTTATACTGCAGTAATAAAACAAATGGAAGTAAAATGTTTAAAAAAGTCAAAAGTGGGTCAGATGTGACTAATACAACAACTCTGTCTGATAAGACAACTGCTGAGGGAACTGGGGCAGTCACAGCCTGTGCTTCATGAAGCACTTGCAAGGTACCACACAGCTAATGGCAAACCATGGGTTTCTATAGCAGTCCTGAGGTGGGAATACAGCTGGTTATAGCAAAGATATTCTCAGGTAACTACTGGGTTGTTGGGTCAGTCTTGAGCCTGCTGCCATTCAATTTTTATTTATGACCTCAGTAAAGAAAGAAGAGAGTCTTCAGAAGGCTCCACTGAAGTTTATAGAGGCAGCCTTAATAAAAGAAAGATCAGGCTACCATCATCCAGGAAGAACTAGACAACCTCAAGAGCTGGAGTGAGAAAAACAAGATGAAATTCACAATAGCATGAAGAGCAAGGCCAGGGACTAGGCTCACACTGAGAGTTTCTGCTGTGAGATGGCAGCTGCTGAGATGACAGAGGTGAAGGGTCCAGATTTGTTAGTCCATCCCATACGAACTGAAAGTCACAAATGTGACATGGCCACAAAAATGTTAAATGGAACTAAGTCCTTAAAACACCAGGTAATTTTAGCAGAGATGAGCCATTGCTATCATACTGGGCCCAGCAAGATCTCATCTGAATTAGCAGTAACTTGTGGGTAATTTCAGTTCAAGTAAGGGTTAGGGCAGGAGGAGCTGTCTTGTAAGAGGAAACTAAATATCTTGGCTTGTTTACTCTGGCAAAAAGAAAGCCAAAAGGAGAATTTGATTACTCTACATAAACACCACAGGGAAAATACCAACAAGAGGGAAAATCTATTTATGCTAAAAACACGTTGTTAAGAATACGTATGTGCAGGCCAGCCATGAATACATGTAGGCTGGAAATCAGGATGTTTCTAGCCATCAGAGACAGTGGGGGTTTGAAAGGCATTCTAGTGGGAACAGCAAGGGCAAAAGTCCTCACAATTTGAAGCTGATGCCTTACATTTTTTCAGGCACATTATGAACACTATTACTAACTGCAGCTGGGTTCTGGCCATGTAACCTGTGAGGACACTTCCATTTCTAGGTGGAAATGATTGTTTACAGCCTTGGAGCTTGTCAGGTATAAAGAGATTCCCATGCAGACCCTACTCTCTAAAAAGGATGCAATTTCTATGCAACAGAAGAATATCCTCTTCCCATTATTAAAGAAGCCCAAAGGTCTTAAGATGTGCCTGCCCTCACAGTGACTCCACCAGACCCTGCTGATCACAGTTTCACAGAGGGTTTTACAGTAAGTAGTCCTCAGGAAAATCTGAATGGAGATCAGTCTGCTTCGTCCTTCATCTCTCCACTCACCCAGCTTGTCTAACACATCAAATCCAGTTTCTGGAAGCAGAAAACTATCTTCCCAGTGTAGTTTTTAATAGGAAAAGAGTGCCCAAATTTTCCACATGCTTAAAAGCTGAGCCCTTTCACAAGCAGGGATGAGCTGGAGCATCTTCCCTCTGAGGAAAGGCTGAGTTACCTGGAGCTGTCAAACCTGGAGAAGACTGAGAGGGGATCTTAGAATCATAGAATCAGTCAGGGTTGGAAGGGACCACAAGGATCATCTAGTTCCAACCCCCCTGCCATGGGCAGGGACACCCTACCCCAGATCAGGCTGGCCAGAGCCTCATCCAGCCTGGCCTCAACCACCTCCCTGGGCAACCTGGTCCAGGCTCTCACCACTCTCATGCTGAACAACTTCCTCCTCACATCCAGCCTGAACCTACCCATCTCCAGCTTTGCTCCATTCCCCCTAGTCCTGTCACTCCCTGATAGCCTAAAAAGTCCTTCCTCAGCTTTTTTGTAGGCCTCCTTCAAATGATGATCTATAAAGGGTGAGTGTCAAGGGGATGAGGCCGTACTCTTTCCAGTGACAGGGCAAGGCAGAGTGGAACAAAGGAAATTCGCCCTGAACATGAGGAAAAACTTTCTTGTGAGGGTGCTGGAGCCCTGGAAGAGGCTGCTTGGACAGGCTGTGTAATCTCCTTCTCTGAAGACCTTCAAAACTTGCTTGAGCACAATCCTAGGCAACCTGCTCTGGGTGGCCCTGGTTTAGCAGGGGGGTTAAGTAGATGTTCTCCAGAGGCCCTTTCCCACTTCCACAATTCTCTAATTCTGTGATTCTGTACAGTGAGTTTTGCAGACAGAAATATAAAACATGGTCTTCATCCTATCACTTGTATTTGGATGGCTGTTTGGAAAGGAAGACAATTTACCTCCCAGCCTCTTCTTAACCCTTCACAATTTAAGTAGCAGAAGCTCTGTTGTCAAGCCACTTCAAACACAACACAAAAATGTCCCAGAAATTACAGTGTGGGCAGAGGTCTCAAACAGATTCAGCCTAGGCTTTAAATCATCTGCTAAATCAGGCAGAATTTGGGTGCAAGAAGTCTGCTAGTATCAGATCCCACAAAGGAAACCAAAAGATAGGTGGTCAAGCATGGGTTCCAAAGGGGAAAGGTCTAAAGATTTCAATATGCCTGTGGAGCAAGTATTTATGACCAGCAAAGATATTAAAGACATGAGTATGCTGCAGGACATTATGAAGTAGAATGGAAACTGAGGAGTCTTTCTAATGAGATTCTTTAAGAAGAAAATACTGATTGCATTGAACATTGATGACATAATTGGGAAGACAGCAGACTACAGTGGGTCTGGCTTTACTTAAGAGCAAGCTAGTAAAAGCTGGGACAAGAATAGTTTTGGTGGAATGTCAAAAAGTGAAGTCAAACTTGGAGAGGGCTTGTGCTAGATCAGCAGAGGGACTCCAGGCAATTTTACAGACACTGGATTCAGTGAGCCTGGAGCTGAAAGAAGGAATGACAGAAGCAGAAGCAAGCAGGCTGGTTTTATTAATTTACTTTATATTATTTAGACTGCAGCATCTTTACAAGGGGAATAGTCAGGGAAAAAGGAACAGAGAGATCAAGAGATTGGACAAAGTGGAGCCGCCAAAAATAAGTTGAGGGTAAGAAGAAACACAGAAATTAAAACTCTTTAGTCCCTGAAACACAAAAGGAAGATGGAAAGGTAAGGTGAAAGTGATGTTTTGCCTTTCTTTCTCTCAAAAAAGGAATTGGCAAGATTCTATGTGGAAAGAAAAATCAAGACAGGAGAAGGGGAGAGTGGAGGTGAAATCTACATAATTGTAACTGGCTGCCAAGTAGCTGTTTTCCTAATTCTTCTCTGCAATACTCCCTTATAATTTCACTTCATGTCAGGCTGTGCATTGTACATTCACATCCTCCTGTGCTGGCCTGTGTCCTGAAGAACGTGCAAATAGTGTATTTAAAACCATAGAGCCCTCGGTGAAGTCAGTCTGCTCCTGAAACCAAGTGATCCGCACCATTGTTCCGCTGTAATTAAACTGCAGGCACATTACTTGCTCAAACACCACTGTTTAATTTATCTGTTTGCTCCAGGAGGTGTTTTCCATTTTCCCATCACTCTTTTGTGAGTAGACAATGCCTACCCAATTTCCAGGAAGCAGTCTTTTTTCTTTTTTTCTTGTAATCATTGTTTAAAGTGAAAGGCATATGCAGAGAAGAAGGAATTAGGTGAAGTGTAAAGGTTTCCACAACACCTCTGAGAGCCATTCCAGCCTGGTGCCTTGGGACTATTAAAACCTCTCTCTAAACAAAGGCTGCTCTGAGTGTAAATCTCATTAACATACAATAGTCTTGCTTGACCTGCCTCTGCTCTTCGGGGAAGTGATTGAAATGTAGACAAGCTCCTGCAGTACATTTACATTAGTCTGAAAGGCTGGAATCTGAACTACTGAGACAGTCTGAGGAAGGAAATGTCACACTACCTATCCTACTATCACCAGTCTGTGTCGACTGAAAACACGCTGAGTAAATTGCTTGGTTTTCAAAAGCTTTAGGAATCCAGACTGAAGTTTGAGCACATGGACACTTCTGGAGAAAGGGTTGTGGATGTCAGGAGAGGGCTTTGAGCAAGACATAACTGCAGGAGACATTCTTTTACAAGACTTTTAGCTGTACTTTAGACCCAAGTCCTACCCCTGCAGCAGATTGAGCAATTACTATTTTTTCCAGGGTGGATTTCATCATTCCATTTTTGGCTGGCATGGTTTTGACAAATAACAAACCTTCAGAAGGTTTGCTAGGAGCTATGAAATACCCCTTCCAATGGCCACTTGAGCCTCCACAGAACCCCAAAGCTGCCAGTAGCCTGTATGAAACAAATGCCCTTTCTTTGCAATATAGAAATTCCTATATATTTGGGCACCATTAAAGACTGTTCCTGGATGAAAGTACTGAAAAGGGGACATGAAACAGCAACTACTCCCCACCAAGGAGCTCATCTATCATATTTATAGTCCTGTCTAGCAAAACTCACCTAGCAGAAGGGGAAATTATGGCCATTTTTTGCCACCACCGCAAAAATCCTGCCTGAAACCAAGAGGCCATCTCCAAAACAGAAGCCTAATGACCTTTCTGCTCAGTGGGACAGACAGGGCTCTTCTGCTGGGACAGGGAATGAGGGAACATGAACATTAATAGGGAGGTCAAGTGCTTATTTAGAGAGTTAGCATGAAAGGAAATACAGGCACCAGAGTGAGACAGTCTTTTCCTCCTCTCATTTACTTGAAAACCAAACAATATCCCTTGGGATTGACTGTTGTGAATGGTTACACCCAGCAGGAGAGATCACACAGCTACACATCTCAGCAGTCACCAGTTTAGGCTGCTATGACTCAAAGACCAAAGTCAAAGAGGGTGGGAGACAATGTACTATTTCTCCCATGCCTTATCACCACTTTGCAGGTCAAGCTCTAGGCAAAAAACTAGTCTCAAATGATGGTGTTATGAAGACATGCTGAAACAGACATTGTCCTGGAGTCTGTAATCACTACAAAGGTGGCACTTCATTCCTTAAAAAGAATGAGCACCTAATTGTTGTACCCTATTAAAAAGTCTTTTCAGAAGCCTTGTTACACACCAAGTAGCTTTTTGCAACAAGCACAACTTTTAGAATGTGGATCTGCTGGAGCATGTCCAGAGAAGGGCCAGAAGGATGAGCAGAGGGCTGGAGCACCTCTGTTATGAGGACAGATTGAAAGAGTTGGGGCTGTGCAGTCTGCAGAAGAGGAGGCTCCCGGGTGACCTTCTTGTGGCCTTCCAGTATCTGAAGGGGGCCTACAACAAAGCTGGGGAGGGACTTCTGAGGCTACCAGGGAGTGATAGGACTGGGGGGAATGGAGCAAAGCTGGAGGTGGGGAGAGTCAGAGTGGAGGTGAGGAGGAAGTTGTTGAGCATGAGAGTAGTGAGAAAAGCCTGGGAAGAATCAGAAGTCTCAGCAGTTGACAAGAAAGACAGAATTCCCTGAAAGCATTTGGATGCTGTCTGAGGCTGTAGCTAGCCCTCTGAGTTAGGAGATAATATTTTGTGAGTAAATGCTTTTCTAATTCACCATTGCCTTCTGCCGTAAGTGGAAAGAGCTCCTTGAGTCCATCTAGTGGGCAAGCAGTATATTGACCACAAGCTGGGCAAGCAGTATATTGACCACAAGCAGTATTTGGCCACACTCTCTTCCAGTTCAATCAATGTCTATCTATTTTTGCAAGTTATTTCTAGATCTAGTTATTATCTGTAAAATCTTTCCATGACCGTGCAAAGAACAGATTATTGTCAAAATTAGTGGTTAGGGGTGGCAAGAGTTCTGACTATCAAAATTAATAAACAATATTAATTTTGGGGAAAAATAATCTTGCATTAATTAATTACCCCTTCGTAACAACATGCCACAATGGAGCTGTGTCTGAGTCCATTTACTATTGAAAAACTCTCTCTATGGCTCTGGCAGGCCTCTAACCAGTGAGCTGGGCAGGCTCGAATCATAGAATCAACCAGGTTGAAAGAGACCTCCAAGATCATCCACTCCAACCTAGCACCCAGCCCTGTCCAATCAACCAGACCATGGCACTAAGTGCCTCATCCAGTCTTATCTTGAACATCTCCAGGGATGGCGACTCCACCACCTCCCTGGGCAGCCCATTCCAATGTCAATCACTCTCTCTGCCAGCAACTTCCTCCTAACATCCAGCCTAGACCTCCCCGGGCACAACTTGAGACTGTGTCCCCTTCTTCTGTTGCTGCTTGCCTGGCAGAAGAGACCAACCCCACCTAGCTAAAGTTTCTCTTCAGGTAGTTGCAGACAGCAATGAGGTCTGCCCTGAGCCTCCTCTTCTGCAGGCTGCACACCCCCAGCTCCCTCAGCCTCTCCTCACAGGGCTGTGCTCCAGGCCCCTCACCAGCTTCGTTGCCCTTCTCTGGACACCTTCCAGCACCTCAACATCTCTCTTGAATTGAGGAGTCCAGAACTGGACACAGCACTTGAGGTGTGGCCTGAACAGTGCTGAGTACAAAGGAAGAACAACAGAGATGATGCACAAAGTAGACATACATGAAATGGTAGGAATGAGTGTTGTGGAGGGGCTGAGAGATTTTGTTACATGGCTAGCAATTCTCTACTTCATGTTTGGCTCAACTAAGGGTACTTCTGTGCTAGTTTGAGGCAAAGTGGAATATTTTGGTGAGAGAAATTAGATGACAGGCTGTGAAAAGGAAACAATGGTGATGTCTACTTCACTCACAGGCTTGCTGAGATGTATAAAAGCAAGAACACAAAACAGACAAGACAGTGTGTGAGTCTCTGTCAGAGTCTGTGCTTTCTCCCTGGGCTACTTTCTGTGTAACTAACTTTCTGCTTTCTAACCCCTCTTGCCAACCCTCCAAGCTCACCTTGCACATATGGCAAACTCTGAGATAAGGTAGTTGGGTGGAAAAAGGTGGAAGGGTGGTTGGGAGTCCCTCCTGGGGACTCTGGTTTCTAGGAGGGCTCTTGTGTTTCTGTATTACCTTTAACTTGCATATTTCTGTATACAGCTGTATATATTTGTGATATATTGTAAATATCTGCTTGTATCTTGTGCTAAGGTGTAAATATAAAGCTTCATTCCTTAACTTCCAGATGGCTGAATCTAGTCTGGGTGATTTCATAAGAGTAGGGAGGTGGGTAACACCCAAACTGTCACAACTTCATTCCTCTACTCTCTGATGAAAAACAGACTCACATATTCCACAGTTTCTAAAGGGCAGTAACGCCTGCTTGTAAAAAAGCCACTGCCACCTTTGAACCAATGACATATTTGTGCTGATTGGATTGTGAAAAAAAATATTTTAAGATCATCTGTGTTAGAGAATGAATCACCCTTTGTATTGTAGGTACATTCATATTTGATTGGTGGGGTTAATAAATTATTAATAGATGTTGTGGACACAAGCAGTCCACATCATAGATGGCTATGAACAACCCATTACCCTGTTGGACTTGGGTAGTCTGTAGGAATTAACCATTTATTGAAACTGCTGTAACACAAATGAGCCTTTTCTTTGCTACACCTTTAGTGATACAATAGATAATAACAATACTGCTTCTCATGGGAAAGGGTATCTCCTGACAGATATACCTGAAGGGAGGAGAAAGATGACTCCTGGCTGGCTACTAACTCTCAGATTCTTTGGATCCTTTCATCCTTAGCCACCAATTCAAACTGCAGCCACAGAATTGTAGAGTGGTAGAGGATGGAAGGGACCTCAGGAGATCATCAGTACCTCAACTTACTTGTATTTAAACTGGAGATGACTGGTTTGCCTCACAGGTGGCTAGCAGAGATTGCCCTTTGGTGTCTATTATGAGATGAGATGTATCTTTGTATGGGACAATTAACATGAACACATTTTGTTGCCCACAGTGATTTTTTCAACTCCCATTAGTTTACACAGTGCAATTCTCTCTCAGGAATGCTTATTTCTTGGCCCTACACTTGATAGAAAGTGCTTTCCTAGAATTACAGAATGGCTTAGGTTGGAAGGGACCTCAGAGATCATCTGCTACACAGCCTTCCTGCCATGGGCAGCGATGGTTCTCAACTAGATTCAGCTGTTCAAGACCTCATCCAACCTGGCCTTCAACACCCCCAGGGAGGTGGAATCCACAATCTCATCCATTCCAGAATCTCACCACCCTTGTACTGAAGAACTTCTTCCCAAGACCCAGTCTAAACCTACTTTCCCTCAGCTTTAAACCATTCCCCCTTGTCCTATTGCTGGACACCCTTATGAAAAGTCCCTCTCCAGCCTTCCTGTAGGATCTCTTCAAGTACAGGATACCAGCTATAAGTTTCCCCTCGAGTCCACTCTTCTCTACAACCCCAATTTCCTCAGCCTATTCTCAGAGCAGAGGTTGGAGCCTTTGGATCATCTTTCTGGCCCTTCTCATGACTTGCTCCAAGAGCTCTGTGTCCTTCTTATGATGGGGACACCAGAACTGAACACAGTATTTGAGGTGGGGGCTCACAAGAGCAGAGTAAAGGGGTAGAATCATCTCTATGGACCTGCTGGCCACACTCCTCTTGATGCAGCCTACACGATCATAGTTGACAGTAAATCACAGCAATAAGGCATCTTTAAAGGAGTTATTGAAGCAGCAACTTGGATTTGGCACTGTGAGCAAGAGGCCATTGTCTTTCTGCCCACGTTTGTTACTCACTTCAGGCATGATTTCGATCTTCTCGTAGCGCCGCTTGTACGGCAGAGTGAGGACCTCTGCTCTGCGGTAGGACATTGGAGGAGGCTGGCAGTCTATCATCAAATCTGTCCGATGAGACTGGGTGGGTGGTGGCTGAGTGTACTGCTCTGGGCAAACCACGTGGAGAGGCTGGAAAAGAAGAGTGTGGTGACTTCTTAAAATGTGTGCCTGCTTCTGCACGTTGCCCTTCAACAGTAATCATTGCCATAAGGAACCCTGCAGGTTGCTGTCAGCAACCTATCTTATTCGTATGAAGACAACATCTGAAACTCAATCCAGAAGATCCATTCAGCAGTGAAACAAACTGTTTTAGGAGCAGGCAGTCTTTGCTTTGTATACAACAGTGTCTGGTGGAGCAAGGCCTAAATTGGTGTCTTCAATCACCACTTCAATATCAGCTGCCATTTCCATGGCTTTTAAAGCTCTTCAGAGACTCTACCACTTCCCTAGACAGACTTTTCCAAGGGCTGACCACCCTGTTGGGGAAGGAATTGTTTCTCATGTCTAACCTAAACCTCTCTTGGCACAACTTGAGGCTGATTTTCTCTAATCACTTGTTACCTGGGAGAAGAGACTGATCCCCACCTCACTATAACCTCCTTTCAGAACACTGCAGAAAGTGAAAAGATCTCTCCTCAGCCTCTTTTTCTCCAGACTAAACAACCCCAGTTCCCTCAGCTGCCCTTCACAAGACTTGTACTCTAGACTCTTCACCTTTGTTGCTCCAGCACCTCAATGTCCTTCTTGGAGTGAGGGGCCCAAACCTGAACTCAGTATTCAAGCTGTGGTCTCATTAGTGCCCAGTACAGGGGCATTATCACTGCCCTAGTCCTGCTGGTCACACTATTGCTTATCCAAGCCAGGACGCTGCTGGCTTCCTTTATCTAGGGAGGAGTTTTACAGAGAGCAATGAAGACTTAAAGAGCAGTAAGTGTGTGGCTCAGTGAAGTTGTGTTGGTTTCCATTTTTGTAGTTCAACAGCTTACTGGACTGCAGTTTTGCATGTGACAGCAGCAAAAATGACATTGTGTTTTTTCTAGCATAAGAAAAGACAACAGAAAAGTCATTACCTGGACTTCTTTAAGTAGTTTAGACACCTGAATAAAATTCAGCCTTGTGTCAATGGGACAGTAAACACATTTCATTGCTAAAGGTTGATAAGGAGCCAGAGCATCCAGGTAAGAGAAATCAGGTTCTGAAAAGAGAAATGTTGAAATCACTGAGAACAAAGATGGTCCAGTTCCCCTCTAATTCCACATTCTAGTCTAGACAAGCTGTTGTTCAGCAATGTCAATTCCGTTACAGATTTCTTTTCCTTTCTTCCTTCCCCCACCTGTTATTTTCAGTTAATTTGATGAAAATTAGGCCCACAATTAGTCTTACCTTAATCAAGCAACAGAGCAATACGATTTCATTTGAACACATTATTGCATGACTTTTATAACAAATTTAATCAAGACAAAACCATCACCTCTTATTTTTAATCAGAACCTCTAAAAGAAGTCAAGATGAATATATATGTGTATATATATATATATAGGTATCATAAGGTATTCCACACATTAACTTGATCTCCACTATGGTAAAAATCCAGCATAAAGATAGAATCTTGATAAACATGGACTAAGGTTGTCTGCTGCAGACACACTGCCTCCCAACTCCTCTTTTTTCTTACAGTATATGCATCTTTTTTTTTTTAATTAATCTAACTTCCAGGTTTAGGCTGGTGGAAAAAACAAAAACACTTTTTCTGACAGAGTTACAGGTCTTTAGCTGTTCCCCCAAGCTGTCTGATTTACTACTGTGTGACACTGACTTATAAAAAATTCCACTGTACAGCACTAACGTGACATGCATGAGCTGTTTTTAAGATCTCCTAGGGAGTTAGTTTTCAAAGCATTGGTGTCACCAGAGAGAGAGAAAGCTAAAGCCAGACTACTCTCTACCTTGATTTCTTCTAGAATTTCTTTGTGGCTCAGTGGCATTCAATATTTTTAATCAATAATCTATACACTACCCCTTCAGTGTAACATTTTCAGGTGACACAAGCAAGCAGAGCAGTGCTGCAGCTCACTCACAGACGGTATCCTGTCTATTGGTTGCTGCTGCTGTTCTAGTCTATGTTCTCTTGTTTATTACACAACAGATTGGAAAGGTGGAGACCTCCTAGCTCCTGTGGACTGGAGAAGCAGTGTCATCATTAACAATATTGCATAGTTTAAAGGTCCTCATTACTAGAAACTAGGAGTCTTTCCCAGGAAAAGCTACAACACCAGCTGCTACTGCAGGACCAAATCCAATAGGCCAAATTTATTTCACAACTCGAGGTGATTTTATCTTAAACTCAGAGAAGCTAAATAATTATGCAATAAAAATCCCAGACATCAATGGAAGTACTTCAGATTGTCACTGGATTTACTAAGAACTGAGTAATTTAATCTGCTGGGAATTTCTGTAGACAAAGATGTCTTTGTTCCAGCTGAAACACTTGTAAGCAAGTAGGAACATCCTGTTGAGAGGATAACCCTACAAAGTCCAAAAGCCATGGATAGACACATTTAGGAAACAAACCACCACAAGCACCTGGAATCTCTGGGCACTCCAAAATCATCGCAACCCAAGACCTCAACTGGAGTTTCATATGAAGAATAAACTGGGAATGAATTTCAAAGGTCATGACCCAATGTACCCACAGGTTGTTAATGACTGCCATTCAGATGCCTTAACAACCTGCCAGGGCTATGCTCAGAAAAAGTCTGCTCTATTTTCTCATTTCACAGAAGGATCCCATTTTAATACTGAAAGGTCAATTACTTCGCCCTACAAGAAGACACAGAATAAGAGTTCTTTCCACTAAAGGCCAATTTCTGACCCCCTTGCTGATGGTGAGTAGCACGTTCAGAACATGATTAATGCCACTGACTTCCTAGGGATCCATGAAATAAACAACCCAGCAAAGCATGTACATGCTCCGGTTTTAATTGAAGTCCCAACTGGAGCTGAATTCACTGTTTCCAAGACAATCCATATCTATAATGTAATTTTACTGAGGCTGCAATTCTACCTCAAAGGTCAGGAGTGATGGGTACTGTAACAGCTATGACGTTAGTGCTGTGGTACTATGCATCACCTCTCAGCATAAGCACAGCCTAGATTCAAGTTTCTTATCTCAACAGGAAGCCACTTGTGTCTATCTTCCCTCCACTTGCATGAGGGCTAATTAAACTATTCTTTAAATCCTTCCAGTATCATGATTTTTTGGTGCTAATATTGTGAAAGAGTCAAAGGGATTTGCTCATCAAGTCCACAGTTAAAAAACAAATAGAAATAATCCTTTCCTAGTCCTCTTTCTTTAGGTTGAGTGCTTTCAAGCAGTCTCATTCACCAAAAAGGAGGAAAATTAGCTTAACATCGAGACTGCATCACACTCCTTCTAATTAGAATCATAGAATCAAGCAGGTTGGAAGAGACGTCCAAGATCATCCACTCCAACCTAGCACCCAGCCTTATCTAATCAACTAGACCATGGCACTAAGTGCCCCACTCAGTCTTTTCTAGAACACCTCCAGGGACAGCGACTCCACCACCTCCCTGGGCAGTCTGTTCCAATGCCAATCACTCTCTCTGTCCAAAGAACTTCCTCCTAACATCCAGCCTAGACCTCCCCTGGCACAACTTGAGGCTCTGTCTTCTTCTGCTATTGCTGGTTGCCTGAGAGACCGACCCCCATCTGGCTACAGCCTCCCTTCGGGTAGTTGTAGACAGCAAATGAAGTCATTCCTGGTGACTTATGTTCTGTATAACACAACTCCTAAGCATAGCAGAGCTCATTCTATGTAATACCAGTAGAAAAGACCTAAAGGGTGATTTCTCTTCTCACATCTGAAGAGTGCCCACTGAAGGGTTCTGTTGGATGAGACATCAGGTATAAAGAGTAGGGAAAGCCTCCAAGATTTTTAACAAATCACACTCTGAAAGATAACCACTTCACTAGATTGTACAAAAGCTTTGTGGTGAAGATCAGAAGCTCAGGGCATGTTGTGTGCGGGAAGGAACCTCTGGAGATTATCTAGTTCAACCCTTCTGCTAAAGTAGGTTCATCTAAAGCAGGTTGCACAGGGATAAGTCCAGGCAGGTTTTGAAAGTCTCTGGAGAAGAAGACTTCACAACCTTTCTGCTGGAGAGAAAATGCAGCTGCAGGATTTCAGAACACAGCACATCCTTGGGTGGAAAGAACTTGATTCCTTAAATCCATTAAAAGTAGGGTCAATACTAAAAGCAGACTGATGGAAGTGGAGGAATTTAAAAGACCCTTTGTAACCCTCTTATTCTGAATCATTGAGAAAAGAGACAGCTTTTCCTTCCAACCCAGACTATTCTATCTTAGCAACACTCAGTAATATCTAAAGGGTGGGTGTTAGGAGGATGGGGACAGACTCTTGTCAGTGGTGTTCAGTGATAGAACAAGGAGTAATGGGCAGAAACTAGAACACAGGAAGTGTCACATAAACATAAGGAAAATCTTCTTTCCTCTGAGGTGCTTGAGCACTGGAACAGGGAGGTAGTGGAGTCTTCTTCTCTGGAGCTTTTCAAAACCAACCTGAATGTAATCCAGTATAACATGGAAGTTTATTTATCTGGGTGACCTCTGGTTTAACAGAAGGGTTGGACTAGATGACCTCCAGAGATCCCTTTCAAGGCCAATCGGTTTTTTGATCCTATGACAGCAACATCCTTAGAAACAGACTGGTTGCCTGAGGTTATGATGAAAGCACAGGAGAAGGGACAAGTAAAGGTTTGTGATTCCAACAGAACACAGAGAAGAAGCGTTTCTCCTGACCATTATCAGTTAGGTCCTGCCTGGGTTTAACTTGCAGCCAGCTGCTTTTAATCCAAAAAACAATCTCCAGTAGGCATTTTATTGATGTGCATAACAAAGATTTTGCTTTGAAATGGCAAGAATGAACTCTGCATTGACAAAGGTTGACTCTGCAGGGCAAAAAAGAATGAAATGTCACAATTATTACTTTGGTTCTTCCAGTCAGTCTTGGGGTCTTAATTTAGATGAGCTTCTACTGAAGTCAGAAATTTCTGCCCTGAAACAAATTAGTGAAGCCCTTAGGACGTGGCCACAATCCATGGTTGATTTGATAATTTTATCTGCATTTTTCTTACCTGTGAAGATAACAGTGTTCAAGCTAGATTTTCCCCATAATTCCATGAAATGAACCACATCTCCAAATCTAAGAGAGGGATGGCCAGTGAACACAACACACGGCTGCTTGAAGTCATTGCTGAATTCTCCATGGATGCTGGGATAATGTTTCAATTTGTTTGTCTGAATGAGCTGAAACACAAAACCAAAAATCCAGACATTACAAACTTTTCATACCTCTGTGCTTCAGTGTATTTATTTGCATGAGATTATAAATATTCTCCAGCTTAGTTCTATTTTATCACAGAGTCCCTTCCTGCATCTCCCCATTTTTCAACAGATTTAGTCATGACTGTCCTAATTGCTGTGAAAATGAAGCCAGAGTATAGGGTCAGGTGCCTCCAAGTTCTTGCTCTCATTTCTTTGGTACCAGCAGTGTGGTAATTGAGTGGAAACTCTACAAGCACTCCCAACTTAAGAGTTTCTTGGAGTGAACAGAGTGCTCAGCTGTCAAATTAAAAATATGCTACTTTTTCCTACTTGCCATGTCTACAAAGAGCTCTGGGCTCTGATGTTTAACCTGCTTTCCTTTCATCACACAGCATTACCAGACAATTTTGCCTTCAGCAGTATGTTGTTATGAGTTTCATTGGTATAATGAGTTCACCCAAGGTCAAGTTTTCTGGAACAAAACACAGGAGAGAGCATCCTGACTTTTCCTTCCTAACTGTCACTAAACCCAGCAATAACAATGAACTATGAGCAGTAACTTTTTGCCACTCTAGCTGGCAACCAAAATGGCATCAACTATGCACGTGGAACAAATTTTCTTACTAAATGGGGAAGTTTATTTATCAAGGCTCTTTTTGAAGAAGAATTTTGCTTTATTTCTCCTGCCACTGCCTTCTAATCTGCAAAGCAAGATTCAATTTAAAAAGCAATTTCATAGACTAGTCTGCTAAGTGCTTCCATGCAACAGCACAGGCTCACAGGGTATTAGGGGTTGGAAGGGACCCAAGGAGACCATTGAGTCCGAGTCCCCTGCCAAAGCAGGACCACACAATCTAGCACAGATCACAGAGGGACACATCCAGACAGGCCTTGAAAGTCTCCAGGGAAGGAGACTCCACAACCTCTCTGGGCAGCCTGTGCCAGTGCTCTGTGAAGAAGCTCTCCCTTGTGTTGAGCTGGAACCTCCTGAGCTGCAGTTTACACCCATTGCTCCTTGTCTTATCCCAGAGAGCAGTGAGCAGAGTCTGTCCCCTGAGTCACTCCTGACCAGCCCTCAGATGTTTATCAACATATATAGTGAGTATTTTCAGGCAGGTATATGCTTCCATCCCCAGCCTGAAAAGAACTGTAAATACAGCAACTTCACACAATGAAATCACACACTGAACAGCTAAGAACACACAAGGAAACAAAGAATGTGAAAGAGGGGAACCGTATCCCCTTTGGCAGCCAGTTTGCAAAAGAGGCTGGGAGTGTTCACTGAAGATTTCTCTTTACTTCACTGTCTCTTGCCAGGCGCTGCATCTTTGCTCAAAAAATAGAATTCCCAAATGCAGGACTCACATGGGAACTGTTGTGCTGTGGAACCCCAAGCAATATGATTAATTAGCAAACAGCATGAGCATGCTCTTCACTACATGTCACACTACGATGTGTGGCATCATGCTTTTCTGGCAGAAAACCCTGCCATGCAAGATGCTTTTCTTCACTGTAGCATATTTCATCTATTATCATTTGATTTTCAAAAGAACAAAGAAAGAACACTGCAAAGAACAACTCTTCTGGTCTCTCCAAGCTGTAATTCATCTTTCCAGATTCTCTTTTATTTGTAACTCTTTACCATGGCAGATCTAACTCAAGATAATGTGCCTACAAGGAAATGAACAGAAAGCTGAGGATTCTGATGTGTCTTTAAGCCTCTTAGCAACTCATGCACAACAAAGCACTTCAGAATTTAAGGTTATTACACAATTAGGTTCTTAATTGAATTCAGCATCACTGAACAAAAGTATCAACCCTACTCAACTTCTAGCTGTCAGCAACTAAAGATAGGCTTTGGAGCTAGAATAGACAATGTCCAAACTTACCCTCAATACCCTTTCAGTTAGAGAAAGTTGGCTGCACATAAGTGTCAATATTTATATCTTTTTCTTTTGCTTCCTCCAGTCTGGTTGCTTTCAAGTTCCTAACAGCAAATATTTGCTGCTTACCACACATACTGTTTATAACTCCTGTGTAATGGGACCATAGAATGCTTTAAGTTGGAAGGGACCTTCAAAAGCCATCTAGTCCATTCAGCCTGCAGTGAGCAGGGACATAGAATCATAGAATCAAGCAGGTTGGAAGAGACCTTCAAGATCATCCACTCCAACCTAGCATCCAGCCCTGTCCAATCAACCAGACCATGGCACTAAGTGCCTCAGCCAGGCTTTGCTTCAACACCTCCAGGGATGGTGACTCCACCACCTCCCTGGGCAGCCCATTCCAATGCCAATCACTCTCTCTGACAACAACTTCCTCCTAACATCCAGCCTAGACCTTCCCTGACACAACTTGAGACTGTGTCTCTTTCTTCTTTTGCTGCTTGCCTAGAAGAGCCCAACCCCACCTGGCTACAGCCTCCCTTCAGGTAGCTGTAGACAGCAATGAGGTCAGCCCTGAGCCTCCTCTTCTGCAGGCTGCACACCCCCAGCTCCCTCAGCCTCTCCTCACAGGGCTGTGCTCCAGGCTCCTCATCAGCTTTGTTGCCCTTCTCTGGACACCTTCCAGCACCTCAACATCTCTCTTGAATTGAGGAGCCCAGAACTGGACACAGCACTCGAGGTGTGGCCTTACCAGTGCTGAGTACAGGGGAAGAATAACCTCCTTTGTTCTACTGGCCACACTGTTTCTGATCCAAGCCAGGATGCCATTGGCTCTCCTGGTCACTTGGGCACGTTGCTGGCTTATCTTCAGCTTGATCAGGTTGTTCAGAGCCCCATCCAAACTGACCTGGACAGAGCATCTACAAAGCTTTGTGGACAGCCTAGGACACTGTTTCACCACTTCCACTGAAAAAATCCTTCTGTCTTGTATCCAGTCTAAATCTTCCCTTTTTTAATTTAAAAGCATCCCCCCTTGTCCTGTCACAAACTGGGCCTGCTATGAAGTCTGCCTCATCCTTCTTATAGGTTGTTTTAAGTAGTGAAATGCTGCAATAAGGTCCCTTCACAGCCTAGTTGACTGGACTGGGATTGGGATTATTCCTTCTGAGGTCGACCTAAGTGGGATGCTGTAAGTGGACACAGTATGTTATTTACACATGGATCCTTAGATCATAGAGGAAGTAGCTAGGGAGCTACACTTTCTGCAGCTTACTAGTAGTATCAAATTTCCATTTTATCTTCAAGAGGAAAACTTGGGAAAAACATCCTGTAACTGCTCTGGCAGTTAATATGCACTGAATCTTGAAAGCATTTCTGCAATTAAGACTGGTAAAGCTTTCTGATTAACACATCTGGAGTGCAATATTTAGAATCTAAACTTAGCTTCAGTAATAAAAACTGCAGTTTAGCAGACAATGGGCAAAACAAATTTGATCCCATAAAACACTGGCATTTAAATGGGTAGGAAATGGCCCCATGAAACTGTTCTCTGTTTTTTTTCTGAGGGAAGCCAAAATCCTCAAAATTGAGGCTGCAAAAACAGTTTCAATGGAGTAAACTGAAAGTAGGGGACAATTTCTGCTTCAAATATTAAATGAGATATAGAAACATAGAATCATTTAGGTTGGAAAAGACATTCACTATCATTGTGTCTGAGTATTAACCTAGCACTGCCAGGTCACCACTAAACCATGTCCCTATGTTTGCAGAGATCTGAAGAGAGTTAAGTGAGACTTCTCTACAAGCAGCATTTAAGTAGCACTCTTGTTCTTCCAGCATGCTCTTTCACAGGTTCTTTAGGATTATACATATGTTTACACAGCATTACAAATCTCTGCTAAGATGTGAGAGCAGCACTCTCTGTGCAAAAGCATCTTCAACAGCCTCTTTCACTGCTATACCCATACAAATGTTCACTGTTTATGAACATAAAAGCTGTATTCTTGTCAAAGCATTATGGAAGCTTCAAATCCCTTCCTATTACTTTGCAGTGAGACATGAGATCTCTCATCCAGTTTTCAGGACTTTGAGTTTTGTCTGTGTCATTCTTTTTAATTTACTTTATTTTCAGCAACAAAACATCTAGTGTGATACTGGGGTGCACTGATTTGAACTAGGATGCCAGCTCACAGGCTCACAGGATATTAGGGGTTGGAAGGGACCCAAGGAGATCACTGAGTCCAAATCCCCTGCCAAAGCAGGACCACACAATCCAGCACAGATCACAGAGGAACACATCCAGACAGGCCTTGAAAGTCTCCAGGGAAGGAGGCTCCAGAACCTCTCTGGGGAGCCTGTTCCAGTGCTCTGTGACCCTTACAGTAAACAAGTTCCTCTTTGTGTTGAGCTGAAACCTCTTTTGCTGCAAGAAGAGAGGGAAAAGGGACATGTATTGAATCCTCAGTGCCATGTCCTCCTCAGGTCTGGTGGGTTTTTCTCTCTTCTCTTTTTATCTCAGAAGATCTTTTCTTGTAAGACTACCGAAGCTCCACACCTTAGCTCACAGTCTCTGATTCTCACAGCTGAACAGCTTTCAGGGGTGAAAGACTACAAGAAGAAGTTTAGAAGCATTCTGCTCACTGCTGGATTGGTAAATCTGGTAGATTTTAGTGTTGAGAGGCAGCCTTTTTTAATTATCCAGCCAAAATTACATGGAGCTGAACTTGTAAAGCAGGTCCAACAAAATCTCACAAATCTTAAAAGGACTAAATTTGTAACAATTTGTACAAGTCTCATATACAGATGAGATAGTTTCATAGTCTGATATACAGATGAGACAACAGTCATTTCTGTGTCATGTGCAGAGCTCCAACCTGCACCAAGCCTGCTCCAAAACCAATGTCTGGCATTTAGCCAACCAGTATTTCCAAAACAGGACTGATTTTTGGAAACTAGAGGCAACACAGAGCATCTTTTTGACTGAAAGCTTAGGAGATAGACGGTGGTAAAGCACTGAACTGAGACAGAGGAGACCTGTGTTTTTAAATTCCAAATGGTTATGCTTCCCTTTAAAGCAGTAGACTTGATTTACAGGGTCAGCAACTGCTGCTATAAACAGGATAAATCTCCAGAGCCTTAGTGTACCCTTTACTGAAGTGAGCCAAAATACACCTCTATTTACTCTGTGTGTTTGTGTGTGTGTGTTCCACATCCAGAATTTTGAACAGATGTGGTTCTTATCAGTGAATTAGTGATGCATTTATTGCTGCACCTCCCTCACTCCCTTCATAAGATCAACACTAACAGGAGTCTATTTCTATATAATCCTGTAAGATAAAACACAATGCTACAGAATCAACTGCTTCTAGGCATTTATTGCTTTGAATGTGTTACACAGGAACCAGTATATGGAGGAGGGCATCAAAGATGAAGAAGACAAATGTTGCTATTTAAGACCACAGAATCAATATTGCTCTCACCCTGGCTATTTCTTGAGTCAGAAAAAGAGGCTTTTGGTAGCCATTCCTCTTAGATGCTGCTAACAGAATCCTCAGTAAGAGAACAGCAAATCTAAATTCTTCCTCTGATAGCAAATACTGATCAATATAAATTATCTCTGAAAAATTTCCATGGCAGACATTTAGAGAAGTCTGGACTCACTTCTCTTACAGCCTCAAATTGCCTATGTGAAGATCAAGCAAAAAGGAAAGGGAGTGAAAGCTTCCCATTTTACCTTGCTGTAACAATTCAACTGTTCATTTATAAAGTCTCTACCTCCACAAAGGGGAGGATGCAGAGTGTAGAATCCATGTTTCTCTACTGAAATGGTTAGGGAGATGGCTAATTCTTCAGCTGTAGCTCTGTTAGGAGGGACATTTCCATATGGTCAAGGAACTTGGTGAAATACAATTTGGTTCTGGAATATCAGAATGGCTAATTGAATTACTGATTGAAGCTCTGAAGCATTGCAGCATTGTGGAACTTCAACCTAGGCTTATTTAGACACCTGATCCTACAATACAACTGATGAAGTGCCTTGGAAGTGAAAGCCACCAAATCCCTCAGCCAGCCTACTGTATCCACAAACATTTAGGAGCTCCAATTTTTAACTTTGCAGGAGCTTCTAACATTTAGTCACTTGCAGCTTTTTCTCTCCCATCACAGTAGGTGCTTCTGAAAAACTGAATCACCACTTCTGTTGAAGTGTTGGGAATCCCTTTTCTAATTGCTTCTCCACTCCAGTTCCCCATTTTTCCTCCCAACAAATCACTGGCTGGTATGTAAAGCAGTGCACCTCCTGATCCTAACTCCCTCCCAGCAGAGTCACAGCACCTCTTACCCCAGTGATCACAGAGAAATGCCTTTTAAAAGAAGCTCTTTCAGCTTGTGCACAGCTAAAAGGCTGCAGATAAGAGTTCAAAAGCTTGTGCAAGACTCTGCATATTAACTTTAGTTGGAACTTATGTCCTAATCCATCCCTACAAGCGTGAAGCACTTTAGCCCACATTTCTTACTCATAACAGAGGGAAAGTATATTCCTTCTTCACTGGGAATGGATGTTAAGAAACAAATTGCCACCCTAAAAGACTGTTCAGAGTGATTGTGTGGGAGGAGATATGTTGAACACCTACCACTATGTGAAAGCAGAAGCCAGGAGGAAGGAGTATATTTGGGTTCTCTGCAGAGTTTAACAGTGTGTCTGGTTTTATTCAACACAGCAGAACAAGGCACGAGTTCAAAACAGGTAACATAAATCATAAAAGTGGAAATTTTCCATGCAAAGAGAATAAAAAACTTCAAACAACTTAGTATAGAAGGAAGGAAAAAGCTCTTTGTATTAGGAAAAAGGTCTCCACCATGAGAGTGGTGAGACACTGGAATGGGTTGCCCAGGGAGGTGGTAGAAGCCCCATCCCTGGAGGTTTCTAAGGCCAGGCTGGATGAGGCTCTGGTCAAATTGGTCTAGTGCGAGGTGTCACTGCCTATGGCAGTGAAGCTGGAACTGGATGATCTTGGAGGTCTCTTCCAACCCTAATAATTCTGTGATTCTGTGAATCATAGAATCAAGCAGGTTGGAAGAGACCTCCAAGATCATCCACTCCAACCTAGCACCCAGCCCTATCCAGTCAACTAGACCATGGCACTAAGTGCCTCATCCAGGCTTTCCTGGTGGTGACTCCACCACCTCCCTGGGCAGCCCATTCCAATGCCAATCACTCTCTCTGACAACAACTTCCTAACAACATCCAGCCTAGACCTCCCCTGGCACAACTTGAGACTGTGTGCCCTTGTTCTGTTACTGGTTGTCTGGGAGAAGAGACCAACCCCCACCTGGCTACAACCTCCCTTCAGGTAAGACAGAGTAAAATTCATAACTGTAGAAACGACAGATCACAAGTGATTAAAGGATCACATGCGATTAAGGGAAGCAAACACTCTTCCATATGATGCATCAGGCATCACTAGAACTCACTGCTACAAGAGACAATATCAACAACTTGGGGGATTTTTTTCCTCCTTTGTATTTTAATCTTGATGTTTCTCCAGCTAAGAGGAACACTGACTTTCAGGACCAGGCGGCATGCTGGGCTAGACTTGTTCTGTAGATAATTAGGAGCTTGTTTCCTGACCTGTCCCTGTCTGATGTACCATGTCAGGCTTGTTACTAATGCTTGCTAAGAACTAAGAGGCATGTCTGAGTAATTCCTTATTTTCTTCTACCAACTGAGCAGCTAAGCTCATCTTTTCATGATGGGCAATCTGTGTACAGGTTACACTGCACAAACTTACCACACTTTGACAAAAGCAAAGCAATTCTCCACATACAACCTATTAAATAGAAATAACGATTCAGTGTCTCATCAAAAATGCCCTTAAGTGCAGAGTTCCTGATTGTGAGGCGGTGGACTCACAGATGTAGAAAGAGAGTGTCTACCTAAGACAAAAATGCTCTAACTTAGTAACTGCAAGTCTTGAGTAGAAGCCTTTGCTCCCCCTTAGACTGATGGTATGGTCAAGGACAGGTTGTTCAGGCTAAGACCTTTTTCCTTGGTAGAATTACACCAAAACATCCTAGCATCTAAGCCTACTCAGAATATTCTTTGTGCAGGCATAACAGAATATTTGCCAGGGAATAAACAATACATTTGCTAGAGATTGTGCTGTAGAGATTATATAGATGGCTCACATTACATGAGTTACATATATGGTGTCAGCCGCAAGATTTTTCCCCTCTTCTGTTCACACTGTTTGTCCCAGTTCTGTATTTCACAAAGGAAAAAGAAACCCAGCTCCTCTCCCATGCCTGAGAAATCATACTAAACCATAACCAGCTGTAGGTACCACTGAAGCTGGAACACAGCCCAAGGCAGATGAGATCTACAGGAGTAAAAGGATAAAACAACAGAATTGTTTATGGTTGAAACAGACCTTTAAGATTATCTAGTCCACACTAGCTGGAAATGACAGTCCCTCAGAGGACAGCAATAAAGAATGAAAGCATGTGCTGAGCACTCGGTACCTGACATGGGCATCTCAGCACTGTGTTGGTGAGCATGAGTGTCTTACATGTCAGTCATCTGCATCAATCTCAACATGTTCTGATTGTTTAAAATCAAACTGAACCAAGCCAGCATCTTTTAGAACAAGGAGCAACTCGATCTTGCTTTCTCAAGTCTGTCTAAACTTCAGTGATTTATGATCTCAGCAAAAGCACTAAAGCAAATAGCAGCCTCAGCCTTTCTTTGCCTGGGTATTACTTTGTTTTGGTTTTGCTATCAAGCCAGGCTTTTGAAAGAGTGTTACTATATGCCTAGGGCATCAGGAACTAGCAATGAAGAGAGTTATTCAGTCCATCCTGGGGTGAAGGTAGAGCAGGTTACTCTGCTTCCTTGTGTTTACACAGCAGCTCTAAGTGAGCACCCACACAACTTGCTGTGAAATGTGCAGTACTTCAGATGGCAGCTCAGTGCTCAAATGCCCAAAGGTCACAGCCATTTCATAGTCTGGGAGTCACTGGGATGTGCACACACAGCACATTGTGTCATTTAGCACACTTAAGGCAATCCTTAAGTAAAATTTAACAAGCCTAAAAATAACTTCCTAGAAATTAGATCCTTGGGTCCAGATAAAGCTGCTGGTCCATCTCTTCATAAAATGTCCCCAGATTTATGTGTCATAACCTGTATGACTTGGCCTTCTCAACCAAAGCCTGTACCTGTGCTACACCCTCTGTGTGTTTTGTTGTAAGGCATCTGACCTGTTCTCCACTTCTATGAGTCTTTTGCTAGATAGCTTCCTTGATCTACAAAGCACAGAAGAATGTCTCAACAGTTAAACAACAGTTTGGCAAAATCTCATTATCAAGAAGCCTCTGGGGAATATAACATGTCCTAAAAATTAAGAGGACACAGTTATTACTCTACTAACAAAAAGATCCATCATATAAGATGGGTTAATTAATCCAGTCTTTGACAGCTGCATATTTGGCTTCTCAATTTTAGAAGGGCTTTCACTTAAAAGTGCGAGCTCTGGTGCAGTTGTGAACTAAAACTTCAAAGCAAATGTCTTTGGTAGAATATAGGCTGTCAGTAAAACCAATGACACTGTGGATCAGCAAGGACACTGCAGAAATAAGGGATGCAGGGGAAATCAGTTGTATGGCTACAGGGTCTTGTACTCAGAGATCACACACTGGGACTGAATTATCAGTGTGAGGGAATTTTTTGGTTACAAAAAATATGGTGAATAAGTGTCTTGCCCTGCAGCCTATACTGTTCTTGGTAACAGATTATGCATAATTCACTGCATGTCTTGCTTGAAATGCATTTGAGCATCTGGAAACAGTGAGGGTTTCTGGTCAGATACTTCTTCCAGCAATGCCTTTGAAGTACCTACACATGGGCAATGACAAATTCCAGAACAAGTCTCTGAATGAGATATCTCAGAGGAAAAACAAACCTCAGTATTCAAAAAAGCATTTACTCTCTGGACTCTTAAACCTGCAATGGCCACTCTACACATGTCACCAAGCAGTTCTTGCCACAAGAACCAAAAAAAGCCAGTTTTCTGAGACTGTCTGGTTCACCATCTCATGGGAGAAGTACTTAGCCAAAAGTGGTTTTCAGTCCCATTTCTTCCTTTTCCAGTCTGCCTCTCATTCACTTCAGTGGGAAAGTTACCTGTTTGCAGTGGATAAGGGAAGAGATTTCCTTTCTTCATAGAATAACTTGAGTTGGAAGGGACTTAAAGATCACCTTGCTCCAGTCCCCCTACCACAGGCAGGAACACCTCCTACCAGAACAGGTTGTTCAAGGCCTCACCTAACTGGGCTTTGAACACTTCCAGGCTTGGAGCCTCCACTTCTCTGGGTCATTGTTCCAGTGCCTTCCTAATGTCTAACACAAATTTCGCCTCTTCCAGTTTGCAGCCATTACTCCTTGTCCTATAATCACATACCTTTGCAAAAAGTCTTGCTCCAGCTACCCTGTAGGCTCCCTTTAAATACTGGAAGGCTGCTCTGGAAGGTCTCTCTGGAGCCTTCTCTTCTCTGGGCTGAACGATTCAAACTCTCACAGTCTGTTTTCACAGGACAGGCGCCCCAGCCCCAGGGCACCTTCACAGCCCTGCTCTGGACTTGCTCTAACAGGTCCATGTCCTTCTTGTTTTGGGGGCTCCAGAGACTTTCTTGACTAACTCTGTAAGTAGCTCTGAAGAAATGAGTTAACTTAATGTCTGGCTGGCTGAAACTTCCCTTCAAATTACTATTTTGTCACAGGAAAGATCCCCTCAACATATGCTGCAGGAATAACCCCCTCCCAAAGACAGGCACCTTATTCCTCTTTGTTCCACTAAGATGCTACCTCAAGTAATTTCTTTTAAAATTGCCAATGACAACATACAGTGCTGCAAGCTTTAACTTTCACACATCAAATCTCACTTTCAAGGAACCACTTCTTTTGCAGTAGATAAGATGGTGCCCGTTTCATCTAGGGAGGCAGCAGTTGGGATGACTAAGCTGTCTCTGATAAACTCTTAGTTTTATAGGCTTTCAAATAAACTGCTTGGACAAAAGGAATATTTGTGGTTGCAACCTGATAAGAGCACACATTCAACCATGTGTATGCCAGATAGCCTTCTGTGAGGGGAAGAAGTTGAACAGGCAAGCATATGTAAGCTATATGTTGAAGTAAACAGCGATCTGGAGTCATTCCTCCTCCACAACCCCAAACAAATCACAGAAAGCAAAGGAAAAGAATCCCACTTGTGTGAATAATGACACAGAACTATTAATTAGGTGTAGAGCAGTTTACCAGAAAAAAAACCCAAACAAACAGCCACACAGGACTGTGATCTAAAAACCTACTTACTCTGTGATCTTAGCAAACAGCAAGACTATGATTTACTTACTTCAGCATGAGGAAAAGGAGGTTCTGGAAGATAAACCTTTGTTTGCTTGTTATGACACAACCTTTGAAAAAAAAGGAAAATAAGCTAGGTTAGAGAGGTGGCGAACATCTTGCAGTTATCTGCTGCCATCTACTGTTAAACTTTCTCTGAAGAAAGCAATTTCACAGCTGTGGCATCAGGTGCTCCAATCCATTTGTTTTACTTCCCAGTTTCTCTGTTTAGGGGACCACCACCTGCAGAACACCCAACTCAAGTCACTGTGAGACCACTCACAGAAGGCACAAGAGATCTGGAAGTGATTTTGTACACACTATGTAACAGAACTCCTTTGCTGCTGGAGACATTTCTAACTCAACATCCACAGCATTTCATTGTCCAGACCTTTCACAGCCCAGACTGCAGCAGTTTTTGCAAAGCCAGATCACTTGCCAACAAAAAGATTCTAATTGCCTCATCTCTCAGCAATGGCTTGGTCCTTTTATTTGTTACAGTCTAATTCCCTTGTGCGTTTTATTATTGCAGCTACAATGTTGGTAAGCTGCATCTCACCATGACATAGTGCTCACTGTTACCTTTATTTTACATTAACTGTTTTGGTTTTAAAACACAAACAGTGGGAGCTGTTGGTGAGCTCTAGGTGGTCTCCTGATTCATTTCATCACAGAAGTTAGAAAAACTCCTGGGGTGTATTGAGAAGAGTGTAGCCACTTGGGTCAAAGGAGGTTTTCCTCCCCTTTTTACTCTGCTGTAGACAAGTCACATCTGGAGTATTGTGTCCAGTTCTGGGTTCCCCAGTTCAAGAGAGATAGGGAACTGACTACTGGAGAGTCCTGCAGGAGCTATGAAGGTGTTGAGGGGATTGCATCATCTCTTTGACTGGCTCAAAGAAAGACTGAGAGGTGTGGGGCTGTTTAGCCTGGAGAAGACTTGAAAGGGCATCGTATCAATGATTGTCAATCAGGTGATAAGAAGATGGGGCTAGACACTTCTGTGGTACCCAGTGACAGGACAACAGGCAGTAGGCATGAATTGGAACACAGGAGCCTCTATCTGAACAGGAGGAAAAAATTCTGTCTTCTGAAGGTGCCAGAGCACTAGAACAGGCTGCACAGAGAGGTTGTGGAGTCTCCTTCTCTGGAGAGATTCCAAACCCACCTGGATCCTGGGTAACCTGCTGTTGGTGACCCTGCTTTAACAGGAAGCCGGACCAGGTGATCTCCAGAGATCCCTTCCAACCTCCCCTATTCTGTGACACTGACTCTGTGATTTACCTGACTAAATAGTAAACTGGAAGGCTGAAATCCTGGAAGTTCAGTCCAAATTCTGCCCCCAAACTTGTATTGCACAGTTGTTTAACCTCTTCCTCCATTTCCACATAAGTAAAACACTAAAACACGTTTGGAGATCAGCTAATGCTGGTTTTGACTTTTCAATATAAGCCACTAGAGCAACACAGAATTAAACAAAAGGTGTCTGAACATTTGGGTGTCTGAATTGTGCCAGCTAGACACAGCACATAAAATTACCCAACTGGCACAGGTAACATTTCTGCTCCTTTGATACAGTACTGCTGTAAAAAGAACTATGCAGCCACCACTTTGTCTGCTACTGAAATGAAATTGCCATGTAAATACAAACCAAATAATCATTTAACTGTAAACTGTATGAGCCAACACACCCTGGTGAGTACACAGAAGTCTGGCCAGGACATCAAGGACTGGTTTTCCTACTTTTGCTGAAAGTAACATGGTTAAAAGTCACCAAATTTCAATCCTCTTTACAATCCTCCCAAGGGATCAAGTCACATAAGATTTCCAGGACCTCTTTTTTTGTTCCCTGAATTCCAGACTTAGAAAAACCTGAGAGGAAGAAAGGCAGAAAAAGCTAACTTGCTCTATTTAATAATCTAGAACATGTCTCACATATGCAAGAATTCAGAAACAGTTACAACTGGTGGAGTTCTCCTTTCCATGGCTAAGAATTACAGGGCAGTTGAGGCTGAAAGGGACCTCTTGAGATCATCTAGTTCAAGCATTATCAGCTAGAGCAGGTCATCCAGTACTGGTCCCAATTGGCTTTTGATATCTCCACATCTTCTCTACATAATTTGATTCAGTGTTTGACCATCCTCACAGTGAAGGTGTGTTTCTTTTGTTCAGATGGCATTTCATGCAGTTCAATTTGTGCCTCTTGCTGTCAGTGGACACTGCTGAAAAAAGTCTCTCACTCATTCTCATTTCTTCCATGTCTTCTGCTTTCCAGGCTAAAAGTTTCAGGTTTCTCAGGTTCTTGTAGCCCTGTGCTGGTCTCACTTCAGTAAGCCTATATCCTTGCACTGAAGAGCTCAGGATGAGATACAGCACTCTCCACATAGTCACACCAGTACTGAGCAGGGAAGAATCACCTTCCCTGACCTGCTGGCAGTGCTCTGCCTAATGCAGCTTAGGACACTGTTAGCCTTCTCCTGCCATGAAAACATGTGGCTGGCTCAGCAAAATTAATCCTAAATAATCTATTTTGCTTATACAAGGAGACTATGATATAGTTTGGGGAGGCACTGGATAAGATGTGCAAACAGGCATAGATAAGAAGCACTCAAGTCAGGTACATCAATCATCAGGGCAAGTATCAAAAAGGAGCAACCAATTGTTTTGGTTGGAGGAGACCTTTTAAGATCAAGTTCAACTGCTAATCCAGCACTGCCAGGTCTCCACTAAGCCATGTGTCTCAGCACCGTATTTAGTCTTTTAAGACCTACAGTGATGGTGACTCCACCTCTTCCCTAGGCAGCCTCTTCCAGGGATTTATAAGCCTTTTGGAGAAAATGTTTTTCCTCATGTCCAACCCTGTATCTCCCCTGGCACGACTTGAGGCTATTTCCTCTTGCCCTATCGCTTGCTACTTGGGAGAACACACTGACCCTAACCTAGCTACAACCTTTTTTCCGAGAGTGAGAAGGTCTCCCATCAGCCTCCTTTTCTCCAAACTAAAGAATCCCAGTTGCCTCAGTTGCTCCTCACAAGACTTGTGCTCCAAACCCTTCACCAGCTTTGTTGTCTTTCTTTGTATATGCTCCAGTTCCTTAAAGTCCTTCTTCTAGAGAAAGCCCCAATACTGAGTATTGAAGGTGCAGCCTCATCAATGCTGAGCAGAGAGATACAGATTACCTGATTTCCCATGTTCTACAGGAAATTATGCTTGTCTAATTGCAGAACATCTACTTATACATGCATACCCCCTCTTGTGACTGAAGAAAAGTGTTCACAATTCAAGTATACACTAGAATATGTCAAGTAGAGATAACCTGCATATACCTATTTACCACAGCTGAGGTTGATGAAGCAGCCTTTTAACACCTACCATTCAGCAAATATCTGGGAGAACTCAAGGGAGCTGTTTGCAACAGGTGAGATGAAATAAAAAGGGACATTGGAGAGGCCAGCAGAGTCGATATACTGATAGAGGCACTCCAGCAGATCATATATCACTCCAGAAGGGTAACAGGGAACCAACACATTTCCTCCGTTCCGGACAGTCATAGCTAGGGGAGAGAGAAAGTAAAAATCAATTAACAGGGTTCACACTTAACATTTTTGATAGAATTTACCCAAATCTCACACTTAATAAACAAGGCCTGAAACACCTCTCCTATGAAGAGAAGTTGAGAGAGTTGGGGTTGTTCACTGCGGTGAAGAGAATGCTCCAAGGAGACCTGATAGCAGCCTTCCAATAATTGAAAGGAGCCTACAGGACAGCTGGAGAGGGACTTTTTGTAAAGGCATGTAGTGACATAACAAACGGCAATGGCTTCAAACTGGAAGCAGCTTGATTTAGATGTGACATTAAGGAGAAGTTCTTCCCCATAAAAATGGTGAGACACTGTAACAAGTTGCCCAGAGAAGTCGTGAAGGCTCCAAGCTTGGAAATGGTCAAAGCACAACTGGATGAGGCCTTAAGTGTTAGGTGGCCCTGCCTGTGGCAGAGGAGTTGGAACTAAATGATCTTTAAGGCTCCTTCAAGTCCAAACCATTCAGCTTGGAGAAGAGAAAGCTCTGAGGAGACCTAATAGCAGCCTTCCAATAATTGAAGGACATCTACATCTTCTGACAGCAAAGGTATGTAGTGACATAACAAATGGTAATGGCTTCAAAGCCATTACCAAAAGGCATGGAAGCAGATAGATTTAGATGAGACAATAAGGAGAAGTTCTTCCCCATGAAAATGGCGAGGCACTGTAACAAGTTGCCCAGAGAAGCTGTGGAGGCTCCAAGCTTGGAAATGTTCAAAGCAAAATCAGATGGGGCCTTAGGTAACCTGGTCTAGTGTCAGGTGTGCCTGCCTGTGGCAGAGGAGCTGGAACTAGATGATCTTTAAGCTTCCCTCAAGCCCAAACCACTCAATGATTCTTTGATTCTACATAACGTATAGAAAGAAGCTATTGTGTGAATCAGCAAAACACATTCTGCACACAAACGAGGAGGAACCCTTCTGATCATTAAATATTTTTATTTACTGCCTTCTTCAGGCTCAGTGGAGCAAATGATTATATAGCATTAGCTGAGAGGCACGCAAGAGCCTGAGCACATGAAAACCTTCAGACACGAGAGGGCGATCTTGCACTGGCACAGGAGGTTTCACGAGAGATGCAAACCACCTTGCCATCAAAATCAACCTTCCGCTGTCTACCAGAGGGGAAGGACAACAGTTCATCGATCTGGCTGAAAGCACTACACACGGTAAACTGTTCTGTACTCCGTTTTCAGTGCTCTAGATGAAGGTGTGGTTGCTTCAAACAGCCCTCAAAGATAGAAAAGGGTAGGGGAGTGTTTCTCTAAATACTGATGTCCTTTCAATATAATAAGAACTATTTAAAACCTCTATGAACTGGAGACAGCATTGGACTAGAGAAAAAGAAAACCAGATTTATGCTGCAATTGAGACAGATCCAAATACAACAGCAAAGGCAAACACAGAGTATGCATTTTGTTCTGAGATTTTGGCAGAATGAATCACTAAAGTTCTGCTCCTTATGGGAAAGTGGAAATACTTTGTCCATCTGCCTGAGTGATTGCTGCCTCACTAAGATTTCATCTGTGGTCTGGAGTAAAACCATCTACTGATGTTAATTGCAGTGCAGCAGCAGTAACATTATGCACTGAGGCATTACACAAAAAGCTGTGAAAGAGCCTGAAAACACATATTACATCCTGCCATAATCACTTCCTTGACTTCAATTTATTGACAAGCTTCAGTGGGGTATGGATTTAGCATATTAGGGGTCCTTTTGTCTCCATCCACATGCTCAATGAAGATTTTTCTGGCTGAACGTTTCAAGGTTTAACTCAGTTTAGGGAAATGCACAGTCTCTGTAGTATGATTTTTCACTTTGATGAATATTTTCCTGCATGGAAAAGGCAGGGAGAAGAGCTTTCATCTGGTTAAAGAATTTGTCCAGGCCACGAAAAGTGTGAATTTAATTTCTAAGCCTTAGAGTCTGAATTCACAGCTCTCCTTTCTTCACAGGCATTGGTTCACTGTAGGAAGTTCAAGCCTCTTCTGTTCGAAAGAACCAGAAATTCAAGATTCCTGGGGCCACAGAGAATGTAATGGAGGGTAAGGTCTTGGAGCAGACATCAACTTGAGTTTCTTTTCCCAGGAAAACTAAAGAGCTGGTTACCAACAGTTAATACAAAACCACAGACCAGGCAGGGGAGCACTTTCCCAGTCAGCTACCCAACCCACAAGGCCAAGGACCTAGGGTTGCTGTATCTTTGAATCTCTTAGTGGCACAGTGATGTGATGTACCTTTGAAAGCAGCCTGTGACTACTCTTAGTTCCCAGGACAGCAAAGGACAGGAACTTGGCTATCCCACCTCTGACAAGGCTCTGCATGACAAATGTTTAGCACACACTACTCAGCTCTTTGGTGCATATTTACTTGTATGTGCTGTGGTCACCACAGCTAGGCTCTACTTCTTGACAATGCTCCTAAGTGGTTCCATAAAGAATTACCTCCCAGCTTCTGCGGATCAGGAATGAGAACCTGTGCAAGCATATTGCTTTCCAAGCAAGCAGCAGGTCCAATCTGGCTGTCTGCACCACTACAGCACCTTTCCACAGTTGCCAGTAAGAAAACACATATATTTGAAAGCCATTTAAAGCCCAATTTCTCTCTGTGACTGATGGATGCACTCTCTTGATAAAAGTTGTATAATAATGTTGGCATTTCAAATTTAGTCTCCTTCAGTAGCTCCATAACAAGTTGTTCACTTTACAACTCACAATGAGATACTTGCTATTCCAGCAGCTGCCATCACAAGGTCAAGTTGGCACCTAAAAGGCAAGCTGTGCTTTTTTGTGCTTTATATAAACACAGGCACACACACACACACACAGAGGCATGACCACACTCACACCCCCCCAAATATCACAAACTGTCCCTACAGTCAGTCTGGGAATTTTGCTGATGATGCCCAAGGCAATGTGAAAAATACAATTCCTTTTCTCCAGCTGCAGACTGCTGGTGCTGCAGTGCTGAGCACAGGAAAAAGGACTTTGGGCTAAATTGAGAGGAACTTGGAGAGGTGACAGAGTATGATTCCAGTGCTGCACACACAATGTGGGGAGGAAATCATGCATGTGACTTGGTAATAATGGGAATTGGCCTCTACGACTTGACCTGCTGGGATGAAAACAGAGATTGAGGTGAAATCTTCACCCTTCCATTGCTGTGCTTCACAATACTCACTCACAAATAGGCCCTTACCTCATGATACACATTTTTGGTACATTTCCAGTGTGTGCTTTAGAGACTTTACCTAGTGTACTCTCACTTTCTTCTGAAATCCCCTGAACATTTTGAAAATGGGAAAAACATATTAAAACTATTGCATGTGGCTTGCCTACTCTGTTGCTCTTCCCACTAACAAATTGCATTTTGGACCTTTTTTATGCACTTGACAGGAAATTGATTCACTGGTTTCTTCTCCTGTTGTTGGGGTAAAATGTGTGAACAGCACTGGTGCTTTGTAAGAGATATCCCCAGCATGACATTATTCACATGATTATTTCATTTCTTCAGGTCACTGTGTCTTTTGGCACTCAAACCCCAGATTCTTATAATGGTACCATTTCAAGCATGTACTTTCCCTTGGTCTTTTAATAATTTTCTCATTTATCTGAGTTGATCTCATTCAAAATAGAAGCTGGCTTGAAGATCACCAGCAAAGCCCTCAAAACAGTTTAGAATGTTTCTGTTGAGCCAGAACGACTTGTGCAGACATAAGCCCATCTGTACCTACATATCTAACACGTTTATTTATGTGCATTCATCGTTTGCTTAGCCCAAGTTACATCTCTAAGACTTTGTTTAATTTTAAATGCATTTTAATTAGCAATAGTCTCACTCTTTACCCAGCATACAGCTGTTGCAGTTCAAGATGTGTGACCACCAAGGTTCTTGCTAGAGCAAATTTTATAGTACAGCTGGCAGCAAGGCAATATGTACCATGCCTTGGTCTGTCCAGTACAAAGTCTCACCTCAAATACTGTGTTCTGTGGCCTCAAGTTGTGCCAGAGGAGGTTTAGGTTAGACATTAAGAAAAATGTCTTCCCCTAAAGGGTTGTTAAGCCCTGGAACTGAGCTTCCTTCTTTCTAGGAAAGTGGTGGAGGCATCATCCCTAGAGGGATTTAGAAGTTGTGTAGATATGATGATGAGGAACATTGTTTAGTAATGACCTGGCAGTATTGGGTTAATGGTTGGACTCAACTTTAAAGGTCTCTTCCAGCCAAAACGGTTCTCTGATTCTATGATTTTGTTTCAGCTCAGACTTGATTCCTTGGTGGGTTAAGGCAAGATAATTGGATGTGATCACACTCTGTCCAGAAAGGGCAGAGAAGGGAAGAACATCTGAATCTAGCATAACAAGGTCACCAAAGCTTATCTGTGACAGCTCATAGGGCAGTAAAGTGAACAATGCATAAGAACAATAAAAACACAGACTGTAAGACACACACACAGACACACACGCATCACTTAGGAAAGGAAGTCACAGGTGTTAAGAACTAACACAGCTTCAGCAGAGGTTGACCAAGTTCCAGAAGAAACATCCACTGAACATTGTGAACTAGACAAAAGCTGTATCTGAACTAGGAAATTCCTGAAATAAAAATACTTGAAAGCTATGGGATTATATAAGGAAAGCATTATATAGTCTAGTCCTGTTCTTCTGCTCTTCTCCAGACATCTGCTGGAGCCAGTATGTTGGCAGAGAGGATCTTTGCTATAATTCAAGGCTATAATTCTTATCGAATGTCAAAACACACTCTACTAACAGGTAACAGTACAAGGAATCATCCTGACATTGTATTTTCATAAAATATAAACAAACCCCATAATTTTACCTTTCACATCCCACAGCAGTACCTATTGTTCCTGTTTGAACTGAAACTTGACCTAAACAGGGGTATCTGGTTTTGATGTAGAGACATTAGTTGATGGACGAATCTACCACATCCCTTTTATTATTTGCCTTCCACTGTCTCTGTGAGACAGTACACAGATATTCACTGGCCATGAGTATGCACAACGACTTTAAAATGGGAAAACAAATCCCAAAGTATTATGTGGATACACTCACATAGGATCATAGACTTATTTTGGTTGGAAGAGACCTCTAAGATTATGCAGCACAACCATTAACTCAGCACTGACAGATCACCACTGCATCTACACAGCTTTTAAATGCCTCCACCATTTTCCATGGCAGCTTGTTCCAGAGCTTGACAACCCTTCTAGGGAAGATGTTTCTCCCCTCTCATTCTTCACAGAGAGAGTCATCTGCCATTGGAATGGGCTGTCCAGGGAGGTGGGAGTCACCATTCCTGAAACTGTCCAAGCAAAGCCTGGATGAGGCACTTACTGCCATGGTCTAGTTGATTAGATAGGTCTGGGTGCTAGGTTGGACTGGATGATCTTGGAGGTCTCTTCCAACTTGGTTGATTCTTTGATTCTGTGTTCAACCTAAACCCCTTCTGGTACAATCTGAGGCCATTTCCTCTTGTCCTATCACTTGTTAGCTGGGAAAAGAAACTGATGCAGGTAATTGACCCAGGTAACTATAGACAAGTCAGCCTCACCTCCATCCCTGGAAAGATAATGGAGTGGCTTATCCTCAGTGCTGTGCTTCACTATATCAAGGACAAGAAAGTTATGTGGAGCAGTCAGCATGGTTTTACAAAGGGGAAGTCCTGTTTGACCAACCTGCTAACTTTCCATGAGGACGTTATCAGGTGGATACATGATAGAAGAGCAGTGGATGTGTTTTATCTTGATTTCAGTAAAGCATTTGACACTATCTCCCACAGCATCCTCATAGCTAAACTGAGGAGGTGTGGTCTGGGTGGTGGAGTAGTGAGGTGGATTGGGAACTGGTTAAAGGAAAGAAGTTAGAGAGTTGTGATTAATGAGACAGAGTCTAGCTGGAGGCCTGTAACTAGTGGAGTTCTCAAAGGTCAGTATTGGGACCAGTATTATTCAATGTATTCATTAATGACCTGGATGAAGGCATGGAGTGCACTGTCAGCAAGTTTGCTGATGAAACCAAGCTGGGTAGAGTGCCTGACACACCAGAGTTGTGTTGCCATTGAAAGAGACTTAGACAGGCTGGAAAGCTGGGCAGGGAGAAATAAAATGAAGTTCAACAGGGGCAGGCATAGAGTTGTGCACCTGGGAAAGAACAATCCCATGTACCATTATAGGTTGTGGACTGACCTGCTGGAGAGCAGTGAAGGGGAGAAGGACTTGGCAGTCCTGGTGGATGGAAGGATGGCCATGAGCCAGCAGTGTACTCACAGTATCACAGTATCACCAAGGTTGGAAGAGACCTCACAGATCATCAAGTCCAACCCTTTAGCACAGAGCTCAAGGCCAGACCATTGCACCAAGTGCCACGTCCAGTCCTGCCTTGAACAGCTCCAGGGACGGCGACTCCACCACCTCCCCGGGCAGCCCATTCCAGTGTCCAATGACTCTCTCAGGGAAGAACTTTCTCCTCACCTCCAGCCTAAATTCCCCCTGGCGCAGCCTGAGGCTGTGTCCTCTCGTTCTAGTGCTGGCCACCTGAGAGAAGAGAGCAACCTCCCCCTGGGGTGTATTAGAAGGGGTGTGGTTAGCAGGTCGAGAGAGGTTCTCCTTCCCCTCTACTCTGCCTTGGTGAGGCTTCATCTGGAGTACTGTGTCCAGTTCTGGGTCCCCCAGCTCAAGAAGGACAGGGAGCTGCTTCAGAGAGTCCAGCACAGAGGCACAAAGATGACTGAGGAAGTTGAACATCTTCCTTTTGAAGAGAGCCTGAGGGAACTGGGGCTTGTTAGCTTGGAGAGGAGGAGACTAAGGGGTGACCTCATTCATGTTTATAAATACGTGCAGGGTGAGTGCCAGCAGGCTGGAGCCAGGCTCTGCTGGGTGATGCCTAGTGACAAGACAAGGGGCAATGGGTGGAAGTTGAGGCATAGGAGGTTCCATGTGAACCTGAGGAAGAATTTTTTTTCTGTGAGAGTAACAGAGCACTGGAATAGGCTGCCCAGGGAGGTCGTGGAGTCTCCCTCACTGGTGATATTCTAGAACTGTCTGGAGGTGTTCCAGTGTGATTTGCTCTAGGTGATCCTGCTCTGGCAGAGAGGCTGGACAAGATGATCTTTGAGGTCACTTCCATCCCCTGACATTCTATGATTCTATGATCCCCGCCCTACTCCAACTTTCTTTCAAGCAGCTGTAGAGAGGATGAAAAGTAAAACTAAGAATTATCTGCTCTTCAGTTCTGTTCTTGAACTTGTTCTGCAACCTTGAGCAAGCCACCTGAATACTACAACTCAAATTTCTCCCAGCTGTGCAGTGAAGGCCAGAATACTTACTTACAGCAAGCATTCCCTGATTTAGACTTTAAATATCTTTTGATCACACAGTATCACAGTATCACCAAGGTTGGAAGAGACCTCACAGATCATCAAGTCCAACCCTTTACCACAGAGCTCAAGGCCAGACCATGGCACCAAGTGCCACGTCCAATCCTGCCTTGAACAGCTCCAGGGACGGCGACTCCACCACCTCCCTGGGCAGCCCATTCCAGTGTCCAATGACTCTCTCAGTGAAGAACTTTCTCCTCACCTCCAGCCTAAATCTCCCCTGGCACAGCCTGAGGCTGTGTCCTCTCGTTCTGGCGCTGGCCACCTGAGAGAAGAGAGCAACCTCCTCCTGGCCACAACCACCTCTCAGGTAGTTGTAGACAGCAATAAGGTCACCCCTGAGCCTCCTCTTCTCCAGGCTAACCAATCCCAGCTCCCTCAGCCTCTCCTCGTAGGGCTGTGCTCAAGGCCTCTCTCCAGCCTCGTCGCCCTTCTCTGGACACGCTCAAGCATCTCAATGTCCCTCCTAAACTGGAGGGCCCAGAACTGAACACAGCACTCAAGGTGTGGTCTAACCAGTGCAGAGTACAGGGACAGAATGACCTCCCTGCTCCTGTTGACCACACCACTCCTGATACCTTTGTAACAATCCTGCTATCACAAATTTCTTCATCTCATTTGTAAAAGGTAGTTAGTTTAAAACGAAGGGAAGGTTTTCGATAAAACAACAGGCAATATAAAGCAGGACAGACATGAGAAGTGGTTTGATGACATAAGGGTGAGAACACAGAGAAACTGAGGAGGGGGAAGGGGGGTAAAAAGGAGAGAACAGCACTGGATGTGACATTCCAAAGTGGCTGGAAAATGCTGCCATTCACACTGATATCACAGCTTTGCAATTATCAGCTTTTCCAGCTGTGAAAGCGTCTGATTAGGTTTTATATTTCTGGGGTCTAAAAATACATCTTGATTTATGTTTTTTTTTTAAACAGATCGTGCTGTTTGCTTTTGATATATTTAAAAATCAGGTGTAAGAAGGGAAGCAGATGTGCTTGTTTTCAAAACTGAAAGTCATAAAAAAAGCCTGTAAAGATTTTTACACTGGCTGATACACAGGAAGGAAATGGTAATATTTCAGCTGGGAACAATATCCAAACCCCAGGCAACACGTAGTCTGTTGGCAGCTAAGCAACATACTTAGCAAACCAAGAGCAGTAGATGATTAAATCTCATTATACCTGTTCCATTCCAAAACATTTTAGGTACAACTTGTGTCTCTCTAAGCACTTACTGTATTAATGACATCAGGAGCACATCATAAAATCTAAACAGCTAGTTTTATGCCAGAAGCTATAGCTGGACAACTTGCTCAATTCCAGGAATCTCAAAAGTTATTTCCCACCCAAAGCAATGAATAAGATGATAAAATAGGCAGATTTCTTTCAATGACCTACCCAAGTTGCTGCAGAACTCTCCTACCATGCCATCTGGGTTAGCTGTAGGGATCTGTGTAAGACCTGTCAGGATGAGAACATCACTGTTTTTCAGAGAAGCCTGGTCCATGGGCTGAAACAGAGCAGAGGGACATGAAATGAGTGTATTAAGAGATGTAACACAGGTTTCTCTGCTCTGTACCAAGAAAACTGCAAGACCAATAAGGACAACACATGGAACACTTGAAATTTAACATTACTCCATCTGTGGAACCTAAATGGAGTCAATAAAAACACATACAACTGTTTACCTGCATACTACAGACCAAAACAAACACTGGAACTGTAAGCAGATCCATCTCAAAGTGGTCTCCTTGGACTAATCATTTCATGGCCTCAGGAGCTGATCACAAAAGGGCAGCAATTTGCTGAGGATGTGGCAGTACACTCGGGAAGGGTGAAATGTCAGAGACATTTGCATTCCTATCTAGTTTTCAACTGCACTAGTTTCCAACTCAGCTGCATTTGGCAAATTAAGGTGTCAGCTTTGATTTTTAGGGCCCACTGTCTTCAGAGTGCACTACCATCCACCACTTTCCTCAACCATTCAGAGGATTTTCCTTACAAGAGGTGAGATTATTAAAGGACTTCAGGCTCAAAGCTCTACATTTCGTGGATAAATCTGAAAGCCACACATGGCTCTCCACTTGCAGTGTTCCTAACATGACTTTCAAATACTCACTTCAGATTCTTTGCAATAGGTTGGATTGGATGATCTTGGAGATCTCTTCCAACCTGGTCAATTCTATGATTAAGGGTCGAAAGGGATTGCAAAAGACGATCTAATTTAACACCCCTGCCAGAGCAGAATCACCTAGCATAGGTCACACAGCAATACATCTAGGCAGGTTTTCAATGTCTCCAGCAAAGGAGACTCCACAACCTTTTTGGGCAGCCTGTTCCAGTGTTTTGTTACCCTCACAGTGGAAATGTTTTTCCTTATGTCCACATGGAACCCTCTATGCGCCAGCTTGCACCCATTGCCCCCTGTCCTATCATTGGGCATCTCTGAGCAGAGCCTGGTTCCATCCTCCTGACACTTGCCCTTCACATAAACATTTATGAGGCCACCCTTCAGTTTCCTCCAAGCTAAAGAGACCCAGCTCCCTCACCCTTTCCACATAAGGGAGATGTTCCACTCTGCACAGTATGAAGAGAACCAGCTCCCTCAGCCTTTCCATCTAAGGGAGATGTTGCTCAGGGAGGTGGTGGAGTCACGATCCCTGGGGGTGCTCAAGAAAAGACTGGATGAGGTGCTTAGTGCCATGGTCTGTTTGACTGGCTAGGGCTGGGGGATAGGTTGGACTGGATGATCTTGGAGGTCTCTTCCGACCTGGCTGCTTCTACGATTCTCTAAGTGTGACCTGACACTAAATGTATAGTCTTGATACTCATAATTTAGCATAATTCAATCTCAAAGAGGCAAAATTTGCTTCTCTTTCTGCAGATGCAGCACACCTATGATAAAAAGTTAACTTTTAGCCCTGCTCTGACCTGGGATGCACTTCCCACAGCTACAGTTCAAGCAAAGATGGGCAACTGCAGCCAGCAGCATGGTATTCTATGGTTATTTTCTCAATAGACATTCTTCAGTCTCACTGAGGGAAGGATTTGTACGAGACAAGATGGGTGAAGAGATTTACTCTACTGAACTTAAAAGATCACTGCAGAATTAATTCCCTTGCTCACAGACCCTCAGTGCCAACCTGAAGTACTTGAGATCTTGCTCTGTTAAACATGCAGGAGAATTTCATCTCAACTTTGACAGAAGTTTACACTGTGCACCACCTTGTAGGACCAGACTTGTTACATGAGATTTATTGCAATCTTTGACTCTCCACAGCATGTCTGTGAAAATGAAATGCCAATAGAGCAATAAGAAATAATACTGAATCTGCCTGTGATAATGTAGATAATGATTACGCCATATTAGATACGCATAATTTCAGCTGCTGTTGCACTGAGAGGGCTTGCATTGATTTTTGTGGGTTAATGTAAAGAATATGTCTTAAAAGGCTTTTAGTGACATGCCTGAACCTGTGCTGTCAACTCCTGTTCTCCACTTCAGTGACAATGGTGTCAATTCTCTCAGTAGAGAGCGAGGCAAAATTTCTAATAGAAATCATCTGCCAGAAGACAGAAGTAAAGGGAACAATTACTGTTGCCAGACTGAACTCTCAAATAAACCCTTATTTTCAGCAGCAACAAATACAGAGCCTTGTTGAACCTTTCACTTGCTCTTCCCACAGACTAGCTGAGCATTTCACAAGACATTCCTGCTGTTGCCTCCAAGATCGACCCAACAGCCAGCATTCACTGTACTGAGTTTCATGGAACCGTAGAATCACAGAATCCCTTTGGGTGCAAGAGATGCTCAACTGCTGCTCCCTTTTAATAACTATGAAGGGGATTTCAGAAGACTGGAAAAGTGCTAAAGTTTTACTATTATTCAAAAAGCTTCAGATATAGAATCATAGAATTGCTTAGGCTGGAAAAGACCTTTAAGATCACTAAGTCCAACCATTAACCTGACACAATCAAGTCTGCTGCTAAACCACAGCCCTGAGCACCACATCTATATGTCTTTTAAATACCTTCAGGGATGGTGATTCAACTTCTTCCTTAGGCAGCCTGTTCCAATGCCTGGCAACCCTTTTGGGGAAGACATTTTTCCCCATGTCCAACCTAAACCTCATTTGGTGTAACTTGAGACGATTTCCTCTTGTCTTGTCATTTGCTACTAGAGAGAACAGACTTACACCCACCATGATCCTACTTCATTTCAGGGAATTGGAGAGAGTGAGATGGTCTCCCCTTAGCCTCCTGTTCTCCAGGGTAAACAATCCCAGTTCCTTGAGCTGTTCCTCAAAAGAACTGTACTTTAGACCTTTCGACATCTTTGTTGCCGTTCTTTGAATATCCTCCAGGCTCCTCAATATTCTTCATGGAATGAGTGGTCGAAAACTGATCCTAGGATTTGAGGGGTAGCCTCAACAGTGCCCAGTACATAGGGACAATCACCTCTCTATTACTTCTGGCCACATTATTCCTGACCCAAGCCAGGATGTTGTTCGCTTTCTTGGCCACCTGGGCACATGCTGGCTTATCTTCAGCCAGCTGTTGACCAACACCCCCAAGTCCTTTTCTACTAGGCACTTTCGAGCCACTCTTCCCCAAGCCTCCAGGCTTGGGGAAGTGCAGGACCTGGCACTTGCTGTGCTAAGCCTCATCCCATTTTCCTTGGCCCATTGATCCCGTCTGTCCAGATCCCTCTGTAGAGCCTCCCTATCCTCAAGCAGATCAACACCCCTGCCCAACCTGGTGTCAGTACCAACTTGGTGTTGTTTATGTACTTACTAGAACAGTCACTGGACTGCTTTCACACACTGTTAGAAGACAGGAATATCCCTATCACTGCTCACCATGATTCTATGGAGAAACATGTCAGACAAACCACTTTTTACTCCCTGATGAAAAAAATGCTGATTTTTTGGAAAACAGTCTTGATGCTGTGCCACTCCAAGATAATGTTATCACTGCATATTGTCAGTCAAACATCAAAGAGATGATTAGCAAGTCACAATAAACACTAGCTGTTACAGAATGGCCATGCTGTAGGAGCTTGTACTGCTGTTCACAGGGAAATACCTTAGACAAAACCTATGCAGTATCTTCAACAACCATGATGATGATGCTATCTGATATGCAAATGACATCTGGTAACATTTGTGATGTGGAAAGTAATACGGAAAAGACAAACCAAATGTAATTTCAGCTATCATAGTATCATAGAACAGTTTGGGTTTGAAGGGACCTTAAAAACATCTAATCCCAACTTCCCCTGCTATGGGCAGGGACACCTCCTTCCAGAATAGGTTGCTCAAGGTCCCATCTAACCCAACTTTGAACACTTCCAGTGTTGAAGCCTCCCGAACTTCTCTGGGCAATCTGTTCCAGTGTCTCACCACTCTTATGGGGAATAATTTCTCCCTGATGTCTAATCTAAATCTATTTGCTTCCAGTTTGAAGCCATTACCCTTGTCTTGTCACTACATGCCTTTGTAAAAAGTACTTCTTCAGCTATTCTGTAGGCCAAGGGGGGACAGTCTCAAGTTACGCCAGGGGAAGCATTGGCTGGATGTTAGGAGGAAGTTCTTCACAGAGAGAGTGACTGGCATTGGAATGGGCTGCCCAGGGAGGTGGTGGAGTCACCGTCCCTGGAGGTGTTGAAGCAAAGCCTGGATGAGGCACTTAGTGCCATGGTCTGGGTGACTGGATAAGTCTGGATGCCAGGTTGGACTGGCTGAGCTTGGAGGTCTCTTCCAACCTGGCTGATTCTATGATTCTCTTTAAAATTCTGGAAAGCTATAAGCTATCTGGTAAGCTATTCTTTCACTCTGTTAGTATAAAAAAATGCAAACTGCAAAGGACTGTATGCTAAGGACAGCACATGGGGCAAGCAACACCGCCAGCAGGGTGAATGGTCCAGGTTTCACCTCTTGTTAGCAAACTGAGTAGGTCCCTGAGGTTTCAAGTTGATCTGCAGTATATTTTCTTGAACTTGTTAAACCTGAAACTGCCATAACTGCTAGCAGTGAATGCAGATCTGCTGCACATGGGCTGTGCTCTTAAAAGGCAGTTAACTCACACACCATTCCCTGACATAGGGAGACAAATTCCTTAAAACCAGAGACTTTACTAGAGAAATGTTCACCTTTGGAAAACTATGAAGCATGGGCCAGTCTAACCTGACAAACTGAATCACAAGTTCATGTAACCGAAAACGCCCTCAGTTATCAAACTTAGGGCCAAGTTTCTCCTCACAGATACATTTCCTTTGTATCTTGCCAAATACAGCTGCTGCTCCTTCACTAGAAGGTGGCAAAAGGGCACAACCCTATTTCTCATCAGAGAAAAGAAACAGGGATTGAGAGACTGATCAACTGCACGTAGCTAAGTACAGCCATACTGTTAAGGACGGTTTATTTATTGCATTTGTTCAGCTCCTGAGATCAAGCTTTTAAATGAAGGATGCTCAGAAGCAAAGCTCTTTAGAAGACCTTGGGGGAAATTACTTACTGATCATGAACCTGACACATTTTCTAAATTATTTTAGGATACCTCCTGTGAATATTGCTTTTAACTATTTTGACAACTTCTGAAGCACACAGCACTGCAAGCTTCAAGCCATTCTTTGCACTAAGAATTTATGGATCTAGAGAGAATTAATTTACTGGAAATTACATCTACAGCACTATAAAGACTTTGTCCTTAGCAGAGCAGGGTAAAAATTTGGCAGCCAGTTAGCTATCATTTCTTCCAAGGAAGGATGTTTCAAAAGTGATGTAGAAGCAGTCGGTGAACTGTGTGTAAGGATTCTTCAGTGAAATATGGATTAAAAGAAAAAAAATCTCTAATGCTGTCTCTAATGCTCTACTGTTTAACTCTCTTGAAAAATTCTATCTTTCAGCTGGTGAGAAAGTTAGCAACAAATCATTGGTAAAAAAGAATTTCAGTTAACTTTCCCTAGTAACTGTTGATACTTGTCCACTTGTCAGGCTAGTATGCCTTCTCAATGCCCATTAAGTCTACCTAACTGCTAACACAGGTATCTTGGTACAGCTTCTATACTATATCTGACCCCAGCTGGAATAAGGCTCTTCTATTATTTTTGAGCAAAGATACTTGCCTCTATGAACACAGGAAGTTGTTTCACCTTCCTGCCTCCCTAGAACACAGGAAGTTCCACCTAAATACAGGGAAAAACTTCTTTACTTTGAAGGTGGCAGAACACTGAAACATGCTGCCCAGAGAAGCTGTGGAAGTGAACCTGTGCAGCCTGCTCTGGGTGACTATGCCTTAGCAGAAGGGTTGGACTAGATGACCTCCAGAGGTCCCTTATAACCCCCAGCATTCTGAAATTCTGTGGAGGACGAAGAGAGGCTGTACCTGAGGGTGCGTTGTAAGTAGAGAAGATCCTGAAACATAGGAAACCTTTTCATAGTGAGACTGGATAATCCAATTGGAACTTCCAAGAGCATAGCCTGAGCTGAGAGGAGTGACCTGCACAGCACCAAATAGCTCCTGAAACAAAGAGCAAAAGACATTAACTTGAGTGAGCTCCCAAGAGAAGTCAGAACAGGTCATTTTATCATCAGCGATATCAATTTGGAAAGCAGTTCTGCTATTCAAAGCCTTTATGAAGCTAGTTTCCTGAGCTTTATGTCTGATAGTTTTATTTACCCATGTCTAATTGGACATGTGCTCTGAGAAAAGCTTTTCCTGAGGTAGGGCCTTCACAAGGTATGTCTTCCACGTGATTTCTACAGCATCTGAGCTCACACTTAATTATAACCTTAAATAGAGGAATAAACTGGGGTCTTGATCAGTCTGCCTTTGCTGTATTGAAAAAGTCTAAGGGAGCTTTACACCCTTACAGACTTTCTGCTCCCTTAGTCAAATTGTATTGACATAGAGAGAAGGAAGGACAAGTGGTTCTATACTGATATAAAACTCTATTTGGCTTACACATTTTGCTGTGAAAAACATAAGCTCAACTTCAAACTCAGTTTCTAATGTTGTTTCTTTTTAAATGCTCTCTGCTGATGATTTAGAAACAATAGTGTATACTCAATCCAAATTTCAGTCTCATCTCTAAGCATAAACAACCGCCTCTTTTCCAAGTGTCATTAGGAGGTGGATTGCTTTATCTGTACACAGCAATGTGTTTTACTTGTTTTGATAAAGAAAATAAGCCTCCATGTATGACTCGCTAATGTGATCTACTTTCTGGTTACTGAATAATAGAACAAGCATCTGACTCATGCAATACTAATGATTTTTCTAGTATCTCAATGCATATTTGGATGCTTTGCAAAACAAGGCAAGGTCTCCACCCCTCTAAGTGTGCAAACCAAGGATCTGATATGGAGACATGAAAAATGGGTATCAGACAATTCCTGATGCTTTCACTCAGTTGTGGGTTAGCTGGCTAATTAGGATCTGACAATGTTAAAAGTCAGCTTTGGGAAGAGATTAAACAGTTCTCTATTCCTGGTAGTTATAAAAGACTGATAGGCTGTGATGCATAGATCTAAAATTAGGTGAGATGCAGCCACACTGCGCACAGAGTTGAAAACGAACAGTAACCACCCATGGACACTGAGGAACTCAAATTGCCTTCAACCTGTCCAGCTGCTACACAAAGCTGTAGCTGTTAGTTGCTACTTATGTCAGCAGCCATGTCAGTGGGGGCTCAGGATCTTTTTTCACCTGCTGTAATGCAGCACCACATAAATTCCAGTTCATCAAATTTAGCACACAGCACCACTGGTTACTGTTTCAAACTCTCTTACACAGAAAAAACAATCTCCAAACTTCAACAGCCCACTGCTTAAGTAAAGGAAGCAAACACTGGGAAGCAAGTATTTGGTACACAACTTATTTTAACTCATTTTTAACATTTCTTAGAGCCCTAAGCAACAATGGTATCATGGCCCACATGCTGTCAACAAACCATAAAAAGACTTATCTGCAGCCCACTGAATTGTTGGTTCAGCTTGTTCTAGAAACGAAAGAGCCTAGAAATTGTCCATATTCAGTAGCATTACAGACAAGTGTGAGCTGGGAACACTGAGAAAAGAGTTTTTGAAGTTCAGGTCGAACCATTAGGTTTTGTTTACAATCCCTAATTTGCAGTATGAAAGAAAATGGAGGCTAAAGCACTCAAAAGATTCCCAGAAGCGAGGTAGGGTAACTCAGGAGGGGATGTGGCTTACAAGAGAGGATACATTCATTTCGTACATCCTCCCAGCTCTCAGTGGGCCACCCATCAACATCACCTCCCAATTTGAAGGTGCACTGCCTTAAAATTTGCCTCCCTGAGGCAAAGGAGAAACAAATGGATACTCCTTGATCTCTCCAAAGAAAAAACCTTCTTGGGAAGCACACTGAGAGACTGTGGTAACACAGGATCTAGAGGGAAAATGGAAGAGGAAGGGCATTTCCAGAGAAAAGATGGCAAACAGCAAGCAGTCACTGTTGACCTGAGGAGAACTTTACAGTACTCACAATTTTCTGAGAGTACCCCACCAGCTGGATCTTGCTGAGCGCTGCATTCACTTCTGGCATGGTGTAGCACTTCCTCCACATCGACACTTCCACTGCGTCCTTCAGAGGGGCAGGCAGTAATCTGCAAAGGTCAACAGAGTGTGGGCATTTGTGGAACTTCCTGATGGACCACCAGCTTTTATTCCCACTTATATTCCCCAGGTCCTAGATTTTTCTCTTTTTTTTCCTTTTTATTTGAAATATGTCTGGTGCTTCAAAGTGAGGAGCAAGACCCCCTGCCTGCTGAGAAGCAGAACCAGCACTGCCCATTCTGCTTCATGCCTAAGCCTGCTCTGCTTCAGCTTTCTTTGTTGTTGTTCCTCTTCATCCCTCTCATCAAAGAAGCAGCTGTAATGAAGGTGTTATAGCAACTCTTGTGTTATTTTCACCACTGATGAAAGATGCTGGCTGATCTGACACATCAACATGAAACACACCACTAGAACTGGCAGAGCTGACTGGGGTCTTGGATGGGTGTCTATTTTGCATATCCTAAGAACATGAAAACAACCTACAAACTTGTGATTAAAGTTCTGGCTCTGCTCCCACTTTTGTCACCAGTCTCTTCCAAGAGCATGTGCCTCTCTACCTCAGCTTCATTGCTTTCAACTCAGATACCCCCTTTGCTTTCCGAGTGTACTGTTGAGGATACATTAGCTTACACTGCAGAGCTCTTTGAAATCCCCTACACGGAAGTGTTTAAGATGTTTTACACCAAAGTAAAATCCATCCATTCCACTCTTCACAGGCATTGCAAGTTAGCTGGACAGCGTTGTCAAGGGAAGAAGTGTATTGTAATGTCACAGGCTGTAAGAGCGATGGCTAAATTCTGGGGAATAAATCTTCCTTAGCAACACGAACTGAGGCAGGAAGCAGCACAGCTGCCAAATGTGTAAGAAGAATAGGAATTTTTTTTTTTTTTTGGTGTATTAAACCAATGCTAAATCAAAGGCTAATTCAAACCAATTTCCAAAGATTTATGGAAATTGGTCAAGTTTCTTTGATCAATTTGTTTAAAGGAATTTAATTTATTGCTATATCTACCAGGTCAGTGAACTCCTCTATAATTTAAGGTACTGAAGAAAAGATTAAGGCCAGCTACTGCCAAGATGGCTGTACAGGTCTAGTGCACTAACTGTAATTCCAGCATACCCTGGCTGAAAGCATAACGCTTAAGGAAACAAACAAAGTCTTCAAGGTCTTTTTTGGGAAGTCATAAACAACAAAAGGCCAAACAATGTGGATAGTTGTCCACCATTGCGCTGAAGCAAATTGCCTGTAAAAGCCTTTAACCTACCATAAGAAGCATTTAGAGTTGGATGCTTTCAGGAGCTTCTCTTCTGGGAAGAGGAGAATTTATGTCCAGGTAATGGAGAAAAGTGGGGAATTGTCTTTGGTGACTGAAGTAAGTTTCTATTAGCTTTGAGTCTGGCTACACTGCAAGCATACTCTGATTCCTAACAGAGACTAGAGGCACCGGTGTCCAATGGTTTTGTTCTTCACTGAGAGGCACATTGAGACAGTGAAGACTGGTGGTTCCTCAGAGGTGTCTCTGTTGGCATTCAACCTGTCACCTGTGCTTCTGTACAGTTACTAGAGGATATTTTAAAGTCTGGAGTGAATCTACTAACACTATGAAAACAAGCAATTATGTATTGCCTAAATAAAAGAGGCTAAGAGACTCGGGGCTGTTTAGCCTGTAGAAGACTGAGAGGGGATCTTCTCAGCGCTTATCAGTAGCTAAAAGGTGGGGCCGGACTCTTTTCAGATAAGGGGTACTGGGCACAAACTGGAACCCAGGAGGTTCCATATGAACACAAGGAGAAACATCTTTCCTGTGAGAGTGACAGAGCCCTGGGCCAGGCTGCCCAAAATCTCTCCTTCTCTGGAGAGGTATCAATGCCATTTGCATGTGATCCTGGGCAAACTGCTCTGAGTGACCTTGTAGTGGAGCTGGATAAGATGATCTCAAGAGGTGCCTTCCAACTCCCACTATTCTGTGACCGTGTAATAACCAGATGTATGTGGGCAGACGCCAGGACAACCAACCTACAGCCACAAACTGGAAGCTATCAGGAAGTAGCATGATCTAGTGGTTACAATACAAAATGTATGTTTAAGAAAGTCAGTGGTTTGCATTCTTAACTGGCCATCTGCACAAAGCCAGCCCCTCCTGCTCAATGCACAGGATAACATCTAGTACACTACACAACATGTTCTTATTCCAAGGGAGAGAATAAAGGAAGCACTAAACTAGATCATAACACTGGCTTCTCTTGTCCACTACTTTGTGTCTGAAAACTGCCCACTTCTGGGCCCCCCCAGCTCAAGGACAGGGAGCTGCTTGAGAGAGTCCAGCACAGAGGCACAAAGATGACTGAGGAAGTTGAACATCTTCCTTTTGAAGAGAGCCTGAGGGAGCTGGGGCTTGTTAGCTTGGAGAGGAGGAGACTAAGGGGTGACCTCATTCATGTTTATAAATATGTAAAGAGATGGGGGATGCCCAGTCACTCTGCTGGGTGATGTCCAGTGACAGGACAAGGGGCAATGGGTGGAAGTTGAGGCATAGGAGGTTCCATGTGAACCTGAGGAAGAATTTTTTCCCTGTGAGGGTGACAGAGCACTGGAATAGGCTGCCCTGGGAGGTTGTGGAGTCTCCCTCACTGGTAATATTCTAGAACTGTCTGGAGGTGTTCCAGTGTGATTTGCTCTAGGTGATCCTGCTCTGGCAGGGGGGCTGAACCAGATGATCTTTTGAGGTCCCTTCCATCCCCTGACATTCTGTGATTTTGTGATATCAGACGTTAGAGAAAGACAGAAGGAACCATCAAACAGGTAGCTGACAAAGTGCCTTTCGTAAGGCAAACTTCCCCTTTAGCCTCCCGAATCCTCATGAGTGTGAAAGATATCCTGGCTGAACACCTACAGAGACTGCTCATTTAAAATAAAGACCAATTGTAATAAAATCTGCTAAGCAATTAGTTCAGACTGGGCCTGATAATGGGAAAATGTAAGCCACTATAATGAACTTACCATATTTTATACAGTATTTGAAGTTAAAATACCTCATTGCTTTGTCTAATGAAGATGATGACACTTTGTGTTTTAGCCTAACTCTTTAGAGTAGAACTAGCTGAACTGTAAAGCAGTAATGGTGATTGATCAGCCTGAAAAAGTCAAGTTAGAGTCAGAAGTAATAAGTATTCTGTTCTAGCAACAACCAAGCATTGATAATAAATCACCAAGGAGCACATGTTTTTAAGCAAGGGATGTCAGCCCAGCCATGCATGTGCTATTAGCCAGGTGTTAATTTGTGGATCAGTAGATGTTTGCTCACATGCTCTAATAAGCAGTTCCATTCACGCTTTCCTGACACTTGTCACCAGGAATCTCAAAACACTTTGCAAACATTAATTAAGTTGCTGTATACCCTCTGTAGTGTATAGGAGCTCCACTTTACAGAAGCTTAGAGAGCTGAAGGCAGTAACTCAGAGTACAAGTGGGGCATAGTTGGAAGGGGAATTCAGATTTAGCCCTTTTTTCCAGTTTCCAGACCACACTAGTTCATGCCAGCCTCAAGGCAGAGTTTATGACGCATCGACTTGTCAGTAAATAGCTGCAGGGCTACATCTGGCTATCCCCACTAGCAGAGCATTTCTCTGCCTTGCCTCTATCTCATACTGGGGTAAGGTGTACATTTTATGACAGCTGGGGGACCTGACATCTAATGGAGGCTCCCAACAACATACCATATTGTGACAGTGCTCTGTGCTCCAGAGGTCCTGTAACACAACAACATGAGGTGCCACAACAGGCCCAAGAAAGGGCAAGGAAACTCTTAAAGGGTGTAAAGAATAAGTCTTGTGAGGAGCACCTGAAGGAACTGGGATTGTTTAATCTGGAGTAAAGGAGGCTGAGGGGAAACCTCCTTGCTCTCTGCCACTCTCAGAAAGGAGGTTAAAGTAAACTGGGTGTTGGTCTCCTCTTCCAAGTAGGAAGTGAGAGGAGGAGAGTAAATGGCCTTAAGTTGCCCCAGGAGATGTTTAAGTCAGAGATGAGAAACAATTTCTTCCCCAGAAGGGTTGTCAATCCCTGGAACAGGCTGCCTGGGTAAGTGGTTGAATTGTTATTCCTGGAAGAGTTTAAAGGACATATGGATGTGGTGCTTTAGGACATGGTTTAGCAGCAGACTTGGCAGTGTTAGGTTGATGGTTGGACTCTATGATCCTAAAGGTCATTTCAAGCCTAAATGATTTCATGATCTGTGAGGAATAGCATGCCTTCTTTCTCTAGGGGTTAGGTACTTAGACCTTCCTTCTGCCTCCACTGGTGCCCCATTACGACAGCTGCTTGACAGTACCAAAGAGGAAGTATCAATGTTAAGGTGCTTCTGGAGCAGTATGAGAGAGAAAAAAAATATTTTAAATACCATTCCAGGAAAAATGTTCCAAACTTCTACCACAGCTGAATAAGAACAAAGATCATCTCTCTGTATCAGCCTCTGGAAGTGCCAACAGCACACAAAGTGCTAGACAGCACTTTTGCTAAAATATGACCACCAGGCAAGTGACATTAAATGAGCTCCAAGATATATGATCCTCCTTTAAACCATGCATATGTAACACAAGCAGTCCTGTGACCAGAATAATGGCACCAGTTCTCTCTCTTCACATTAGTGTGAGCTTCAGGAGTGGTTCTGGACATATCACAAAGCTTCAAAACAAAAAACCTCACTGTTGTGGATCAGAGTATACAGCACAATCACAGAATGGTGAGAACTGGAAGGGGCCTCAGGAGGTCCAACCCCCCTAGTAAAGCAGGTTCACCTAGATCAGCTTACACAGGAATGCATCCAGGCAGGTTTTGAAAATCTCCAGAGAAGACACACAGCACAAAACCTTGATCAACTTTCTTGTCTTTGTTTTACATCTGTGTTCTTCTTGCAGCCTTCAGAAGAATGAGAGACCCAGTGCTGGAATGACTGCTCCTAAGCTAAGGGGAGTACAATATATAGCTAAACATGTTAATTTGGATTAAGCTAAGGGGAGTACAATATATAGCTAAACATGTTAATTTGGATTAATGGCCATGTTAATTTGGGTGTGGCCTTGGTGATGCCTCATCTTGGGTAATGTGTCCTGTTCTGGGCTCCCAAGCAACTACTAGAGAGAGTCCAGGGGAGGTTACAAACATGCTGAGGAGACTACAGCACCTCTGTGAGGAGGAAAGGCTGAGACATCTTGGGCTGTTTAGCCTGGAGAAGAGCAGACTGAGAGGGGATCTCATTGATGCTGATCAATATCTGAAGTGTAGGGTTCCAGAGGATGGGGCCAGACCCTTTTCAGTGCTGCCCAATAACAGCACAAAGTGTAACAGACAGACTGGAACACAGGATGTTCCACCTAAACATAAGACTTCTTTCCTCTGAGGTTAACAGAGCACTGGACCAGGCTGCCTAGGGAGGCTTTCTTTGGAGAGATTCCAAACCCTCCTGGACATGATCCTGTGAAACCTGTTCTGGGTGACTCTGCTTCAGCAAGGTGGGTGGACTAGAACTCCAGAGATCACTTCCAACCCCCACCACTCTGAAATTCTATGTAGTTTTCCTTTCTTTGCTTTGTGATATTGGAATATATCAAGACTATTTTTATAACATATGAAATAATTCATTTTTAGCAAAAGTTTAAATCAAGCCACTTAAGAAATAGGAATAGAAATTGGGAGATCAATTAAAAATGCACAAAGCAGCTTTTAAAAATAACTTCCTAATCAACTGGCCTTATCTTTAAAATGTGCTAACACCAAAAGTGTCTCCTCCACAAAATCTGTTGTGTACCTAAAACTGTTTCTTTATTTCCAGGGAAAGCATTATCTGCAATTAGTAAATGGTAGGGATGATTTTGGGGCTTTAAAAAATTTAGACTTCATTTTTGAGTACCTTGTTTCTACTGGAAGAACAGACACAGAGCTTCCAGCTAATCTTCTTTGTGGTCATATTTAATTTTACTTCTAAGCTTTGGAAACCAAAGAAACCAAAATCTTTGATGTTCAGGTGTAAAACAGGCTGCATCCCTGAGGAGGAGGGTAGCTCTGCTCCGTGATTTGCCACCAGTGATCTCCAACAGTTTTGGCTTGACTGCCTTAGCATTTCAGCAAATATCAATGTATATATAATTTTAAATGAGAATTATCCCAATACAATATAATTAGGTTTAAAAAGCTTGCTATTTCAAGCACCTTTTATGTCACTAATACAAAAAACTGCTGATTTTGGAACTTAACTACGTGAGAGCAGGTCAAGGAAGATTTTTGTGGTACCAAGTCTCCCTCCAAGAATCAAATTTGTATGGTTGTTTGGAAGATCCACAATATGCAAATCGTTAAAGAAAGAATCAAGTCTTAGCTGTAAACCTCGTGGGCTTTTTCCTCCCCTGTTTATTAGTCATAGCAATTTCAAACGGTGGCAGCTGACCCACTGTGTCTAGTGTTTCGGGCCAGTCAGCCTTTTCCAGGTGGCTTGTTTCTTACCTTTGTACCTCCTTGTTCTTCCACATGGAGGCAGACTGAGCCTTTGGCACACGTTCAATAGAATTCACCAATTCTTCCATGAGAAGTCTGGGAAAAAAAAGTCACAACTAAATGAGTATTGCAGCCTTTCACACAAGAGAGAACTTTGTCCCAAACACTTCCAAAATAGCACACAAATTCTAACACTATCAGGCTGTGTTAAAGAGAGGTTCTTCCTGTAGAGGCAATTACCCCACATCAATGTTACTTCCCCACTGGGTGCCTCAAGCTCAAATGAATGCAAATCTGTCTGTCTGGTTGTGACAGCAGAGGATCTGGCCCAGAAAGTGGCAGGACAGGAGGAATTCCCAAATCTCTCTCCTGCTGCACAAGATTTCCTTGGTACTGACTGCTTGTCTTAAGGAATGAGACACAATATAGGAAGAGAACTCATTAACTGCTGCCAGCTTACCACTTAGAGAAGCCAAGTATATTGTCAGAGTGAACTCTCCTCATCTACAAATGTACAACACGGCATTTGAGGCAGAAAAATGTCAGGCATTAAAAACTGGAACTGCAGATTTCACTGCCCAAAACTAAACCGTGGTTGTACACATGCTTTCCCTAGGAAGTGACAGATTTAACTGCCAAAGAATGGCACACGGAATTACTTGTAGTGGGGAGAAGAACACCAGGATACTCTCCAACAAGGCTATGCTTGTTATCTTCAGCTAATGGGCCAGCAGTACCCCAGAGGTCTACTACTAGTTCATATTCATACAATTCCTTTCTCCTACAAGGGCTTTCAGTTTCTGTTTGTTTTTACACAAAGGGAGAATTACTTTGGTGTGGAAAGTTTGCATAGGACTTTTAACAGACAAAGATTCCTGCCCTAAAGTGCTTACAGAGTAGTTTAGATACCACGGCCTAATCTGGTTTGTAATTCTTGAGTGTGGAAGCTGTTCTTTGCCAGAGATGTACACAGTAAAATCTCACTTTGATTTTGTCCAAGGAGAAACCAGCAGCCCTTGGTACTGACTTGAGCCATTAAAGACTGCCAGATTTGATGTATTATATGTTTGACTGCATTCTCAGGCCTTGTTTCCTACTTCAGTCTCAAGTTTATACTGTTTTTCTTAATGCTTCTCTTTGGAGTTAAGCTTATAGCTGAGGTTGTTTAACCTGGAGAAAATGAGTCTCAGGAGAGACCTTGTCCACCTCTACAATTCCCTGAAAGGAGACTGAAGCAAGGTGGGCATTGGTCTCTCCTCTCAAGGAACAAGTGTTAGGAGGAGAAGAAATGGCCTAAAGTTATACCAAAGGAGGTTTATGTTGGAGATGAGAAACAATTTCTTCCCCAAAAGGATTGTCAAGCCCTGAAACAGGCTGCCCAGGGAAGTGGCTGAATCATCATCCCTGAAGGTATTTACAGGACATATAGATGTGGTACTCAGAAAAATGGTTTAGCAGAAGACTGGGTAGTATTAGGTCAGTTTTTAGACTCTAGAATCTTAAAGGTCTTTTCCAGCCTAAATGGTACTGTGATTCTATCTTGATTGTCATTCAAGATGAAGCCAGCTTAGATTGCCTTCCACAGTGTTTAAGAAAGTGTAATTATGAGTTCCAAATGCCGAAAAACTATAAAGCAACAAACTTAAAGTCGCTTACTGTTGAAAATATTTGTGATCCCTCTTTTGTTTAATCAGAACAGAGAGGACCAGGAAAGAATTTTCATTTGTGGTTTGTGAAGGTTTGAAGTTGGTGGCATTGTAATTGCAATCATAGTATCATCGAATTTTAGAGGTTAGAAGAGACTTTTTAGATCATCAAGTCACAGAATCACAGAATTAACCAGGTTGGAAAAGACCTTTGAGATCACCGAGTCCAACCTATCTCCTAGCACTTTCTCATTAACTAAATCATGGCACTAAGTGCCTCATCCAGCCTCCTTTGAAACACCTCCAGGGATGGTGACTCCACTACCTCCTTGGGCAGCCCATTCCAATGATAATCACTCTTTCTGTGATGAACTTCTTCCTAAAGTCCAGCCTAAACGTGCTCTGGTGCAGTTTGAAACTGTGTCCTCTTGTTCTGTCCAACCACTTAAGGTGTCTCTGCTCCACTCAAGATCTGCTACCCACATTACTACCTGGCCTCCACACAAACACCTGCTGTAAATGTTGAAGACAGATGATTACAGAAGCTGGGAAACAGTGAGTTAAGGCATTTGTAGTACTAAGGATTTGGCTGTCATTCAACTACTGCCTCAGAGCCTCTTTGGAACATTAGACACCACTATTCTACCCATATTATCCCCTACACCTTTTCCTTAGCAGTGATGAAAGAGGAGTAAAGAATATTCAAGTCTTTTTTTTACCTGCCAATTTGAACAGTAGGCTCGGTGGCATACACTGTTCCAGTGAACCCTGTGTACTCTGTGATATAGGGTAATGCCATCATGCAGTGATAGTTGGAGATCAAGATTACATCGACTGTGGAGAGGTCAAGCAGCTCAGTCTGAAAGCAGAGGGAAGAGATAAACAACATGTAACCCTTTCATGCAGTTTAATCAATGGCAGAAAAACTTCTCTTTTTTGAACTTTTTGTTGGAGGAATGAAACCAAGGTTGGGAAAAAAAAATAGAGAAAGGGGGCATTGTCTAAGCTGTTGCAAAGATTAATTTGTCCTTTAAACAAACAGGATTCATTTTTAAAGCTTCCTAAAATTATTCTGTCCTCAAATCTGCAAAGGAAACCATGTCCTGGGTTTCTCTGTCAGGTAATGAAATGGCTGCTGTTGAGAGAGGCACAATAAGCACACTTTCAATCAAAGACCTGATGTGTGCTTCCTTAAGGAGGAATGCTGCACGTCAGTACAGATTTAGGGAGGTGCATCTTTTTTATTTCATTCATTCATTTATTTAACACATGCCCCAGGAGAGTGAGAGATGAATGTAGATTGTATTTATTCATATGCTTTAAATAGAATCATAGAATCATATTTTCCCAAACCAAATGCTTGGCATCTTCCTCATCCACGTTCTCTACAGTAGGAGCTTAAGCTCATTCACAGGATCCAACAAAACAGACGTGAGGCTCCAGTTTGTTTTGATGTGACAGTTCAGAAAGTGAAAGGAGATTTCACACATTGTTAAAGGAATTTTAATTAGAAATATTTACTGGTAATATTATAACACAAATGCTGTCAAGTCAGAAATCTACAAGATATATGACCTCTAACTCAGTTATTATAGAACAGCTAATGGAATTCAACACTCATCAAGCACATATTATCTGATTACAAGGTTCAGTCCAGCAATTTGAATAAAAAAGGCAAGAAAGTAGGTCACTCAGCTTTTCAGAGGGCTGACACAGTGCTCTGGTGACAAGCTGCTTAACTCCTAGCTAAGCATTCCTGGTTTCAGTCCATGATCACAGCTGATGTGGGAGGCATGATCTCCAAGCTGAGTACAGTAGGCGAAACACCATCCTCAGATTCATGACAGGACACTCTTTTATCTTACTAAGCTTGCCAGGCAGAAGTATACACACTGCATGGTATGAAAGTTTGCTGACACCTGCTCCTACCACTCTGGCCCTTCATGGCTTGGTTTTGAGCTGTATGTATATCATACACAATCAAAGTGGGACTCATTCAGCCCAATAAGCCATCAGGAGGATAGAGACTACCACTTCCCAGGCTCAAGCATCCTGGGAGGGTTGCCTAATAGGATGAAGAGAGTGTCAAATCCAAAACAAAGTAAAATCTTCCCTGGGACTTGCGGCAATCTCACTAAAAGTGCTTATGAGCTGAAGAGGTTTAAAAATGTTTCTTGAATGTGAAGAGAGCAGTAGGTTGCCAAGCAAGGAGAGGGCTGCACCCTGCACTCTGACATGTGCAATTGTGCTCTGCTGATGAGACAGCCTCTTATCACCTTGTGGCTTCTGGATTACATTCAAAACTTGGCTTTCTCTGGCGTTCCGGGAAGTGATGCTGTGATTCTCAAACTAACTGCTTTTGCAGACAAGTTTCTTCAAAAGAAGTGGAATGGAAGGGGACAAAGGAAGACAAAGTCTCTCACACAAGCTCCTTACACTGTGCTGCCAAACACCAGCAACATTTTGACTCTGCTGATGGATTCAGCTGGCCATGATATCTGAACCTTTCTCCACACAGAGGAGCCTGTGAAGCTGAAGATGACAACTTTGTGTCACTAACAGATCCATTTCTAAGGCCTGCGGAGAGACTTGGCACCTGTTGGAAACTTTGGGAACCAAAGGATTTGAGAAGCCATTTGTCAAATTCCTACAATGATGACATGCAGCTTGTTGCTATCTAACTGTAACATGCACTGCCGGCAAAACAGTTTCATTCAGTGATGACACTGACATAATGAAGCAGCAGCTCCCCATCAGTTATAATTAGAGCTACATGTATGGGTACTTCTCAGCCCAGTGACGTAGCCAAGAAAGTCTACTGAAGCATCCTAAACCCCACCATGGCCTCAATTAGAATCACAGAATCAACCAGTTTGGAAGAGAACTCCAAGATCAGCCAGTCCAACCTAGCATCCAGCCCTGTTCTATCAACTAGACCACAGCATTAAGTGCCTCATCCAGGCTTTTCTTGAAGACCTCCAAGGATGGTGACTCCACCACCTCCCTGGGCAGCCCATTCCAATGCCAACAACTTCCTCCTAACAACCAGCCTAGATCTTCCCCACAACATTACACTATGTCCCCTTGTTCTGCTGCAAGAAAATCCAGGATGTCAACTCACCTTTCTCAAGATCTGGGCCAGATAGTACTTTGTAGGAATACAGATGCTAGCTACATCCCTCCCTTCCACAGAACAGTAACCAGAAAGCTCACAAGACAGAATTAGTAAGTTTTGGGGTAGTTTGTTTTCATTTGTGTTTGGATTATATCCAGTCCAGTTGCAGAAAACAAGCAATTGCACACAGATCTGTTGATGTCACTTGCCAAAATCAGCTCCAGAGCTGCCAACTTGCTTCAAAGAATCAAGGTGACAAGAGTCAGAAGCTACAAGAGGCAAGTTTCATGGAATCCACAGACAGAAATGCTATCACCAGAACCCCAGCAATGTGACAATCTCTCAGAGGCGTTCTGTACCTCCTCTGTCAAGCAGAAAGGAGGGAAAGAAAAATTGCTGCCCAAAAGCAATTGTTTCTTCAAAAGACAGAGAAAATACCTCAAGATGCACTGAAGAATGTTACCACAGCCTGAAGACAGCTGAGGAAAGAGGATGCTATTCCTGGATTACTCTCCACTGTTCGACTCCTGCTCTCTGCTCAACTTTTTACCTCTTCACAGAATCACAGAATATTAGAGTTTGGAAGGGACCTCCAGAGATTAACCAGTCCAACCCCCTTGGCAAAAGTAGGATCACCTAACACAGTCTGCACAGGAATGCATCCAGGAGGATTTTGAAAGTCTCCAGAGAAGCAGACTCCCCAGCCATTCAGGGCGGCCCTGTTCCAGTGCTCCACCACCCTCATTGTAAAGAAGTTTCTCCTCATGTTGAGGTGGAACCTTCTATGTTCAACCTTGTATCCATTCTTCCTTGTCTTATTACTCCTTACCACTGAAAAAAGATTGGCCTCATCCACTTGCCACCCCCTCCTCAGATATTTATAGACAGTGATCAGATCCCCTTTCAAGTCTCCACCTCTCCAGACTAAACAGCCCCAGGTCTCTCATTCTGTCTTCACAGGGGAGATGCCTAAGTCCCCTAATCATCCTCGTGGCCCTCCATTGGACTCTCTCCAGCAGTTCCCTGGCTCTCTTGAATTGGGGAGCTCAAAACTGGACACAGTATTGCAAGTGTGGTCTCATCAAGGAAGAGCAGAGGGGAGAAGAACCTCCCTAGAACTTCAGCTCTCCTACATAGACCATTCACCTGATCAGTCAGGTAAGCCCAGTTAATTCAAACATTGTTCAATAGTCTTGTTTTCTGCTTTTGTTTAAACCACATTACTCTTGGAAACAAACAAACAAACACTACTTGAGAAGCAGGCACCTACAGTTATGTCAATGGATACCAAGGTACAGTTCTTACTTCAGAGGCAGAGATGAACAGCTAAGGCAGCAAATCTAGAACAACACATCTGACTGCAGCCCAGTGGAATCAAACAGCAGCTTAACCACATGGCCAGCTCCCTGGAGGAGCCCCACAAGGCAGGCCATGCATCTGTGGTTAGACAGAAGCAGCTTTCCTTGTCTTTATCTAGATCAGCACATGCATCCTGTCATAATTGAGTCTGATTCGGTCATATTGTCTCTGGAAGGCCCAGAAAATGAGACAGTTAAGGTCTTCTGTGAGATACATATCTGCTCAAGGACACCTTTCAGATCTCCCTAAACCACAGTTGAAAAGGTTTGTTTCCATTCTTTATCAAATGTTATAGACACTAGAAGCACCTTAACCACACAGAGGTTTTAGAGTTATTATTTACTGGTATTGGAGACCTTACAGCAGCCTTCCAATATTTGAAGGGGGCCTACAGGACAGCTGGAGAGGGACTTTTTACAAAGGCATGTAGTGACAGGACAAGGAGTAATGGCTTCTAACTTGAGGCAGGTAGATTTAGATTAGACAGCAGGAAGAATTTCTCCACTATAAGGGTAGTGAGACACTGGAAAATGTTGCTCAGAGAAGTTGTGGAGGCTCCAATTCTGGGAAGTGTTCAAAGCCCAGTGAGAGAGACCCTTGAGCAACTTGGTCTGGTGGGAGGTGTTCCTGCCCATTGCAGGGATGTTGGAACTAGATATCTTTAAGGTCCTTTCCAACCCAAACCATTCTATGATACTAATAAACTGGCATAAATCCAACAGTAATAGTTTAGCAAGTTCGTCTCACATGACTGAATGGAGCTGGATTTTTCAGTAAGACTTTGAACAAACTCACCTCTGGTAAACAGAACTCAGGCACAGAGTCTACAAACACATGGCCAGAGCACTCCTTTAGTTCCTGAAAAAGAAGTATATCAAAAGAAATTACTAATTCAATGCAATGTTACTCCAGTGCAGCATATTTTGCCCCTGCAAACACTTTTCATCACAGATAGTTTCCAGCCTCTTGCTACATTATGTTTAACTCCCTTCTAGATATAATCTACTGTAAGCAGATGTGTTGAAATTGCTTTCATGTAAGATCATGTGGTACCTACTAACAGGACAAGGGACAATGGGCACAAATGGGAACACAGGAAGCTCCATCTGTATATAAGGGAAAACCTCTCTCCTGTGAGAGTGTTTGGAACACTGGAACAGGTTGCCGAAAGAGCTTGTGGAGTCTCCTTCACTGGAGAGATTCCAAGCCTGTCTGGATGCAACCTGCTCTAGATGCTGCTGCTATGGGGGGATGGGTGGACTGGATGTTCTCTACAGGTTCTTTCCAACACACCAACATGCTGGGATTCTGTGATGAGGCTCCTTGGAATTTTAAGGGATTGGATCCTCATTTGGAGGAACAGAGACAGCACTCTGGTAACCACTGCCTGGTTTTGCTGGGGCTATGAAGGAGATACTGTCCTAGGAAGCTGCATTTTCTCTGCTCTTCCAACTGCAGATGTGTTGGCTGGGAAAACTGTAACAACCCAAGTTGACTTTGTCTATCAGAGTCAGAAGTCTGAAGTGAAAAGTGGGTCATGAAGACCACTCTTCTCTAAATTGCTGCTCTCCTGATATGGAAGTTGTGCACAGCACCTTCTGAGTGCTTTGGCTGTCTTACCAGTTAGGAATTTAGTTTTGGTTCCGAATATCATCAAATCTTTTCTGTCTTAATAGGAGCAAAATAAAATTTTTAGCCCCTGTCTCAACGCATTTGATGAAACACCTTTCAGGGATCTAACCTCCACATAGCACTTGCTGATGGATTTATTTCTACTAGATCTCTAATCCTCTATTTCTTCCTCTTTCTTCAAGGTTGAAAACAGAAATCTTAGTCACATGAAAAGTCACATTCCTCAGGACTACGAATGAAAAAAAAATATGCCCAGTTCTAGCCTTAACCCAATTTACAGGCTACCTATCGCCCACTCTGCCTTCTCTTGAGGATGCTTCTCTTGCTTGTCCCAAAGCGAGTGGTCTCAGGAAGCTTCAGACTGACAGAATTAAAGATTGAATCCAATTCTTAATAATTACAGTGCACCTGCCAACTAATAACGAATGAGCAATTACATCTAGTGGCAGAAGTCTCCTAACCTCATCTCAAGGGAGTTCAAAATGATTAAAACTAGATCGCAGCAAATTTCAATGCCTCTCCAGGACCGAAGTTTTATAACTGTCACCCGGAGAGTGCTATAACAGGAATGTCCACTTGGCATGATAAAACATCCCCCTTTGACTCCTTCCCTTGCCTTTTTCCAGCATAGGTCAAAGAATTTACCATTCCGGGCAGTTACAATGGTCAAGGTGAAGGCAAGAGATGCTGCCTTTGAATTTTTAACACATTACTTCCATCGATGCTGTGAGAGACTGAAGATTTCTCCTGAGCACACTGCAGCAGCAGTGCCACAGAAATGTAAATACATCATGTATAAAAATATGCTGACAGCCTTGCCATTCTTTGGACAGAGCAGAGCCCAGTGCTCTGAGATCAAGCCTGGGGTTCAGGAGAAACAAATGACAGGGAATTCTAACTGGGCAGTTCCAGTCCTGTCGCTGAGCCTCTGTAGCTCTGCAATTGCCAGTTCACATGTGCTCTGAATAGATACATTACTATTTTATTAACAGAAATGCTGTCTGTACAGTTTCTTTTGTCTCCAATGAGAAGAAAAATCAGGTCTTTAATCTACGATTCTCAGCTCCCTTGCCTGTAAAAATCAGATCAAACCATTTTGTCCACCTCAAAGTTCCCTACAAAAGCAACTATTATTACTGTTTGCCTTTAATGTTCACACAGTCAGAGAACAGTCCAATAAAACATATTTTCTCTACTGATACCTATTGCTGCACACATTTGAAATGGATCTGCCTATTTTACTAACATCTGACATATTTTTGTGCTCATTGTTCCACTATAGCAGATCAAACTGGATGCTGCAGTGCCAAGTTTTGGTTGAAGCCCCACATAAATTCTGCCAACAAAACTAATGCAATGAAAAAAGGGGGAAAAAGAAAAAATCTCTGTCTCTTATGTAGCTGAGTGAGTCCTGTGTCTTAGAATTAGGAGGCTGGAGAGAATATCCTCCCTGCTATGTCCAGCAGCAGAACACATGTTGATTTCAGAGGCCAAAGACACACTTTTCCTCTCTAAGAGACATCCCATAGGCAAACCATTCACTTTCACATAGTTCTCCTGTCTAAAAAGGGATCTGTCAACCTCGTTTATAAGCATGCCATGAAGCTTTAGTGTCAGATAAGTGAGACTGTTGAATAAAAGGCACTCTTAATAAAGCAAAGTGCTGTTATTTATGGAGCTCCATGAAATAAGACAATATCTGTAGTGATGATTTCTGCATTTTAAGAGGATTTTGTAAAAAGGTAGGCTAGTTCTGAAAACTGAAAAGCCTTAGAGTCACTATTAGCATTTTGTTTCAAAATGTTCTGCTCTACAAGGACATCATGGCTGGTGAGAGTACACAGAGAAACCTTTGCAATGAGTCAGCATGGAAGTTTTGTTCCTGCAGTGCAAGCTTCTAACCCTTGAGGTAGCTTTTCGCATGACAAGAAAGTTCTGATCAACAGTATAGTACCTTGTCCAGAAATGTGCTTCCGTCTTTCAAAACCCAACCAGGAAGTTTGGACAGCCTGGGGCTGCAGAAAAAGAGAAGGGGGAAAAAAAAAAAGATTGCAATATGAATGGTATCATTATCAGTTGCTAAGCACAGACCATCTATCTGATGTCATACAGGACAAGAACACCATTTCTGTCTCGGGGAACTAACATTCTCAATAACACAGACAGTTTCACTGTCTTCAAGTCATCACTGAAATGACTTTTACAAATCATGATTCTGACACTTGTAAGTAAAAAGAATAAGAAGACATAGGCAGGGAGTTTCATTTTAATCATTAATGGCAAGAATTTCAACGAGGCTCAGCGCTGCTTATGTTGCCCCATGGTGCAAGTGGTTGTATGAGCAGAAGAAGGGTTAGAGCAGTGACAAACTCCATGCCTGCAACACAACAGCACAGTGAAACTATCCTGGGACTGCAAATGGCAGAGAAATATTCCCATTAACAATAGCAGGAAAAGATCGATCCTCCAGACTAAGTCATTTATAGACTCGGAGGCTGTGATTTTATATCCACATAAACCACGGTTTCATGCTTTGGTCTATCCCTGAAGACTCACACCAACAGCTGCACAGTTGGACAGACAAGGGGATAAGGAGGTTTTGCTGCAAACTGCATGTTTTAAACTGGCAGGTCTGGTACCAATCAGCAACAGCAGGGTCCCCTTTTTTCTTTGTTTCAAATACTAATAAAGACATTTCAAAGTGGATATTGGAATTCTGAGTTTACAGTAGTAACTGCTGCAGTATTTGTTGCTGCCATAACTAAGAGACTTATTCATACTTCACAGTGACATCTGATTTTTGCATAGGCCCACAATTTAGCTCTAAACCCACTGTCTGCCTAGTTTCAAGCAAATCTACAGAAATAAAAAAAAAAGAATGAGTTGAGGAAACAAGAGAATGGAACTGAGCCCTACTACAGCCTCAGATTTGGAAAGAAAACTTGAGAACCTGCTGCAATGAGATCGGCAAGTGTTGTATACCAAACTCCATAGAGGCATGCTTACAGGCTGTCAGGGATTGCAAATGTAAAGTCTTGAAAACAGGAAACGATTCAAAGGCTCAGAGGAAGGCTGCACTCAGATTAACATCCATATAACAGAACAAATACTAGCTGGGACTCCAGAAATTCAGGAGGATGGAAAAGGGGGAAGTCCAAGACTTAAGGAGTAAAAACAGAAGGTAGGAGGTGAGAGCAGAAGGCTATGTCATCAAGAAGCTATGCTTAGAAAAGTGCAACCCTCTTTTAATGATAAAGAGCAAGTCTGAAGAAGTCTGATGACATAAAAGATGGGGGGTAAAAACTACTTCACACTGACACATGCCAAAGCACAATTTAAGAGCAGTATTTTGAGTATTTTGGAGACTGAGATGGGCTGAATAGAAGTGGTGCAGAGAGGCTAAAAGAGTTATGGAAAAAAACAGGGAAAAGCAAGAACAAAACAGTCTGATATGAAACAGCTTTAACAGATAAGGGAGAAGTGGACAGGAACCTAGGTTGCAAGATACATCTAGATGTCTGTAGTTCAGTGTCTCAAAGCCAGCACTAGACTAGGTCAACTATGGCTTTGTCCAATTGTGTCTTGCAAATCCCTGGAGCGTAAAACTCCAGAACCAATCTGGATACAGGTGAAAAGGGTTGGAACCTCTCTGCTATGAGAGAGCTAAGGTTGTTCAGCCTGGAGAAGAGAAGGCTTTTCAGTACTTAAAAGGGGCCTATAATAGAGGTGGAGACAGACTTTTCAGCAAGGTCTGTTGTGACAGGACAAGGGGTGATGGTTTTAAACAAAAAGAGGGGGGATTCAGAGTAGTAAGAAGGAAGAAGTTGTTTACACTGAGGGTGGTGAACACTGCCACACTTAGCCCAGAGAGGTGGTATATGCCTCACCCCTGGAACCATTCTAGATGAGGCTGGAAGGGGCTCTGAGCAACCCACTCTATCTGAAGATGTCCCCACTCACGGCAGAATGTTGTGGACAAGGATGTCCTTTAAAGATCCTTTCCAATTCAAACCATCCTTTCATTTAATGGTTCCATGAAACTTATGAAAAGCCTCATCACTGGGAGACTAATGTCCAACCTGAGACTCCCAAGACACAATTTGTGGCCATTAGCCTCTTATATTGCCTGCCACTGTCGAAAAGAGTTTGGCTCTGTTGCCTTTGTGAATACCTTTGAAGCAGATGTAGGTGGCTGTTACCTCCCTGTCTAGCCTCCTCTTTGCTAGACTGATCAAGCCCAGCTCCCTCAGCTTCTTGGTGTAGCCATGGGGTCTAGATCCTAACCATCTTGGAGCCCTTTAAACACCCTCTCCAGTTTCCCAGCATCCCTCTTCAATTGGAAATCAAAACCTTGTGGTGTCACCAGCATGATGCAGAGCAGAATAAACTTTCCCTGGTATGCTTGCTCTGTTCTCTCCTAATTTAGCCTAGTATGCAGTTTGCTTTATTCATGATGAAAGAGCACTATTGACTTGTACTAAACCTGGCATCCACTGAAAGGCATACATAGGCTTGTCGAGAGAGGCAAAATTAGCAAAGAGGTCTTGTGTATCGGTGAAAGTGGAATAAGCAACAGGACAGAAAGGACTCTTTACCTTGAAGTAACACAGTTCCTGCCGACATAGTTTTGACATTGTAATAGAGTGATTGATTAATCCAAAATAGCTGGAACTGTCCCATAAATAATGTGAGCCAGTGTGTCATGGCTAGACAGGAAAGGTTAAGAGCTTCCCACATATTCATTTCACCGTTTTGCATTTGACTTTGGTACAGGGGAGAAAATACTAGTTGACAAACCTCCTCTGAAGTACATGAACTGGCATAAAGTGCCTGGCAGGTACTTTGCACGTGCTCCTTGGCCTGGTGAGAACAAGGACTGCTATTTCCAGGACAAAGTAGAATCTGAGTATCTTTCAACAGGATTTTTTTTAAAGAGTAAATAACTCTGAAAGATGTACAGCCCCTTTCACGACACAAACAGTACAGCACTTTCTTCTCTTTTAGATTAAAGCATAGGCTCTCCAAATGTTTGCTCAAGGAGGGTTCCATGCCAGGTACAAAAGGGTTTAGCTGCATAGCAGAGGTCTTCTGTAATATCATACCTCTATGCTTCACAGGGGTCAAAATCAGGGCACCTTTGTAGACCACATACTGAGATATCCTGAACTCAAGGGCTCCATGGGTCATAATTTGGGAAGCTCTGGCTTTAAGACAGCAGAGAAGGATAGATTTGCATTCATTTCACACAGGTCCATCTCAACCTAGTTGCAAGAAGCAGCACATCTTGTTCCTGGGACATACAACTGGCAATAACCTAAGATCTGACAGTCGTGTGTTCGAATTCTTGTCCTGCTACATGCTTCACCTGGCTTCACCCTACAGCAGGTCCAGAGAAAAGCAATAAAGTTGGTGATGGGTCTAGAGCACAAGTTTTATGAGGAATGGCTGAGGGAACTGGGGTTGTTCATCCTGGAGAAAAGAAGACTCAGGATAGACTTTTTTGCTCTCTACAACTACATGAAAGGAGGATGGACTAAGGTAAGTGTTACTAGGTAGCAAGTGACATGATGAGAGGAAATGTCCTCAAGTTGTAACAAGGAAGGCTTAGGTTGGACACAAGGAACATTTTCTTCATGGTAAGGGTTGTCAAGCCCTAAAACAGGCTTCTCAGGGAAGTGGCTGAATCATCATTCCTGGAGGTATTTAAAAGACTGTAGATGTGGTGTTTAGGGACGTGGTTTAGCAGAGAACTTGGCAGTGTTAAGTTAACGGTTGGATTCTATGACATTATGATCGATGACTTTAAAGGTCTTTTCCAGCCTAAATGATTCCATGATTCACACGTGACCTCAGGCTCTTCCCCTAGCCTCTCACCTGGATACTGATGATAACATCAGCTCTGTCACCTACCTGTGTTATATTGATAATAAACATTTGGATTTCAGAGATATTTAGACATCGTGGTAATGGAGACCGGATATATAACGGTACAACTACGAATACTACAGAGAGATAAAAACGTTTTAGTGGCAGCCACATTCCTCCTCCAGTTTCTAGCTCATTTTCACAACTCCCTGCAGGACATCTGTTTTGTAGTGTACTCAAGAGATCAATTACTTGCCCAAGCTTAGGACAATTCTTGCTGTAAGGGGTGTTCAGTCACCTTTCCACAAGATTGATTGGATTTAAATCCAAGTGTTTGCTCTGATTCCACTGGGCCATCAGGGGTCAAATCTGACATCCTTTCTTATTGAGTTTGAGTCATTTTAGTGCAGGCATTCTGGAAGCACTTGGGGAATTCCAGGTTGTGACCTGCAATTTGGATGTTAGTTCCCAGGGTTTGCTATCAGCAGACAAAGCTGCCATATCCCCGGGGAGTGTTGATGCCTGCAGTTCTAAAGAACCTCTTAAGCTTTTTTTCAATCACCTAATTTTGCTACTTGTTCCTCTCTCAATTTCCTTTTCCTTTGTGGGGTGGGACAAAGCAAATGCAATGCAATTCTGTCTGTACCTGGACTTTCCAAGTTGTCTGGATCCCTTCAAAATCTGCTACTGCCCCAAAATGCAGTAGTTATCAATTGCATTATGAAATGGGACAAAAATTGACTATCACACTGATACATCTGAAGGCACAGTTTACAGTTGAGCTTGGATATGGCAGTGCTCTGCGACATTCTTGCAGAGCAAGGCATGTATGTCCTTTTCCTCTTCAAAAATTAACAAATCACAGGAAGTGCTGGACACACTGCTTTCATCTCATCAGGTCAACTGGGAAACTCCCTTTCCCAATCATATTCTCTCACTCTCAAACAAGCCTCCTCTGAATTCAGAATGTTCCCCACTCATTTCTTTGAGGATCAAAGTCACCAAATGGCTTTGGTGAAAACTCCTACTGTTTCCTATCAGCAACAGTTACTCTTTACATTTCCAACCCCTCATTTTAAATCTATTTTATTTATGCAAGGTGTAATTCACCTTAAATGAATGTCCAAATTCATCTAAAAACCTGAGAAAACAGGACTTTGTAGTTAGTACATGGAATGAGAGTCTTGATCTCAGGATTCTCTTCTAGACTACTTTAGTTTCACTGCTGTTCCATTCCTGTGCCCAGCTGCACTGCCTTTTTATTTAATTGATAAAAGGGAATGATTATGCCATCAAGTCAACTAAGGAGAACAGGTAAGTGCTATTTTGCTTTGCATTAGTCCATGCTCTGAAGAAAAGCCCGAGAAGATGGTGGTTCAACAGGACTTGCTGGGCTCTATGCACTCCATCTCAGTTACCCATTTATCTCATCTTGCATGAAGAAGCCAGAAAGATGACAGATATGTGACCTCCCTTGTGCTTAGCAGTTGCAGCAATACTTTACTGAAGTTTAGAATAAATTATCTAGAAAACTCAATCAATAAATCTATAAAATGTCTTCCATCTACTGAGCCAAAAGACGTTATTTTGATAAAGGGAATTTTTAAGTGAACAAAGTCTATTTATGATATCAGATGACGCTGTTCATTTGTACTCATCCCCTCTCTCCTTCCAGTACACCATTTCATGCACAGCACTCCAACTGCAACCCAAGAAGACACAGACTAAGTGCTTACAACCGCAGAATATACCTTTGAACCAGTGGCAATGGAAGGAAATTGAGGGTGGATGTCATATCCAGTCCGCAATCCAGCATGATGGTGGTGGACTTGAACTTGAGTACATTGCATGGTAAGGTCGGATGTCCTGACAGACAGTACTGAAAGAAGAATATGAAGATGAGTTACTCATGACTTAACAACAGAGTGAACCCACCCTGAACTCACACCTTTATCCTTGTATTTTTAGACATGTAGTTTCATACACACCAGAATAAAATCTGGTTTTCTATGAATCTACATCTCACAGCTACATGTGTCCATCTGCTGAGTTTTCCTCACTGGGAAATACTATTTTCAGGGTATAATGGGGCAGGTTTTTTTGGACAAGGTTTTCTGATCACAAAGGTTGAAAAGATGGCATATATCCTTTCTCCAGTTTAAGACATGTGTAGAATCACTTTTCTAACAATGACTTATTTTCACAAACACCCCAGAAAATCAGTTTCTTTAAAAATTAGGCAAAACTGATAAAACTTGGCTGAAATTGGCTAGAAAATTGGAAAACTGCTTTGGGTAGAAAGGGTGAGAGACAACCCCTGCAGAAACACAAGTTTTACTTCCTTCAGAAACCAGCCTAAACAACCAAACAAGGTGCAAGCACACACCTTTGGTGGCTACTTGGCACAGACCAGCAGAGGAAGCTGTAAGTGTGCACAGGAGCAGCTCTGGGACATGCTCTCACCTACTTTTTGTCTTGCTAAATGCAGACAGGAAATAGAAGGGAATAGACAACCACACCTGAATGGAAGGGTTTGTGTACCGAGAAATCCCAAATGCTTTGCAAGCTTAATGGGCCAGTAAACAGGTTATGTACAGGGGCACTTGAGCATCATTGAGATGCAGTCAGCTCTTGCACTGAGAGTGGCAAACATTTAACAAGGCAGGGAAGCAGCTGAAGCTTTGAATATGAGGAGAAGCAAATAAAAATGCTCCCTTTAAAACGAAGGATTAGTAAAGTGAACATCTGAGCAGAGCACAGCCACCTAAGCTTAAGGGTTTGGGTGGTTCTTCAGGTACTGCAATAACAGGAGATTCATCATCTCTAACACAATTTTTTGACTTCCCAAAGTCTGAACATCTGGCAGCAGGGCAATGCTCAAGGTGGTCAAACTTTAGTTTTGGGTTTTTTCAATTGTGATGAAAAATATAATTTGGTTGGCCATCTGGGGCTAGTTCTTTTCAATATTTTTACCAATGAACTTCACAAGGGGATTACACATGCCCTCAGTAAGTTTGTAGATGACATCAAGTTGGGAGAAAGTGTTACCTGTTTGAGGGTAGAGAGGCTCTACAGAGTGACCTGGACAGACAGGATCAGAGGGCTGAGGGAAAAGCGATAAAGTGCAACATGGCCAAATGTCAGCTCCTGCACCTGGGTCACAACAACTCCCTGCAATAGTCCAGGCTTTGAGAAAGGTGGCTGGAAGTTCCCAGTGGAAAAAGACTTGTGTGTTGGTCAACAGCTGGCTGAAAATGTTCCAGCAGTGTGCCCACGTGGCCAAGAAGGCAAACAGCATCCTGACCTGTATCAGGAATAGTGTGAGGAGCAGGGCCAAAGAAGTGGTTTCTCCCCTGTACTTGGTCCTGGTGAGGCCACATCTTGAATACTGCATCCATTTTTTTGCTCCTCCTTCCAAGAGGGATACTGAGGTGCTGGAGCAAGTCCAAAGAAGGGCAACAAAGCTGGTGAAGGGTCTGGACAACAGAACTTATGAGAAGCATCTGAGGGAAGTGAGGTTGCTTAATCTGGAGAAAAGGAGGGTTAAGTGAGATCTCCTCACTCTACATCTCCCTGAAAGGGGTTGTAGCAAGGTGTCTGTTACTTCTCCCAAATAATAAGTGATAGGACAAAAGGAAATGGCCTCAAGTTGCACCAGGGGAGGTTTAGGCTGGGCATTAGGAAAAAAATATTTATTGAAAGGGTTGTCAAGCACTGGAATAGGCTCCCCAGGGAGCTGGCTCAATCACCACCTTTGGAGAAGTTTAAAACTAGATGTGGTGCTAAGTGATTTGGTTTAGCACCAGACATGGTAGAGTTATGTAATGACTGGACTCTATGATCTTGGATGCCTTTTTCAGCCTAAATCATTCCATGATTCTAAGCACTGCACTAAAACCAGTCTCAGTCATTTACATCTTATGCTTGCTTCCTCTAGTTCACTCTACAAAGTGGAAAGAAGGCAGACTAATAATTTAATTTTCTACCTCTGCCCACAAAATGTTAGCACAGAAATGCCACTGTCTGGATTAAAACAACCCCCAAGGAGTCTATTTACATACATTCATCAAAAACCTTCTTGAATTTTTATTTAAATACTAAAAAGCTAATAAGGAACAAATATTAAATTAAAAATATCACAAAGACTTTAGTTTTAATTTCACAAACTATAAGTATTAAGACTCAGCATTACATTTTGCCTGATGTTAGCAAAGCTTTAAAAAGCCACGACAAACTAAGCAGGTGAAGTGAGTAGACAAGTGAGGTGTTCAATTTTATTTGCACTAAGTTCTCACCAGAACAGAGCTTTGACAAGTGAAGCTAAAGCCTCAAGTAAATACAAAGAAATTAAAGAGAAAAACAAGACCTGAACTGGTTTTGTAGCTTTTAAACTGTCCCTTCCAAGCCCTAATATCCTGTGATCACCACTTTTAGTAGCAAAAACACTATTGCTTTTTAAAAAAGAAATTCTTAATAGGAACATGATCCTGACACCTACAAGCTAATTAGAAAATCTTCATTTTTTCTTTAAGGCATCTAAAATTATCTGTATCTGTGGCTATCATGCAGTGGTAAACAAGTTATTGGGAGTCAAAGGATTCTTTCCACCAGATTGAAGTGACTAAAAAAATACCAAGCTGCCATTTCTGGGCCTGTACCTCTTTCCCTGTTAGAAATCTAGACTAGGAATCTGAGACTTAGGGCTGCTTAGCCTGGAGAATACTAAGGGGGTTCTTCTCAATGCTCAGCAAGAGCTAAACCGTGGGTGGCAAGAGGAAGGGAGCAGACTTTTCAGTGGTGACCAGTGACAACAGGCACAAATTGGAGCATGGGAGGTTCCACCTAGGCCCTCTCACAGGAGGGTGAGAGAGCACTGTCATAGGTTGCCCAGAGAGGTTGTGGAGTCTCCTTGGAAAGATTCCAACTCTACCTGGACGCAATGCTGGGCAACCTGCTGTAGGAGACCCTACTTTAGCAGTAGTGCTGGACTAGATCGCCAGAGGTCACTTCCAGCCCCCACCATTCAGTGGATCCAAGTGAGTGCTTGTACTATATTTGTATATTCACACTATAAATGTAATAATTTCCACCTAGTTTACATTTGTTACTGCTTAAAACAGATCCAGAGATCCCAGTCACTGATATTCCTGACTGGACTAAAATGCAAATCCCTTTTGCTCCAAGATTTATTTCCTTCTATCTTTATTCCCTTCTGAATAAAGGCTGGTGCAGCCAACGTATGAAGTGCCTCATCTCTTAAATAAAAACAGACATGTAAAAAAGTCAAAACACATACAAAACACAAGCATGCCCACCTCAGCTCACAACCTTCTTGCCAGACTTTGTAAATTGGATGACAGAGAGCTAGGCAGAGATCAAGATGAGGGGCTAATTCCAGATGCTAACACTCTCAGAGACGCAGGTTCTCAGCAGACACCAAGTTCACACTGAGCATTTGCCAGCTTGGAGCATCTCTGATGATCTCATGGATGGCAATGTGACAGAGAAAAGAGATGATGGCTCAGGCTAACAGTTCCAAAACATTCAAAATCCTGCAGGTTAAAGCCAGTCCTTTGAATTCCATCTGAAGCTAACAAATACTGCAGTGCATTCTTCCAGGGTTAGTATGACATACGGTCTTACAATCTAGGGGTAAATTAACAACTGGATTTGCCTGGACAAAAATTTGTGGGAGTAAGATTTTCACTGGATTCTGAAGTAGTCTGGAGTCTGTAATCACTATATTATTCTGCCAAATTCAGCCCAAGTATCTGAGAAAAGGGGATGAAAAAGCATCCAACTCTTTCCCCCACAACCTTCAGACACATCTCCAGACAAATAAAAGATGACTAATCTGGTCATACAATACCCAGTCCCCAAATTTATACACAGATCCAAAAATACAACATAGACTTCAGACAGCTCGCATTTCTTCCCTTCCAACCCTTTCCCTCTCCCTACCCCTATGCAAGACTCTAGACATTAGAGCTCTGCATTTCCACCATGGTTTCCATTTGAAGATTTCTCAGTTTGCTCTTCCCCCACTACCCATTCTATCAGCTTCTACAATCATGTCCAGAAGTGCTTAGCTTTGCACAGTTTGTCCCACTGGTAGTATTCATACACACACAGAGACTTAATCGCCCACATAAGATTATACAGCATCAAGCTCTTCAGCCACCTGCCTACTGAATTCATTTTACACAGTTACACCATAGACAGTGATTTGTTGGAAGTCTGAAAACAAATCCAGAATGCAAGTTCTACGAAGCTTCCTCAAGACAAACTGCTCAGGCTCCAAACAGAGACAATTTTACTACTGACATAACTTCAGGGAAAGCAAATTAAATATTACTCGGGTATTTTGAAAGCTGCTTAGGTTTTCACCTCCAGAGAACGAATTGCAGTACCTTATGTGAATCACAAGGGTTGTTTTCTTCCCAATAAATAAATCGGTGGCTGAATATCAAAACAGTTTGAGTTGAAATCGTTCTTTAAAGTTCATCTACTTCAACCACAGAGGGCAAGGACATCTTCAACTAGTTAGGCTGTTCAGAGCCCCATCCAACCCAACCTTGAATGTCTCTCTGTGCAACCCACCCTGACGGCAAAAAAAAAAATCTTTCTTCTAATTATTTTTAATCTCCCCTCTTTTAGTTCAAAACCATCACCTCTTGTCACAACCAGCCTCGCTAAATACTTCTCCATCTTTCTTATAGGTCCCCCCCTATACGCCCTGGAAGGCTGCAGTAAGGTCTCTCTGAAGCCTTCTCCAGGCTGACCGACAAAGAATGTGGGGAACGTAAGTAGTTGAAAAAACAGCTAGAGAGGAGACCAATAACCTGGTTTTGATAGACTTCCCTACAGATGACTGTAATACCGGAACCAACAGATCTGTCAGAAGGATAAACGCAGCTTTGACAAAGCTACTTCAGAATGACCTTTTCCACTTGCAATTACGTGCACTAACACCACACTACCGATAGAAAATTATTTTATTATAATCCGAGGGACTTAATTAATTGTCCGAGAGCAACCAGTACAAGTCACACGCGCAGCGAGTTAGCTCTAGTACGGCTCCCCAGCGAGACGCGTGTTTAACGGCAGGAAGGCACAGAAACATCCACTCCTCCCCAGTCCCACCCACGTTTCATCCGATCAAAGTCTCGTAGGCTGAGGAGGCGGGGTCGCGGCGGCAGGAGGCTGTGGGAGAGGCGCCGCTCGGGGCCGGTGCCGCTTTCCACAGGCCAGTGCCCAGCCGCGACCCGCCGCGGTTTGCATCCCCTCAGCGGCGTGCCGCGCGCCGACCGCGTAACGGCCTCCCGCCTGCCAGGCCGCTCAGAGGAGCTCGGCGCTGGGCCCCATTCCCGCAGCGCCCTCCCCGCCACTCAGTTCATCACTTTCCCCTCGCGTCCGGCGGGGCTTTTGCCGTTACAGCCCCGGGGCGACCCTACTAGCAGGCCGGAGACCCCCCAACTCCCCCATACTCACCAGCTTCATGATTCACCCGGCTGTATTTACTGGGACAATCCTGTGCCCCCCTTCCTGCCCGGCCCTCACCTCACTTGCCTCTTGAGGCCCAGAGCATCATGGGAGTTGCAGTCCCGCCGCCTCCTCACCAGGATGAGGTCATGGCAGAGCCCTCCCTAAGCATGCCGGAAGTTGTAGTCCGGTTAGTGCTGCGCCCCGCGATCCCATTGGCCCGCCGCGACCCCTCGGCTTATTGGGACTTGTAGTCCAGACGCGGCGGCGTTCCCCGTCACCCTGGGGAGGGGGGGACTACAAGTCCCAGGGTCTCACAGCTGCAGCAGGTGGGAGCTTGGATGTTGATATCAACATGGCGCTTGTCAGACAGACAAAGACAGTCAGTCTGGTGTGATTGAGCCAAGAGGAAAAAAAAAGAGGGAGAGAGCAGAGCGGAGGGAGTGCTAGGAGGAGAGGCAGGCGGGGAGGGGGGCCCTCGTCCTCGGGGGGGGCTGGGGAGGGAGGCTCGGCCTCTGAGGGATTTCCTCCCCCCCTATTGTTCTTCCCCCTCTGTGCCCCCGTTGATCTCCCCTCACGCTGGGGCGGGGGCGAGCGGGGGGAGCCCCCCACTTCTGCCGTTACATGGTGAGGTGGAGACGCCGCCAGCACCCAGAGGTGAGTGTGTGGAGGAGGAGGGGGGGAGGAGAGCGAGAGCGGCGCTTGTGAGGGGAGGGGGCGGGCGGGTGGGTGGGCTGGAGGGAGGGGGAGAGTGAAGGGGGTCCCCCCTCAGCCGGCACCGCGGCTCCTGCGGGGGAGTTGAGCCGTGCCGGAGAGCTGGTTTCCTCGCAGCGCGGGATGTGCGTGAGGGGGGAAAGCCGGGGCGGGGGGCTACGGGGGGCGGGCAGGGGCAGCCCCTCAGTCCGGGCTCGGCCGCTCGCCAGCAGAGTTTGATTCGAGGCTTTGGGTGGCTCTGCTTATTCTTGGCGGAGGAGGAAGGTGTCCCCGCGAGGCTGCTGCGGGAGGGCAGGGCAGCCTCTGGGCTTTAAAGAAGAACCTTCCATCGTTGTTATTGCCATTTATTTATTTGTTGTTATTTTCTCCACCCTTCTCACTGGTGCTTGCTGGAGGAGACCCCTCATCCCGGGTGGGTGTTTTTTATTTCGTAGTGGTGTTTCGGTTTTGTTCGCCGCTGAGTTTGAGACTGTTAGCCCCTGCGCAGCTGCGGAGGGCGGCGAGGGCCCCCTGCTCTCTGTCCTCAAGACCTCGGAGGGACTGGCCCGGCCGGGCCCGACCCGACCCGGAGGTGGCTTGGCCGGGAAAGGCAGAGGAAGGAGGGAGGCTCCGACCGTGCGTGGATCGAGCCCGGTGTGCCGTGTGGATCGCACCCGGCATCGAGCCCGCTCGCCGGGGCACCGTCCGGGAAGCTCAGCCCTGGCTGGGGTGAGGGTGGCTGAGGGGCCGCCGTGAGTGTGCGAGGAAGCCGGGGGCTGCTTTTTAGGAGATCTCCGGTGCTGTGAGCCAATGGAGGTGAGAGGAACGGGAGACCCAAATCCTGCTGGTTCCCCGGGCTGGGAGACAGCGCGACGAGGAGGGCGAGATCCCTGGGCTTTTTTAGAAGAGGGTCTTAGGGAGGGCGAAGGAAGGCGTGAATCCAAAAGGTGTCTTGTTACTGGAGACCCTAACACGGGAATGGGGGGGGAAGGACGACGACCCGCCGGGAAGTCGTTCCCAAAATGTGCGAGGAGAGCTTGGGTGGGGTGACACAGGCTTGTTTATTTTGTACTTCTTGGGAAGAGCAGGGGAGGGGGTAAATCCGTGTCTGGGATCTTTTCTTCGGTAGAACAGTGTTTGACCCCAGGACCGGTTGAAGGAAGTGGCGAGGAGTGCCGCGGAACTGTTTTGCCCTGTTTCGGCGTTAAAACAAAACAGAGGGGAGTGTTTTTAGGCGCAGAATACACATGCGAGACGGAGCTGAGTTCTTCAGCCTCAGTTTTGTCTGATGGTTTGTTTTTCAATTGTAAGAGCGTCTCCTGGTATGTTTGCAGAGTACTTAATTCCGAAAGCTTTTTTTTCTTTCCTTTGCGACAGCTCTGAAGAAGCCTTGGCCGTACTATGCTGTTTTTCTCCATTCCTTCGTGTTAGGGACAAAAATTGTCTTTTTTTTTTTTCCTCTTTTTTTTGAGGGGTGGGGGAAGGAGAAAAAGGAAATGAGAATTGTGGGCATGTTTGCTGTTTGTCTCTCGGCTTGAGTATATCTCAATTTGTTCTCCTCAAGTAACAGAGAAAGTAGAGATAAGTGGCTTTTAAGTACAAAATCTGTATGAACAGAAACTGGAAAGGTTTAAACTTTATTAGGGAGGAAAGTGTTAAACCGATGGCCAGGGCACGCGTTTGAGAGCGTCGTTGGAGAGATCGGATAGACATTAGCTACGTGCCCCTGCTTCAAACTAGTGGGGATTGAGAGTAAAGAAACTGGTGGGGAAAAAAAGACCTACAATTTGTATGAGTGATACCATATGAAATACATCGTATCGAAGAGAGGAATCGTGCTCTGCAACGATTTGTAGGCTGGCAAAGCCCTCAAGTGCCTGCTTGCGTCCCGTGATATGACTAGCTCATTTCTGCAGGGCTCATCAGGTACAGGCTCTGCTTCCTTCCTGGGATGGTGCAGCTGGCATTCGATTTCCTCCATGGATGGGAGAGGAGGAGTCCTGTACATTTTTTTCCCCGAGATGATTGCATTTTCTTTGGCCTTGCTGTACCCTGCCTCATTAGCAGGAACTGCATCTATATTTATTTACCATTATACCACGTCCCTTGGGATGTCGGGTGTAGTTTGGAGTAGGTATATATGGATTTATCACTCTTAAAATTTCTTTTTTTTCTCCCATGACGCTTGGACCAAATCTGTCAACAGCAGAGAACAAACTTAATTTATTTCTGTGTTTTGCATCTCCCTTTTTGCCATTTCTCTTCCAAATTGCTAAGAGAACATCTCTGAGATGCGGATGGGGGGCGGGAAGTAGGGAGAAGTGAGAAAGAGATGGAATATGTTTTCTGTGGAGGGATGCATTTGTTATCTGCGTGTTCTGAGAGCAGTGGACTGTGTGAAAGAGCAGGGTTTGATACTGCATCTGAAAACTGGCGTTTGGGAATGCTCTTTCCCATAAGTGACGATTTTTCCTCAGCCCCATGACAGCCCCAACTTTTTCTGTAGGGTTGACAGAATTGTCTAGCGAGCCTGGGCATGAGACTAGGAACAAGGAACTTGTGTTTTACTCAGCTATGTCTGTTCTTCCTGCTATCGTTCCTTTAGCACCAGTGCAAGCACCAGAACAGGCATCAGCATTTTTAATCCTGTGTCATCCAACTGTTCAGAGCAGGTCTAGACGACATTGTGGTATGCAGACTGCCAGCAGTGCTGGAACAATGCTACTGTAGGTGAAGCTGCAGTATTGTAAAGGAGTGGTAATAAAATCTTGAAGGAAAATCCTGTGTGAATGAGGCCTGCTTATCTCTAGAACTACTTTACTGAGGGGCTTTGAGCAATTTTTTTCTATTTGTCGCTTCTAGAAAAGTACCTCTCTAGCATTGTGATTCTGGTAATTCCACAGAATTAAAAACCAGTATCAGTTGCAGAAGGCAGTTTCTGTGTCTCTTACTGATCTCTTTCAAAAGGATATTGAAAGTTCATGGCTGTCCAGTGTTTTGAAAACTGAAGCATTTTGAAGTTTATATAGTGATAAATCTGTAAGTTCGTGGAAATGTTTTGGTACATTTTTAAACTGGTCTCTGGTGCTGTGGAAACAGTGGGGTTTTGACATTTGCCTTTCAGACTAGTTTTATCTGTAATAAAATTAATTTTTAATAAGTGTGAACATCAAGAGTTGTTCTGTCATTAACTTCTGGAACTGCTCTTTTTTTTGTATGTCAGTGATGCAGTGGTGAAATTTGAATCTTTGGTGTATGATATTTGAGCAGAGAATTGGAAGAATTAATGGACTGAAAACATAGCAGAAGAAAACCCAACTGTCCCTTTTGTAAGGGAGTCTCCAAAGATGTATGATCGTATATGTTAGAAAATAAACCAATTTGAGTGAAAAAACAGCACATTCTAATCTAAGAGAAGCAATTTGTGCTTCACAGTTTATTTCGGTGTCGAGCTTTTAAGGATAGTACTAAATTGCACGTTGCAGTGTTGGGATCTGTGGCAAATATTTCTGCAAAATTTAGGATTTGAAGTTAAACACTTGAAGGAATGTTGTCAGTTTAGGATTCCTGCTCAAAACCACAAACAAAAAAAACCCCAAACAAAAATGCAGCTTTAATTTCTTTTATCTCTGACTTTATACAGTTTTGACACCTCTTTTAAAGTCACTGAAGTTGATCTCACTTGATACTCATTTGAATGGAGCAGGCATTGGATTGTGGATGCAGTTCCTTCTGGGACTGGGCTTTAATTATACCTACGCTGATTAATAGTACCTTGTGGGTTATCAGTGAAGTGAGACCAATGTCCTGAGTATAGTGGGATCTGTAGGAGATAGAGGAGATCTTGATTTTTTTTTTTTTTTGGGGGGGGGGTCTAAATTGTACCTCTAAAGCTGGTTTTATACATAAGATTAGTAATAAACTATTTTAGCATTCCGATACTCCTGTGTTGATTAAGGCTCCCTTCTGATGTTTTAAATCAGGATGGCTGGGTGAAAAAGCGTAGGAAGGGTTGATATTTAAACAGTCAGTTGTGCACATGGATTGTGTGTTAGCTATGAATGCAATTTCCAGTGTTAATGCTAAAGATAAGTGTTTTGACAAATGCTTTTAATTTAGGGATCAATACAAGCAAGAATAACAGGATATGAAAAGAGTTATTTTTCATTTTGCAGATGGTGAACAAAGGTGTAGAGGGATTAACTTTCCCGAGTTCCTACATGGAGCCTGAAACACAACTAGTCTGTAATCTCAAGGGTTTGTCAGGGCTTTAGTCAATTTTATTTCCTCCCTTCATTAATTGGCTAATTTAACATCTAGAGATTTTTTTTTCCCTTCAGTTTTGAACTTGAAAGCCCGGAGTTTTTTTCCTTTTCAGCCGAGCCTTGAAAGCACAAGGTTGGACAGCTTGGTCTGAACAGCACCTCCCTGACATATGATACTATCTTGAAACAGTCTCTAACAAGTGAACCCTCTCATTGAAATCATGTGAGGAATTTTATTACTCAACTCTGAAGATCTTCTAGGGGAAAGGAGGTTGCAAACTATTAACTCTGGTCATCGTTGCAAGTTGGCACATCAAATGCTCTTATGTATTGAGGCAGTCATGTGGTCCACGGCAAGAAGTAGAGGATCAGCTTTGTAGTCACTGGCCAACTGGAAATTTTATCTTATAACTGTGAGGAACACATTTATTTTTGTGTTGTGCCTGCTAAAAAGATATATTTGCTTAGAATATGGTGTTTCTTTAAACATGGTATTGTTTGATTTCCTTCCCCTCTCCTCCCACTTGTCTGAGTGCTTGCACAAGGTTAGGCTGTGACCGTTAAAATCACATGGAGATGCTTTTATGATAGATAACCTTAACAAGTAGGGTGTTTGGGATGCTCCTGTTCTTTGCTGTTGTAGTTGGGTTTGCCAAAAGCTCACTGTTTCTGCGTGCTTCCTATGTAATACGCCGCTGAGCAAAGTGCTGGTTCCACAGTTATGAAACTGCTTCTATCACAATTACTGCCTCGTAAAGCCTAACCTCATCAGGAGTGATCAATTTATGACTGTCACTTCTGTGGTATGCTAGTGGAGTATGGCTCTGGTGCTGTCCTCCTGCTGTGCTACCCTCTGATAAAATAATACTTTGCACCTTTATTTATGGACCTTAAAGCTCTTTGCAGAGGTATCGATATTCTACAGATAGAGAAACTGAGGTGTAAGGGCCTAGTGACTCACTTAAGGTCACATATAGAGTCAGTGTCAGTTTGTGCCAGACTTGTTTCTGCGGTGCCCAATGATAGGACAAGGAGAAGTGGGCACAAAATGGAACATAGGAAGTTCCATTTGCACGTGAGGAAGAAATTCCTTCCTGCAAGGGTGCTGGAGCATTGGACCAGGCTGCCCAAATAGGTTGTGGAGGCTTCTTTTCTGAAGAGATTCCAAACCAGCTTGTATGTGGTCCTGGGCAACTGCTCTGAGTGACCCTGCTTTAGCAGGGGCATTGGACTAGATGATCCCTAGGGGTCCCTTTTGACCCTTGCCGCTCTGTGGTTCTGTGAACACAGCTGTCTCTGTTTACAATTTATTGCACTTCTCCATCTGTGATATATTAATATATATTAACCATGTAAGGAATTTATTGGCTGGTCATCAAATGTACTCGATAAGAATACATAAGTCAATGGTATTTTCTTATAGGAATGGGAGGATTTGCTGTGTTCTGTTGACTTCTGTGGTTTGACACTTGTCATCCTTATTTATTCAATCAACTCAGGACAAAGGACAGCAGGCACAAACTGTAATATAGAAAGTTTCATCTGAAAATGAAGAAAAACTTACTTTCTGTGAGGATGCTGGAGCCCTGGACCAGGCTGCCCAGAGAGGTTATGGAGTCTCCTCTGGAGAAATTCCAAACCTGCCTGGATGTGATCCTGTGCAACCTGCTCTTTGTGACCCTGCTTTTAGCAGAGGCTTTGGACTAGATGATCCCAAGAGGTCCCTTCCACACCCGTCCCCCACCCCATTCTGTGATTCTGCTTTGTTTAATAGTGTTTTGGTGTTGGATTTCAGATCTATCCCAGGCCTGTTTGTTACTCATTTTGATCTAGCACCATGTTAATGTAGACACTGAAAGGTTACTGTTTTGATGTGGGGATAAGGGGCATGCGTTTAAGAATAAAAAAAAATAATCTAGAACTGATTGTTCCACCCATCTGTGTGCACATTTCCCTCTCTCACTTCTTAATCAAAGCTGCATGCAAAGCCCGAAGTTAAAGACTGCTTTTAAAAGTGGGAACTGCTGTGGTGCAGTGTTTCTGACAAAGCATATTCTTACTTTATCTTTTCTGTGCAGCCAACCAAGAGGTATGGAAGGTCAGTTAACTGTTTCTCCTACAGCATTCCTCTATAAGTCTTCACTTCATGTGGGTTTCAGTGCAGTTAGTAGCCTGCAAGTCATTACTACGCATAGCCTTTCATCAGAGTATATGGATGTGTACACCTAAATGTCTTCTGTCGTATGGCTTGAGGAAGTCCTGATGGCTTCTGTGTCCATGCTATGCTGCTTCCAGCCAGTTGGCCCAATGCATGAGTGATGCAGTGAAAATTTCTTGCAGCTCAAGGAAACAAGTCTTCTTCCCTGCTTCATGCATAGAGGTGGCATTCTTTCATTCTTCATCCATGCAAGACGTAAGGCTGTATTAAATTATGTGTACCTTGCACATTACTGTGGTGGGAAGTGAGGTCTTGACATTGGGCTAAGTTAGTCACAAATATATTAATTATCTTTGGCTCTACCTCCAGCTCAGTCTCACTATCCCTGAATTCCTGGGATTAGTTTTCTCTCCAGTTTTGAAATTAATATTTAAGAAATCTTATTTTCTTTCCACTTCCTTAAAATTTTAAGTTCAGCAGTAAAACAACTCATACTAATGAAACAATACTGTAGGCTACTCTTTCAGTGAGCCTTCAGAACAGCCGGGTTTCTTCTCCTGATAAGCCCATCCCTATCAATTGGGAAGTGTAGCATATAGTCATTTCCTGTATTTTGAGCTGCCATTTCTTAGGAGCTCTGAAGCAAGCACTGAATCTGCTTTTTGTTCTTCCAGTGGTACTGTAATACTAATGGAAGCAGAAAGCATTTCGTTAGTTCATAAAATACAAGCGCTGTTTCTACTCAGATATTTATTCTGACCTTTATTTTGGACAGTTTCTCTGCCATGATCAGATTCTCTGATTACAATGTCAGCTTTCACTAGAAATCTCTTTGCGACTTAACTGGCAGGAGTTTGGAGCAGGAGCAACTGGGTATGGCAGCAGCAGCTCTGCCATGCAAGTGCTCAAATGCTGAAAAGCAAAGTTCTTCCTGGCAATGAGGTGGTGCTGGGCTCTTGTTTCCAGGCTCTGCCGTAGGTCTTACTTTATGACGCAGGGCAGACTTCTTGACTTGCCTCTGTTCCAGTGTGTAGTATGAAAATAATTTTGAAGAGTTATTGAGATGCTTTCACATTCAAGAAGCATTTGAAGATTCTTGGCTGGGTGGTAGAGCATGCTGCTGCTCTCAGTAGTATAAACATGAATTTCATAAGTGTATTTATACAGAGTAAGAACTAGTTATTTAAGCTAATGCTGGGTTTTTTTTTCTTTCATGCCACAGATGGGAGGGGTAAGTAGCTGATCAGTTTTCTCAACTAAGTTGTATGAGGCAAGACTTCCAGACGTTGTAGTCAGTCATTCTCTGACTGCGTTTCATGGGGGCTCCATCTGTTTGATGGAGCAGTGCTGTTTAGTGCTAAGTACAGCAGCCTGCAAAAGAGGGAATTCACCAAACTTGAAACTTGTTCCTCCCTCTTTAATTTCCTGGTCCGTAGAAGCAGAATGATGTTAACATATTGGAGATTCATAAAATTTAAGGCGAGAACAGACAATTAAATTGCCTTCTCTGATGTGTTTTATGTGCTTTGTATCACAAGCCTTTAAATTTTAATCATTTACTCTGATACTGAGACCAGTAGCTGATGTTTGGCTAAAAACAATTTTGAAAGCTTTCCAGCCCTGAGTGTCCATCATTGGTAATTTCAGACTCATTGCTTCTCTTGGAAGTTTATACCATCTCACTGTTAAAAATAGGTGGCTGATTTCTAATTTGAATTTGTCTAAGTTCTGCCACTGGTTCTTGTTAGGACTTTCCTGACAAGATTAGAGCCCTTTAGTATCCAGTACTTTTCTTGCCATGGAGGTACTTACACACTGTAATCAAGTTACTCGATTGATAAGGAAACAGAGTTGAGCTTTTAAATCTCACTCTGAGGCATTTTCTCCAGCACTCAGATCATCCGGTGATTCTTCCTGGTCTCAGTTTATTTTTAACGTTGTGGAGACTGAAAGTGGTGAACGTTTCAGTTTCTGTCTGATCCACACTGAATACTGATGTCCCTTGGTCTTTTTTGCTCCTCAGACATAGCAAAGCTTCACAGTAGTTCTTCTGCATAGGCAAATCTTGTTCCTGAGCCTCACTGCTTTGACACTGAGGTTCTTTCTAGCAATGCCTGCCATTTAGTAGTTACAATCTGCATTTCTTAGGTTATAAATTTGCCTTTGAATGCAGAAGTTTTTTGCTTTCCTGAGCTAAATGAGAGTTGGTATTCAGACCTCTTTTGCTGTCCTTTCCTCATAACAACGTACTGTTCTTACAATCCGGGTATCAGTCACAGATCTTTATCTGCAGTGATAAAAATGTTGAACTGCATCAGACCTTAAATTTAGTGACAAAAAAAAATTAGCATGATGCAATCCCAGGAAGTAGATTAAGAACTGGCCAACTGACAGCTCTCAGAAAGTACCAGTCGATACAGAGCAGCCAGTGTGGGTTTCCACTAGAACCAAAGTACCCTCTGTGCGCATAACTCTCTTCTGTGCCACTAGATTGGTAAACTCAAGGAACAAAGTTAGTCCTTTATCAAGACATTTGTTGTTAAAATGTGCTGACTGCCACTACCAATGTCCCTGTTCTTTCATTCTTCGCTGGGAAAATACATATATTTGGTTTGCTTTCCGCTGTTGGCATGCCTGGATTGATACCCAGCTGACTACTTCATAGTTCCAAATCTACTCCATCCCCTTTTTTGAGTGTTAGTGTAGTATGAACATCCCTCTGTGTCCAGTTCTGGGCTCCTCAATTCAAGAGAGACGTTGAGATACTGGAACGTGTCCAGAGAAGGGCAACGAAGCTGGTGAGGAGCCTGGAGCACAGCCCTGTGAGGAGAGGCTGAGGGAGCTGGGGGTGTGCAGCCTGCAGAAGAGGAGGCTCAGGGCAGAGCTCATTGCTGTCTACAGCTACCTGAAGGGAGGCTGTAGCCAGGTGGGGTTGGTCTCTTCTGCCAGGCAAGCAGCAACAGAACAAGGGGACACAGTCTCAAGTTGTGGCAGGGGAGGGTTAGGCTGGTTGTTAGGAGGAAGTTTTTCAAAGAGAGAGTGTTTGGCATTGGAATAGGCTGCCCAGGGAGGTGGTAAAGTTGCCATCCCTGGAGGCATTCAAGGAAATCCTGGATGAGGCACTTAGTGCCATGGTCTGGTTGATTGGCTAGAGCTGAAGTGGATGATCTTGGTTGAATAGGTTGCACTGGATGGATAGGTTGGACTGGATGATCTTGGAGGTCTCTTCTAACCTGGCAGATTCTATGATTCTGGCCTGTGATTTTTTGCCCTAGTTTTCTAGAATGCCCATCTTTTAAAACCAAACAAATGAAAACCCCGCGTTACAAGATTGCAACGACCTGTCTTCAAAGCATGTTTTTTTTAGATTGATTTTAAAATGGTTCCCTGCTAATGGATTTGTTGAAAATAAACTTTTATTACTGACAAATTAGAAGGTCCTTTGTGTGATGAAGGTGTGTTCTCCCAGTCTATAACAGAAAACTGTTTACAACAATCTCAGTGGTTCTCCCCTCCACTAAAAAGTTACTGGGTTTATGATTTTATTATGGTTTTATTTCTTTTTTTATATCTTGACTCTTGCACTTTGGTTAGTAAGAGGAACATCCAAAGGCCTTCTGTTCCTTAATGTATAAAATCAGAATGTTTGGGGGCTCCCATGGTGTCTCTGCTAGCAGATTGGATGGTATAGTGGATGTGAAGACCTTTCCAACCTTTACAGGCAACTACTTCTGAAGATATTTGTGAATTATCCTTCAGTTCATTTCACAGCCATTATACACATAAATATTGGTGTCACTTCTCTGTCACACTGAAGTAAGTTCTCTTTTATTCATAGCAATGTGCTTCTTGCTTTTTGTTCAAAATGCCTTCACTTGCTGGCTGTTTCTTCAGTTTCCCTTTTCCTGTCCCCTACTTATTTAGCTTTTCCTTGCTCCATGTTGCAGCCATAATCAGCAGTGCACAGGAATGTCTTTAGGAGAAGCAGTGCTTTTGCCTTTCCTTTTTAGGATGCTGGATAACACAGAATCTTGAACCCAAATTTAAATGCCACTTTCAATAAGGAGTGAAGTCTGTTGGGTTTTCTGTGTTTGGAGGTTTTTTTTTTCAAGGTAGGAGTTTGAAGGGAGTTGCTCCCTGAGAAAATCCCTGTTTTGAAACCTGCAAATTCCAGGAAGATAAAATGCAAAGAGGTCAGGCGAGTATCTGAAGTTTGGGATGTCTGCTTCCTTTCTGGCTCTCAAGTGGGAAACCTGCCATAGCGATAGGCTTGGAGAAAAGAGTTTGAAGGGGAAAGAAAGGTACAGGAAGCCGGGAAAGATATTGTAGAAGTTGTGCCATTTCAGCTGTTTGTAACCTGGGTGTGGAACTGTGGAAGGCTAAAACCCAGTAATAAAGACTCAAAAATGTGTAGCGTTTTGTTGGACATAAATATTTCTTATAATGGCAGCCTCTGAGCTCAGCCAGCGGCTTTCCTGCCTCCCAGCTAAATCGGTATCTGATTTTTCTGCTCCTCTGCACTCTTCTTGCAGGAGTTGTTTATTGACTGAAATTGTTTCCATATGGCTGCAATGTAGAGCTTGATTACATTAAACGTGGCGCTTTCCTGTGGCATTGCAGCGTTATGGAAAGATTATCCCTCTTCCTCTCCTTCCAAACTCCCCATCGTCCGTAAAACGTTGGGTTTGGAATGCGTAGCTTGTATTGTCTTCCCTGCTCTGAGGTGTGTAGAATGGTAAAACTGAGGTCCCGTTCTTTTTGGGTCTTTGATTGCCTAGGTGGGTTAATTTTGCGTATAAATGGCTGATAAAATACTTAAGGGGAAGATTAGAGTGATTGCAGTTTGAGGGCACTAGTAGAGCCCGATGTGTTAAGCACCGGGTAAGTATTCAGACAAGAGATAGTCTCTGCTTCCAAAAAGCTTATTGCCCATCAGGGCAGGCCATTTAGATTATATTTGTTTACACTGGTGATCAATTTAAATATCACTCCAAGAAGGTGTTAAAATTCCTGTACTTCAGGATGCTAAGGGGCCAGATTCACCACTTATCTCCTGCCTGAAGCTGTGCTTAGCTTGGAAAACAGATATGTTTAATGGCAAATGTATCTGATAAGAATAAAGGCTGATTGTTGGCTAAGGTAGCTAATAAAACCAGTAGCAAAGCATCTCCTCTATCTTTTCACACTTCTATAAACTTGGTATTTTAACCTGGCTTTGAAAGTTTTTTGCTAAGAATTTTTATTTAACAAGCTTAAAATATACAAATACTTTTTCAGGTGGCCTGAGCCACCTGATACAGTGCCTACATTTCTTGCAGTGTAACAGAACCTAGGCAATGTATTTTCACTGCCAGTATCTCAAATAAAGTCAGACCAGTGAAGTGATGGTAGTCACTCTTGACTGAGCACATGGAACCACAATCTGATGAAGTACTGAAGCACCTTTTGACAGAAGTCACCTCTTCTGCATGTGCACAGGGAGTATTTTCGTCGGTTTTGGATATTCACAAGTAGTTCAGATCACAGCCTATTTAATTCAAAACTGAGAAGCCATTTGGGAGCTATAAATGCAGAAATGCTCGTTTTCCTTACCTAACAGAAGGCAGAAAAAAAGAACAATGAGGAAAGAGATGGACTAATAGTGAAATCTTTCAGTGGAGGACACAGCAAGGTTCAATTCACTTAATAAAGATAATTCATTCATTTTCACTGTTGTGAAATGCAGACCATGTTTCTAGGGCGTATCACTCAAGATTAATAAGACTGTAATGCATAAAAGCTGGCATTTTAAAATGGTTTTATAAACAGTCTGGCTAACAACCCAGGGCAGAAACTGAAGCACAGGTACGCTGTGCAGGCCTTTGCCAGTCTTCATTAAGTTGAATCTAAATTGAAAGCTTCGAGGGGATAAACAAAGTTTTTCCAACCATGGGGTATCCAGTGACTTGCTGGGTGGTGCAGGGCACTCTGAGGTTTGGTACCTGTGAGGCAGGTTCAAGCTTCAAGTTAATTTCACTGTCCTTCATCATTTAGAGGTGTTTGACCAGTGAGCTGGCAGGTAAAAGGAACATTGTGACCATGAAGACCATCTTCTCCGATGGTCTTTTTCCTTAAAGGATTATCTGCTGATCAGTGCTCTCCAAGACAAGTCAATTCAACAGAAGGGTGGATTAAAAATCTCCCATTCTTCCTTGTGTTTCTGTTTTACATGGCTCCTTGGCCAACATGCTGGATTTTGGGGACCCTATGGTAGTAAATGGCTTGTATATATTGGAAGGAGAGACTTTCTCATGAAAAGCCCTGGATCCTGCAGCTGCAGCAGGATGCCTACAGATCCTGATTTGTCTTGAAAAGCTCTGTGCTTCTAGTTTTGCAAAATGCTGTGGGAAAGGTGGGCTGGAGAAGTCTTAGTTTTCTTCCATCACTCACAAAATGCATGCCATGAGAGCAGAAAGTAAGAAGAGCACATTAGCTTTCAGTGTTGTCCTTGTCACAGAAAGGATGAAGAAAAGGTAAATTGTGAGTGTCACCTAGTCTACTTTGGCATGTCAGAGCTGCAGTGTTCTTACTAGGTGGATGACCAGCTGCAACAGAAACAAAACCTCACCTCTTTTAATCCAGAGCTGCCTTTAAGGAGCTACTTTACACTAATAAAGTTACTTTTCAGTGATTTCCAGAAGTTCTGAAACAATGAGTTGATCAAAACCCGTGTATATGACCTCAGATATTTGAATGGGGAATCAAATCTCTCTTGTAATGAGACTTTCTTCTGAGATTGCAGGCTCAGAGCTGCTCTGCCATTGCACTATGATCTAGTACATTTTGGCTGCAAATGTGATTTCTTTCTTAACTATTAAAGGGAGGGGTTATGACTTCTGAGGTATAATTGCAAGGAGATGTTACTTGGGCAGACCTCCTAAACTCTGCTGTGTTAATATGGATGTGCTGGGTATGAGCTCTGCACTTGCAGCCACTAAGGAAAGTCTTGAACCGTGCCTGGTGTTCCCAAAAACCAGAGAAACTGTAAATGCTGTCTGTTTGCTGCTGCATGTTCAGGCTCTTGCCCATTTTCCCTGCCCCTGTTGACGTCCTTTCTTTTGTACTTGTTCCTATGTCATTTGCAGTCTCAGTTCCTAATTATAAACTTAGATTAAAACTCATTTTAACTAAGTTTTCAGCTCTGGCTTTAGTCAGCCACCGGGGAGAAGTAATTTATGAGTGTTCTCTTAGGTTTCTGAAGCTACCATGCTAAGAAGTATGGGCATGGTGTACCTTGCAGCTCTGAGACAGCTTGTCTTCTTAGAAGATGTCTCTTTGTAGTCCAGTTGTTACCCAGCACCAAGCTGAATGCAGGTGGATCATCATGTGCCTGCGCGTTTATTTTTAGAGCGAGTTGCACAGGAAAGTTGCATATGGGGGCGGGTGGGAGGGGTTAGACCTGACAAGCCTGAGAGGTGCTCTCCAGCCACCACTGTGTTGTGGTATCTGCAGATAGGAAATTAAACAGATCATTTTCATCCTATTTCTTCCTTTCTCTCCTTATTTTTAAAAGGTTGAGCCTTTTAAAGCCTTTTATAATTGTTCTCAAAGACATAGTACTCTTCCTGGATTTAATACTGGCTGGCACAAGGGAGGGTTGGAAGCCAGTTGTTTAATTGCTGTTTTGCGTGGTAGGCTGAAATGGTGAATTCAGTGAGGTTCTTGCTTTGCTGCTCTCTTTGTTCAGAGCAGCAATGGTGCAGGGCACAGGGCTTCTAAAAATAAGGGCGTACGCTGTGAAAATATTGCTTGAAACTAGGCTCTGATCTGCATTAACAACAGAGTTGTGTTACTTTGTACCTCTGAATAGAGGCAGCTGTAAAATAAGATTTACTTAAGAGCAGCAAAACACTATATAGGGGCTAAGTTCAGTTAAAATCAGGTTTAATAAATGAATGGCTGCAGTGGCCAGACCAGAAGTTTGTCTTATCTCGGGCACAAAGCTAGATAACTTAACAGTCCTGCCTGCTGAGGAAAGCCTCTAAGAACAGGGCAGTCATTTGATACCTCTCCAGCATATACTTGCAAATATCCTCACTGTGTGCTTCAGGCATCGGTATATCTTTTGTATCCCATCTCTTCCACTTAAAGAGAGAGGTCTAGGCATGTTAAATCCTTAATGGCCCATTTGTCTAGACAAACTGCCATCTTGAGCTGTGTCCAGGGCAGCATTTGCCACTTGCTTAAAGCCACATACCTGGAGGCAGGGTGGCTTTTGTGCAACTACCTGTTTTTTCAGTTCAGTTCCTTGTGAGCAAATGCCCTTAAATTAAAAAAAAAAAGAACTCGACTTTTTTTTTTACCCTTTCTTTTTTGGCACGTTTAAGTCCTTTCTTTTTTTGGCATCCCGGTTCATCCAGTCTCATGTCACTTAAGGCATGAACAGATAAAGTCCTTTAAATTCTGTGTGCTGGATAGTAAGTAAACTAAGGACAACAAATGAATTCTCTCCAATTCAGGTCATCTACAAACAAAGATGATTAAGGGAATGGAACATCTCTCTTACAAGGAGAAGCTGAGGGCGCTGGGGCTCTTTAGCTTGGAGAAGAGAAGACTGAGGGGTGATCTCATTAATGTTTATGTAAAGGGTGAGTGCCAGGAGAATGGAGACAGACTCTGCTCAGTGATGCCAAATGACAGGACAAGGGGCAATGAGTGGAAATGGAGGCATAGGAAGTTTCATGGAAACATGAGGAGGACTTTTTTCCTTGTGAGGGTGACAGAACACTGAAATGGGCTGCCCAGGGGGCTTGTGGAGTCTCTTTTTCTGGAGATATTAAAAACCCACCTGGATGTGTTCCTTTGTTACCTGGTGTAGGTGATCCTGCTCTGGCAGAGGGGTTGGACTTTCGAGAGCCCTTCCAGCCCCTGACATTCCACGATTCTGTGATCTATAGGACTATCAAGTTACTGTTTAACTCTAGCTTTGTGTACTCTCTGTATGTAAGGACTAAGTCGGCTGTCATTTAGAAAATGGAGGGTTTTTTCCTAACTTGCCAGTATGGTTTTGGTGTGCTGTGATTGCTGTTTGCCTGTCATTTCTAACTTGTAAAGCTGTCTCCAGTGTATGCAGGTTTATATCCCGTTAGCTTGCACTTTCTCATGCTCATCATCCTGCACTGCAATCATCTGTTCTCTTTTCTGCCCCCTGATACTGTTGTGTACACTTTGAATGCTGCTTTTTAAAAGCCTTCCTATGAAATCCTACTTTGTGGCCTGCTTTCTTGGCTACACTGATCTTTGTGAGTCTTGAATGAGGAAATGCTTCTTTCTGAGTTGTTCTTTCCACAGATGCGTTTGATAGCCTTAGCTTTTCAGAGCCTGACTACTTCCCAGCTCACCTAAAGCATTTTATGTTGTATATCTGAAGATGACTGTTTCAAATGCTGTATGACAATGCTAATTTAATCGGGAAAGGAAAGCAGCTGCAAATTAAGTCCCTGTGAGTTGCATTATTGAAAGCACCAGGGTTAATATTTTTCTCCCAGTGTTAATCTATTCCATGCTCCCATTTTAATGCATGTATATAAAAAGATTTTGTGTTCCTTGTCCCTTTGCATTTGAACTATAAACTGTTTGTGATGCATAGGAGGAAAGTGGGGTTTTTTTAGTACTTTTGGGTTAACTGGTCTCCTGTAGAGGAAGAAAAAACAGATTGAGACATTCTGGTGAAACATGAAATGCAAGGATTGCAATATCTGAACTTGAAGGCAACACTAATAAGAACAAAGATGATAAAATAGATTGAACTGTCCCTTACTCTCCCCTTGTTTTGGAGAGAGCAAGGGAAAGTGGGAGACTGAAGAGAATGGTCTGCAAATAAATGACTGTGATTCTTGTGTTTCTTTACCAGAAGCTGGTAACAGTTCTGATAGGAATGGGTTGGAAATAGGTTTGCTTAACCTGAAATGAGCAGCATACTTGAATTTCAGTGTTGTTGCTCATTTCTATCCAAAGATTTCTATTTTAGGGAGCAACTTGAGATCAGGACAAATATATATTTATTATATAAACACATTTTTGTGCAGCATATGCATGGCATTCATTCGCTTCATGCAGCAATTCTTATTCTAGCAAAGGCAAACAGCCTTTAGGTTGTGCAGTTAGACCTGGAATGTGAAAAGCCAGACTTATATCCCAGTGATTTAATGGTGGTCTGATTCTGTCGTCTTTCCTCGCCTCCCAAGTAACTCTGATGAAAAAGAATATCTCTCCTGAGATGCTGTACTTAGGTTTTCCAGTTGAAATCTTCTGTACTGTGCTTCATACTGAGGTTTTGTCACACCTTTTGTGTGTGTGTGTTCTGCATAACCAAGGTTCCTTACTGGTGTACTGAATCTTACTTGGATACCTTGGACTACTTTTCACTTTTTAAGGCCTTGAGCTAAAAGAAAAAATAGATGCTACCCTTGTGTGCTGGATCATAGTCAGACTGCTAGGACTGCAGACTACAAGTGGTTTCTAGGAGGGCCACAGCCTGCCTTCCTTCCCTGTGTTTATCACTGAGAATATGGCAGCCCTCCCTGCAGGTAATGGGCTTCTGATGTGTGCATATGCGTGCCTCCATTCCCACTGTCCTTCATGCAAAAGCAAGATGTCAGCATCATAGCAATTTTTCCGGCTCTTCTAATGTGTCAGCCTTGAGATATCAAACACTGGAATGGTCTGTCCAGGTTGCTGGTGGAGTCACTCTCCCTGGAGGTGCTTAAGAAGCCTGTGAACCTGGTGCTTAGGGATGTGGTTTGTTATTGGCCCTTCAGTGCTGTGTTGAAGATTGGAGTGGATGCTCTTTGAAGTCTCTTGCAACTGCATATTTTCTGTGATCTGTATCAAACAATCTCAAACTCAGTGAAGGTCAAGAAGGGCAAGCATAGGGTCCTGCATCTGGTGAGAAGTAAAACCCTGCAACCTTACAGGTTACAAGTTGACCTGCTGGTAGGCAGCTCTGTGGAGAGCATCTGGGCAATCCTGGTGGACAAGAAGTTAACTACAAGCCACTAATGTGCCCAGTGGGCCAAGGGCCAGTGGTCTCCTGGGGTGCGTTAATGAGTGTGACCAGCAGGTTGAGGGAGGTTCTCATAGCCCTTTTCTCTGTCCTATTGAGGGTCCTGTCTGGAGTATTGCATCCAGTTATAGGCTCCCCAGTTCAAGAGAGATAAGGAACTATTGGAGAGAGTCCAGCAGAGGCTACAGAGATGTTGAGGAGACTGGAGCATCTCTTTGGCTGAGACCTGAGCAGTAGTTTAGAGAGGAGGAGAGCAGACTGAAAGGGGATATTATCAATGCTTATGAGTATCTACATGGTGGAGGACAACAGGATTGGGACAGACTCTTTTCAGAGCTTCTCAGGAACAGGACAAGGGGCAGCAGGAACAAAGTGAGACTCAGGAAGTTCCACCTGAACAGGAGGAAAAAAATCTTTCCTGTGAGCCCTGAACCCGGTCACTCAGATGTTGTGGAGTCTTCTTCTCTGGAGAGATTCCAAACCTACCTGGATGTGATCCTGTGAAATCTGCTGTGGCTGATTTAGCAGAGGGGTTGGGTCCCCAGAGGTTACTTCCAGCCTTCACCATTCTGTGATCTCACTTCTGCAGTGAAAATCTTGATGGTTCCAATTCAAGGAGACAACTGAAAAAATTACAGTCACCTGCTTTCTGAAGGGCTGTGGTTGTTTGTGTTCAGCATCTCTGAGATTTATACTTGCCAGATCTTTTTGCTATGTATTCCACTTTTGACCTGTCCCGTGTCCCCCAGTTAGATGGTGGTTTCTGAGCTCTTACATGAACTGTGGCTTTTGCACTTGGTGGGGTTTCTGTATGTATGGAGACCTTAGCTCTTGGTGTGCTGTTACTTTAAAGCACTGGTAAAATGCATGAAGGAAGTTAAAAATCTGGAAAGCTGCTGGATCTTAACCATCAGCCTGGTTTAAATCACAAGCAAAGCTTAGAGGCATTCTTTCCTACAGAGCATGTTTGCTTCCGTTCTGCTCTCGCAAAGTTGGTTCTCCAGGGGAAGATTTCAAGCTCCATAAGACTGTGTTCTTATATTAGTGTCAAGACACAGGCTAAGATTATTTGTGTGAATATGTAGAAACTGTTACATTACCCAGGATTACTTTCATGCTTTCTCCCTCAGTGGAATTACGGCCTCATATTGCGCAATTGCTTATCTATTACTCTGTTTATACATATCTGTATTTACAAACTCCTAGCAGGGAACTCTTGTATGAGCTTCCTTCCTAAGCAAAAGAGAAGGCAGTGTAAATGATAGGCAGTGTAAATGATTCCTAGCCCATGTAGGCAATAAATCCAGTCTTGTTTATAAATACTGTGAAGAAAATACAATAATATTGTCACACAAGGGGCAGAGTCAGACCCAGACTTGCTAGAATTATTTAGTTGGCCAGTGGTGGTGGTTTTGTTTCTATTTGTTTGTCTGGTTTGTTTTTTTCATGTGAGGAGTACATACCTCTGTGTAAATGGCTTCCTGCACACATGAAACACGCAAAGATTTCTGTTCAGTTCTCTTGCAAGGATAGAAGTGATACAAGCCACCTGAAAGATGGGGACACTTCCTAAAACAGAACCCCTGCAGCTGTTTGCTCTCTCCCCTCTCTCCCCTCTCTCCCCTCTCTCCCCTCTCTCCCCTCTCTCCCCTCTCTCCCCTCTCTCCCCTCTCTCCCCTCTCTCCCCTCTCTCCCCTCTCTCCCCTCTCTCCCCTCTCTCCCCTCTCTCCCCTCTCTCCCTCTCTCCCCTCTCTCCCCTCTCTCCCCTCTCTCCCCTCTCTCCCCTCTCTCCCCTCTCTCCCCTCTCTCCCCTCTCTCCCCTCTCTCCCCTCTCTCCCCTCTCTCCCCTCTCTCCCCTCTCTCCCCTCTCTCCCCTCTCTCCCCTCTCTCCCCTCTCTCCCCTCTCTCCCCTCTCTCCCCTCTCTCCCCTCTCTCCCCTCTCTCCCCTCTCTCCCCTCTCTCCCCTCTCTCCCCTCTCTCCCCTCTCTCCCCTCTCTCCCCTCTCTCCCCTCTCTCCCCTCTCTCCCCTCTCTCCCCTCTCTCCCCTCTCTCCCCTCTCTCCCCTCTCTCCCCTCTCTCCCCTCTCTCCCCTCTCTCCCCTCTCTCCCCTCTCTCCCCTCTCTCCCCTCTCTCCCCTCTCTCCCCTCTCTCCCCTCTCTCCCCTCTCTCCCCTCTCTCCCCTCTCTCCCCTCTCTCCCCTCTCTCCCCTCTCTCCCCTCTCTCCCCTCTCTCCCCTCTCTCCCCTCTCTCCCCTCTCTCCCCTCTCTCCCCTCTCTCCCCTCTCTCCCCTCTCTCCCCTCTCTCCCCTCTCTCCCCTCTCTCCCCTCTCTCCCCTCTCTCCCCTCTCTCCCCTCTCTCCCCCCCTGATGGGGACAGAGGCAGCATGGGAAAGTGGTAGAAAGGATAATTTATTCTTTTGCCTTTTCTCCTCTTTGCCAGATTGATTACCAGTTGTGCTTACAAAGCACCATTTACAACATAGATCAAAACCCATGGAGGTCTTGTGTAAATCTGTATCAAGCAGCAAGTTTCCATATCCATGTTAGTGACTTGCTGACTCTTGGTGGTCTGTAAGGTACTAGAAGAGGGGCCTTGAAGTAACTGCAGCAGAATCAAATGCTCTGTACTCATGGGCACGTTCTCCCGTGCTGTGGTGGTTGTTCTTATTGTCTGAGAATCAGAAGCTGAGGGGATGCAGGCTTTTTATCATCATTTTGTAAAGTATTGTAATGTCTGCAGTGCCATACAAGGGGTAACTGTTTCAAACTGAAAGAGGGTGGATTTAGGTAAGATGTAAGGAAGAGATTCTTACTAGGAGGGTGGCAGAAGCTGGCGCAGGTGCCCTGAGAGGTGGTAGATCCCCCATCCCATGAAACTAAAAAGAAAAACTATATAAAAATAAAAGGTGATTCAGACTAGGTAGAAGGAAGAAATTCTTTACACTGAGGGTGGCGAGACACTGGCCCAGGTTACCCAGACAGAAGATAGATGCCTGGGTCAGGTTGGGCAGGTGTCTAAGCAACCTGCTCTAGTTGAAGATGTCACTTGTTGCAGGGAAGTTGGACTGGATGACCTCTAAAGGTCCCCTCCAACCCAACCCATTGTGTGTAACTCTGATTTTTAATGAATAAAGATGCTTTACCAAAAGGTTAGTGGTGTAATGACCCTACCCTGCTTTCATGAGTAATTGCATTACTGGCATACAGGGTAACCCATTGAGTTATCTTGGAAGTTGGACAGTTTTGGGGGGTTCAGAAATGTGACCATTTTGGCCTCTTACATCTCACTCCATCAGAAACAGAGAGAGATGGGCAAGAGGGCAGGTGTGAATCAAGGAGAGCAGTAGATACTGATCAGAATAGATGGAAGCTGGCTAGTAATGTGAATGCACTTGGGGGGACTGCATGGTGTCCCTCATAGTTGTAGTCCCAGAGTAGCCTCAAAGTGGCAGACTGGAGCAGCTGAGGTGATAAAGCAGTGGATAGAAAGGTTGCATGGTGGTTGGGAGTGTGTTCCTTACTGAGAGAGGTTTAACTCCTGGTCCTGCAAAGAGTGGTGATTAGTACATCGCCTGGCAAGCAAGAGAAAATAAAGAAAACCAGGATCTGACATTTTCTAATACCCACTGCCTTGTTGCTTCCCAACTTGACTTTTTGGGGACAGTTGTTTTTGCTGAATCGTGGACTCCCAGATGCAGGCAGTTAAGGGAGAATAAAGAACATTGCTTTTATTTGAAACCTCTTGGAAAAGAAACAGTCTTAAAGGCAACAATAAATGCTCTAGTATAATGCAGACTAAACCATACTTAAAACAAGTCTATATCCATCACTCTGATATACTGAAATCCCAATCTGCTGATTTGATGTCAGGATGATGAATTATGACCTTTTTTTTATTATTTATTTTAAAGCTTTAGCTGCAGACTTTATGAAAACATCAAGTGTGTCTGGCTCTGGTTGTAAAGTTTACTGAAAGGCTGGGAGAAGCTTTTAAATGTGGAACACAAGTGGTGGTTTGTTTTCATTTATTTTTATACACACAAATGCATTTTTATGTATGTACAATTTAGGTTTGTTTACCTGTGTAATTTACAGTGGGTAAAATTATGACCAGGTATAAATCATATTTAGTTTATGTGGGTGGTAGTGGCTAGAGGTCAATTTATGTGTGTTGTCTCTCTGCTTAGGAGAGCTCCTACATGTAGAAAGAAAAGTTTAAGCTGATAGGTAACCAGTGTAAGATGAAACAGCACAAAGCTCTCAACAGTGGAGCTCACATTGTGCAGATTTATTGAAATTGCTCTGAGGTCTTTTTTAATCCTTTCAACTTGCCTAGACAAGGCCATTGGAGAGCATCCCTGATGCTCCCATGCTTCTGTGTGGCTTCATATAGCAAACACACAGCTCTGCTGCAGTGCTCTTGGCCGCTCTGCTCTGGGTGGTGCCACTTGGGGGGCTTCATTCAAAGCCTGTTGGCTGTGGTGATGTGTCTCTTGCAACACAATACTGCAATACTTACCTATGTAAGGTGGTAGTATCTGCTACTTCATGATTCATCAGGTGTGGATGGAAAGGATGTGAATTACTGGTCAAGTTCTCTGTGCTTGCAGCCCAGAAGTCGGCTGCATACAAAGCAGCACAGCCAGAAGGTTCAAGGGAGGAGATTCTGCCCATCCACTCCGGTGAGACCTCATCTGAAGTAATGTATCCAGCTCTGGAGAAAGACATGGACCTGTTGAGGCTACTGACAGGCTGAGAGAGTTGGGGTTGTGGAGCCTGGAGAAGACTCTGGGGAGACCTTATTGTGTCCATTCAGTGTTTCTAAGGGGGTTCTGTAAGAAACATGTGGACAGACATTTTATTGGGGCTTGCCATGACAAGAAAAGGAATGATGGTTTTAAACTAAAAGAGAGAGATTCAGACTGGAGAGAAGGAAGAATGTTTTGCTATGAACCCTGGCCCAGGTTGCCCAGGGAGGTGGTAGATGTCTTATCCCTGAAACAACTGCAGTTCAAGCTGGGGGTGTGCTCTGATCAACCTGCTCTGATAGAACTTTTCATTGCTGGGACCTGGACTAGGTGACCTTTGAAAGTCTCTTCAACCTGAACTGTTCTATGATACATCCCAGGTCTCTTACCTCTAATAAGTGCATCCTCTAGATCCTGTGTTAACCCAAGGTTAGCTCAGAGAGTGGTAGTTTGTACCAGTGTGTCAATCATCAAAGTTAACACTGCACCACATAGAACAATTTAAATCAAAGTGGTTTAAATAGCAGGCAGGAATCTTGGGTTTGAATAATTGATCTTCCTTTTTGGTTTGCACATGTATTTAGGGGTTCTGCCGAGAATGTCGTTGTTTGCTAGCAAGTGTCAGGAAGTAACCTAATCAATGACATTACTTCCTATACATTTATTATGTGCTGAATCACAGAATGGTGAGAGTTGGAAGGGACCTCTACAGACCGTCTAGTCCAATCCCCTTGCTAAAGCAGGGTTGCCTAGAGAAGATTGCCCAGGATTGAGTCCAAGTGGGTTTTGAAAGTCTTCAGGAAAGGAGCCTTCATGACCAGCACACGCACAAGAACTTTTTACCTCAAGTTTAGACAGAACCCTGAGTGTTTCATTTTGTGTCCATTGCCCTTTGTCAAGCTTCTCAGCACCTCTAAAAAGAGTCTGGGGCAATCCTCTTGCACTCTGACCTTGAGATAGTCAGACTCATAGAATCAACCAGGTTGGAAGAGACCTCCAAGCTCAGCCAGTCCAATCTAGCACCCAGCCCTAGCCAGTCAACCAGACCATGGCACTAAGTGCCTCATCCAGTCTTTTCTTGAACACTCCCAGGGATGGTGACTCCACCACCTCCCTGAGCAGCCCATTCCAATGCCAATCCCCTCTTAATCTTTAATTCTCCAGACTAAAGAGCTCCCTCAGCCTCTCCTTGTAACAGAAATAGCAATTAGAAAATGGCTAATTTTCTGCATGCAGTTTTTCTTTTAGAATGCCCTTATTAAATACAGCAAATCTTATCTGGATAAGGTAAATTTCACTTAATTTCTGGTTACCTTGCCCTTCAAAACCATAAAGCTGGCAGAGCTCATCAGCTTATTTTTATTCCTCATTTAAAAGCAAGGAACTGTTTTTCCTGCTTTCAGAATTCCCAGCTGATTTCTCAACTTTGAAAGCAGTAGTCATTGAACTGAGCTAAATAAGCAAAGTAAAAAGAAAATGTTTGTTCTTTTGTACTTGCAGGCAAGGATACGGCTTGAAAGATGGGTTGGCACTTAATCAGATCCAAGTTCCCAGTGCTTACCAAGTGACTTCCACTAGTTCACTATCTTGATATTCCTTTTCCCTTGCAGAATTTGTGCAGAACACATGTTCATTTGGCTAACTGGAATTATTTTAAATTGGAAAGTAATTTTAAAGCTTTTATTTTTAAACTACATGACTCTGCAGTGATGCAGATGCACCTTTCCTTGCAAATATTGCAGCTGTGTTTGTGAAGTCAAGGGCATGTCTAATGGTAGACCCAGCCCCTGTAGCTGAGTGCAGGACTAAAAGGGCGTGCTCCCGCTCATCTCTTCTGGCTGGGCATTTCATGGACATGTGGCCCAGGCATGAGGGGTCTGGTTTTCACTGGAGCCTCTTATCCCAGGCCACTCACAGAATTATAGAATCAGCCAGGTTGGAAGAAACCTCCAAACTCATCCAGTCCAACCTAACACCCAGCCCTAGCCAATTAACTAGACCATGGCACTAAGTGCCTCATCCAGTCTGCTTGAACACCTCCAGGGATGGTGATTCCACCACCTCCCTGGGCAACCCATTCCAATACCAGTCACTCTTTCTGTGAAGAACTTCCTCCTAACATCCAGCCTACACCTCCCCTGGCACAACTTGACACTCTGTCCCCTTTTTCTATTGCTGCTTGCCTGGCAGAAGAGCCCAACCCCACCTGGCTACAGCCTCCCTTCAGGGAGTTGCAGACAGCAATGAGGTCAGCCCTGAGCCTCCTCTTCTGCAGGCTGCACACTCTCAGCTCCCTCAGCCTCTCCTCACAGGACTGTGCCCCAGGCCTCTCACCAGCTTCGTTGCCCTTCTCTGGACACCTTCCAGCACCTCAGCATCTCTCTTGAATTGAGGAGCCCAGAACTGGATGCAGCACTCAAGGTGTGGCCTGACCAGTGTTGAGTCTAGGGGCAGAATAACCTCCCTTGTCCTACTGGTCATATTGTTCCTGATGCAGGCCAGGATGCCATTGGCTCTCTTGGCCACCTGGGCACACTGCTGGCTCATCTTCAGCCTACTCTCTACCAGCACCCCCAGATCCCTTTCTTCCTGGCTGCTCTCAGCCACTCTGTCCTCAGGCTGTAGCACTACTTGGGGTTGTTGTGGCCAACCCCAAGTGCAGAACCCTGCACTTAGCAGGATCACTGCTCTGTGATCAGCCTTCCAGTATGGCCAGGGACAAAGAAAGAAGCCATGCTGTCTTGGAGCTGTGCAGGAGAGATGTCTCCTGTTATGACACTCATACTGAGAGTAATGTCCAGTTTGAGTCTCACCTAGGGATTCTTCCCCGGGGAACAGAGGAGAGCACCCTGAGAGTGCATATTCATTGCCTGGACTTGGAAATGAAGTGATTGCAAGTAACATGCTTAAGAGCTCTTCTCTGAAGATGAGCACGGAATGGCGGAGATTGGAAGGGACCTCTGCTCCAACTGCCTTGCTTGCAAAAGCAAGGTCACCCACAGCAGGTTGCCTAGGATCATGTCCATATGTGTGGAATCTCCAGAGAAGGAAATTCTACATCCTCTTTGGGCAGTGTAGTCCAGTACTCTGTCATCCTCACAGGAATGAAGTGTCTCCTTGTGTTTAGGTGGACTTCCTGGTTTCCAATTTGTGCCCATTGCCCCTTGTCCTGTTGCTGAGCACCAGTGAAAAGATTCTGGCCCCATCCTCTTGAGCTCCACACCCTTTAGATATTGATAAGATCCTATGTCTGTCTTCTCCAGGCAAAATAGCCCCAGACCTTTCAGCCTCTCCTTCTCAGAGAGGTGCTCCAGTTCCCTCATTGTCTTAATAGCCTCTACTGGACTCTCTCCAGTAGTTTCTGTTTCTTTTGAAATGGAAGCCCAGAACTGAACACAGTGCTCCAGATGTGGCCTGACTAGGTAAAGGGGGAAGAGAGCCTCCCTTAGCATTCTTCTGAATGCATCCATAATATCTACAGGCAAGTTCTCAACTGTTTAAGTGATAGGATTTGGTTTGTCTTTATTTTGTTGTGCCTGCTTCTGAGTTTTTAGGAGGAGGCTGTGTGACTCTGGGAAAGGCACAGTTGAAACTGCTTCTGTTGAAGGATGCACATTCACTGCAGGATGCTCGCTATCTAACAGGGCTCTCTGCTGGCTATTTTGAGCTTGTTTATCTTTTTAGATAATGCTTGCCCTGGCATCATTTGTACTACTCCTTTAACTTTTAAAGGCTGTAAATGCAAGTTAAACATAGACCATCTACTTGTATTAAGTCCTTCTTTCAAGCTTATGTGAGACATTAGAAGATGACAGCAACATGTCCTGACAGAGCAGTTGAGCAGGTCGCAGAGCTTGCATCTGTAAACACTAAAATTGGAATTGACTCAGAAGAATTAAGAAATGGTTTAAAGTCTACCAAAGGCAAGACAGGGAAGTTGCCCTGCAGTCACCACAGCTCAGTTTGCAAAAGGAGCATTCTCAACAGATGCAGCTTCTGTGTAGTAGTTAAAAATAAATTGTGAGGAATTAAAGAGAAGGAAATAAAGTTGAGAAACAAAGCTGGTCATCATTTTATGGCAGCTCTTTTTTTTTCATTGTATCAGGGAACAAATTTCTGAGGCAGGGGATTTCTAATACCTTATTTTTCTTGCTTTTGGGATGTTAACTTTGCACAGAACCATAGAATGGTGGGCGGTTGAAGGGACCTCTGGAGATCATCTTAGTGTCATAGAATCAACCAGGTCGGAAGAGACTTCCAAGATCATCCAGTCCAACCTATCACTCAGTCCTAGCCAGTCAACTAGATCATGGCACTAAGTGCCTCAGCCAGGCTTTTCTTGAACACCTCCAGTGATGGCAACTCCACCACCTCCCTGGGCAGCCCATTCCAATGCCAATCGCTCTCTCTGACAACAACTTCCTCCTAACATCCAGCCTAGACCTCCCCTGACACAACTTGACACTCTGTCCCCTTGTTCTGTTGCTGGTTGCCTTGTGGAAGAGACCAACCCTTACCTGGCTACAGCCTCCCTTCAGGTAGTTCTAGACGGCAGTCTTGTCCAACTCACCTGCTAAAGCAGGGTCACCCATGATGGGTTGCCTAGGATTGTGTCCAAACAATTGGAAAAGTCTTCAGGGAAGGAGATTCCTGTTCCTTAAAGACTGGTCTGTTTACAGCCTGGTCTGAGGTGGTGGAGGCACCATCCCTGGAGGTCTTCAAGAAAAGACTGGATGAGGCACTTAGTGCCATGGTCTAGTTGACTGGCTAGGACTGGGGGATAAGTTGGACTGGATGATCTTGGAGGTCTCTTCCAACGTGGTTGATTCTATGATTCTTTTTTCAAGCGAGGAAATTGGTGCTTTTCTGCTTAACAGGGATTTCAGGTAGGGAGGTTTATTGGTTTGTCCAGCTTGGGTATTTTAGAACTCAACATAGTAATTTAATAGTTGTAAACTTTTGTCTTTTTTTTGTTCAGTCTTCGAACAAATAAACATCTGTAGTATGATCTGAGTTTTGTCATCTAAAATACTGTCTTTTGCTTTTTGCATTTTTATTTACTAGTTTGTGATAAATTCAGAGATTATAAATAGTTGTAGCCAAAACTCTCTTTTGCTAAAACATACAATATTTGCTTTTCATTCCTTCTCTCTTAGTTTGAAGTCAGAATCATAAAGGTGCTTAGGATCCATACCTCCCTGGTTTTCTTAAGAAAAGATTCCTTTTTCATTCCTTTGTTTTATTCTTATTTTTTTATTTCCTACCTCCCTACTCTGTGTGTTAGAGATATTATCAGAGCTCTGCTCCTGAAAATGCTGAACTATGGTGGTAATCCTGCTGAGGCAAGTTTCCCAAATAGAAAAGCTCACACAGTCCAGGCCGCGTGTTGTCTAACCAAGAAGTTTTTGTTGTGGTGACTTTAAACAGTGCTAAAATTTCTCATATAATCTTCCAAGTACTGTAGTACTTTAAGATGTGTTGTAGTTGTATCAAAATGGCACAGCTTTGTGCTGTTACCTTAAAATATTTGCATTAAAAAAAGGCTGCTTGGTACTTAAGACAGTGTTTCTGTTGTGGATACCAATAAAAAAGGGTTTTGAGAGTTGCAGTTTGTGTAAAATGTTGTGTATGCAAAGGGTCATCTAAAGTATTAGCAGTAAATTCCTGTGCTGTCTTGAGGATTGTTTCATTTGTATGGTCCTTACATCCTGAGTTTCCTTAATGTGCTCACCCCCTTCCCATTTCCCCAACATTTCCTTTCCTCATTGTACATTGAGCTATAGACTGCAGGAAAGAATCATAGAGTGCTTTATATTGGAAAGGACCTTCGAAGGTCATCTGGTCCAAACTCCCTGCAGTGAGCATCGTCATCAACTAGAGCAGGTTGCTCAGAGCCCTGCCCAACCTCATCTGGGTTATAGGGATTGGAGCTTCTATCACCTCTCTGGGCAACCTGGGCCAGTGTTTCACTACCCTTAACTGTAAAGAAGATTCTTCCTTCCATCTAGTGAGTGTCCTCTCTTGTAGTGCAAAAGCATCACCTCTTGTCCTGTCACAGTACACACTACTATGAAGTCTGTCCCCATCTTTCTTCCACAGTCCCTTTAAGTACTGAAAAGCTACAAGAAGGTCTCTCTGGAGCCTTCTCTTCATGCTGGAAAACCCCACAGCAGAGGTGTTCCAGCCTTTGGATCACTTTTGGGGCCCTCCTCTAGACTTCCTTCAGTAGGTCCATGTCATTCTTGTGCTCAGGGCTCCAGAACTGTACACAGTACTCCAGATGAGGTCTCACCAGAGTGGAGTAGAAGAGTGGAATATCCTTCCTGGGCCTTCTGTCCATGCTTCTTTGGTTGCAGCCCAGGATACAGTTGGCTTTCTGGACTGAGAGTGCACATTGCTAGAATATGTCCCAACTTGTCAGCCATCACTACCCCCAAGTCGTCCTCTGCGGGACTGCTCTCAATGCCATCACCCCACAGCCTGGATTGGTACCAGGGATTGCCTACATCCAGGTGCAGGACCTTGTACATAACCTTATTGAACTTCAGGAGGTTCACACAGACCCATTTCTCATGTGTCTGGGGCCTTCTGGATGACATCCTATCCTCTGGGCATGTAAACTACATCACTCAGCTTCATGTCACCTGCAGAGTTGCTGAAGTTGCACTCAATTCTGTTATGTCATTGATGAAGATACAAAAGAAGGCAAACAAAAGGTTTTAGACAGTCTGAGAATCACTCAAAAGTTCAGGTGAGGAGATTAGAGTGTGAAGGAAACTATGCAAAAATGTTTGTAATTGAGAAAGATCCAAGCACATCAGAAAGAGTTTGAAAACTGTGTCCAGTTCTGGGCCCTTAGATTCAAGAGAGTTGTTGAGGTGCTGGAAGGTGTCCAGAGAAGGGCGACAAAGCTGGTGAGAGGCCTGGAACACAAACCCTGTGAGCAGAGGCTGAGGGAGCTGGGGTTGTTTAGTCTGTAGAAGAGGAGGCTCAGCAGTAACCTCATTGCTGTCTACAGCTCCCTGAAGGGATGTTGTAGCCAGGTGGGGGTTGGTCTCTGTCCCAGGCAACCAAGCAACAGAACAAGGGGACACAGTCTCAAGTTGTGGTGGGGGAGGTCTAGGCTGGATGTTAGGAGGAAGTTCTTCACAGAGAGAGTGATTTGCATTGGAATGGCCTGTCCAGGGAGGTGGTGGAGTCACTGTCCCTGGAGGTGTTGAAGCAAAGCCTGGATGAGGTACTTAGTGCCATGGTCTAGTTGATTGGCTAGGGCTGAAGTGGATGATCTTGCTTGGATAGGTTGGAGTGGCTGATCTTGGAGGTTTCTTCCAACCTGGTTGACTCTATGATAATGGGAAACCTCAAAGCAGAACAAGGAGAACAAGAGAACGACTCCAGCTTTCCCAAACACAAGAGATTGGTAAATTCCAGCTAATATTTTTGTTACTTTTAGGAAAAGCAGTTTTCCTTTCCTGAAGGGATGCCTATGGCATGTTAATCCCTGCTTTGTTGTAATGATCAATGCAGGAAAACAGCATGCTGTGAAAATTTACCAGCGTGGATCGATAGCCCCCAGCTACCCAACTGTATTAAAGATAATTGATGGGCTGAGGGGATCTTGTAAACACTTGTTTGTCCCATCAGCATGTTTGCTTGTTTGTTGATAGTAAGGACGGCTCCAGAGCTGTAATATATTTCTGGTTTTCCTTGGGATTACTGCAGAAACTGCATTCCTTTATTTTTTTTTTAAACCACTTTAGCATCCTGAATCTGATTAGACATCAGTGATGGAAATGTATTGAGTTGATAGTGACTTTTATAAATTTTAAATAAGAATGCAGGAGCCTTATTTATGCTGGGTAAGTTGAGATTTAGAGAAACACCCAGCTAACTTTGGCCCCTTGATGACATTTGAAGGGATAAACGATCAAGGTTATGCAAATGAGTGAATTGATCAAAACTGCGATTTAAATCACTTTGATTTATATCAGCAAGAGGGAAGCTTTGATTTAAATCATTGATTTTAATCTTGTTTTGGGATTGTGCTTTTACTATTTTCCTAAGGAAAGGTTGATTTTTTTTTTTTCCAGTGGCTGGTAACTGTTTGTATCATGTTTATTTGCAAATACCTTAGCTTTTAAGTTAACTTCTTAATTTCTGTCTTTGAGCAGGAGGAAGAATGTTTAACTGGCAGGGCAGACAGGGTGGGAATATGGCCTTAAGCAGGTAGAGAATTTAGCATCCTTATTTAGATTCTTTATCAGTTTAGTTTTTTAGAAATGGCAAATGAGCTGGATGAGGGTTGGCACTGAACATAACAAAACTCACCATTTTGGGCTTTGTGTTAAGTGTGGCTATCTTAAAAAACCAGCTTTGGGGAAAAAAAAGACTAAACCATCTTGTAAATGTTTTACGTTTTAAAATGGATTCATTAAACAAAGAAAGCATTATCTGCTGTTAATGAACTGAGCTGTTTCTGGATACCATGTCCTTCAAGGTTTGAGAGCTGGCAGACCTTACTTTCTTACCTCTTATAATTCACAGATTAGAAGAGAAAAACAAGCTTGATTATTTTTGTTGTTGTTTGGTTGTTGTTTTTTTTTTCAAACTCCCACTTTGTTATTCTGCTTTTCAATGAATTTGCTTAGATGTGCAATCTAAAATGAGCAAAAGTAAGACAAGTGAGACCAGCAGATCAAGGGAGGTTCACCTCACCCTTGTACTATGCTCCAGTGAGGCTACTTGTGGGTCTTTGTGTCCAGTTCTGGACTCTCCAGTTCAGGAGAGACACAGAGCAGCTGGTAACACTCCTCTCCAGCAGAGACTATGAAGACTGGCCTGGAGTATCTTTCACCAGGAGAGCCTGAGAGACCTGGGGCTGTTCAGCCTAAAGAAAAGTCTAACTGGGATCTTATAAATGCTGAGCAATATCTAAAGGACATAGGGGTCAAGAGGATGGAGCCAGTCTCTTTTCAGTGGTGACCAGTGACAGGACAAGGAACAAACTGGAACACAGGAAGTCCATCTGAACACGAGGGAAAACATCCTTCCTTTGAGCTTTCCTGTGAGGGTGCCAGAGCCCTGGGGAGTAGGCTGCCCAGACACTTTTTCTCTGGAGAGATTACAAACCCACCTGGATGTGATCATCAGCAAGCTGCTCTGGGTGGCTCTGCTTTGGCTGAGGGGGTTGGACCACGTGTCCAAAAGTCCCATCCATTCCCTACCATGCTGGGATTCTGTGAAAATATTCCTATGTGTGCAGAAGAGGGGGAAAAATGGTGTAGACCTTTAGTCTATTCCTTTCTCTGATGAAACTGTACCAGTTCAGGAGTGGGATTTATTTCCTTTCCTTCCTAGCCACCCCAGAAGACAGCAATAGCTAATGCTGCTAAATATTTTACATGTAATTTTAAATATCATTATAGTAAGCTTATGCTTTGGAATAGTTGGCCAAAATTTTAATGGGGCTTTTAAAAAGTCAGTTAAAAATGTAATTCGACAATCTTGGGCTTTAATCATCCCTTATGAAATCTAATATGAATTTAGATAATTTCCTACCATAGTTTTTTTGGTGCTGAGTGCAGTCAAGATTTGGTAATCAAGTGAAAGCAATGTGGTAATCTGTTTCTCAACATGGAGTACATATTAAATTTTTATCCCTTTTTTTTTCCCCTTTCTGGGGAGCTTAAACAGCAGATTCTGTAGTTTTTAATTTAGTTATTCTTTTAAGCATAGTATGGTTGATTTGCAGAGAAGTTCAAGTGGTTTGGCCACCATTTAAATGCACAAAATTTATGAGGTAAGGTGGCAGACATAGGCCTGCTTTCCTGTCATAAAAACCCAAAATCTTTTGCACTTCTACATTTTCGTTCCTAAACCTCAAGGCTTGCTGATGTTGTAAAGCAATTTACTCTGAAGATTGAGTAAGAATAGTTAGGAGATATTGGTTTGTTTACATTTTAAATTCATTTTGGTGATAGGATGACAGTTAAGCACCTTAAATTCTTTGGCAATTAGCTATTTGCTTAATACTCTACACGTTCCCAGGCACTACATAAATATTTACAGTTAGGAAGAAAGGCAACAATTTGTGGGTGATGCTCTTGGTATCTTCCCATCTTCTTCAACTATATCAAATCTGCAGTTCCTAAAGCATACTACTTGTACTCTGCTGAAAGCTGTGGCTACATTGGGCTAGGAAATCCCAAGGTCACACATAATGGTAGGAATTGGAAGGAACCACAGGAGATCATTTAGTTAAACCCACCTGCTAAAGCAGGGTCGCTCAGAGTAGGTAGCACAGGATCATCTGCCTAGGCAGGTTTGAAATCTCTGCAGAGCAGACACCAAAACCTTTATGGGCAGTGTGGCCCAGAACTCCAACACTCTCACAACAGAAATGTCTTTCCCTCGTGTTCAGATGGAACTTCTGTGTTCCACTTAGTGCCCACTGCCCCTTGTCCTGTTGCTGGGTATCACTGAAGATGTTCTGGCCCTGTCTCTTGCCCTCCACCCCTTAGATACCGATAAGCATTGAGGAGACCAAGTGGCTACAAGGCCTGTCTTCTTCCAGAAAAACCCCACATGTTTAGTTCTTCAGAATGTACTTTTTACTACTGTACTCTACCTTAAGACAAACACTCTGTTGTTGAATGTGCTGTACTCTAAATCAAGGCAAAAAGGGAGGTCCAACATTTTGTCACTCTCAGTTTCACTTGAATTCTGTGTTGTCAGGCCATTCATTTGCTGGCTATTTGTGTTCCTCAGTGATGCTGTGATAAATAGCTTTACCTTCCATCATTCAAGTGCTGCTGAAAATGACAGAGCAATACATTTACCAGGTTCTTTTAGATTTTAAGCTCTGTTTAATAAATTAGAAAATACTTACTTTCTTTCTGATGGGGGTGGGAAAAACCCTTTTATAGGAATGCAAGATGCTGTTGCTGCTCTAATCTCTCAACCTGGAAGGAGGAAATAATGGTACATTGTGACCTTATGACAAATGAGAAATATCAGTTGTTAGATCTTTATGTCTCAAGGCCTAGATTAGATTTTTGCCTCAAAAAAACTTTTGCATGCATCTAAATACAAAGCATAAGCTGGTGGCTCATGCAACATGAGCCAGTTTGTGTATATTGGAAAGTCCTTTTAGAAAGCAAACAAGGTGAGTCAGCATAGACAGACCAAATAGTAAAGAGGAATTACATGGTAGCTGCTTTTACCAGTACTTGTAGTACTTGGAGTGGTAAATAGGAAGTGAAATGGAAAGAGTATCCTCCAGGATATGTACCAGCCCTGATAAAAATGAGGGTTTCTTGCCCTTTACTTTGAAGGACTTGATTCTTGATACTCTTACTTATCTAGTTCCTCGAAAATGTGGACATGGGATGAGGGATATAGATTTGTAGTTTGATTACTGTTAATCAGTCCACATAGAGGCAGTTCCTGGATTGCAGTAGCACACAATTCCTTTTGCTCAGTTGAGCAGGCACATAAAAATGGGTTGAAGATGTGAGGCAGGAACAGGATTTGAAGATGTGAAGTTAATCACAGAATTACAGAAATATCCAGGTTGGAAAAGACCCTCAGAATCACCAAGTCCAACCTAGAGCCCTGCTCTACAAGCTTCACCTAAAACCATATCCTTCAGCAGCACATCCAAACAACGCTTAAACACATCCAGAGTGCGTGACTCCACCACCTCCCTGGGCAGTTCATTCCAGTGCCTGACCACTCTCTCCATGAAAAACATTTTCCTAATGTCCAATCCAAACCTACCCAGCCTCAGCTTGCGCCCATTCCCTCTTGTTCTGTCTCCAATTGCCTGTAAGAAGAGACCAGCAGCAGCCTCTCCATAATGTCCCTTCAGGTAGTTGTAGACAGCAATGAGATCTTCCCTCAGCCTCCTTTTTTTCAAACTAACCATCTCTAGCTCTCTCAGCAGCTCCTCATAAGGTTTATTCTCTAGGGCTTTCACCAACTTCGTTGTCCTCTGGACTCACTCCAGCACCTCCACATCTCTCTTGTATTGTGGTGCCCAAAACTGAACACAGTACTCAAGGTGTGGCCTCACCAAAGCTGAGTACAAGGAGGCAGTCACCTCCCTACTCCTGCTGGCCACAGCATTTTTAATACAAGCCAAGATGTCATTGACCTTGGCTGCCTGGGCACACTGAAAATGTGACAGTAAAAGGATGGAGAATTGAATACTGAGAGGATTCTTACAGTGGAAAGAATCAGAATGGTTTGAGAGAAACCTTAAAGAGCTATTTCCAGTCCCCTTACCATGGATGGGGACACCTACTAGACCAGGTTGCTCAAGACCCCATCCAACCTATCTTTGAACACTTTCAGGCTTGGAGCATCCACAGCTCATCTGAGCAGCCTGTTTCACTGCCTCACCACCTACTGGACAAGCCCAACTCAACCTGTCTTCACAGGAGAGGTGCTCAACCCTCTCCTATGGGGCAGGGATACTTAAAGGGAAACCTTCAATAATCCACCTACTTGCCAAGAGTTGTTCAAACCTAGTGTGGAAGTTTTCTGTAGGAAAAGGAGAAAAATGCTGTGCAGAGTACAACAAATAATTCAACTTACTTCCAGCAAAAAGTTGATCTGGATAAAACCCCTGTTTTGGACTTGTAGAATTAGCTCACTTAAGGAGTCTTAATATTCTGTTTGCACTTGCCTGAGTTGCTGTAGGCTTTTCCTCCCAGTAACTTCATCTCAATGCAGCAACAGTTATCTGTAAAGTGATCCTGCAATAAAAGGGCCTTCTTAATCAAAGATGGTGAAGTCAGAGACAGTCAGTGCTTTCTGTATTGGCATCCTGTTCTGCTAAGGCAATCCCACGTAGGAGGAAGACAGATGCAAAAAGTGATTTGGCTGTAATGCAGCAAAACAAATTCTGGCCAAACTGTGGACTGGAAGTTAATGGGTACACAGTGTTACTCTGCAAGTCTCTGTCATGCTGACTGGAAATCATGGTGAGTCTCGTAGACTGTTAACTACGTAAGGCTGTTTTGTTACTTGAGGATTGGCTTCAGTTGGTGAAATATGGGGCTGTTTCACATCTTGCATTTCAAAAATAAAACATCTTAAGAATATTAAAGGTCTTGCTAGATTGCTTTAGAGAAACTGTGAGGCTGTGATCTAATCCATTTAGATGCATGTGTATGTCATTCGTCCCTTCTCCTCCAGCCAACAGGCTGTTGACTTATGGTGTCAGTTTTCTCCTTGTAGGTGTAGAGCAAGTCTTCTCTTCTCTACAATATATTCACGCACTCTGGCTCATGGAATGACTGTATATAAATTGTGCCCAGGCCATTTAAGAACATAATATCTCTGTAGGGTCAGACTGAAGGTCAGACTAGTCTGGTAGCCAGTCTCTGATTACAGGAACAACATTACTTAAAGTCAGCCTTTACCTTGCAGTTGAAGTGGCAGAAACCACACTTGGGGCTTCAGCTTTGTGTATTATGGTGGACAAACTTCAGTCATTACCAGTTCTTCCTATAAGCCTACTTGCCCTGCTTCTGCAGCTCATCTGCTGTGCAGTGCTTCCCAGCAAGGCCTCTTGCTGATTCTTAGAATCATAAAATTGCTTACACCAGAAAAGATCTCAAAGATCATCGAGTCCAACTGTTAACCTAACACTGCCAAGTTCACCACAAACCCACATCCTTAGGCACCACATCTACATGTCTTTTAAACCCCTTCAGGGATGATGACTATCACTTCCCTGGGCAGCCTGTTCCACGGCTTGACAACTGTTTCACTGCAGAATTCTCTCCCGATGCCCAGCCTAGGCACAGCATGACACACTATAGTCATTAACGGTTTCCAGTGATCCAGGTAGTTCACTGCATGCATCATATCTCTCTTGTAGAGCTCATTATATGTAGTCTGAGCACTACAATGGCAGCAAGAGTGGATAAAGTAAAATCATCTTCGTAAGATTTCCAAATGAAGTGTGTGAAATGTTTTGCTGTGGTGCTGTGTTGATGGAAGGGAAAGATGGTTTCTACTGGATTGCTAATACTGCAGAGATGACAGCATGGACATGGTGAGGGATTGCTTCCTTCAGTGTACTCGTTCCCCTCTTTCTGCAGGAAGAGTAATAGAAGCATCTTTATGTTACTGTGAAGAGATGAGGGAGGAAATTATATCACTTTAAGTAATCCAATATTGTGGAGAAGTCTGGCTTTGAGGCTTAGGTAATGTTGGGTCATAACTTCCCCCACTCTCTTTGTTTGCTGTGAGCCTGGCAGGATTTTGTGAGCTTTCAGAGTGGGTGGCATCTTAGCCCTACTGCTGCCTAAGCATGCACAGTCCATCGTGGTATTTACTGAGTACACTGGTGTGGTTTTCTTCCCTCCAGAAGTTTCACTTTAAAAACTGTTTTAGGGTACCTTGCCCATTTGATAACTGTCATTTTCTTATAACAGTCATTGTCCCTTCTAATGTCTCTAGCTATAAGGAATGAGGTATTTTTTTAATATCAAAAATCTGCTTCTTTGGGCTACCAGATGAGAGGCAGCCTGTACACAAATCATACAGTAAACTTGTACTCATATCTTGAAATTAATGGTTTAAATACTTGGGGGCAACTGAAGGAGAGGTGTGGTTCATGGTCTCCAGACACCCTCAAAGGCTGCTGTCCTGTTTTACTTTTTAGAGGACCCTGCAGCAGTCTTATTGCTGTAACTTTTGAAGGTCTTCCAGGAGTTCTAGAAAATATATGACTAAGCTCAATCCTAGGAATTTAGCTGTGTTTTCCGTGGTAAGTCATACTCAAAGAGGAGTTAAACTGGCTTAACAAATAGTATCCTTGTGTGGATGGGGACAGATTTATATAATGGGTAAGTGTGCCAATGCATTATCAACTGGATGTAAAGAATCATAAAGATCTGAGTAATAAATGAAGTTGAAAGTACCTCTTTAATAAAAGTCAGTATTTTGGATAATAATCTTAGAACTAACTAAAAAAAGGGGGGGATGGGAAATCCATCCTACTGTCTCCTGGGCTTGGCAGCAAAATTGTTAGTCAGCAAGAATGTGCAGAACTTTGTGAAAAATTGTTTTTTAGATAATTGCCTGTTGCAGACTGTCTAGAGGAACTCACATTTTATTTCTGGCATATTGCATTAAACAGTAGCTTTTACATTTTAGGACTGATGTGTTGATTTATATATCCCCCAGTCCTCTGGTACAAGTCCAATTTCCAAACTTGGATGCTTCTGTTGAATAACTCGAGTCAAAGTTTTTAGTTCTCAGATGGGAGGATAAACTGCAAGATGCTACCTGTCCATCTCAAAGGAAATGTAGCCTGAGCAAGAGGGATAGATTAAAACAACATTTTTTTGTCTGTATTGGCAGTTAGTGTCACTGGCACACAGGAGAGACTGCAGGGATTCCTGTGACAAGTGAGGTTCTCTAGTGTTCAGTCTTTATCAGTAAGCTGTATGGGAAGGCATCCACAGTAAATTTGCAGATGACATCAAGTTGAGTGTGAGTGTTGACCTGCTTGAGGGTAGGAAGGCTCTACAGAGGGTTCTGGCCAGACTGGCTGAGTGGGCTGGGGCCAGCTGGATGAAGTTCAGCAAGGTGAATTGGGGATTCTGTATTTGAGTCACAACAACCCCCTGCAGTGCTACAGGTGTGAGGAAGTCTCAAGTTGTGCCAGGGTAGGTATAGGCTGGATATTAGGAAGAAGTTCTTCACAGAGAGAGTGATTTCCCATTGGAATGGGCTGCCCAGGGAGGTGGTGGAGGCACCGTCCCTGGGGGTCTTCAAGAAAAGACTGGATGAGGCACTTAGTGCCATGGTCTGGTTGATTGGATAGGGCAGGGTGATAGGTTGGACTGGATGATCTTGGAGGTCTCTTCCAACCTGGTTGATTCTATGATTCTAAGTGAGGCTGGAAAACTGTCCATCAGGAAAAGACCTGAGAATGTTGGTTGCCATCCAGATGGATATGAGCCAGCAGTGTACCCAGGTGGCCAAGAAGGCCAGTGATACTCTGGCTTGGGTTAGCAATAGTGTGGCTAGCAGGACTAGGGCAGGGATTGTCCCCATGTACTGGACACTGATGAACCTGTGCCTTGAATACTGGGTTAGGTTCACTCCAAGAACAACATTAAGGTGCAGGAGCAAGTCCAGGGAAGGGCAGCAGAGCTGGTGAAGGGTCTAGAGCACAAGTCTTGCAAGGAGCCGCTGAGGGAACTAGGGTTGTTTAGCCTGGAAAAAAATGAGGCTTGAGAGGAGGGAAAGTTTCTCTCTGTAACTGCCTGAACAGAGGCTGAAGCAAGGGGAGCGTTGGTCTGTTCTCCCAAGCAGCAAGTCACAGGACAAGAGAAAACAGCCTCAAGTTGTGCCAGAGGAGGATTATGTTGAGCATTAGGAAAAATAGCTTCTCTATGATGGTTTTCAAGGTGTGGAACATGCTGCCTATGGCTTTAGAAGCGGAATCGGTGGTGTTAGGTTAATGGCTGGACTTGATTTTTAGTCTTTTCCAACTTAATTCTATGGTTCTGTGATCTTTTGAGTGATAATTATTACAAACTTGTTAGTAGTTTGTGTTGCAACAAGATGTGCAGTGAAAGTGTAATTTCCATCGTTGATGATACAACTGTGCTTCTTGAAGTGTATTTTGATAGGATGCTGACAGCTGATCTGTGACACCCATAGAGGCAGAAGAATACATTCACACCATACAGTCATACAACTTATTTATTTAGGCTTAAAATAAAGTATGTATATATAGAAAAATATATATATTAAAAACCACCTGGAAGTCTGAATGGCAAATTATAAAGCATCTTCCTTGATCTTTGAAGACAGAAAGTGTAGCATGGAGACAGTAACAGAAAGAGACATCTAGAAATGATGAAAGTCAGGGCTGGAATAGTTCTTTAGATGGTTTCTGTTCATCATGTTATCACTGTTCAACAGAGTGGTTTGCAGCTTTGAAAGCAAGGCAGCCTTTTTCTGAGAAGAACTCTTTTGAACTGCTGTTTGAGTTTGTAGGTACCTGACCTGCTTGGACAGGAGGAGATACTTCTAAGGCCTCTTGACTGCATGAAAGGTAGAGATCTCGTCTCAGGAAAACAGTGCCAAGAAAATGTCTGTGCAAAGAGGTTTTAGAAAGTAAGCTGCATTGTGGCTTTTTGGGTAGGGGGAATTTGTGGTTTGTTTTTTTTTGTAGCTTGTCAGTCCAGCAAAAAGCTGGACTGTAGCTTGTCAGTCCAGGTTGAAAAGAAACCAGGTTTGCAGAAGCCCTGAATGTGGCATTAGTTGGTTTGGGGAGCAAGGGGAAATAGCTCAACAGCTCAATGACAATACAGAACAGCTCAGCACTCTGGAAAATGTGAAATGAATTTGAGGAGTGAATGAATGTTGTTCTAGCTGTCATTTTGGACACTTTTCCTGCTGCTGCTTTTAACACTAGGGTGGACCTCTGTTAAAGCTAAGCACAAATGTTGCTTGGTTCAAAACCAGCTGTGGTAGGTAATACATTTTCTACTTGTTTCTAGAAATGGAAAAGTTCCATGCTCAATCAGCTACAAGAATGAATTGATGGCAGCTCTGCCTGACTTCAGTACAGATAATGTGTTTCAGTTCTTTCAGTCCCTTTGCCTTCTGTCTTTCAGAGTTAGCAAGATTCCTGCAGAAATTCCCTGCATTCAGTTGCATTCTATTGGGAAAAAAAAAAGAGAGAAGTTTGCAGAGAAGTTACCAAGTGAAAATGAAGTATGTAATGGTAGCCTTGACTGTAGCCTTTGCTGCCAGTGACAGTTATAATTATATATGGGACACATACATTCCAGCAGATGCTTCCCATTTAAACCACACTGGTTTCAGCACAGACCAAATTTAGGATCTAAGCATGGTGGCCATAGCACTCGCTAAATCTTTAATTCCATCTTCTGCCATTTGCTGTCGGTATCAAATGCTCGCTGAGACTTTTTTCCTAGTTGTTCTGTGGAACAGCTTTGATTTTTCTCACTTTGTGGTTATTTTAAGCTTCAGAAAACAATAAGAATGTACTTCTCTCTCTCTCTTTTTTTTTTTTTCCCTTGCACCTCTTTCCTCTGTGCTTTTATGAGAGCAGAATCTGTGTAGATAAAGCACAGTTGATCTGTTAGGGATTACTGTTTCTCGGTTATTCTTTTGCTCTTGCATATCATGCCTTTATGTAGAAGAATATTTAAAGGTGCCATGTAGAACAGTGAGATGAAAGATTCTTTGTGCATTGAAGAATGGTGTCACAGGAGTCCACCTGCTCTCTCCTAACTTTTTTTCCCTTTTTTAGTTTTTTTTTTTTAAAGCTGAAGTTTATTTAAAGTGATTTTTTTGGTACTCATAAAAGCTGCTGGGTTTTGACAGCCTTCGAGACTGAAAGGCTGTCCCCACAGGTGGTGGCAGCAGCGCTGTGGCCTGGTATTCAGGGCACAGGAGCAGGAATCTGAGGATCCGCATTCTGCTCTCATCTTTATCACAGGTGACCTTGAGCCAAGTAGCATGTTGCTGACGTTCAGTTCTCTGTGGAGAATTTTACCCCAGCTCATGAGGACATTGTAAAGATTTGCTATTCTCTTAGGAGAGAAAGACAAGGATAAAAACTTCTTGCGTTGTCGTCAACCTCAGCTCCAATCTACCGGCGACACAAATAAGTGGCAGTTTTCAGGAGCAGACATTGCCAAGAGCCCATTGAAAGTCTCAGAATAAGTGGAAGCACTTTTCTCTGTGCAAAATTATCTTAGAGGAGCTAACCAAACCAAAGTGGTTTTGCTCAGGTCCACAAAGAACAAGGGGACACAGTCTCAAGTTGTGCTTGAGGAGGTCTAGGCTGGATGTCAGGAGGAAGTTGTTGTCAGACAGAGTGATTGGCATTGGAATGGGCTGCCCAGGGAGGTGGTGCAGTCACCGCCCCTGGAGGTGTTCAATCAAAGCCTGGCAGAGACACTTAGTGCCATGGTCTAGTTGACTGGCTAGGACTGGGTGCTAGGTTGGAGTGGCTGATCTTGGAAGTCTCTGCCAACCTGGTTGATTCTATGAAAGACTATTTCAGTCCTTGTGTCCTGAATGAAATCTTAGTTATTTTTGTGAGGAGTCAAGCTGGATCACAGAATCATCAAATCTCAGCATGGTGGGGGTTGGAAGGGACCTCTGGAGATAATCTAGTCCAACCCCCCTGCTAAAGCAGGGGCATCCAGAGCAGGTTGCATACTATCATGCATAAGTGGGTTTGGAGTGTCTCCAGAGAAGGAGACTCCACAACCTCTCTAGGCAGCCTGGTCTGGGGCTCCAGTAGCCTTACACGTTTGGATGTTATCTGCCCCCCACACTTAAGAAAATCACCCAGACTAGACTTAGCTGAGCTGGAAATTAGAATGAAGCTTTCTATTTACATCTTATCACAATATACAAGCAGATACTTACAATTCATACAGAAATAGCCAAATTAAAAAAATAATACTCCCCTCCCAGAAACCAAAGGCCCGAGGAGGGGCTCCCAACCATCCTTCCACCTCCTTTCCACTCCTCTACCTTATCCCAGACTTTGCCTGATGTTCAAAGTGAGTTTGGAGAATTGGTCAGGGGAAGTTAGAAAGACAGAAGGATTAGTTACACAGACAGCAAGTTAGGGAGAGAAGTGCAGGCAGCCAGAGCCAGAGAGCATCTCTGTTATCTATATTTATGTTCTTGTTTTTAATACATCTCAGCAAGCCTATGAGTGAAGTAGACATCACCATTATTTCCTTTTCACAGCCTATCATCTAATTATTCTCACCAAAATATTCCAGCTAGCTTCAAACTAGCACAACAGAAAAGAAGTTTTTCCTGGTGTTAAGGATGGAACCTCCTATGTTCGCACCCACTGCCCTTTGTCCTCCCACTGGGCACCACTGAAGAGTCTGGCCCCATCCTCTTGACCCATGCCCTTTAGCTGTTAATCAGCGTTGAGAAGATCCCTTCCCAGTCATCTTATCTCCAGGCTAAGGGGTATATGTCAGTCTGCTGTGGTCTGTTTGATACAGCATTGTCTGTCAAGTTGTGGTCGGTTTCAGACAATTAATGCACCTACCCAACTTGGAAAGCTATTCCTCTGATGAAGTACAAGAGCAGGGTGGGGTTTTCTTTTGACCCTTTCAGGCTATCAGCTTAATTCCCAGAAGCTTCAGGTTTAATTAGCCATATCATTACCACAACATGCATAGCTGCAGATTTTATTAATGACCATAAAATTAACGAATCCCCTTTAAAATGAGTGCAGATTGCCAGCCAGAAGGTCCTTTTGCACATCAGCTCTGGTCCAGGTGACTCCCACAGGTTGGTGCAGCTCTTCTCCTGTCCTTTTGTCGAATGCAAAGCTTAACTCATCTGTCTTTTTGCACCTAATTTCCTGCTAGTTTGCCAACCAGTAGCAATAGCCTTCTGCAGTTCTGTCACCAAATTGGGGTATTTTTGCCTCTAAAATGGTAGGGTAGCTGAGCTGAAGTTTTTACCCTTCTGGGAGCCCGTTTTTATGTGTTTAGCAGCAGCCTGACCTTTACTCCTCTCTGTTTCAGTCTCCTTCAGCTCGCCGCATTGCTTTTGTTCCTATCCCTAAAATGTTCTTTAATCCATTTCAATTCCTTTTCCCTGCATGATGCTTTATGACTTTGTAAATCAGTCTGAGTGGTACAAAATCAAATGCTTTCCTGAGATCCTGATAACTTACGTCCACTGTTTCACTCTTGTCTAACCTAACGATTTGGTCGTATAATAAAAAGGATTTCAGCAGATTTGTCAGGCATGACCTTCCTTTTATGAATCTGTACTGGATGTCCTCTACTAAATTATGCATTTCCAAATGTTCTGCAATTTTGGCTTTTATCAACACTTCCAATACATTCCCACAGCTGAAGCTGGATTTCCTGTTCTAAGAGAACTCAGCAGAACTCTGTCACAGCCCAGTGAAATTAATCTTGGGTGGTTTTTTGGGAATCTCTATAATAAAACTTACTGAGTTTCTACTTCTTTATTTTACTGGGTTTTTTTCCCCTGGAGTTAGTATTCTGCTTTCTAAAGCTCTGAGAGAAGTGTGGCTTCAGGAAATCACTGGCTCATTGTTTGCAGTTCAGCATGTTTGTGTGTCACACGTGGAATGAGTTGCTGAGTCTCAGCTCAGTCACAGGTGAGAATATGTAGGCTGATAGCTCAGAGTCTCAGTTAGATTCCAAGCTTCCAAAATAATTTCATTTGATACTGGAAGTCACTTCACTTCTCTCTCTGCATCTGTTTATTTTTCTGGCCTTCTTCCTAAAGAGTATTATCCACTGCAGGCTTCCTTTGCACGTTTATCTGAGTATGTATGTGTGAGGGGGGCAGGGCAACTCCAAATCCTTCAAGTGTTCTTGCTTAAAGCCCTTATGCTTGTGCTTATACCTACTTGGAATGTATAGCTTGCCACTTGGGCTGTGCTTCCAAATATGGATTTCTCTTGAAGGTATGTTCTGACCCACCTACTTTGCACTGCAGATATATTTAGCAAAGTTTTGCAGTAATAGTTCTACAGTGCTGTCCCAAAGCTGTCATCTGCTCTTCTGCCTTACCTCCTTTTAGTTACCTTCCACGAATCAAAAGCCACCTGCCAGAGTTTCTCTATCTCTGGTCAAGGCTTTTTGCCATTAATGCTGCTCTGTTTTGGCGGTAGATAGCGCACAGTAGGTAGAGAGTTGCTGTCTCTAACTACCTGAAGGGAGGCTGTAGCCAGGTGGGGATTGGTCTCTTCTCCTAGGCAAGCAGCAACAGAACAAGGGGACACAGTCTCAAGCTGTGGCAGGGGAGGTCTAGGCTGGATGTTAGGAAGAAGTTCTTGCCAGAGAGAGTGATTGGCATTGGAATGGGCTGCCCAGGGAGGTGGTGGAATCACCATCCCTGGAGGTGTTCAAGAAAAGACTGGATGAGGCATTTAGCGCCATGGTCTAGTTGACTGCCTAGGGCTGGGTGCTAGGTTGGACTGGATGATCTTGCAGGTCTCTTCCAACCTGGTTGATTCTGTGATTCTGTCTGACACAGAGGCCCAACAGCTTTGTCCTTCCTGCGTGCTGTTGGCTGGGAAATTCAGTTCTTCTACTTGGGTTAATTTCTTCATCTGCAGCAAAGATCATGAGTTCTGGGAGAAACTCACAAAGTTATGAATGAGACCAGCAGAACTGGAGACTTCCATAATCAGAGCCTCAAAGTAGGAAGGGAAGGTTAGTGGCTTTTTTTAAACAAAATACAGAAATGGGTACCTACTTCTTGTCCCCAACCAAGCCATACAAGGCAATGATGCTGCTCTGCCTGGTGAGATTGACAGCAGCACAGGACAGTCCTACAGTTGGATCATGATTCTGGAGCAAACCATCTCTGAATGGGGTATGTCTTAAGACCATGAAAATAGCTCTTCTTTGGCTTGAACCCAACTTAGAGCAAAAGGAGCACTAAAATACAGGTGGGTATGTGTCTGCCTCGTGTCTACAGGAGGAATGAGCCAAGCTAAAGAGATGGTGAAATTATGACAGCATTGTGGAAGACACTGCATTTAATGGGCTGGCTTTTCTGCCTCCTTCCTTCAACCTTCTTGGTAGATGTCACTCAAGATAGATTCCATGTGCCAAAAAAAAAAAATAAAGCAAGCAAACCTGCACCAAGTGACTCATTCCTACTAAATTTAAACCACTTATTATGGGGAGGAAAAAAAAGGAAGAAAACTTGGATTACAGGTTTAGCAAGCATGAGCACATATTTCATCATGTAGTGCTGCATTTGTAATTGCCAAACTACTGATTTCTTGGAACTCTGCTATTAGCATTGTTAAGCAGTGTTCCAGACAGTCTCTCCTATAAATCCCTGTTAATGTGTGAAGCAGGAGAAGGCCTTTGCAAGAATATTCAGCCAGCAAGTGGTTTCCATTTGAGCTGTGCTGTCTAGGCTGAAGGGGAAGTAACTCAGCACAGGAGAGACATGGATCTGTTTGAGCAGGTCCAGAGGAAGCTGCAAAAATGTTCAGGGGTTAGAATGCCTCTGCTGTGAGGAAAAGATGAGAGACTTGAGGTTTGTCAGCCTGAAGAAAGAAAGGCTCTAGGGAGACATTATTCTGATCTTTCAATTTAAAAGGGGTCTGTAAAAAAGATGGAGACAGATCATAGAATCATAGAATCAACCGGGTTGGAAGAGACCTCCAGTATCATCCAGTCCAACCTAGCACCCAGCCCTATCCAGGCACTAAATGCCTCATCCAGGCTTTGCTTGAACACCTCCAGGCACGGCAACTCCACCACCTCCCTGAGCAGCCCATTCCAATGCCAATCACTCTCTCTGACAACAACTTCCTCCTAACATCCAGCCTAGACCTCCCCCAGTACAACTTGACACTCTGTCCCCTTCTTCTGTTGCTGGCTGTCTGGCAGCTATTAAACTGAAGAGGGGAGGTTCAGATACCTTTTTTTTTCTGCTAAGGGTGGTGGGACACTGGCAGAGGTTGCAAGGAAAATGCGGTAGGTGCCCCATCCCTGGAAACATTCCAGATGAGGTTGGACAGCACTCTGAGCAACCTGACCTACTTGCTCCCAGTGTCTCTGCTCGCTGCACTGGGGAAGTTGGACTAGATGACCTTTGAAAGTCTTGACCCAAATAGTTTTAAGATTCTGACTATGCTTGCTGTTAGGATACTCTGCTTGAGCACCTAGCTGATGTTTATTTGAATGTTGCTGTCACTTCTAATAGGTGCTCAGGAATATTTTATTTATTTGGACAGAAGTGTAAGATTTCTGTGCAGGGCATACTCACAGCAATAAGACATACATGGTGCTGATCTCTTTATTCCTCTTTGTATGCTGTTCAGGTAATAAATAGTGACATGAAAAAAACACTTCAGACAAACAAACAAATGTCCTTTTTATGGACAGGTATTATGCTTTCTCAAGCATGCTGTTCTGTAGGAAGTGCCTCAAACCCTGAAATTATGAGAGCACATTGCTAAATGCCCCCTTTTCATTTCATTTCATAATACCAGTGTAACCAGAACATTTTCATCACTACCAGTCTGCTGACCCAAGTCATCTCTGTGTCTTCTGAACTAGTCAGTGGGTAGAAATGAGATGCAACGTGTTGAGAAAAAAATCTGCCAGAGTACAGCTTTACCTTGGAGAAAAAAGTTTGTCCTCTTTCACCTGCATCTGCTGAACCATGTACCTCTGCAGGGGTGGAAGTTCCCCACAGACTTTCTGGCAAGCCATGTGAAAAGGAAAGCTTGGATCAGGCTGTTTGCTTGACATGGATCATACCTTTAGAGGTGGACCTGATGAAAGTGTGGGTCACTAGGGAGGAAGAGGAGGGGAAAGCAGAGGAGAGTAGAGGTACAGATCGATACTTTAAGTACAGCCCATTGACGAGAGCAGGAGAATGGAGAGAGACAAGGAGACTTATTTGATCTGCTGCTGCAGTGAGGACACATCTGTCAGATCCCACAGCCAGTTCCAGCATCACTGGCCAACATGCAGATTCTCTGATAACTAATGGTACTCTAAAGTGAACAACAGATGGATGCCCTGGGTGCCCTGTGACTGTCCATCAAACCTACCTTCAGTTGTAAGGCAGAGGGCAGCTATCACTGAGACTGCTATGCTTGTAGTCTCCTTTTATAGCACAGTTTCATGCATATCATAAAGGGACAGAAAAGTGTTGCATGTTTATTTTATAACAAGTAACTGAGAGCACACAGAGTGCTCAGAACATCATTTAGTGGTTTGTAAAGTTCCTAACAAGTTGATTGTTTGTACAGGATGTTATGAGATTATTGCCTGAGAAAAGGGGAAGGTGATCTAAAATCCAAAACTATTTAAAATCAGATAGTACATAATTTTTATGCAGTCTGTTTGCTGTTTCCCAGTGATACCACATTCCTCATGGCACTTCTTTCTGTACCATACAGCAGTGCAGAAATAAAAGATTGTAAGGCATTACTTACTCCTCTTTGTGCCTGTTCCTGGTACTAGTGATGACAGATATACTTCTGGTTTCTTTCCTTGGGTCAGCAACTGGGCATAGTTTCTTCAGCTGAATATACACACATCTTGCATTGAGCATCTTCATATTCATACAGGGTCGTGTCATAGCAGTTTTCTCTGCCTGCCAAAGGTTCGCAGTATCCTCATCTTGCAATTAATCTGCTCCTCTCAACTGACCTAATATGAAGAAAGATTTCTGGAATTCTGTTAAAGAAGGTTTTGTGGCATCTTCTGAGTGTAGGGGACCCCTGTGGGGTGAGGGAAAGTCTAAACTGTCCACTTGAGTGAACACTTTGTGTCCTTGAGGCTGCTGTACATTTTGCAGTGCCTTCTGTGTCTGTACTCTTGAACTTATATTGCTGGCCATGACCTACATGGCAGCTGAGCATTAGTCGTTGTGGTGGGCAGTTGTATCCTTTTTTGAGACAAGCAAGTTTCAAGTCTTGAGTGAACAGCTGAAGAGAAAGATCTGTCTTTAAAACATGGTATTTATTTTAAGTTCAACATGTAACCTGCACCACTACAAAATCAAAAGCCAAACTCTGTAAGCAGTAATTCTAATAGCCTTAATTCATTTTCCTTTAGACATTGGGAAAAGTAGTGGGTTTTCTCATCTTTGTGTGCTCTGATAGTAGCAGATCCAGAGTAGTCTTGATGCAGTTCAAGAAGTCAAATTCTCCCTAGTAATTCATTTGAGCAGTTCCAGTTGGTCAGACTTTTAACTACAGTGTTATTACACTCAGAACTAAACAGTTATGGAGTGAGTGTGAGCCTGCCTCCACCTCAGGAGGCAGAAGTGCTCACATCTAACAATGTTCTGCTGAGGAATCCTCACCTTGTGCACACATTTTACTTGGCACTATAGACTCACCTTTCAGTTGGCATATCCAATGTTATTATGTCACTGTATTCCTAGCAGAAAATCATCAAGCTAATTAGTGTTAATTAGGATCTTTCTTTGAATGAGTCTCTCATTTGTTGTGTATTTGGCCCAGGCTTGGACTGAAGAACTTGGTAAGCTGCCATCTGCAGTTTTGTCCACATGAGCATATATACTTGATGTACATATCTGAAGGCTGGCCAGGTTGGAGGGGGCAGGCTCTGCTCACTGCTCCCTGGGATAGGACAAGGGGCAGTGGTTCTAAGTTGCAGCAAAAGAGGTTCTGCCTCAACACAAGGGGGAACTTCTTTGTTGTAAGGGTCCCAGAGCACTGGAACAGGCTTCCCAGAGAGGCTGTGGAGTCTCCTTCTCTGGAGACTTTCAAAGCCTGTCTGGATGTGTTCCTCTGTGATCTGTATTGTCCTGCTGTGGCAGGGGGGTTGGACTCAATGATCTCCTTGAGCCCCTTCCAAACTCTAATATCCTGTGATCCTGTGAAGGTGTGATTCCTGCTGTTGGCGTGTAAGCGCTTTGCATCTTCAGCCTACTTTAGGGTATGTCTTGCCCATTGGAATCATAAAGGCGTAAAATCATTTTGGTTGGAGAAGACCTTTAAGATCGAGTCCAACCATTATCTAGATTTGGTGCTAAAGCAGTGCCCCTTTGCACACATCTTCGGGATATTATGTGCCTCCAGGTATGGTGATTCAGCCACCTCCCTGGGGAGTCTTTTCCAGTGTTTGACAACCCTTTCAGTGAGGAGATTTATCCTAATATCCAGTCTAAACCTCTGCTCAGGAAACTTGAGGCCATTTCCTCTCATCCTGCCACTTGTGAAAAGAGACCAACACTCATTTTGCTCCAACCTCCTTTCACGTAGTTGCAGAGAGGGAGGTCTTCCCTTAACCTTCTTTTCTCCAAGCTAAACAACCCCAGTTCCCTCAGCTGTTCCTCAGAACCAGAAAAACATAGAATTATGGAGTCAACCAGATTGGAAGACACCTCCAAGATCATCCAGTCCAACCATTCACCCAGACCTAACAAATCTACTAGACCATGGCATGAAGTGCCTCATCCTCTCTTTTCTTAAACACCTCCAAGGCTGGCAACTTCACCACCTCCCTGGGCAGCCCATTCCAATGCCAATCACTCTCTCTGTGAAGAACTTCCTCCTAGCATCCAGCCTAGATCTCCCCTGGCACAGCTTGAGACTGTGTCCCCTTCTTCTGTTGCTGGTTGCCTGGCAGAAGAGCCCAACCCCACCTGGCTACAGCCTCCCTTCAGGTAGTTGCAGACAGCAATGAGGTCAGCCTTCACCAGCTTCATTGCTCTTTTCTGGACCTGCACGTGTCTCTGTAGGAGTTAGCTGGCACTGGACTGCTTGTTGTCTTTTCATAAGCAGTTAGTAATTTCATGTCAGCTTTTCCTCAGTTGCCTCAAAACGTGCTTCAGAAATTTGCAACTGAACCACTCAGCTGAGAGTCACCTTCTCCTTATATTCCCAGCTGACAGAATGTTGAATCATCATCCCTGGAGATATGCAAAAGATGTCATTGCTATCTACAACTACCTGAAGGGACATTGTAGCCAGGTGGGGGTTGGCCTCTTCTCCCAGGCAACCACCAACAGAACAAGGGGACACAGTCTCAAGTTGTGCCAGGGGTAGGTCTAAGATGGATGTTAGGAGGAAGTTCCTGGCAGAGAGAGTGATTGGCTTGGGAATGGGCTGCCCAGGTAGGTGGTGGAGTTGCCATCCCTGGAGGTGTTGAAGAAAAGAGTGGATGAGGCACTTCATGCCATGGTCTAGTTGACTGGCTAGGTCTGGGTGAATGGTTGGAGTGGCTGATCTTGGAGGTCTCTTCCAACCTGGTTGATTCTATGAGATTCTATGTGTAGGCACTGTGCTGAGGGATGTGATTTAGTAGTGGACTTGGTAACGTTAGGTGAATGATTTGACTTGATGATCTTAAAGGTCTTTTCCTGCCTATGTGATTCTGTGATTCTGGGTGCTCTCTTATGTGAGTGAACATCTCTTCCTTTGCCATTTCAAAGTGATCTAAATGGATGAAGACAACCTGTTGGTCATTAAGGAGGTGGTCTTTGTAGGAGCCATCAGCTATTGCTGTTATCCCTGAGTTGTGTGCCTTGCTGTCAGTCTTTTGCTGTTGAGATTCACTTGTAGTTTTAGCCAGAGAAATCAATCTCAGTGACCTTTGGTTCCAAGCAAGTTTCCAGACATGATTGGAGGGCTCACTGAAATTCAAGAGGTACACCAGCCAAGCTCCTTTTGTGCATTAAGGCCGGAAGCTCATTTGTAAGCAATAATGAAAATATAACCCAGGATTCTCTGCTCAGATGTGTCTGCAGATGTATCTTGATGACAGCATTTCATTTTCCAGCTACCATTAAGGACAAGACAATACTAAATTACGTCCTTTTATTGGGACTGCATTGCCTTTTATGTATCTCTGTGACTTCTGGAGTAACTTGGGACCCTTCCCAGTGAAGTACAGATGAAGTTTTCTGCCTTTCTGGAGGCCTTGAGTGAGTTTGGGAAACTTCATGACTTTGTGACTCTTCTTTCTACAGAGAGGCTCTGTTGCTAGTCTGCTTCAAGTGGAGCCTGACCCTTCAGGCTCACACTGTAGGCAACTTCACTAAATTTGTATGAGGTGGTTTCTTTTGTGTGGGGTTGGAGAGAGAGAAGCGAGAAGCAATTTTAACTGCAGTCCTTGACTAATTTCTGTTGAGATCTACTGCAAGGCATGTGCAAACAATGATTTACTTGTTTTTTGAAGTGAGCCAACTGTGGCACATAGGAGATGTGCTTTGTAAAGGGGAAAAGGCTTCTTTCAGTGCTTTTCTTTCTGAGGAAGAAGAGGATCATATCAAAAGCTACTTTGCAGTAAGCTTGGCAAGAAGCAGCTGTATTCTCTCACCATAGTCCCAAGATATGACATTATGCTGGTTTGTACTGTAAGAGTTTGTTAAACCAACACAGTCACAATCAGACTGAAAACAGCATTGACTGGAACCATCTTCTGAGCAATCTCTTCAAGAATTGTGTTCATAAAAAGTGCCTCCTTGCTTCCTTTTTTGCACCAGTGCTGGTTTCCTGGAGAAGGGGTGAAGTCTCAAACCTTGGAGATTCTCAAAGCCATCGGCAACTGACTTGGAGTGGCTCTGCTTGGACAGGGTGGTTGAACAAAAGGACCTCAAAGTCTTTTCTATCCTCAGCCCATCTGTGATTGGGAGAACTCAACCTGTCCCTTAGGATCTCTGCCATAGCAATTCATGCTTTGTTACCTTGCAGCTGTATCAACATGCTCCTTGTAAACATTGGTTCTAGATAATCACAGTATGGTAAAGGTTGGAAGGGACCAATCCACTGGTAAAGCATGGTCACCTAGGGCAGGTTGCCCAGGATTGTTCCAGGCAGGTTTTGAAAGTCTTCAGAGGAGACTCCACAACCTCACTGGGTTCCAGTGCTCCAGCACTCTTACAGGAAAGCTTTTCCTCATGTTCAGATGCACCTACCTATGTTCCAGTTTGTGCCCACTGCCCATTGTCCTTTCATCAGGCAAGAATGAAATGAATCTGACTCTGTGCTCTTGACATGCTCATCTTTTAGATATTGTTAAGCACTGAGAAGATCCCCTCTCAAACTTCTCAGAAGTGCCATGGTCTAGTTGATTGGCTAGGGCTGAGTGATAGGTTGGATTGGATGATCTTGGAGGTCTCTTCCAACCTGGTCGATTTTATGATTCTCCAGGCTTAACAGCCCCAGGTGTCTCAGCCCTTCTTCATCAGAGAGATGCTCCTGATCATCTTCATAGCCTTTGCCAGACTCTCTCCATTAGTTTCTTGTTTCTCTTGGAGAGCCCAGAACTGGGCAATACAGAAGCCTCAGCAAACGCAGAGACTGTGTCCCTTGCTTAGCAATGCTTCTTTTTTGTTGTGAACCTTCTTAAGGGTCTGCACTATACTATTCTGAAAGTACAGCTTCATGTACAAACAGAAAGTAGTGGCTTTTACATAACTTGGAGCCTGAAGACTTAAGAAGAAACATCTCTTCGTGTTGTATCACAATGACTGCGTGAAACTGGATGCTGCACATCAGCAGGCCACAGCGTGTGCTCAGGAGGTGGCAGTTTGTAGTGAAGGTTCTTAACCTTGCTTTCCAGGGCACAGATGTAACACATCCTCAAGTCATATGGCAGAGCAGTTGGGTTTTTTTTTCCTAATAGGTCTATTTTGGGAAAATGGGCTAGAGAGTCCTAGATTAGCTTTAGTATTTTGGACACTAGTCCTACTTTTGTGTGTGCACCCAGATGAATTTATCAAAGTTTTGATGCAAATGCTGTACTTGGAGTTTTAGAAGCACTGGGTAAACAGCAGCTTAATCTGAATGCTTCCCAAGAATATAGGACTCCAAGCTGGCAAGGGAAGGCTCAAGGGGAGGCATGGGCTGGAATTTGAAGGCAGATGCATTCAAAGAAGAAATTAAGTAATGGAGAGGATGGTGAACCACTAGAGTGAACTAGAATGGATCCTTGGTCTCTTGCTGATTTGGAGGCAAGATGTCTTCTGGACATAAGTCAGGTAGCAGGCTTGTTTTACTTTACTCTGTCCTCAGTGTAGAGAAGATGAAGCAGATGAAATGCAACAATCTATGTTTATAGAATCATAGAATCAAGCAGGTTGGAAGAGACCTCCAAGATCAGCCAGTCCAACCTAGCACCCAGCCCTGTCCAGTCAATTAGACCATGGCACTAAGTGCCTCAGCCAGGCTTTTCTCAAACATCTCCAGGGATGGTGACTCCACCACCTCCCTGAGCAGCCCATTTCAATGGCAAATAGACACATGTGTAGGGTCCACCTGGCAATTCATACAGCCCTTCAACTGTGCATGAAGTAAAAGACTTAGATTTGGAAGCTTTCTGTTACTTCTAGGAGAGGATCAGTTTGTAATTATGCCAGGGGTTGGGAATCTGCCTTTATTGTGAATTCAGCAGTGGCAGAACTTCATTCTTGAACTGAATTTCATCACCATCCAGTGCACCAGGTTTATCAGCAAAGTGAAACTTCATTCTTACCCATTTCAATAGCTGGTGTGGTAAGAGCTCTGTTGTAGCAGTGGGGCCTGTGTCCTCAGGCAGATACCCTGGGCAGCCACCTATACTATCCTGTGTGGCTTTTAAGCCAAGAATTCAGCCCCTCTCTTGACGTTTTACATTTGACAACATGGTGATGTTTCTCTTCCCAAGGACAAAAGCTTTTAATATGTTCTTTATAAAGCCCTTTTTAAGACCTTACCAAGGAAGGTGTTAGTGAAACACAAAGCAGTGTCATTATTTTTTTACTCAGTCAGAAATTAAAAGGGAGAATTAATTTCTTTTCCAAATAGAGGATATCAGCCTTCTCTTTACCAAGGGACTTCCTTCTTGCTTCTGCAGGCCATTGTGGATCAGGGTGAACTATACTTCAAAACATTTAATTGCACACAGTGAGAAATGAAGAAAACTGAAGTGGATCCCAAGAATGCATTAAAAATCTGAACTAAAATGAGACTGATTTCATGTCAAGTGAGACAAATGCAGAGTTGATACTCCAGTGCTTCACACTTCCACTTGTCCTTGGCACCGAGAAAATGAGATTTTTAATATCTTGAAAACAGATTGCTCTGAAGACTCATCCATTGTAAATTTAAGCTGCCTTTATATCAACTTAAGCTGGGGACAAGATTGTTCATTACATCTGATTCTACAACTGTGGCCATGATTTCCATTTTAATATTGAATTTTTTTGTATTGCCTGTACCAGAAATAGGAGGGGGAGCTGACAGTGTTTTCCCTGTGTTAGCAGATAATTTATTTAATGAATAATGTGAAAAGGGCAAAGGTTTGTGAGTTCTTACTTGCATATCAGTTGCAGATAGTGGTGACACCTGCCTTTGCTGCGGGGATCAAACTCGGTGTGGTGCTTTGGTTTGTGCTAAAAGGAGCCTGAGGGAAAGAGGGATATTGATCCATGATTTAAGAATCATGATTTGTTAGTGACTGAGGTTACACTGGGGTTTTTTGTTCTTTTTTTTTAGTAAACTTATAGGCAAGGGGTTGGTTGTTTCCCATCTGATGAGCCATTACATTGCAAGGAAAAAACATATTCAAGCAACCTTTATGTGCTTATGGGGGAAGGGAATGTATATCTGTGCCTCTGAGCTGTATGCCAACATTGAGTCAAAGACTGTAACCCTTTTCTACAGCTGCTGTTCTGTTTTGGCGTCAGATGTAGGAAGCACAAGCTTCCTCTGCTTTGTGTGTACCTGCATTTGATTTCTCCAGTCCACCTACCAAGGCAAACCTGAGGATACCCTGACCTGCCTCACTCCTTGACTCTGTGTGCATCAGCCTAGGATTGCGTTCAGACTGTAATGCTGCTGCCTCCACCTGTAACACAGCAAAAATCATAGAATCAGTCAGGGTTGGAAGGGACCGCAAGGATCGAGTTCCAACCCTCCTGCCATGGGCAGGGACACCCTACCCTAGATCAGGCTGCCCACAGCCTCACACAGCCTGGCCTTAAATACCTCCAGCCATGGGGCTTCAACCACCTCCCTGGGCACCCCGATCCAGCCTCTCACCACTCTCCTGCTCAACAACTTCCTCCTCACCTGCAGTCTGAATCTCCTCACCTCCAGCTTTGCTCCATTCCCCCTAGTCCTGTCACTCCCTGATATCCTGAAAAATCATTCTCCGGCTTTTTTTTGCCCCCCTTCAGATCCTGGAAGGCCACAAGAAAGTCACCTTGGAACCTCCTCTTGTGCAGACTGAACAGCCCCAGCTCTTTCAGTCTGTCCTCATAGGAGAGGTGCTGCAGCCCTCTGAGCTTCCCAGTGGCCCTTCCCTGGAGATGCACATGTGGAGCATGTCCACATCCTTCTTGTAATAGGGGCTTCAGAACTTGATGTATTACTCCAGATGGGGTCTCACCTCCCTCACCTTGCTGGCCACATTTGTCCTGATGCAGCCCAGGCTTTGGTTGGCTTTCTGGGCTGCAGGTGCACACTGCTGGCTCATGTTGAGCTTCTTGTCCACCAGCACCCAAGTCCCTCTCCTCAAGGCTGCTCTTCAGCCACTTACTGCCTCAACCCAGATGCAGGACCTTGCCCATGGTTTTGTTGAACCTCATGTGACTGACTTGTGCCCAGCTCTTCAGACTTTTATTTTGTCATGAGCTCTCTCCTGTTTATTTCTGCTCAAATATCATCATCCTCTTTCTGCGCTCACAGATCTGGAGCCTGTAGGAAAAGTTCCTTCTTTCTCCTGTGTTCACATCCCAAATTTGGGCTAGATCCTAATGGTTCTCCATTTATAACATCAGAGGTCTGTACTATGTTTTTTTTTCTTTCTTTACTATCACTAATATCATCATCCTGCTTTGGAGAGCTCACATCTGAATTACTGCAGCCTTTGACTCTCATCTCCTTGTGTTTGAGTTTTACTGCTGCATTTCACAATAATGCAAGGTGAACTTTTCTTTCCTGTGTGAGTTTTCTTCTTCTTCACATTCCTCCACCAGAAACCAAATCTTTCTCTGAGGAATCCATTCTCCATCATTGGCCTCTCTGATCTTCAGAAAATGTGTATATATTTAAGTCTGAGTTGTTCCTCTTTGGAAAACAAAACAGCTCCCTGTGTTAATCTCTAAATTTGGCATTAGTCAACAGCATGATCTCTTTTTTTTTTTTTTTTTTGGTGACTGTTTCAGGGAAGATGTTTTAAGTGCAGTTGAGAGATTTAGCAGATAAGTATTTTGGTCCAGAACCATTGCTAAAAGGTTTGACCTGGCTGACTGCTAGGGATCTCTGTAGTTTGTCTTGCCTGTCCACCAGTACTTTGGTGTCACAGTTTCTCTCTCAGGCCAGAGTATATGACTGTGGCAGTCTGCTGGAACCACTCATCTTGTCTGTGACCTTACTCTTGGCCACTTCTCTTCCCGGAGAAAAAGAAGGCAAATCAAGACCTAAATGTGGGCCAAATGATTTGTTTTGGAAGTGACAGCAGCCAGCTCTCAACAACTCCCTCCTCATAAACATCCAACACATTCCTTTGACCTGGGTGGGGGCAGTCTTAAAACCCTTGGGAAATTTGGTGGCCAGAAGCTGACTGCTGCTGCTTCTTCTGGAAAAAATCATTCAGCTCAGCCTTTTGGCCTGAGACTTCCCAAGATTTTTTGTTTCTTTGTTTTTTGTTTTGTTGCTTTGGTTTGTTTTTTTTTTTATGAAGAGGAAAAAACCACATACACAATGGTGTAGTCTCTGTATGTGCAGTGGACTCCAGCTGGGACAGGTGTAGTTCCTCACTAGCATTTCTAGCAGGTGTGATAGAGGAAGTGTCATGGTGTAGCCTCCAGACCACTCTTAACCACTGGGAAGAGTGGAGATGTGTCTGCCCACAGGGCTGGGTTGATAATGTTACTGACATCTCTTTGTGGAGCAGAGTAAATCATCCCATGCAAATCCTTCTGCTCTCTACCCACTTGTTTTCTACTCCAACTCACACACACACACCCCTTCCCCTCTCCCCCAGTAGCTTAGAATCATAGAATCAACCGAGTTGGAAGAGACCTCCAAGATCATCCAGTCCAACCTAGCACCCAGCCCTAGCCAGTCAACCAGACCATGGCACCAGGTGCCGCATACAGTCTTTTCTTGAACATCTCCAGAGATGGTGCCTCCACCACCTCCCTGGGCAGCCCATTCCAATGGCAAATCACTCTCTCTGTGAAGAACTTCTTCCTAAGTGTAAATACTCTCTCTAGCTCTTTCTGTATCTGCCTGGATGTAATACCCTGCTTTTCTCTTTCCCATTGGTTAATAGTTTGGCTTTTAGAAGCAATTTCAGTCCATGTCAGTTTGGGGAGAAAGACATCAGCAGTGATAGCTAAAGAAAATTCTATTAGGTCATTCCTTTGTAGAATGTAGTACCTGTCTTCTGTGCTCTGCAGATGTTAGCCAAATAATCCTTTTAATAGCTTTTGTGAGTTAAGAGGGTAGGTAACTGTCATAAGGCTAAATGATTGCATAGATTAATTTACTTGTGGCTAAAAGAAATCAATTGTAATTTAAATTTTTGTCTCTGGCCTGATTACACAACCAGACATCAACTTTCTCCTTAAGAATCTACCACGTCCATTAAGTCACAGAATCACAGGATCACAGAATGCTGAGAGCTGGAAGGGACCTATGGAGAGCATTTAGTGCAATCCTTCAGCTAAAGCTGGGTCACCCACAGCAGGTTGCCCAGGATTGCATCCAGGCTGATTTTGAAAGTGTCCAGAGAAAGAGACCCTACATCCTGAAGGGGCATTGTAGCCAGGTGGGGGGTGGCCTCTTCTCCCAGGCAACCAGCAATAGAACAAGGGGACACAGTCTCAAGTTGTGCCAGGGTAGGTATAGGCTGGATATTAGGAAGAAGTTCTTCACAGAGAGAGTGATTGGCATTGGAATGGGCTGCCCAGGGAGGTGGTGGAGGCACCGTCCCTGGGGGTCTTCAAGAAAAGCCTGGATGAGGCACTTAGTGCCATGGTCTAGTTGATTGGTTAGGGCTGGGTGATAGGTTGGAGTGGCTGATCTTGGAGGTCTCTTCCAACCTGGTTGATTCTATGATCCTCTCTGGGCAGCCTGGTCCAGTGCCTTCAGTACCCTCAAAAAGAATAGATTTTTCCTCTTGTTTGGATGGAACTTCCTGTGTTCTTCTTTGTTCCTGTTTCCCTTTGTCCTGTTATTAGGCACCACTGACAAGAGTCTGCCCCCATTGTCCTTTCCCCCCTTGCATAGTGATAAGCATTGATGCAATTCCCTCTCAGTCTGGTCTTCTTCAGGGTAAACAGCACCAGGTCTCTCAGCCTTTCCGCTTCAAGAGAGATGCTTCAGTCCCCTCAGCATCTTTGTAATCTTATCTGGACTCCAGTCCAGACAGTTCCCTGTCTCTCTTGAGCTAGGGATCCGAGAAGACCCAGTGTTTCAGATGTGGCCTCACTAGGACAGAGTACAGGAGGAGGAGATCCTCCCTTGACCCGCTGGTCACACTTCTGAATGCACTCCAGGAAACTGTTGGCATTGTCCACAAGGGCACACTGCTGGCTCATGGAGAACTTACTGTCTGCCAGGACTCCCAGGTCTTTCTTTGCAGAGCTGGTTTCCAGCAGGTCGACCTGTATCTTGTACTGGTGCATGGGATTATTCCTCCCTTGGTGCAGGATACTATGCTGGCCCTTGTATGTCATTAGATTCCCCTCAACCCAACTCTGTGTCCAGGTCTTGCTGAATGCAGCACAGCCACTCCTCCCAGTTTTGTATCTCATCCAACTTGCCAATGGTCCCATCATCCAGGTACTGCTGAAGGTGTTGAGCAAGACTGGACCCAATCCTAGGGAACACCACTAGCAGTGATTCAGTATGCAGTATATGTCTGTGTATGTCTGGATAAGTTGCAGGTGATCATTCAGAGCAATGTTTTTGAACAGTTCTGGGGTTTAATCTCTGGGCATGCACTAGCCCAGATTACTCAACTTGTTGGCCTTGTTTAGATCGGTAAAGTGTCTATCTGCAACTTGAACCATTATAACTCAGAGCCTGAATGTAAAAGATCATTTAACAAGTGTTAAGTCCACGGGCCTGTTGCAAACCAGGAAAGCTCATGCTGAAGGCAAAAAGAAGAAAGAGGGTGAGACCTTAATGATCTGTATGAAAAGGAAAACTTGAAAGATGGTGTAAGAAAATTCAGTGGTTCCAGGGATCTTTTCAGCTCTGGTTGTGCTAAGTGATTGGTGTATGTTCTGCCTTTTAACAAGGGAATAGGTCGGGTGATGGGGAAGGATCCTGCAGGTGCACATCTTGGAGGGCTTTTTGGTGATACTGCAAACAAAACTGCTGCCTTCTCCCAGGCAAGCAGCAACAGAACAAGGGGACACAGTCTCTAGTTGTGCTGGGGGAGGTCTAGGCTGGATGTTAGGAGAAAGTTCTTCCCAGAGAGAGTGATTTGCCATTGGCATAGACTGCCCAGGGAGGTGGTGGAGTCTCTGTCCCTGGAGGTGTTCAAGAAAAAACTGGCTGAGGCACTTAGTGCCATGGTCTAGTTGATTAGCTAGGGCAGGGTGCTAGGTTGGACTGGATGATCTTGGAGGTCTCTTCCAACCTGCTTGATTCTATGATTCTCTGGTTGCCCTCTCTGAGCTGATTGTATAATTGAATGTCAGATAACAAGAAAGTCCAAATGTATTTGCCTTTCATAGAAACCTCTTCATATTTTTGCATCTTCTCATTGTGTCTTACAGAATGGTGAATAACACTGAAGACCCTCAAGAGGCTTTATAACGTCCCATCTCCATGTAAAGTATGCTCAGAACTTTTCCAGTAGTGTAAGTACAAGCTAAAAAATAGCAGAAAAATTATGAGTCATTTGGTGTTCTTTTAATCTGTCTAAAAAGAGCAGAGAAATGTTTACAGTGATCATCAGCAATTGCCTGAATTGGAGAGTACCACTGGTTTGGTATTTGTGAGACATTTAAACCAAGGAACAGTAGCATTTGATTCCTCACTTGGTCTGGCTGAGACGTTACTTCTACTCTTCTGTCACGGAGAGAGAAGGAAAATCATGCAGTTATTAGAAATTCAGCCTTGATCAGGGAAAAAGAAGTGTTAGAGGGCAGATAGAGTCATAGAATCAGGTTGATTGGAAAACATCTTTAAGATCATCAAGTCTCCAACCATTACCTAGATAAAGCACGTACAGTCCTTAACACAACATCTTTGGATCTTTTAAACTGCTTCAGGGGTGGTGATTCAACCACCTCCCTGGGGAGCATATTCCAGTGTTTTATAACCCTTTTGGTGAAGAAGTTTCTTCTGATAACCAATCTAGATCTCCCCTGATGCAACTTGAGGGCTTTTTCTCTTGTTCTATCACTTGTTATTTGGGAGAACAGACCTGTGCACACTTTGCTCCAGCCTCCTCTCAGGGACTTGTAGAGAGTGAGAATGTTTGTCCTGAGCCTCCTTTTCTCCAGGCTAAACAACCTTAGTTCCCTCAGCCACACCTCTTAAGATCTGTTTTGTAGACATTATACCAGCTCCAGCACCTCATGTCTTGTATTCAGGGCCTCAAAACTGAACATGGTACTCAAGGTGTCATCTCAGCAGAGCTGACTATGGGAGGAGATCTCTGTACATCTACTGAACACAGGAGAGAGGTACAAGGTCTGTGGAAGAAGCTCTGACACGGGTACAAGCTTGGCAAAAGGAGATGGCTACACCACATAGCAAAGACAAAAGACTGAAAGCACCTAACCTAACATATTAGAATTGACTTTGTTGATCCAATCAACCACTGCTTTGTCTTGAATCCCAGTATGAACTGAATTGCCTGAATCTCATTGTTGAATTGGAGCCTATTAGTTTGTATACTTGTATATTTGTTTGATATAGTTTGTGTCTCTCTTGTTTCTTCAATAAATAAGCCAACCAATTAAAAGTTTTAAGATTGTCAGGCTGAAAGGACAGGCTTGATCTGTGCTATGCTTTCATTCATCTGGCCAGTCCTGTATGCCTGTTCCTCATAGCTCTTTTGTAGGGCTGGGTGATAGGTTGGACTGGATGATCTTGAAGGTCTCTTTCAACCTGGCTGATTCTATGATTCTAAGCAGCAGCTTTTTTACTTCATTCCCATAATATAAGTGTATTCCAGCAATAAAAGTATAGGGGAATATTTTTTATCTGAGTGAAAGCTGAGGTGAATTCATTTGGAGAGGATTAGAGAGTATTAGATTAGAGGAAATGGGCCAAGATGGCCCATTTAGGTATAAAATTTCCATATTAAACCATAGATCCATTTTAAAAAGGATAAGTGAGCATCATAGTTTCAGAAGGAGAAAGCAGAAAACAGAATTGGAGAAAAAAAGAGAGTTTTAAATACTGAATAAAATCAAAATTGAACGTTTTAAAACTACTCATTTAGAGAGTGATTTGGTTACTGCTACCTTGGGGCAGGGTCCTCTGTCAGAAGAGCAAAAGAGGCAGCCAGCAGCAGTTCACCTAACTAATTTTGGCTCTAATTGGATGAGAGTCAGTACTTGAGAGGAACTTCAGGCATGATGTGAGCACAAACCTCTTGATTTTAGTCTGACAAGAATTAGTCGTTTATCGTGTTCAGAGAAGGGCGACAAACTGGTGAGAGGCCTGGAACACAAACCCTGTGAAGAGAGGCTGAGGGAGCTGTAAGTGTTTAGCCCAGAGAAGAGGAGGCTCAGGGCAGACCTCTTTGCTGTCTACAACTCCCTGAAGGGAGGCTGTAGCCAAGTGGGGGTTGGTCTCTTCTACCAGGCAAGCAGCAACAGAACAAGGGGACACAGTCTCAAGTTGTGGCAGGGGAGGTCTACGCTGGATGTTAGGAGGAAGTTGTTGTCAGAGAGAGTGATTGGCATTGGAATGGGCTGCCCAGGGAGGTGGTGGAGTCACCGTGCCTGGAGGTGTTGAAGCAAAGCCTGGCTGAGGCACTTAGTGCCTTAGTCTGGTTGACTAGGTAGGGCTGGGTGCTAGGTTGGAGTGGCTGATCTTGGAGGTCTCTTCCAACCCGGTTGATTCTATGATCTAAAATGAAATACTGTAGCCAATGCAAGTGTATCTCCATTGGGTTATCCATAAGTAGAATGAACTACTTCTATTTCACAGGCTCATGGCACTATTGATTAATTAATGTGTTAATAGTGAAGTATGACCATCAGTATTTGTTTTGCATGTTTCAAAATGTGAACTAGACAGTTTCAGCATCGTTGCTTGAAGTTTACCTGAATTATCAGCCTGATGCTTATGAGTCTATCTGCCAGCAATGACAGAGCTGTCTTGGAAGTGAGTAAAAGCCTGCTGAGTGGAGAGAAAATCAGTGTGAGTAATGCAGATGAAAAAGGACTAGATTGAAGCCTTGTCATCACTTAGGAGAGACAACAAAAAGAAAGGAAGGAGTACATGATTGATACCAAAGTCAGCACACCCTGAAGAGCAGAGTTAAGTTACAGAGGCTTAGCTCAGTCACTGCATGGCTGAGCTGTGTTAACTGTCCAGCTCCCCTGAAATGTGACACAGAACACGTTAATTAAACCTGGCTGAAAGAGGACTTGGCTAATTTGAGTTTTTGTCTTCAGTGACAAGGTACCATGTAAATAGTCGGTGGCTGTAGGAATGTTCAGTTGGCATTTTAAGCTTCCTTAACTGAAACAATGTCCTGTCTGAGCCCTTAGTTAATTGATGATCTCATAAGCAGAGAGAGGTACATATGCCCACTTCGAAAGGCACATGTACCTCTCCTCAGCTTTTGGCCAGATTGGCACATCTGTTGGGTTGATAATAGCAGTCATCAGAACCTTCTCTAAGCTAAATCATCTCACTGACCCAGGCAGAAAACAGCTGTGGGTGTGTTGATTGATTGATTGATTGATGGATTGATTTACCTACTAGGTTGGTTAACTGACCTGGTCTGTGGAGATTTCCACCTAAGTCCTGGAGCTATGCAGAAGGGCAGAGGAGCAATTCATGGGTTGCTTCACCCTCTTTCATGCCTCTGCAGCTTCAAGAATTACATGTCTAGGTGTCATGCTGTGAGCAGGGCACAGAAAGGTTTGGATTTGTCCTGAGAATATTGTCCTGGATCTTTTCTATGTCATGGAAGAGGAAATATCCCTAGTTTAAGTTTGGGCTATGCAAAGAGATACTTTGAGCTTTAAGAGTGTTAATTAGGATGTGTGTTTTTGTTTGAAATGCCTTAAAATAAAACTCTAATGTGGAAGAAAGTGTGGCCAAAATCCCAGGGTTTTGCCATTATGATTTATAGTCTTCAAGGAGCCTCTGTTCTCGTAAGTTGTTTTCCAAGTATAATCTCTGTCTTCACAGAGACTGTGTGCCAGTAAAACTACACTTGGAAATGTCTTCTAGTGCAAAACAACTTGCTTTGTAGTTAATCTCAAAATTAGGCATAGGTAACTTTCAGTTGTGTACTGGGCTTGGATTTTAGTTCTTTGAAGTAACAAATTTCTCTTTAAAATGTGTTGATTGTTACTGCTGCTGCTAGATCTTGAAGGAGAAAGAAGGTGCTTGAAATACTTCAGAATCTTTCTTTTTATTTACCTGTGGAAGAGAAGTGATGGAAATATCGCTGATGGCATTCATGGAATCAGGGTTGGAAGGGACCACAAGGGTCAGCTAGTTCCAACCCCCCTGCCATGGGCAGGGACACCTCACCCTAGATCAGTCCTGCCACAGCCTCATCCAGCCTATCCTTAAACACCTTCAGGGATGGGGCCTCAACCACCTCCCTGGGCAACCCATTGCAGCCTCTCACCACTCTCACGTTGAACAACTTTCTCCTCCCCTCCAATCAGAATCTCCCCAGCTCCATCTTTGCTCCGTTCCCCCCAGTCCTGCCACTCCCTGAGAGCCTCAAAAGTCCTTCTCTAGCTTTTTCGTAGCCCACTTCAGATCCTGGAAGGCCACAAGAAGGTCACCTGGGAGCCTTCTGCAGACTGAACAGCCCCAACTCTTTCAATCTGTGCTCACAGCAGAGCTGCTGCAGCCCTCTGAGCATCCTCCTGGCCCTTCTCTGCACATGCTCCAGCATCTCTGCATCCCTCTTGTAATGGGGGCTCCAGAACTCATCAGAGCAGAGTAGAGGGGGAGAATCACCTCCCTCACCTGCTGGCCATACTTCTCCTGATGCAGCCCAGGATCTTGAAACTTGTCTTCTACCTTATCACATCTGGTGTTATACATGGAGTCTGTAGGATGATGGTATGCATGGTGAGAAAACACTCAAAAGTTTGGCCGGGCACTTGGTCTGCCTTCTTGCAGAAGGCCTGTGTGACTTTGAACAAATTGTTTTGACTTGTCTGAGGGCCATAACCCCTTCCTGTGAGCGCCTGGTCTCAAAAGTTAGTGTAGTTTCACTTCCCTGCTTCACAAGGATAATCTACAGAATGATGTTTCAAATATTTAGGTATTCCTGCTAGGCTAATTAATGGAGAAGATTTTTGAGATTCTCTCTGGATTTTAATAAAGGATGGGTCCAATACTAAAGTGAACTGGAGGAGGAAGAAGAAAGAAGTACCTACCTCTGTAAACATGACAGATGAAACTAGGTGACTTGCCAGTTTGGTGCCTTGCTCAGGCCCATGTCTCAATTTTATTACCATAATGACTTTCCTCAGTGTTTCAGTCTGTTGGTGAGATTTGCTTAACTGTGTAAGTCCTGCCCTGATTGTGCTACAGGCTTTATATAGCCAAAGTTTGGCCTTCAACTTCTGAATTCAAGAGCTTCATCTTTGCTCTTGGCAAAGGTTTGAGCTTTGGGCCCTCGTTCAGTACTCAGCTGCCACTACAGCTTTTCTCTCTGCTTGCTATTCCTGCTGATCCCTCATTCTACCCTCAGAGTTTGAATTTCTGCCTCGTTGCTGTAGGATTGCAGCAACAGTAGGACACTCAGATTTTAGGAGTAGGAAAGGTTAGGGTTGGACACGTAAGTTGTCAATGTGAATCAGTCTGTGCCTCAAATAGACTTCAAAAGTGTCTGGCTCCCAGCCCTGTGTTTAATCATAGGTCAGCCTCTTTTGTAGGACTGAAGGGAGGTTGTAGCCAGGTGGGGGTCAGTCTCTTGTCCCAAGCAACCAGCAACAGAAGAAGGGGACACAGTCTCAAGTTGTGCCAGGGGAGGGTCTAGGCTGGATGTTAGGAGGAAGTTGTTGGCAGAGAGAGTGATTGGCATTGGAATGGGCTGCCCAGAGAGGTGGTGGAGTTGCCATCCCTGGAGGTGCTCAAGAAAAGCCTGGCTGAGGCACTTAGTGCCATGATCTAGTTGACTGGATAGGGCTGGGTTCTAGTTTGGACTGGATGATCAACCAACCTGTTTGATTCTATGACCCTATGATTATGACAATAACTGGCACTTATGTTACATTTTTGCTATGTGAGATCAATCTCAAGCTCTTTCTGTCTCTTTCCCAAACGTGTAAAGTGGATAGTGTAAAGCAGAGTAAGTTACTCACCTAAGAGGAATCAATGGCAAAACTGCTAGGGCTTGCTTACTGCCAGTGTGCCAGCACCCAGAAAAAAAAGTTTTATCATCAGTGGAGGATTTCAAAGCCTGATATGGAAGAGCATTTGTAGAGCTAGTGAATGTGGGCTGGGGGCTCTTTAACTAGCTGAGAAAGTTGAAGCCTCCTGTAGAAATGATCTGTTGATATTCTGCTCTCAGCTTGCCTTCTGTAATTTGTGTAGCGGTGAGTATTTGATTACCTTGGGTTTATTTTCAGAGGTTTCAGGCTGCTCTTATTAATTGTCACTGTTTTGATGGAAAGCATATGGCAGTGTGCTGCATTCAGAAGGTGGTGTTTTGCATTCACAAGCAGCGCCGGTGACGTTTAACCTCGATAGATCAGCTTGTAAGTCTGATTTCCCTCCTTGCTGCAAGGCAGGGCTTTCGTTTCCCTGGGATGAGAGCAGTCATTACAAGCATTACATTTTGTTTGTGAATCAGGATGAATGGGAGTAGAGTCCTCTTTGAAAATCAGAACTAAGAGATGCAACTGCAGGAGATAATTATGCTAACGTATGGCTAAGGATGGATCTGTGTTCATTGACATGATGAGCACTTGAGGCCTGATTTTTTTTTTTGTGGTGGGTTTGGGTTTTTTTGTCTCTCTTGAAAACTGGTACAACTCCACTGAAAATACTGGAATTGCAAGTGATGAACACAAGTGTTGGCTCAGATGAGTCAGATCCTTAATCCTGTGTTGCGCCCCAGAATTCATAGCATCAACTACTGGTTTGCAGGTAGCTTTGCTTAATAGGGTGCAAAGCTTTGGGTAGCCAGGTGGGGGTTGGGCTCTTCTCCCAGACAATCAGCAACAGAACAAAGGGACACAGCCTCAAGTTGTGCCAGGGGAAGTATAGGCCGGATGTTGGGAGGAAGTTGTTGCTGGAGAGAGTGATTGGCATTGGAATGGGCTGCCCAGGGAGGTGGTGGACTCACTGTCCCTGGAGGTGTTAAAGCAAAGGCTGGATGAGGCTCTTAGTGCCATGGTCTGGTTGATTGTCTAGGGCTGGGTGCTAGGTTGGACTGAATGATCTTGGAGGTCTCTTCCAACCTGGTTGATTCTGTGATTCTGACATATTTAAACTGATAGTGAATAAAAGGAGATGTGCTTGTTCAGTAAGAACAAAAAAGGCTAAAGTCTGAATTTTGGAAGATTAGATAATGTCCACAGAATGACAAAATAGTAGGGGTTGGAAGTGACCCCAAAAGATCATCTAGTTCAACTCTCCTGCTAAAACAGGGTCACTTAGAGCAGGTTACCCAGAATCACAGCCAGTCCTGCAGGGAAGGAGACTTTGCAACCTCTCTGGGCAGCCTGTCCCAGTGCTTTGTCATCCTCATAGGAAAGAAGGTTTTCTTCATGTTCAGAAGGAACATCCTGTATTCCAGTTTGTACCCCGTGTCCTGTTGCTTGGGCACCACTGAAAAGAGTCTGGCCCCATCCTCTTGACACTTTCCCCTTTAGATCTTGATAAGTATTGATAAGATCCAGACTAAACACTGCTCCAGGTCTCTCAGCCTCTCCTCCTCCTTGTGTCCTAAATTTTGTTCCATTAGTGCTTTGGAGCTTCACTTGGTCTGCCACTGTCTTTGTCTCTGAACATGTGTGCATGTTGTGCACTGTTTACTTTGTGGTATGTATCAACGCCTCTGTTCCTGGAACAGCTATAGCTCAGAATGAAAGTCCCTCTCTTGAGCATCTTCTAAGAACCAACTGCATCTTTTGGGATTGGTAATGGTGGGCAAGATGTGAAAAAGGAAGGAGAGGTGAATGAACTACTTCTTGAATCTCAGAAAAATGTATGGAGAGAGAAACAAACTGGGTTTAAAAATCAAGAGACTGGACAGCTGAAAGTCTTTCTGATCCTGATAGAAAGCATCCAGATCAGCTTGTTCATGGTAATTAGGTTGGTGAATATCAGGCCAGTTGATAAGTAAATTATATTGCTGTTGGAAATAGCAGCACCATCCTTGATAACCATTTTTGCTTGCTGCCTAGATCAGAGACCACATGTAGAATGGATACATAGCAGCCTGGTCATACAGAACCAAATCCTTGCCCCAGCGCATGGTCTAGACTGGGCATGCAAAGCCAGCACAGCTGTGCTCTCTGCTATGTGTTTTTAACAGCTGGAGGACATCCATCTCCACAGCTGTTCAGAAAGCAATTTTCACTACTGCTATATGTAGGTAGGTGCAGGAGAAAAACTGACAGGCTAAAGAGGTCAAGCTGTGAGAAAGACTCTGATAGTTAAAACAGTTATCATGGAATGATGGAATTCTGTTGGTTGGAAAACACCTTTCAGATCAAGTCCCACTGTTAACTCAGCACTGACAGGTCCATACTAAACTGTGTGCCTCAGCACCACATCTACACAGCTTTTCAATCCCTCCAAAGATGGGGACTCCACCACTGCCCTGGTTACCTTGCACCAAGGCTTGGCAGCCCTTCTGGGGAAGAAATTATTCCATTAGACACTAGTCCAACGTAAACCTCTCCTGGTGCACTTTTGGAAGCCTTTTTCTCTTGTTCTTTCAGTTGTTCCTTGGGAGAAGAGGCTGATGCCCACTGTACTCCAACCTTCTTTCAGGGAGTGGAGAGTGAAAAGGTCTCTCCTCAGCCTCTCTTTCTCCAGGCTAAACAACTCCATCTCCCTCAGCTGCTGTTCACAAGGATTGTGTTGCATACCCTTTACTAGTCTTTTTGCCCTTCTTTGAACACACTCCAGCGCCTCAATGGCCTTCTTGGAGTGAGGGACCCAAAACTGAACACAGTGTTTTAGGTAAACTAGTTAACTAGTTTTAGAAATGATTTTTTATGTGTTATGTAGTTTGGGATGATCTCTTTCAGTTGAAAAGGCAAAATGTGACCTTCTGAACTGGCTATTCCATTGAAAGGGCAGTATGGTGTTCAATAATACCAAGCAAGTGCATGTTGCATTGAAAAAATATAAATGGTTGTGCTATAAAAGATAAGGTTACAGATTCAGAAGATGCTATTGACAAAACTAGTAGTGCTGATAGGGTCCTACCCTGCAACAGCAGTAGATGCCATATGGTAAGGAAGGGTAAAAGTTAGTATTTCTCCCTCTCCTGTTTGCCACAGTTGATGTGACTTTACCAGAATAGTTTTTAAACCAATTACAGGACCTAGGATCCTGTCATGAACACTTTGGCTCTGGCCCACATCCATGGTATGCAGATTATTGCAAATATAGATTTTACATTAAAAAATGCAACCCGTGTGCAAGTCCTGAGCTTTGCAGAGCTTCTTAGATAAAGTGGTGAATTTTAATGGAACTTTGGAGAAAGGCCTTTGCAGAAGAGGATATTTTCTCTACTGCTAAAGTACTTCCTATCCATGTAGAGTCAGTGAAAGATTGGGAAAAATGTTTTCTCATGATCATTAAAGACTCCAGAGCCATTTTCTCGAGTGTTAGAAGTGTTAAGGATGGTGTCTGGCCTTATTCCCAAATGGGTAATTGAATTGCCTTGATCTCCTTCCTGCAAGTTCACTTGGAAGTAGACTTAGCTCATAGTTGGTTTTATGGGGTTGTTCTGCTGTGTTCCATCACCTACAAAGTTAGTGTCCAGTAAATGATTCTTTGTGTCTGTCTGGGTTTGGGTTATGATAGCAGGTGAGAAAATCTTCCAGTGTTTTTCCTGACTTTTCTTTCTGGGATGAAGGAAGAGAAGGGAGCATCTCAGTATTTGTCCATGCTTTCAATTTGGACAGAGAACACCGTGTCTGAAAGGTGAAATTCATACAAAAAAAGAAGGTAAATAAGTTGATGGCATGAGGAAGAAAAAGCAGTGGCACTGAAAGCAGTTCTGGCCCCACACAGCCTTCATTCCAGAAAATGGTGTTAGAAGCAAAAAGAATGGTGCTGCAGCTGGCTGGGTGAGATCTGCTACTTCTGTTGTATCTGTGGATCTGGGAGGAAAAGAAGTTCTATTTGATTTAGTTCCTTACAGTTCTCCCTTCAGCCTGGTATTCAGGTACCTGAGGTTCCTTTTGGATGGAGGACAAAAGATAAGCATAAAGTTTTAATGCTTTATAGATACTAAAAGGCAGTAAGTGGAATTAGTCCATTGTACTTGGAGGTAGTGACTGCCAGCTTAATGTATGAAACATAAATAAGTTTGATACTTTCAGCTACTTTTTTTTTCTGTTGGGACCTAAATAACCTTGATTAATTTTAAGGGCCAGATTCAGTTGTTTTTAAAAATGTACAATTTTAGCTTTGAGTTTAATTAATACTTTGCAGCAGTCTTGCTTTCAAAATTCCAGTGAGGAGAACCCATGGCAGTTCTCCCTTGGTTGACCTTCTCCCCAAGGAAGTTCAACAGCCTGTTCTAACTGGTGAGAGTTTTGCTAACTGATCAGGAGATAAAGCATGTGAACAGAAATGGGTGCACTAAGAAGATTGTGACCAATAGGATGAGGGAGGTTCTCCTACCCCTCTCCTCTCCCTTAATCAGCCCACGTCTGGATTGTTGAGTCCAGTTTGCGTTTCCCAGTTCAAGAGAGACAAGAAACTACTGGAAAGACTCCAACAGAGGCTACAAAGATGATCACAGAATCACAGAATTAACCAGATTGGAAAAGACCTCTGAGATCATCAAGTCTAACCTATCACCTAACCTTTCTAATTAACTAAACCATGGCACTAAGTGCCTCATCCAGCTTCCTCTTAAACACCTCCAGGGATGGTGACTCCACCACGTCCCCGGGCAGCCTGTGCTCCAGCCCCCTCACCAGCATTGTTGCCCTTCTCTGGACATGTTCCAGCGCCTCAACATCTTTCTTAAGTTGAGGGGCCCAGAACCTTAAGTGAGGGGCCTAACCACCACTGAATACAGGGACAGAAGGACTTCCCTGCTCCTGCCAATCTCTCTGACAAGGGAAGGCTGAGAGACCTTAGGCTGCTTAGCCTAGAGAAGAGCAGCCTGAGATGGGATCTTCTCAATTCTTATAACTAAAGAATCTCTGTCAAGTGGATGAGACCAGACTCTTTTTCAGTGGTGCCCAGTGACCGATCGAGGGGCAACTGGAAGCTAGGAAGTTCCATCTGAACCTGAAGGAAAGCATTTCCACTGCAAGAGTGCTGGAACAATCTTCCCAGAGAGGCTGTGGACCTGTTTTAGCAGAGAATTGGAACTAGATGGTCCCCAGAGGGTCCCTCTAACTTCCACCACTCGGTGGTTCTGTGATCCTGTAAGCTAAGATCAGCTAGTGCTGATGTTTTGCTACTCTGGCAGCAAATTCTGCCAAAGGTTGTCTATAGCAAAGCAGGTTCCCCAGGGAGGCCCCATCCCTGGAGGTGTTTAAGGCCAGGCTGCATGAGGCTCTGGCCAGCCTGATCTAGGGTAGAGTGTCCCTGCTCATGGCAGGGGGGTTGGAACTAGATGATTCTTGTGGTCCCTTCCAACCTTGACTGATTCTGTGATTCTAGGAGTCAGTCCACAGTTTGTACTCAGGAGAAGTATCTGCTGTCTTTGTTTTTCTCTGCTCATCTCTATCTTACTTTACATCTTGTTACTTTTGCAGCTGATTGTATTTCACAAGTGAAAAAAAAACAAGGAGGGGGGGGAAGCAAATCAAATTACAACTAGCCAGAGGAGTTCAGGAGGATAAGAGGCTCTTATAGCAGTACGGGGGGGATGAAGTAGTGGAGAATATCCCTTTATTAATGAAGTGAATGAAATTATGATGGTTTTAAAATGGCTGGTTTACTTAGCTGCTTTGTCAATTGAGCTTTAAACTGAGTAAGTTTATTAAAACTATTTTGAAAGGGGAAAATAACTGAAGCCCTGCAAAAAATATCAGTTCTAAATGATTTTGCTATAGTTATTCATTAAGAAGCAAGAGACCGTTGATGGTGTTGGAACACGTTCAATAATGCCATGTTTTGCAATATTTGTTTGGGGGTTTTAATGGAAAATTCCCAGTTCCTGCAGTTGTTTTTAGTACGTAAAACTCACACAGAAGTATTGTTTCTAGATCATTACAGAATCATAGAATCAACCAGATTGAAAGAGACCTCCAATATCATCCAGTCCAACCTATCCCCGAGCCCTGTCCAGTCAACCAGACCATGGCACTAAGTGCCCCAGCCAGGCTTAGCTTGAACACCTCCAGGGATGGTGACTCCACCACCTCCCTGGGCAGCCCATTCCAATGCCAATCACTCTCTGCCAACAACTTCCTCTTATCCAGCCTAGACCTCCCCTGGCACAACTTGACACTCTGTCCCCTTCTTCTCTTGCTGCTTGACTGGCAGAAGAGGCCACTCCCTACCTGGCTACAGCCTCCCTTCAGGTAGTTGTAGACAGCAATGAGGTCTGTCCTGAGCCTCCTCTTCTGCAGGCTGCACCCCCCCAGCTCCATCAGCCTCTCCTCCCAGGGCTCTGCTCCAGGCCCCTCACCAGCTTTGTCTCCCTTCTCTGGACACCTTCCAGCACCTCAACATCTCTCTTGAATTGAAAAGCCCAGAACTGGACACAGTACTCAAGGTGTGACCTAACCAGTGCTGAGCACAGAGGCAGAATAACCTCCCTTGTCCTGCTGGCCACACTGCTCCTGATCCAGGCCAGGATGTCATTTGCTCTCTTGGCCACCTGGGCACACTGCTGGCTCATCTTCAGCCTACTATCTTCCATTACCCCCAGGTCCCTTCTTTCTGGTTGCTCTCCAGCCACTCTGTCCCCAGCCTGTAGTGCTGCTTGGGGGTTGTTTTGGACAGAGGGCAGAACCCTGCACTTGGCCTTGTTAAATGTCATCCTCTTGGTCTCTGCCCACCCATCCAGCCTGTCCAGGTCCCTCTGCAGGGCTCTCCTACCTTCCAACAGATCAACACCTGCTCCTAGCTTGGTGTCATCTGCAAACTTACTGATGCTGGACTCAATCCCCTCACCCAGATCATCAATAAAGATATTGAACAGGACTGGCCCAGCACTGATCCCTGGGGAACACCACTAGTGACAGCTGCCAACTGGCTGTGGCACCATTCACCACCACTCTCTGAGCTCTGCCTTCCAGCCAGTTCTTGACCTAGCACAGAGTCAATCTGTCCAAGCCATGGATCTTATGGTTGTGTAGAAAAGCACATGACAGTGTGTTTATAATCAAGAAGTATGTGAGGTGCAGGTATAAGCAGGGCAATTTGTACATCTGCACATGATGTTAGTGAGACCAGCAGTGAGATACTGTATCTGCTTTTGCTCTTCTTATCTTCTAAGCATTGAAAAATTGCACAGTGGATGTCTAAAGGGATTGTGGGGCTGGAAGAATGCTCTGCATAGGGAGACAGGCATCAGTGATTTTGACTTTGGGTTGTTTGTTTGGGTTGTTTTTTTTCAGATTGCCAACGTTTTTTGTATTCAGTTATTTTGTTAGGCATAGGACTTAGAGTAGGTTAGCTACTCTTAGACTGCAAAACTCTTTAAAGCAGTCCACAGATTAACAGGACTTTGTAGAATCACAGAATCTTTTATGTGGGAAAGGACCTTTGAAAGCCATCTAGTCCAACTTGCCCCACAATGAATAGATCAGTTAGATCAGGGTGACTAGAGTCCCATGCAACCTGACCTGGAATGATTCCAGGAGTGAGGCTTCCACCATCTATCTGGGCAACCTGGACCAGTGTTTCACCATCCTCATTGTAAAGAACTATTTTCTCTTGCTTCTAAGAACAGTGCAGTTCATTATGTGTAATTTACTAGTAATTCACTAAGGGATACTTAGGATTCACTAAAGGATTGTGTATAATTCACTAAAGAAGATTAATTTGGCCTGAGAATCCAGATCTAGAAGCTCAATTAAGAATCACACCCAAGTTTTAAGGGAATGACCAACCATGGCCATAGGCTGCTGCAGGATGTTCCCTGAGGTTCAACATTTTTTAATCCATTTGGGAAGTCTTACTTCTGTGAAATGCAAGCTTTTTTTCACTTCATAGGGCTAGAAGGACAAACAGTTTGGGTTTGCAGATCTGTGACAAGTGGGAGTTTTAGGAGTAGAATCGAATAGAATCAACCAGGTTGGAAGAGCCCTATCCAGTCAACTAGACCATGGCACTAAGTGCCTCATCCAGTTGATGAGTCAGTAAAGTAGGAATTTTGAGTAGATGGATGGAGTTTCTGGCTGATTAAGTTCTCCAGTTCAACAAAATACTTTGGTTACAAGTTCTGATGTGAGGGGGCAACTGATTTACTTTAGTCAGCTCCCCAGATGGTGATGCTTCTGCCTCCAAAACCACCTCACCCTCAACCTCTAATGCCCGATATCTGTTGTGCAAGGGCAACTGAGGAGGTGAGGGGGGCTGGAAGGGTTTTCCCTTGCCCCTTCTGACAGGCACCTGTGTCCATTCTCCCCTGTTTCTTGGGTCACCTCCCTCTGCTAAGGAGGTCTGCAGAGCCTGCTGCCATAAATCCAACTCCCTTTCACTTTCCTCTCTAGCCCTTAGCCTTTCCACTTTGTCCTCCGGTTCAGCCACTAGGTTAAGCAGAGGATTGATATGCTCACACCTAATGCAGGCATGAAACTTGTTACTGACAGGTAAATGATCCAGGAAATGGTGACATGCAAAATACAGGTAAGAAATGGCAGAACAGGGCTGATTCTAAGTAAGGCAAGCTGTCAAATCTAGTGAAAGCCATCTCAAAGCCAGATGTTTAAGAAGAGGTTTTCTTTTTGCAAACTGTGCTGCTCAGAACTAGCATGGGGACTTTTCAGGTGGTACAGGAGTTTGTGATCATAGAATCAGTCAGGGTTGGAAGGGACCACAAGGATCAGCTAGTTCCAGCCCCCCTGCCATGGGCAGGGACACCCTAACCTCAGTCAGGCTGGCCACAGCCTCAACCAGCCTGGCCTTAAGCACCTCCAGGGATGGGGCCTCAACCACCTCCCTGGGCAACCCATTCCAGCCTCTCACCACTCTCATGCTGAAGAACTTCCTCCTCATGTCCAGTCTGGCTCTCCCCACCTCCAACTTTGCTCAATTCCCCCTAGTCCTGTCACTACCTGATACACTAAAAAGTCCCTCCCCAGCTTTTTTGTAGGTAGCTTTTTTGTGATGTGAGTCACTAAGTCAGCATGACACTTCACAAAGCTTGGAGAGAAGAATCGAGCAGCCCTGCCTCCTCCGGCGCAGAGGCCAAACCTAGAACACAGTGTCTGTCCAAGTGCTCCTTGTCAAGCTCTGACCGTCTCCATCTGAGATAGGACTTCCAAATTTTACTTGTTACAATTCCAGTCAGTTGCTAGTCTGATGCTGCATTGGCTGCTGTGCCCTCCTTTTAGTAGAACAATCTAGGTTCCTCTCTTTTTAAAATGGCTTGTACGTTTGCAGTAATCAATTGTCCAGGGGACAGCACATTCCCGTTGGACCAAAGTACTTAATACGGTTGTTGTCCGTCTGTCTTCTCACACAGTCATTTTCTTGGATGGGACTCATACCCTTGCACTGACCTCCTGCTTCCTTCTCTCACAAACACACTATTGAAACAATGGAAGGGCCTCAGTAGTCGCTTTATGAGGCCAAAGAGAGTAACTTCTCATTCCTGTATTTTCCAGCCTGCAAATACCGTTTGTGTGGATTCATGCATCTTGCCTTTGTGGCATTAGAATTGTAGAATCAACCAGGTTGGAAGAGACCTCCAAGCTCATCCAGTCCAACCTAGCACCCAGCCCTATCCAATCAACCAGACTATGGCACTAAATATCACAGGATCACAGTATCATCAGGGTTGGAAAAGACCTCACAGATCATCAAATCCAACTCTTTACCACAGAGCTCAAGGCCAGACCATGGCACCAAGTGCCACGTCCAATCTTGCCTTGAACTGCCCCAGGGACGGCGACTCCACCACCTCCCCGGGCAGCCCATTCCAGTGTCCAATGACTCTCTCAGTGAAGAACTTTCTCCTCACCTCCAGCCTAAATCTCCCCTGGTGCAGCCTGAGGCTGTGTCCTCTCGTTCTGGCGCTGGCCACCTGAGAGAAGAGAGCAACCTCCTCCTGGCCACAGCCACCCCTCAGGTAGTTGTAGACAGCAATAAGGTCACCCCTGAGCCTCCTCTTCTCCAGGCTAACCAATCCCAGCTCCCTCAGCCTCTCCTCGTAGGGCTGTGCTCAAGGCCTCTCCCCAGCCTCGTCGCCCTTCTCTGGACACGCTTAAGCATCTCAACGTCCCTTTTAAACTGGGGGGGCCCAGAACTGAACACAGCACTCAAGGTGTGGTCTAACCAGTGCAGAGTACAGGGGCAGAATGACCTCCCTGCTCCTGCTGGCCACACCATTCCTGATGCAGGCCAGGATACCACTGGCTCTCTTGGCCACCTGGGCACACTGCTGGCTCATGTTCAGGCGGGTATCAGTCAGTACCCCCAGATCCCTCTCTGTCTGGCTGCTCTACTCATCCAGGCTTTTCTTGAACACCTCCAGGGACCACCTCCACCACCACCTCCCTACAGCTACACTCTAGCTACCGCTCTACTAAGCAAGCACCTTTTCCATGCTGTTCTTCATCCCCAAGGCTACGTAGCCACATCTATACTACTAGACAGTCTTAGCCTTGAAGCCAAGTGGCTGCATCCAAACAGAGTTTGTGGTCTCTGCTCCATGCATAATCTTGAAAAAGACTGTAAATTGGTCAGGAGTTGCTAATTGATCTGCAAACTGGTCAGTGATTTTGAGCCAGCAGTGTGCCCAGGTGGCCAAGAGAGCCAATGGCATCCTGGCCTGGATCAGGGATAGTGTGGCCAACAGGACAAGGGAGGTTATTCTGCCCCCTGGACTCAGCACTGGTCAAGCCACACCTTGAGTGCTGTGTCCAGTTCTGGGCTCCTCAATTCAAGAGAGCTGTTGAGATACTGGAACATGTCCAGAGAAGTGTGATGAAGCTGGTGAGGGGCCTGGAGCACAGCCCTGTGAGGAGAGGCTGAGGGAGCTGGGGGTGTGCAGCCTGCAGAAGAGGAAGCTCAGGGCAGACCTCATTGCTGTCTGCAACTCTCTGAAGGGAGGCTGTAGCCAGGTGGTGTTGGTCTCTTCTGCCAGGCAAGCAGCAACAGAAGAAGGGGACAGAGTGTCAAGTTGTGGCAGGGGAGGTCTAGGCTGGATGTTGTTAGGAAGTTGTTGTCAGAGAGAGTGATTGGCATTGGAATGGGCTGCCCAGGGAGGTGGTGGAGTCGCCATCTCTGGAGGTGTTTAAGAGAAGCCTGACTGGGGCACTTAGTGCCATGGTCTAGTTCATTGGATAGGGCTGGATGATCTTGGAGATCTCTTCCAACCTGGTTGATTCTGTGATTCTAGGACTGCCCTGGTTATGCTGGACCGAAACTGGACAGTTACAGTCATGTACAATCGGAATCTTAGAATCATTTAGGTTGGAAAGGACCTTTCAGATCATCAAATCTAACCATGAAGTCCACCACTAAAACATGTCTCTCATCACCGTATCTACATGTCTCTTAAATCCCTCCAGGGATAGGGACTCCACCACTTCCCTGAGCATCCTGTTCCAGGCTTTGACAGCTCATGCAGGGAATATGTTTTTCATCATATCCAACCTAAACACCTACAGAACCTATGGGCTTGGTTTAATGTAGTCCATATACCCAAAACCAGACTAAATACAACAACTTTTAAGTTTTGTCACTCTGTGACTCCTGTTGTGGACTTCACTGTGCTAATGCAGCAGTGGAAATGAGGATTCTTGAAGAGAAATAGGAGCCCCTGTCCCCAGAAGGTTTAGCATAATCATAACAGCCATCATCCCTTTTTTGATCTTCATAGGGTCCTTGGAATTCTTGTTTGACTTTCCTGAGCCTGCTGTTTGTCTCTTCTCACTTGTAGGGATTGTATGTTAGCTCTGTCATGTCTCCTGCAGTTTGAGTGATCTCTTCACCCTGCTCTCCTGCAGAAATTGTACTAAGCCCTTGACTCATAAGAAGATTCACAAGAAGGATGGAAAATGCCTTGATCTCTTTGCCAAGTTCTGTTTGCCCTCCATCTGCCATCCCTTCTTCTCGAGATCATGAGTTCTGAAGGAGGTGATCTTGCCATTTGTATGCCATTTATATCTGTAACAAGGAGACATAGGAAAGAAATGAGATTAAGGGAGAATTTTGTGATCTTTTCAGTTCAGTTCTGGGCTTTGCAGCAAATACATGTTCATTGTTCTGGCACATCAGGAAGTTTAGGAGTTAAAAATGCTTTTGATGAGCCACCATGATGATTGAGTTACATGAAATCCTGCCTTTGGAGGGGAAAAGTCTGTAGACTTGTTTCTTTAAATGAAAGCTTAGTGGTAATTGGATGTTCTGCACTTCCTTTTTAGGGCAGACGATCTGTGACAACATTCCAGGTTCAAAAGTTACTCACTTCAGAAATGAGACTTCAGTCAAATCAACTTTGGTCCTACAGGCCACTAGAATTTCCGCTAGGTCTGTTTTTATCTTCCTCTTTTCAAGGTAGTGACAAAAACTTAGGGCAACTTGAACTCTCTGTGCTTAAGATTCAGAAGAGTTGAGGTTCATAAATCTCATGTCACAGCTGGTTCAGACTTCTTCAGGAAAACTCAATCTCTGGCCTCAACCTGACAGTTATGGAATCTGAGATTTCTGTCTGGTAGTTACTTAGCAATGGGCAAAATTTTGTCTGAAATCAGGTTGCAGCCTTAATTACAGAGGAGCCACTGTCTCTCCATGGCAGAGGTTTATCGAAAGCAAAAGGGGTGCTCACTGCAGGTTTATTATACAAGGTGTAGGGAATGCTGATAGAAGAGAGAACTTCTGTCTCAGTTCTAGTTTAAATTTCCCAGAGACTCAAATATAGGTAATAGAACCCATAACAATTTATAGGATGCCTTTCCCTCTTCCCTTCTTTTTTTCAAAGCAATGGAAATAGTGTGGCAAGCAGGACAAGGGAGGTTATTCTTCCCCTGTACTCAGCACTGGTCAGGCCACACCTTCAGTACTGTGTCCAGTTCTGGGCTCCTCAATTCAAGAGAGATGTTGAGGTGCTGGAGGGTGTCCAGAGAAGGGCAACGAAGATGGTGAGGGACCTGGAGCGGAGCCCTGGGAGGAGAGGCTGAGGGAGCTGGGGGTGTGCAGCCTGCAGAAGAGGAGGCTCAGGGCAGAGCTCATTGCTGTCTACAACTACCTGCAGGGAGGCTGTAGCCAGGTGGGGTTGGGCTCTTCTGCCAGGAAACCAGCAGTAGAACAAGTGGACACAGTCTCAAGTTGTGCTGGGGGAAGTCTAGGCTGGATATTAGGAGGAAGTTGTCAGAGAGAGTGATTGGCATTGGAATGGGCTGCCCAGGGAGGTGGTGGAGTCACCGTCCCTGGAGGTGTTCAAACTAAGCCTGGCTGAGGCACTTAGTGCCATGGCCTGGTTGACTGGATAGGGCTGGGTGCTAGGCTGGAGTGGCTGATCTTGGAGGTCTCTTCCAACCTTGTTGCTTCTATCATTCCTGGGAGTTTGCCTGCAGGGTTTGTTTGGTGGTGGGCTATTGAGCTGCCAGCGACTTAAAAGCTTTTGGACCCAATTGCTCTTTCTTGCCTGTGAGGTACTTTTTGCGTACCACAGGCAACTACTGAACTGAAGTATCTTGTTTTTATCTTTCACCTTCTTTTCAGTCTGCTGGAAACCATGTCTCACTACACAGATGAACCAAGATTTACCATAGAGCAGATAGACCTGCTTCAGCGCCTCAGACGTACAGGGATGACCAGACATGAAATCCTCCACGCGCTGGAGACCTTGGATCGTCTGGATCAGGAACACAGCGACAAATTCGGAAGAAGGTCTAGCTACGGGGGTGGTTCTTACAGCAACAGTACCAACAATGTCCCAGCATCCTCCTCTACAGCCACAGCTTCAACGCAGACCCAGCATTCTGGCATGTCCCCATCACCGAGTAACAGTTACGACACCTCCCCACAGCCTTGCACTACTAATCAGAATGGGAGGGAGAGTAACGAGAGGTTGTCTGCATTCAACGGGAAGATGTCGCCTACCCGCTACCCGCTTGCAAACAGCTTGGCTCAAAGGTCATACAGTTTTGAAGCTTCTGAAGAGGACTTGGACATTGATGACAAAGTGGAGGAATTGATGAGGTTAGTAGAAGTCTTTGTGGAAAATGTGGGTGTAGTCAGAAGTGCCTCAGAAGAATTCTGCATGTTGAAAGACTGCTGTAGTAGTGATAGGTGTTACCAAGGAAGCAGGAGCTGGTTTAGGCAGCTATTGCCCTGGTAGTTCCCTGATGGTCACTATCTTGAGACCTTTTGGCCTTGTGTAATCAACCTCTGTCCATGTCTGGTTATCCCACAGTCTCTTCTAGTGTTGAAATAGTTTTTCCTGTGCTGTACCAAAAATTGATATTGATCTTAGCACACTCATTTTCTGTCCTGTTCAGAAGACTTCACATGACTTCTCATGTGCTACTTTATACCCCTTGTGTGTCCTTCCATATATAGAGGCAGAAGAGAATCAGCTTGGTTAATTCTTTCCACTGCAGAGCCGTGTATGTTATCTGTTCATAGTCTGTAGCAGGGGCTGGGATCTGCAGTCTGCAGGTTGCTGTAAGAAAATACAAATAATGAAGAAGAAGTAGCAGAAGTCTTCAGTGAGAGCCAGCTGAGAGGCTTTTTTCCAGACTGACCTTCTTTTACTTTTAGCAGCTCCCTTTTCAGCATTATGGCAAAGATGAAAAGAGGGGATTATACCACTGATGATGAAAGTCAGAGGCAGTAGGCTTGATAGCTAAAAAGAAATATGAGGAAAGGCCAAATGTCTCAAAACAGTTTTGGTCATTATATTGGAATGTCTTCTTTTCCCCAAAATTACAACATTTATGAAGTACTTATGAGAGAACTTGGATCCATAAGCTCCAGGGTGAAAAATGTGTTTGAACTAGTTTGGAGATGTAGGGTAAAGACATGGCATTTGAAAGAGAGGATTAGGGGTGAACAGTGAAAAAAGCCAATCAACCTGTTGGCTGCAGGGTAACAGAATAAGGCAGGAAGGTGGTGAGTGTAGCAGAATGCAGGAGTTCCATTGCTGAGGGTTAATCGTTCCTCAGAGTTTTTGGTTCTCATGCAGTAGGTCTCAGGTAAAGCTTTTAGTGCTTGTTTAAACCGAAACTAGTTTTATTCTCAGGCATGTAGGAGATGAGTGCTGGGGACAGAAATGAAAATGAACACACAACAGAGCATTTATTGAGTGTTTACATTCACAAGCTTGAATCTTATCTGCAATGTTGCTGGGGCAGGAGGGGAGATGAAGGGAAATTGCCAAATAATAAAGCCTGATGAAGTCTGCTTCTAATTGCCCTTCTCAGAGAGGAAGAGGAGGGAAAAGTTTACTGAAATTTGCTGTATGTCACAGTCCCTGTGCAACCTCCAATTTTCTTTTAAGCACAGTCTTAGTCCTTTCTGAACTATCTCTGCACACCTTGTAAAAACCACACAAAGGCTTTAACTGGCATTTGTTCATTTGGTGCAAGCTGTGGTGTAGGGAAGTAAGGGTTGGGAGATAGGTGTTGCAAAATCTCCACTCCTTTGTGTCTTTCTTCTCTTTAAGGCTGGAGATGGTTTCTGTATGTATATTCATTTGTTTAGTTAGCCATGCAGACCCTGCTATCTCTATTTTGGTGCCTGGTTTTTATGACTGAGGTTTTTATGCTGGTATGAGAGATTTATTCATCCCCATGTAATGAAACTTTGTACAATCCATATGGCAGTGCTGCACCTAATATGAATTATACAGGACATGAGTCATCCATTCTCCTCTTGCTAGGGTGCTTTGATCAGACGTGACACTTGTTACAAGAAGTGTCCACTTGGGCTGTTTCAACACCTGCCTTCCCCACTCCATGGCCCTATAACGAAGGAAATAAAGGCATTTTGCATCTTCAAAGTGTACTTCATTCTGGCTGTCTTTTTCTGTGTTCTTTTGGTTGTTTTTTTGTTTTGGTAGGAGGGACAGCAGTGTGATAAAGGAGGAAATCAAAGCCTTTCTAGCCAATCGGAGAATTTCCCAAGCAGTTGTTGCACAGGTAACAGGTAAGAGCTTGAGGAGTCTTTTCTTCATTTTTGGGAAGCTGTGTCTGAACAGCCTATCTACACACGGTGCAGATGTTGAGAGTATTGCTTAGCTTTCTGCATTGCAGTGCAGATCTGTCAGCTTAGTCATGTTAATGTATGCCTTTGATTTAAGACCCATTGTCCTGCACATCATGGAACTTCCCCAGTGAATCACTTCTGGGTTTTTTTTTGTGGTGTGTGTGTGGCTTGTGCTAGCAAGTTTTATTTACAGCATTGTAATAAACCCAAAGTTCTTATCTTAAAATGAAACCAATTTTCCTTAATTCTTAAATTGTTTGTTGAGTGTGGCAAATAGATGTGTATCTGCATCTCTGTGTGTGAAGAGAGAGACAGAGATATAATATGGATTTGTGTTACAGAATGTGTATGGGTAGTCAGGAGATGCAGCAATGGCAATAGCCACATTTTTAGGACAGTTTGAATTTTTTTGAGTTACAATTAATGAAGGTCACATGTGAGATTGAGGGGATGACCATAACAGCTCGAGTGCTACCTAGAGGAAGTAGTTTTCTCTTTGCCTTCTGCCTTGTGCCTTCTCTCTGTTATGTTCAGGATGAGTAAACAGGCTGCAGTGATATCACTTCTTCATTGGATCTGTTTCCAGAGCTTTCCACAGAGAGAACTGAACTCTTACTGCTCCCTCATGGCATGGAGTGCTTTTAGTTCTTCTCACACTACGTGCCTAGAACAGCTGGTAGCATACTTGACGTGATAGAATCATACAGGTTGGAAGAGACCTTTAAGATTATTCAGATTGTTAACCCAGCATTGCCAGGTCACCACTAAATTGTGGCCCTTAGCACCACAGCTACACAACTTTTGAGTCCCTTCAGGGATGATAACTCCTAACACTTCCCTGGGTAGCCTGTTCCAGGGCTTGATGTTTTGGGGAAGACATTTTTCCTAATGTCCAACTTAAACCTCCCTTGGCAGAGATTGAGAATATTTCCTGTTGTCATGTTGCTTGTTACTTGGGAGAAGAGATGAGCTCCCACCTGGGTCCAGCCTCCTTTCAGGTAGTTGTAAAGAGGGGAAAGCCTCCCCAGAGCCTCCTTTTTCTTCATGCTAGACCCTCCCATTTCCCTCAGCTGCTCTTCAGAAGACTTGTGCTCAAGACAGTTTGCCAACTGGGATGAAGACTTGATCATAGATTAAAGTTGTCCTAGTCCCATATTACACCTATGGCACTGAACTTTATTCAAGTTTGTATGAAAAAAAAGCCTTGAAATAGATAATTTAAGGTTCCATGGTAACTAGGAATACCAAAACCAGCAGGAGGAAAGTTGTTCTCTTGTTAGATTGTTCGTATTTGAAATGCCACGAGATCCCACCTGTCCAGGAGGTTGGGGTTTACAGACATGCTGGCAATTGAGGCAGGGAGGCAGAAATAAGTACTCAAGTTATGGAGCCAGAAATCCATTTCATACTTCCACCTTCTGTTGTGTGATCAAGATGGCCATTGCTGTCATGGAGCGCACTCAGAAGAGCATGGCCAGCAGGTCATGGGAGGTTCTTCTTCCCCTCTTCGTTGCCCTAGTTAGGCCACATCTGGAGTTAGACCACTTCTGGGCTCCCCATTTCAAGAGAAATGGGGAACTACTGGAAGAGTCCAGTGGAAGGCCACAAAGATGCTGAGAGGACTGAAACATCTCTCTTACAAAGGGAGGCTGAGAGACAAGGGGGTCTTTAGCCTGGGGAAGAGAAGACCGAGAGGGCATCTTCTCAATCTTTATCAGTATCTAAAGGGGAGCGGTCAAGAGGATGGGGCCAGACTCTTTCTGGTGGTGCCTGGACAGGACAAGGGGCAGTGGGTGCAATCCAGAGCATAGTTTTCCCTTGAACATGAGAAGGAAATTGTTTCCTCTGATCTTTCCTGTGAGGATATCAGAGCACTGGAAGATGCTGCCCAGAGAGTTTTGTGGAGTCTCCTTCTCTGGAGAGATTCGCAACCCACCTGAGTGTAATCCTGTGCAGCTTTCTCTGGGTGACTCTACTTTAGCAGAGAGATTGGACTAGATGATCTCTGGAGTTCCTTCCCAACCCCCACCATGCTGGAATTCTGTGGTCTTAGGCAAATTACTTGTCCTTCCTTGGTTTCAATTTCATCTGTAAAATGGTGAGGTTAATATTTTGTGTGACTCTAAGGAATGTTTTTAGCTATAACAGGCATTAGCTTAGCACTAGTACTTCAAAAATTAAATGCTATGTCTAGTTGCTTAAATCATACATTCATACACACATACATACAATGGGGTTGCTTCCCCATTTTCATGCAGTCCTTGCCTGAATGTAGTCTTAGTGTAGCTCATCTGTGAATTAGCCTCTGTGTAGCGATCTTCAAACTGGCTTTCTCTTCGGGAGAAGTAGTGCAAAGAGGGAAAAAACGACAGAAAAAGAGTCTTTCCAAAACAAGCCAACATTTTCCTTAGGCAGTCTGCAGGCAGGCTGTAGGAAGGTTAAGACCACCCTCTTCACACCTGATCATTTTTCTCTTTCCATCCTCAGCCTGTTTTCTTGAATTTCAGATATCAGTGTTGTTGAGGTGGCATTTAGCCTTTGGAAGCTTTCCTTGTTTTCTAGGCTGTTCCTCCTGTGAGTAAATATGGAAGGGAATCCAGAATGTACTCACACAATGATCAGAGAAAATATTTCTAGATGTCTCTTTCAAGCCTGTCAGTGGGGTAGAGAATGGAGACTGAACTGATGGCACTGTGTTAGGATTTTGTTTCCAAGCCAAATCAAAGCAAAACCAGGTAGATGTGAAGGTTAAGTGGCTACATCGTTTTGCAGCCAACTCAGGATTGTTCCCCTGGACCTTTACAATGAGAACAGAAAGTGACTTTTGGCACTGGATTCAGTGTCTCAAGCAGATAGCTGCAAGACACCAGTTTCTTCCTCCCAGTTCCTTTTACAGTTGAACTGTGTCATCCTCCAGATGCTTGGTGGGAAGGTCTGTAGGAGCTAATGCATTTTAAATATAACCCATGGCCATGTGTAAGCAGATGTGTAGTACTTGTGTGCCACCATTAAGTACATAGCTACAGCTTATCAGAAAGGAATAGTAAATTTCAAAGAGATATTTGAAGGGACCAGATTAAAGAGTGTGCTCAGCACTACTAAGGAGAAACATCAGCTTCCTTTCAAAAGCACAGTGTGGTGAAGAGTGACTGAAAATAGCTCAGGGCAGAGATCCAGAGAAGAAAGCATGTATCCCAGCACTTCCAGAGTTGTCTTAGGCCTGATGAGTGCTAGTTGACTTGTGTATTCTTCAGATCTGTCCAACATTGCTTCCCATTCAACTGTGAAACAGGCTCTCAAGGAAGGCCTGGAAGGCACTTCTGATTCATTAGAAACAGCAGTTTGAATAGACAGCTTGCAGAACGCGTGATCATAGATGGTATCTTCTCAGTATTTACAGACTTAGCCTTAACTGATACAGCTGTTCTGTAAATCATCAGTAAACCAGAGGCTAAATAGATAAAGAAAATCCAGAGTGGTCAGTAGTAGATGGCATAGGAGAGGATCATAAGACTGCAATGGTACCTTTATAGAATGCTGTTCAGCCTCCAGTGATCCCTGTCTTGAAGTCCTCTTTATTATGTTAAACAATGAGGCTTGTGAAAGAGGGCAACTCCAGAAGAACAGATCACCAACCCCTGCGGGCTGGTGTGCTTGCAGCCTCCCTCACCATTTGTCAGAATACAAGCTTAGCAGGCTCTTTCTGGAGGCTTTAGTGCAGATGTTGGGCATAGCTGACTTGCTCATCCATTGGCTACCATCCTGCACCAGTGGGGAAGTCTTTGTTAATAAAAGCAGAATTGCATGGCCTCATCTTTTAGTCTTAATCTTTTCTGTCCTGGGAAATCAGAAAAGAAAGAAATGAAAAAAATGTGGCTGACTGGCTCTGTGCAGGAGGAGACTTTTTGGCATGGCTACCCATGCTGGCAACTTTTTCCTTGCATTCTCTACCAGTTTCTTTACTATAAAAGTTGGGCATGTGTAATGGGAAGGCAGAATGGCACAGAAAGTGGAAGGGAGTAGTAGTCCATCTGAACAGTGATATTAGACCTTTGGCTAGGAACCTAAAACTTTGCTCCCTTGTTTTAATTACAACTGGGTCTGCATTGGAGAAGTGATGAACTCCAGCTAAACCATTATATTTTCACGTCTTCAAATGGCAAGTCTTGGATTAGCTCATCAGAGAGTATAATCTTTCCCTGGTGCTTATGACCATACTCATCCTCATTCTGTATCTTGTTTTGACCTGTCCTGTCCTTAGAATCATAGAATCAACCAGGTTGGAAGAGACCTCCAAGATCGTCCAGTCCAACCTAGCACCCAGACCTGTCTAATCAACTAGACCATGGCACTAAGTGCCTCATCCAGTCTTTTTTTGAACATCTCCAGGGACAGTGACTCTACCACCTCCCTGGGCAGCCCATTCCAATGCCAATTGGAATTGGAATTCCATTCCAGTTGGTGCATTCCAATTGGAATTCCATTCCAGTTGGTGCAGGAACCTCTGCTACAACATCTGCCTCTTGAAACTTCCTCAGTCCACTTGGGATTTTATTCAGAAAGGTCTCTCTCCTTTTTTCTCATCTTAATTCTAGTATTGCAGTGAGCTTAGAGAATACACATTCCTGCATCAGCCAGAGGCCTACAAAGCACATTGAGCAGCCTTGCCTTTAGAGTAATAAAAGCATTTTGGTTGGAAAAGTCTTGTAAGATCATGAAGTCCAATCATTATTTACAGACTCTGCAACAGTAAATGTCTTTTCCTTTTGTTTTTATTGTGCTGCAGTGTGAGAGGACGGGAAGAAATGGAGAAGGAGGCTATATGAGAATGGAATACAGAGTCCAAGTTTTGCAATAGAACAACTTTTGGGGCTCTCAGTCTGTCTTAAATTGCTAGAAATTTGAAAAGTCATTTAGATTGTGAATCTGACAGGGAAAATTAGACCTGGAAGACATCTTACAGGACTGCCCAGGGTACAGAGAGGAGAGGGCAGATTGGAAAATAGTAACAGAGAATTAAATGGTGCTTGAAAATAAAGGAAGGGTTGATAAGAAGCAAAAAACGTAGCATAACACTTATTAGTGCTGGCCCTAAATACAGGAGCTGCTTTTTATAGAAAGTTTTTTAATGGTGTCTGTAATAAGATAAACAAGAAGCACTTGGGTTGGGCTCTGTATAAATAATCTCCTACTGATAAGAAAAATGACAGTATAAACAGGAGCTAATAATAGTTCCTGCTGAATTTCCTATCGTGTTATTTGAAGCTCCTTTTAACATAGCTGCAGCTTACCCAGGGGTAGGTATTTAGCCCTACATGTGGTAGGTGAGATGCCAGATTTTTATCCACAATCATTTTAAGTTGTGTGCTGCAATTTGCTATAATTGCCACCAGAATTGTATCTGAGTACCAAGTAAGTTGTGGAATACCTAACACACAGAACTTTCCAGTGCGCAGCTCTGCTGAACTTCCCTATTACTCTGCTTGTGCAATTCAGCCCTCTCCTACTGCCTCCACCTTAACTGTGATCTTCAGGACTTTGCTTTATATTATGCATTGTATATTATAGATTTATAATTAGGGTGATGAAGCTGGTGAGGGGCCTGGAGCACAGCCCTGTGAGGAGAGGCTGAGGGAGCTGGGGGTGTGCAGCCTGCAGCAGAGGAGACTCAGGGCAGACCTCTTTCCTGTCTACACTACCTGAAGGGAGGCTGTAGCCAGGTGGAGGTTGGTCTCTTGTCCCAGGCAACCAGCAACAGAAGAAGGGGACACAGTCTCAAGTTGTGGTGGGGGAGGTCTAGGCTGGATATTAGGAGGAAGTTGTTGTCAGAGAGAGTGATTGGCATTGAAATGGGCTGCCCAGGGAGGTGATGGCATTGCCATCCCTGGAGCTGTTCAAGAAAAGCTTGGATGAGGCACTTAGTGCCATGTTCTGGTTGATTGTTGAGGGCTGGGTGCTAGTTTGGACCGGATGATCTTGGAGGTCTCTTCCAGCCTGCTTGATTCTATGCTAAACACGCACATCATCTAGCACGGTGGAGGGCAGCCTTGGAACACCGCAGTCCCTTAAGGTTCAGAACCTACACACAGGGATGCTGAGCAAATGCAAACAAAAAAGTGCAACTTAACTACTTCCATCGTGAGGAGAATTCAGAGAATTACTGAACGATTGATTATCCAAAATGGCAAGGAACGATTCCGAGAAGCATTTTCCCTTCCTCTTGTGGTTTTTTTTTTCTTTTGAATTTATTTTATTTTAGGCTCATGACAAGAGAGGGAATGATTTGTTTTTCTATGATTTTGATCTTTGCAGGTTTTCTGTAAACAAGCTTTGCTAATCTCCCAAATTGATAGATGTCCTTTGCAAGCACGCATTGTATGAATCTAGGACATTGCTTACAAACCGGAGAATTAAACCACAGTCGGTTACTTTCTTCTCCAAATCTGACATATTCCAGGTGCTTCTGAAAAACTCTTTTGAAAGAAACATTAAAGAAATGCAAAGCAGAGGCACTGAACAAATATATCTGTGAAGGTGAAAACGAGTTACCAAAGACTGGATGAGTAGTAGTTTTGAGGGTTCTGAGTAGATTTCTACAGCATATAAAAGTTGCCTTCTCTTGAAGATGTGTTTTGGCATTTCTTTATGTTTTTGAAAGGGAAGCTGTTTTTCCCAAAACACTTTTTTGCCCCTCTACTCCATTTTGGTGAGACCCCACCTGCAGTACTGCATGCAGGTCTGGAGCCACTGTGACAAGAAGGATGTGGAGATGCTGGAGCGTGTCCAGAGAAGGGGTATGAGGAGAATCAGAGGGCTGGAGCACCTCTGCAGTGAGGACAGGCTGAAAGAGTTGGGGCTGTGCAGGCTGCAGAAGAGGAGGCTCCCAGGTGACCTTCTTGTGGCCTTCCAGGATCTGAAGGGGGCTAGAAAAAAGTTGGGGAGGGACTTCTTAGGCTCTCAGGGAATGAGACAGGACTTGGGGGAATGGAGCAAAGCTGGAGGTGGGGAGAGTCAGAGTGGAGGTGCGGGGGAAGTTGTTGAGCATGAGAGTGGTGAGAGGCTGAAATAGGTTGCCCAGGGAGGTGGTTGAGGCCCATGGCTGGAGGTGTTTCAGGCCAGGCTGTGTGCAGCCTGCTCTAGGGTAGGGTGTCCCTGCCCATGGCAAGGGGTGTTGGAACTGTCTGATCCTTGTGGTCCCTTCCAACCCTGACTGATTCTACGATATCTGTAAGAAAGAGTGGGGCTGGCCAGAAGAGCTCTGTTTTGTTTATAATTAGAAAGTTTAACTTGCTGTGGGAAGGACCTGGGTGTCACACATTCAGCATTTCACAGAATGGTGGGGGTTGGAAGGGACCTATGGAGGTGAGCTAGTCCAAATCCTCGAGTAAAACAGGGTCACTCAGAGCAGGTTGACCAGGATCATACCAGGCAGGTTTTGAAAGTCTCCAGAAAAGACAGCACAGCTTCTTGGAGAAGCCTATTCCCAGGCTCGATGATCCTTGTGGTCCCTTCCAACCCTGACTGATTCTGTGATTGAGAAGATGCTTTTTTAGGCTTCTCCAGGCTAAAGAGCACCACATCTCTCAGCCTTTCCTTGTCAGATAAATGCTCCAGTCCCCTTGTTATCTTTGCAGTCCTCCACTGAGCTCTCTCCAGTAATTCCCTGTCTCTCTTGAACTTGGGAGCCCCAGTACTAGGATTGAGCCTAATACTTCAGATGTGGCCTTATTAGGGCAGAGGAGGGAGGGCAGAGAACCTTGCTTAACCTGCTGCTGACAGTGTTCTTAATAACCCCAAAAGACCTTTTGTCTTCTTTTCTATAAGGAAACATCTCTGGCTCCTGGGGAACTTGTTGCCCACCAGGATTTCCAGGTCCTTCTCTGCAAAACTGCTTTCCAGCACGTCAGCCTGAGCTGGTGGTTGGGGTTTTTGCTCCCCGGGTCCAAGACTCTACATTTGCCCTTTTTGAACTTGAATTTCTGTATAATCTTTTGTGCTTACAGCTTCCTTTTCCAGTAATTTCTGTGTGAAAAGTACCTGTGCTCATTGCAATACCTCCACGCCCGTGGTGATGCTGAGCTCAGAGTATGACAGTGTTCCTTGAGGTCCGTGGTTGAGTCTGAGAGTGAATTTCCTCAAGGCAGCTGGGATTTTCAGTGCTGCACAGAACTTATTTCATTAATCTGCTGCTGGCAGCAGGATGACTTTTTTTTTTCCCCCTGCCAGTGCAATTTCCTAAAGTAGCATGATTACAGATGATGTGACAGGATGGTACTGATGGTAGTAGTAGTCATTGTCCCGATGAGTCAACTGTGTAAAACCCACTTGAGATGCAAGAAACTCTGACATAACAGTTTTGGGTGTTTTTTTTTTTCACTGAAAGGAGTGAATGATGACTTTGTGATCAGGACACTGTACTATAATCTAGGAGGTCCTGGATCAGTTCTTCTGCTAGTGACTTTGCATGTGAACTTGAAGCAGCCAAAGTCTTGGAGGATACATTACTGGGGCCTCTGAGGCAAGCTGAGGTATAGATGACAGATATCACACCCTGGGCTGCATCAAAAGTAGGTGAGCGGAGGTGATTCTGCTGTCTCTGCTTTGGTGAGACCTCACCTGGAGTGTTGCATCCAGCTCTGGAGTCCTCAGCACAAGAAGGACATAAACTTGTTGCAGTAGGTCCAGAGGAAGACACAAAAATGATGCAAGGGCTGGATCCCCTCTGCTGTGAGGACAGTGTGAGAGCTGGAGTGGTTCAACCTAGAAAGGAGAGGTCACCAGAGAGACCATACTGCAGTCTTTCAGTAATTAAAGGGGGCAATAAGAAAGGTGAGGACAATCTTTTCAACAGGGCCTGGGCTGAACATGGGGTGATGGTTTTAAATTAAAAGGGAGGAAATTAAGAGTAGGTGTGAGGAAGAAATTGTTTACAGTGAGGGCAGTGAGACATTGGTCCAGGTTGCCCAGAGAGGTGGTAGATGATACTTCTGTGGAGACATACCAGGTCAGATTGCATGGGGCTCTGAGCAACCCATTCAGAGGGTCCCTGCTGACTGCAGGAGCATTGGACTAGTTGACCTTTAAAGGTCCCTCCTGACCTAAAGCATTCTGTGATTCTGATTCTATTATTTTGTATCTTAAAAAGAGGATTGGTGTGGATAGAGAAAACAGTTAATAAGCTCCACTCTACTTACAGGTCTCTGAAACAAGGAAGGAAAATAATGAAAATAGGTAAAGAATGGAACTCAAAAGTGCCTTCTAGATGCTGCACACTACATTTCTAAAGCAAAACCAAGCCCAGCTGCCTCAGCTGCAACTGACATGTTATCTGGGTTTGCAGCATTGCTGTAGAAGTCTCCTAGCCAGAAAAAATAGGCTAGTGCAGAAAATTCTATGGTCTGCAATACCATTCAGGAGATCCCTTAGTCGAACAATAACATCCTGAGAGCTTGCAGTGCAGTCACTGAATCTGTGTTGGTGTCCTTTACAAAAGTCTGTTTTGCAGAAGTGACTTTATAAACTTTGAGGCTTTGCAGTGAGTCAGATGTGGGCACGGCAAGACATGGCTTTAATCTTTTGTCTCTTGCTCCTTGGCTTTGTTTCAGGCACCTTGTGTGAAGTAGCTGACATTTGTACCACTTCCTGACAGTATCAGGCAGATTCTTGTGCAGAATTTGGATTTTCCACGATATGACTCTTGTCAAAGATACTTAATCTCTATTTACAATTTTTATCTAATTTTGTTTTGCATTTATCTCTTCTGTTGTCATCCAGACACTCAACCAACACTCATTCACTGCACTAAGTGGACTGTAGTGAGCAAGTAGAATCATAGAATCAACCAGGTTGGAAGAGACCTCCAAGATCATCCAATCCAACCTAGCCCCCAGCTCTATCCAGTCAACCAGACCATGGCACTAAGTGCCTTGTCCAGTCTTCGCTTGAACACCTCCAGGGATGATGACTCCACCACCTCCCTGGGCAGCCCATTCCAATGCCAATCACTCTCTCTGCCAAGAATTTCCTCCTAATATCCAGCCTAGACCTCCCCTGGCACAACTTGAGAGTGTGTCCCCTTCTTCTGTTGCTGCTTGCCTGGCAGAAGAGCCCAACCCCACCTGGCTACAGCCTCCCTTCAGGGAGCTGCAGACAGCAATGAGCTCTGCCCTGAGCCTCCTCTTCTGCAGGCTGCACACCCCCAGCTCCCTCAGCCTCTCCTCACAGGGCTGTGCTCCAGGCCCCTCCCCAGCCTTGCTGCCCTTCTCTGGACACCTTCCAGCACCTCAACATCTCTCTTGAATTGAGGAGCCCAGAACTAGACACAGTAAATATGTGGGGCTGTTACCCAGTGAGCTATGCAGCCAAAAGCAGGGATTGAGACAGAAAGATTCATGTGTTCACAGTGCTGAGTTTAAAAAATTGCTTTTCTAAATCACAGTAGTAGGTGAGGACCCGAGAATTTTCAAAACTTTGTGTTTTCACTTGTGTTCAGGCATCTGGATTGCATGGTTTAAGCTAGACTGAAGCCTTGGTTAGGGCTAGAGAGTTTTGTTAACTTACAGACACAGAATGGCAGGGGTTGGAAGAGACCTCTGGAAGTCATCTAGTCTAACCCCTGTGCTAAAACAAGAGTGACCCAGTGTAAGTTGCACAAGCAGGATTTGAGTGTCTCCAGAGAAGGAGACTCCACAGCCTCTCTGAGCAGCCTGTTCAGTTCTTTGGTACCTTCACAAGAAAGAAGTTTCTCCTCATGTTTAGGTGGAACCTCTTCTAGTTTGTGCTGACTGTCCCTTGTATCACTGATCACCATGAGTCTGGCCTCATCCTCTTGACCTTGAACCTGTACATCTTGAAATGCATTGATGAGATCCCCTCTCAGTCTTCTCCAGGCTGAAGAGCCCCAGGTCTCTCAGCCTCTTCAGTAAGAAATATGTTCCAGCCCTCCACTGGACTCTCTCCAGTAGTTCTCTGTCTCTTGAACTGGGCCCAGTACTCCAGATGTGACATGACTAGAGCAGAGGAGAGGAGGAGGAAAGCCTTTCTTGACCTGCTTGACTTAGTTGATTTCTTTTGCTTTTCACTTATGCTTCAGCAGTTATTTGGTGTAAGCTTGGCAGATTCTAAGGTTTGTGTTTGGCTGAATAATTCCACTCCTCTAGTAATACAAACTCAATTATATATCCAGGTGTGGACCTTGCAGGTAGTCAACTCTTGACTGCCCCAGCTGTTTCCAAACTCTTTTCAGTTGTGAAGCAAAGGCAGCTTTTGGGAGCAGGAGTGTTAAGAAGATAAATAGACATATGGGAAACAAAACCAACCCGGGGTATGTTTTGTGGGCAGAGCTCTGTTGCACAGCAGTAAGCTTGTGTACTTGAAACAAAACAGACCTATCCCTTTTCCTCAGGACAATTGAAACTTCCTAGGCTCTGCATTTCTGTGTGAGGAAGAACAGTTAAGAGCATAAACCCAGTGATTTAAAAAAATCTTGGAGAGAACCCACCTGAATGTGATACCTGAGAGTCAAGTTTAATCATTCTGAAGTTAACTAGCTTCAGTGTTCAATGCAAAAAAAAACTCCCTGAACTCGCAGTAAAACCCTATACTAGGAGTAGTGAAACTACAGGGGGTCGTTTTTCATGAGTTAAATATGGTTGTAAAACATTGATGCATCTCAAGGGGAGAGGTAGGTTGGTTTCTGTGTGAAAACCTGCCTTCCACATGCCTCAGTATTCGCACCAAGCAGGTGGTAGCACAGGTGGTGTTCAAGTGTATTGTTACTTGGAGCACCTCCTAAAGCTTTAGTTCTCAGGAGAGTTCAGATGCTCTTAACCCTTTCTCATCACTGAAGAATCTAGTGGAAAGTACAGAAAGTCCTCCTACCCAAAGTCCTGGTTTAGTTATTCAGCAAAATAATTCTTTTTATGTTTTCCCATGAACTTGTTCACCTCCTTCTGCACTTCTAAACCTCTTGCTACATCAGGTTTCTAAATCACTTTCTGCACTGATCCTTCATTTAGTGTCACCCTTTGGAAACAGCTGCATTAACTTCTAGGACTTTTCTCCCTTTTGCTATTGAGATATTGGAACATGTCCAGAGAAGGGCAGCAAGGCTGGTGAAGGGCCTGGAACACAAACCCTGTGAGGAGAGGCTGAGGGAGCTGGGGGTGTGCAGCCTGCAGAAGAGGAGGCTCAGGGCAGACCTCATTGCTGTCTACAACTCCCTGAAGGGAGGCTGTAGCCAGGTGGAGGTTGTTCTCTTCTGCCAGGCAAGCAGCAACAGAAGAAGGGGACAGAGTGTCAAGTTGTGGCAGGGGAGGTCTAGGCTGGAGGTTAGGAGGAAGTTGTTGTCAGAGAGAGTGATTGGCATTGGAATGGGCTGCCCAGGGAGGTGGTGGAGTCCCTGTCCCTGGAGGTGTTCAAGCTAAGCCTGGCTGAGGCACTTAGTGCCATGGTCCAGTTGACTGGCTAGGGCTGAGTGCTAGGTTGGAGTGGCTGAGCTTGGAGGTCTCTTCCAACCTGGTTGATTTTGTGATTCTTAGAAATCTTGCTTTAAAAACTCTGGAACTTTTTGTACCTAATCTTGCCAGGGTCTTGCTTGAATCCTACTTTGCTGACAGATGGTTGCCCTTTCTCTTTTGTTTTCTGGCTGTTGTTATAGTGGCTGATAGTTGACTTGCTCCATTTCTGGGCTGATTTCATCTCTATCACAGAAACTGTTCTGCTTATGCAAACATTAAGCTCTCTTCTTATGTAAGCATTGAATGGCCATAATCTCCTAACTAAAATTATTTACATGTAGTAATGGGTGAGGGACTTGTTCCCATTTCACAGAAGACAAAATTTAAGCATTGTGAAACTTCTGGTGAATTCAAGTCAGTGATAGATTTGGCTTTCCAGTTTGCACCCTCTTTGCTTGTGGGTTGATTGTGCTGATTCCAGGATGTGCTTTGGCTACAGTAGGAAATAACAACAGGGATGAGTTAAAGCAGTTAGGGGCAAGGAGGGGAAGCTTGAACTCTTACTTTTCCTGTGATTAAAACGTTGTGAGTTCCTGGGCTTTGTAAGACAACACCTTTCATCAGTATATAATCCATTGAAAGTTTGTTTGTTTGCTTTGTTCTCCTTTTTTCACAGGTATCAGTCAGAGCCGGATCTCCCATTGGCTGTTGCAGCAGGGGTCAGACCTGAGTGAACAAAAGAAAAGGGCATTTTACAGATGGTACCAGCTTGAGAAGACAAATCCTGGTAAACAAATACAGCCTAAACATCTCCTGATGGAGTTTTTGGGTTGTTTTGTTAGTTGGGTTTTCTTTTTGGAAAAGAAGCATTTTGTCACTGGTTTTTATTATCACAGAAAATTTCCTTCTTGGTCTTAGGAGCTATATTCCCTCTGATCAATGTACTTGTTTAAGAGGGTAGGAACAAATCTGCACTTTGCAGCAAATAATTTAGGATTGACTTATCCATAACTGATTGTCCAGCTCCTCAGTCACGGTTGCTTGCCCTGTCATCTCACTGCTAGCTGACTTTGGCAATCAGATTGAATCAGTGAAGTTGTAGTTGGCTAACATGAAGTAGGTGCCAAGGCTTTTCAGAATGAGCAAAGAGAAGACATTAATAATGGCTGCACAATATAAAGTTGTAGGAAAAAAAGACCATGTTTTGGTGGAGACAAACTGAGGGGTGACTTTAGAGGGTTTTGGGTTGGATCTCAAGCTCATGGAATTGAATCAAAGAATTGTTTAGAATGGAAAAGAGCTTTATGTTCTTCAAGGTCAACTGTTTACACAGCACTGACAAGTCCACTAGTAAAGCATGTCCCTGAGCACCACATGTCTTCTAAATACCTTTAGGGTTGGGTACTTCACCACTGTCCTGGAGCAGTCTGTTTCAGGGCTTGACAACCCCTTCCGTGAAGAAATTGTGCCTCGTGTGCAACCTAAACCTCCAATTTGAGGCTGTCTCTTGCCCTGTTGGTTGTTACTTGGGAGAAGAGACTGCCTTCTACCTTGATCAACTCCCCTTTCTGGGAGTTGTAAGGAGTGAGAAGATCTCTCATGAACCTCTTTTTCTTCAGGCTGAACAATCCTAGTTCCCTCAGCTGCTCCCCTGTAAGACTGGTTCTCCAGCCCTGACAGTTACAGAGCTAAGTTGGAGATGGGTCTGTCAATCCCTCTTGCTTCTTCACATCTCACAATTGATCTGAAATATAAAAGAGAAGTATAGCTCCTCCTTATCTGCAACTAACCAGCAATCTTCAGAATCATAGTTGAATTAATTTCCTTGCATTGTTCTTCTCCACAGATTCTGTTTGACCACAGTTCTTATTTTTCCCTTTAGTGGTTTTATTGTAAAGATGAAAATATTTACATTCAATTTCCTTTAAACAATGGCATGATTAAATTAACTGTGTAATTGTTTTAAGGAATTTAAGACTCAGGCTCTCTAATATGAACTTTGCTTCAATATGAAGAATTCTATTAAGAAAAATTACAGGAAAACAAATCCTTCAAACTTCTGCTCTGTGTGTAAGCTGAAAATCAAGAGGCTCCAGCTGTCAGTTGGCCTGAGAATACTTCAGCTTAAAATTGGGTGGGTTCTGAATGACAGCTGAGTCTGTCCATTCTGTTAAGCATCTAGAAAATGGTTTAAAGAATGAAAGTGCTAAGGGTTGTAAGGTGTTGGCAAGCTTGCAGAGGTCCACAAGAAGCCTTGGTGTTGCAGTGTGTGCAATTGGGACACTAGGGATCAGCAAAGTTACTGGATACAACTGTTTCGTATTAGCTGCTTTGGAAGGCTAAAGTTGTACCCTACAGAGTAACTCTCAGCCCTGGAAAGATTGAGCTCCAACACAGTGAAGAAAACTAGAGTTTTTGGAAGGTGTATTTTGGAAAAAGTACTCCAGAGCCCTCTGGGTGAGTCTTCCCTGTAGCCATGCATCTGCCCACATTGTTTGGACTTGTTTCAGAAGTAGTATTCTGCACTGGGAGAAGAGAAGCCTTGTCAAACTTAGCACTAAAATCTTCCTCCTCTTACCCTTCTTTCCCTGTATCCTCAAGTTCACCTCTTGTGCATCCTTCCACCCTTGAGAAGGGTCTAAGGAGGGAACACCAGCAGCACCAAAGATTATGGCTTACATTGAAATCAATTGACTTTAACCTCTACTTTTCTGTCACAGTGTCCTGATGAGATCTTGCTCACTTTTTTACACACATGGAAATATTTCTTGTGAAATACAGAAGCATGTCCAGCTGTGTTTTGAAAGTCTCCAGAGGAGACTCCACCACCTATCTGGGCAGCCTGTTTGAGTGCTCACATACCCTCGAAGGAAAAAAGTCTTTCCCTAATAAAACCCCCTGTGTTCCAGTTGGTGCCTGTTGCCACTTCTGTTAAGAGCCTGATCACATTCTCTTGACCTCCACCCTTTAGCTACTGATAAGCCTTCTTCAGGATAGAGCCCCCAGCCTTTCCTTGTAAGAGAGCTGCTCCACTGCCCTTGTCATCTTTATGGCCCTTTGCTGGACTCTTTGCAGTAGTGCCCTATTTCTCTCAAACTGGGGAGCCCAGAACTGGACCAAACAATCCAGAGGTGGCCTAACTAGGGCACAATAGCCCTGCTGGCCACAAACTTCTGCATGCACCACAGACTACTCTTGGCTATCTACTTAGGTTGGACTGGATGGTCTTGGAGGTCTCTTCCAACCTGGTTGATGGTATGATTCTATCTTGTCCACAGTCACACATTGCTGGCTCATGGTGAATTTGCTGTCCACTAGCACTCTCAAGTTCTTCTCTGCAGAGCTGCTTTCCAGCAGGTAAACCCCTAACCTGTACTGGTGCATGGGGTTATTCCTCACTAGGTGCAGGACCTTACGCTTGCCCTTGTTGTACTTCATAAAGTTCACCTCTAGCCTACTCTCCAGCCTGTCCACTTCTCACTCACATAGAGAGAGACTCCATCACCTCATCTTGCTGGTCTCTCTCTCTTGAAAAGTGTGTGGCTGTCCATGAGAGCATCCCAATCATGGAAGCTATCCCACTACGTCTCCATAACTGCTATGAGATCATGGCTGTGCAACCACACCCACACTTCTAGTTCTTCCTGTTTATTCCCCTTGCTCATAGTGCTGATCAACAGGCATTTTAGAGGGGTAGTTGAGTAAGAAGGTTTCCCTGGAGGGGTGCAGAAGGATCCATCATAGTCGTATACATCCTTCAGGTAGTTGCCCCTCTTGCTCTCCACTTAGAAGGAGGCTAAGGAATGTTTGCTGCAGTTCTGGTTGACCTGGGTTATTCCCTCACAGGATGGGATGGCATGAGCATCTCTTCAAAGAAAGAAGAAGTTTAAAAGGCAAAATGGCTCTTCTGCCTAGGCCAAGTGATTATCTGGGTGCATTTAAGTTGTTTTTAGAGTGAAATAATGTTTGATTTTACTTCAGAGGCTGAGGTGGTGAGAGGAACCCTCAGTTTTCCTGTACCTTTTGGAAAAGTGCACTTGAGGGAAACAGTTGTGTCATTTACTGTAGGATAATCCACTCCTTTGAACTATTGCCATTTGCCATTGCAGGGCAGCCTGACTAGTCAAGAAATAGTTAACATGCATATGTGCAAGTGTATACAGAATACTAAGAAAGGTATTAGCTTTGTTCAAAACATAGAATGATAGAATCAAGCAGATTGGAAGAGACCTGCAAGATCAACCAGACCATGGCACTAAGTGCCCCAGCCAGGCTTTTCTTCAACACCTCCAGGGACAGTGACTCCACCACCTCCCTGGGCAGCCCATTCCAATGCCAATCACTCTCTCTGCCAACAACTTCCTCCTAACATCTAGCCTAGACCTCCCCTGCCACAACTTGAGACTGTGTCCCCTCGTTCTGTTGATGAAGAAGAGCCCAACCCCACCTGGCTGCAGCCTCCCTTCAGGTAGTTGTAGGTCTGCCTACAGCAATGAGGTCTGCCCTGAGCCTCTTCTTCTGCAGGCTGCACACCCCCAGCTCCCTCAGCCTCTCCTCACAGGGCTGTGCTCCAGGCCCCTCACCAGCTTTGTCTCCTTTCTCTGGACACCTTCCAGCACCTCAACATCTCTCTTGAATGGAGGAGCCCAGAACTGGACACAGCACTCAAGGTGTGGCCTGAGCAGTGCTGACTACAGGGGCAGAATAACCTCCCTTGTCCTGCTAGCCACACTGTTCCTGATACAGCCCAGGATGCCATTTGCTCTCCTGCCCACCTGGGCACACTGCTGGCTCATGTTCAGCTACTAACTACCAGCACCCCCAGATCCCTTTCTTCCTGGCTGCTGTCATCCACTCTGTCCCCAGCCTGTAATGCGCTGCTTGGGGTTGTTGTGGCCAAAGTGCAGAACCCTGCCTTTGGCCTTGTTCAGTCTCATCCCATTGGCCTCTGCCCACCTATCCAGCCTGGCAAGGTTCCTCTGCAGGGCTCTCCTACTCTCTAACAGATCAACACCTGCTCCTAGCTTGGTGTCATCTGCAAACTTACTGATGCTGGACTCAATCCCATGTAATGTAATAACGTAAGGGACGAAGGGTGACTTATAAACACATCAAATGAGACTTTTCTTTCTTTTATTTGAAGAGCAAAATGATGCTGTGACACTTTAAATCATCCAAAAGCAGTCCTGCGTCTGCTAACCAAAGAACTTATTTTGAGGCCTTAGGGCAGTTTGAAGCTGCTGATGTTGAGGTGTTGCTGGATGTTCTCTTGTGCCAAAGAGACTCAGCGGTTCCATGATGTTTATTATTTGCCAGCTTGCCTTGGTCTCTTGAATAGGCTGTTTGTGTTTGCTTGGATTTGATTGCTTAGTTGCGTGTGTACTTTGTATATTTTTTCCTATCTTTGGTGATGGGTGTTGAGGCAACAGCAGTCTGAAACACTGCTAAAGAAACAAGGCTCATGGATTAGAAAACAACCCTACTGTGTGTGCAATAATCTCACTGCAAGTTTCTCAGTCAGTGCTTTCCTGGTAGGAGTGATGTTGGAGTCAACAGCAACGGTGTGAATTCCAGTGTAATAGTGTTTGGAAGCTTTTTTCTGAAAGGAGTTGCCAGTTAGGGTGAAAAGCAGGTTTTTTTGGTCAAAGGGAAGAAGTCAGTGCTAAATGCTAAGGTTTGAAAGATATTTAATCCAATTAATGGGGGTGGTTTTCATTTAGAGCAGACTGTTTCTTTTTGGACACATCCCTTGTGTTGTGAAGAGAACTAAGAGCATTTTGGCAGTAGATAAATAATACATGTTTCAGAAGCCAGTGGCATAGAGCCCTGTAATGTACTCATTTTTTTTTTCATAGCCCATGGGTTTTAAATAAATACTTCTTTTTACATTGCTTAGCCTTGTCAGTGTGGCTGGTGCTGGGACTTGTTAGACAATCATGGAATCAGTCAGGGTTGGAAGGGACTACAGGGATCATCTAGTTCCAGCCCCTCTGCCATGGCCAGGGACACCCTAACCTCAATTGGGCTGCCCACAGCCTCATCCAGCCTGGCCTTAAACACCTCCAGCCATGGGACCTCAACCACCTCCCTGAGCAACCCATTCCAGCCTCTCACCACTCTCATGCTCAACAACTTCCTCCTCACCTCCAGCCTCAATCTCCCCACCTCCAGCTTTGCTCCATTCCCCCCAGTCCTGGCATTCCCTGAGAACCTAAAAAGTCCCTCCCCAGCTTTTTTGTAGCCCCCTTCAGATCCTGGAAGGCCACAAGAAGGTCACCTGGGAGCCTCCTCTTCTGCAGCCTGCACAGCCCCAACTCTTTCAGTCTGTCCTCACAGCAGAGCTGCTGCAGCCTCTGAGCATCCCAGTGGCCCTTCTCTGGACGCACTCCAGCATCTCCACAGCCCTCTTGTCCCAGGGGCTCCAGAAGTGGATGCAGTACTCCAGGTGGGGTCTCAGCAGAGCAGAGGGGGAGAATCACCTCCCTGGCCCTGCTGGCCACACTGCTGCTGCAGCCCAGGCTCTGCTTGGCTTTCTGGGCTGCAATTGCACACTGCTGGCTCCTGTTGAGCTTCTTGTCCAGCAGCATCCCCAAGTCCCTCTCCTCAGGGCTGCTCTCCAGCCACTCACTGCCCAGCCTGCATTTGTGCTTGGCATTGTTCAACCCAGATGCAGGACACTGCGCTTGGTCTCGTTTAACCTCCTGAGCTTGGCTTGTGCCCACCTCTGCAGCCTGTCCAGGTCCCTCTGGATGGCATCTCTGCCCTCCAGCCTGTCTGCTGCACACTGTGAAAAGTTTGTTATTGAGTAACTTTAGTGTGTCTTTGGCCTCAGTGTGTTGCAAACGGAAGGTGACACCTAGAAATGATGTGTTGAAGTTACAGATGGATAGAGACTGCTTCCATTTAGGCTGGGTATTTGTTTCTGACAGTCTTCTGTAATAGAAAGGCAGCTGTGGTCACCTTGGAGAAAGCTATGTGCTCTTCCTCCTTGAACAAGAGGGAAAGAGAAAGGTAGCTATTATCAAGACATAGCATCTCCCTTTGCAGTTCTTGTTTTAGCTGTAAGAGAAGCACCTACCAGAAAAACCAAACCCCCCCAAATCAAGGGCTGAGTATCCCCCAAGATTTGTGTTGGAAATTTATTGTTGGTGATTTACTGTTGTACAGAGCTGCAGAGAAAACAGTCCCTGCTCCCATCCTTTCTATCCATGGAAGGAGCTCTTTGAGGAACCTTTTGCTGTGCAGGCTGCCAATTCAAATCTAGCCTGACTCAGTAGTATCTGAAAGGTGTTTATCATGTGATCTCAGGTCACTCTGGCTGAAAATAAAGTGTGACATCTGTTCTTATCAGTATAATGTACGATAGGTACATGCTGCAAAAGCTTGCTGCTAAATGAGTTTTTGAAGCTGGGAGGTGGCCTGAGGCTTGCTCCAACCATCCTACACCTTGCCCCTCTGTGGCAGGGCCTCTCTTGAGACATGTGATGTGGATCAGCAATTGCATGTGATGCTTTTAAGTGCTAGCCTCTTTCTTCAGGATAGTGCTGAGGGAAGGCACTCTCAGCACTGAGAGTACTGACATAGAGCTGCATTCCAGCCAGAGAGCATCTCCTTTGCCTCCTCTCCCCAAACCCCACCTGCAGCATCCCCAAAGCCATGCCCCACAAGAGGGAACTAGCTGGCTTGCACAAAGAAAATTCTGTGTTGTTGCAAAAGATTTTCATTGCTGGCAGGTAGTGAGAAGTGTCTCTTTTCATTTTCCTCTGCAAAAGGAGCTCTTCCCAAATGGTTCACCTCTATACCCTTTATAGATGCCTTGCTTTTTGATGCATATACTAAGCTGGAAAATCTCATCCTGCATTTGCTTTGCCTATTCTGCTCGGGAGAGAAGTTTTACTTCTCTTTAAAAGCTGGTTTAGAGGTTTCTAAAAAGCTCTAGTAACTAGGATGTAACTTTACAACTCACTAAGGGTGGTGAGAAGATTGCAGTGGAGCATTGGAACAGGAGAATAAACAGGACCCCTGAGCACTCACTTCATCGAGGGGAATGAAGAAAAGCTCCACAGTTACCTTATCAAATGTCCTCTGCTTTTACCATTCCTACATCCAGGCACATTTCAGGCCTTTGTATGCACTCAGATGCTTCTCTTTTTATGTGTGTGCAAAACCAGTGATGAGTACTTGCTTGTGATTCTCAGCATACTTCTCTCTTACCTGCTGCTGATATTGATGGTACCCCATAGACAGGAGAAGTAGCTAAATTGATGTAGCAAGGCTACAAAAAAAAAAGGCATCCTGTATTCAGTGAACATAGCAGTCACAGGAGCAAATTTATGCTTTAAATGCAGAATTTCTTTCAGCCTTTGTCTGAAAAATCTCAGGCAGCTTTAATGAAAGTAAAGAAACATCTGCAAATCTTACCTTGATGTTTGTCATTGCTGATATTCCTCTCCTGGCCCTGTGAAATGAAACCATAGAATCATAGAGCCTAAAAAATAATTCTGGTTGGAAAAAACCTTGAAGATCATCAAGTCCAGACTTTAACCCAAGATTACTGTGGCCAGTAAGACAAGGGAGGTTATTCTTCCCCTGTACTCAGCACTGGTCAGGTCACACCTTGAGTACTGTGTCCAGTTCTGGGCCCCTCAATTCAAGAGAGATGTTGAGGTGCTGGAAGGTGTCCAGAGAAGGGCAACAAAACTGGTGAAGGGCCTGGAGCATAAACCCTATGAGGAGAGGCTGAGGGAGCTGGGGTTGTTTAGCCTAGAGAAGAGGAGGCTCAGGGGTGATCTTATTACTGTCACCAACTACCTGAAGGGACATTGTAGCCAGGTGGGGGGTGGCCTCTTCTCCCAGGCAACCAGCAATAGAACAAGGGGACACAGTCTCAAGTTGTGCTGGGGTAGGTATAGGCTGGGTGTTAGGAGGAAGTTCTTGGCAGAGAGAGTGATTGGCATTGGAATGGGCTGCCCAGGGAGGTGGTGGAGGCACCGTGCCTGGAGGTGTTGAAGCCAAGCCTGGATGAGGCACTTGGTGCCATGGTCTGGTTGACTGGCCAGGGCTGGGTGCTAGGTTGGACTGGATGATCTTGGAGGTCTCTTCCAACCTGGTTGATTCTTTGATTCTATACCAAGGCACCACTAAACCACATTCCTCTGTGCCATGTTTCAACATCTTTTAAATCCTTCCAGGCATGATGACTCCCTCACTTTGCTGGGCAGCTTGACAACTCTGTCCTCGTGTCTATCCTAAACCTCCCACAACCTCAGTCTGTTACTTTTTGTCCTGACACTTGTTGCTTGAGAGAAGTGGAGGATTTCCACCTTGCTAAAAGCTTTCAGAGAGTTACAGAATGTGAAAAGGGAAAGTACATTGTTGAGACAATGCAGAGAAAGATGATTTCTTGTCCTGGTCTCCCCTGCTGCCTCTTTTAAAAGATGTGTTTTAAAGTTTTACAAATGTATTTAAAACTTAGCAGCTTATAGAATCATAGAATGGTTTAGGTTGGAAGGGACCTCAAAGCTTCCAGTTCCAACCCCCTGCCATGGGCAGGGACACCTCCCACTAGAACAGGTTTCTCAAGGCCTCATCCAACCTGGCCTTGAACAACTCCAGGGAGGGAGCAGCCACAACCACCCTGGGCAACCTGTGCCAGTGTCTCAGCACCCTCACTGGTAAGAACTTCTTCCTAACATCCAGTTTAAATTGCCTCTCTTCCAGTTTAAACCTATTACTCCTCGTGTTGTCATTACAAGACCTTGTCAGTAGTCCCTCCCCAGCCTTCCTGTAGGTCCCCTTCAGATACTGAAGTCCACTGTAAGGTCTCTTTGAAGACTTCTGTTCGCCAGGCTGCAGAGCCACAACTCTTGTAGCCTGCCCTCTGCCCACACTGCTCTTGCTGCAGCCCAGCACAGGGTTGTGTCTGGGCTGCACTCACACTGCAGGCTCCTGTGGAGCTTTTCATCACCCCAGACCCCCAGGTCCTTTTCCTCAGGGCTGCTCTCAGCCATTCCCCATCCAGCCTGGATTTGTTCTTGGGATTGTGCTGACTCAGGTGCAAGACCTTACACTTGGCCTTGTTGAATGTCATGAGGCTGGCCTAGGCCCACCTCTGCAGCCTCTCCAGGTCCTTGTGGATGGATCCTTGCCCTCTAGCAAGTGCCACACAGCTTGGTGTCATTTGCAAACTTGCTGAGGGTACACGGCTTCCTCTGTCCATGTCACTGACAAAGCTGTCAAACAGCACTGGTGCCAGCACTGACCACTGAGGGATGCCACTTGGCACTGGTCTGCAGGTGAACATTGTGCTGCTGATCACCACTGCGTGTGGCCACCCAGCCAGTTCCTTGTCCAGCAGTGCTCCACCCATCAAGTCTGTGTTTTTCTCCGCTATGGTGACCAGGATGTCATGTGGGACAGAGGCAAATGCCTTACTTAGGTCCAGGTAGATGATGTCAGTTGCCCTTAACTTGTCCACTATTGCTGTGACTTTATCATAGAAAGCCATTAAATTTATCAAGTGTGGTTTGCCCTTGGTGAAGCCATTGCTGGTTACCACCAATCACCTCTGCTTTGTTTTCCATTTGCCATAGCAGAGCCTTCAGGAGGATCTGCTCCATGATCTTGCCAGACACAGAGGTGAGACTGACTGCTCTGTAGTTCCCGGGATCATCCTTTTTACCATTCTTGAAACTGGGCCTTATATTTGCCCTTTTCCAGTCAGCAGGGACCTCACCAGTCTGCCATGACCTTTCAAATATGACAGGCAACTTCAACTGCCAGTGTCCTCAGGACTTGTGGGTGGATCTCATCAAGCCCCATGGACTTGAGCATATAGAATCATAGAATCAACCAGGTTGGAAGAGACCTCCAAGATCATCCAGTCCAACCTAGCACCCAGCCCTGTCCAGTCAACCAGACCATGGCACTAAGTGCCTCATCCAGGCTTTGCTTGAAGACCTCCAGGGACGGTGCCTCCACCACCTCCCTGGGCAGCCCATTCCAATGCCAATCACTCTCTCTGCCAACAACTTCCTCCTAACATCCAGTCTATTCTTCCCCTGGCACAATTTGAGACTGTGTCGCTTTATTCTGTTGCTGCTTGCCTGGCAGAAGAGACCAACCCCACCTGCCTACAACCTCCCTGCAGGTAGTTGTAGACAGCAATGAGGTCTCTTCTGAGCCTCCTCTTCTCCAGGCTAAAGAACCCCAGCTCCTCAACCTCTCCTCATAGGGTTTGTGTTCCAGGCCTTTCACCAGATTCCTTAGGTTCTCATGAACATGATCTTCAATTATAGTGAGCAGATCTTCCTTCTCCCAGTCCTTACTTTTCTATTGCACATTGGACACTCTGCTTGGAGCCCTTGCCGTTGAAGACTGAGGCAAAGAAGTCATTGAGCACCTCAGCCTTATCCACATCCTTTGTCACCAGCTCCCCATTTCCCTTCTGAAAGGGTCCCACATTCTCCCTAGTCTTTTTCTCACTAACATACTTGAAGAAGTTCTTCTTGTTCCCCTTCATGTCCCTTGATGCTGATGCAGACCCCTAAACTGCAAGAACTAGAAAGATTAGATAAGGAACTTTTCCTTGAAGTGGTTTCCCATTAAATAGGCAGTATAGAAACTGTTTCATGTGTCAATAAAACAAAGTAATCTGTCTAGGCTCGTTAGCTGGGAATTAGTAAGAGTCACGGTCTGTTGTGCATGCAAGGCAGAGATTGTGGCACTCACTTCCTATAGACCTTCTCCTGGGGAAAAGTGCTAAATGATTTCGGGCTCCACTGCTTACCCAGATGCAAGCCCCTGGCAGGAAGGGAAATACTTATGGTGTGTTTCTGGAAAGAAACCCAGCCAAATGCACAAATAGCTGGGCTCTTGCTTTCCAACTGCAGGAATTTGTTTATTGGTTAAACTCTTTAAGTTCCTTTAACCCCTTTACCCTGTTTTAAATTAGACAAGCAGTGTTGTTCAACTAACACTGTGTGCTTTTATGATTAAATCCTAACAATTCTGGGCAAGTCAGTGTGCCTAGAGGGGTTTGCTGCCTCAACTCTGCTTTTACTGTGCACAATACTGAATTCTCCTGTGAGCAGAGCTGCCTGCTCCTCTTAGATTTGTCCAGGCTGGTTCAGTGCATGAATTCCAGTTGAGCTCAGAGTGCATATGGGATATAGGTGGTGGTTTATCTTTTCATGTGGCTGGGGACTTTATTATTTCTTGCACACAAGGACAGCTCTTTCCTCCCTCCGTGGGAAGTCTCTAAGCACAAAACTATCCTACAGACCATACCCTGGATTATGTACTAAATGTCCTATACCATCCTCACCAAGGGATGTATGAATGATAGTTTCTCAGTGTGTCTTGATCTTGATTTATTAGCTGAGAGGCTGTTGTGGAAAGAGTCAGGGGTAAGTTTCACGGGGCCTTTCCTGAAGGCATTGTGCCAAATCCTGTCTCTTGCTTGATACTTTCCAGCTCAGGCTTCTCAAAAGGAGAAATACATCCATAGACATGGGACAGAATAGGATAGGTGTGATGTTACTCGGCTTTCAGTGACTGCTGAAAGGCAACCTGGCTCTCAGAAGCCTCTGTCTGCATGGGTCACAGGGTGGGATCCTATCATTGGAACTGTTTCAAGTGTTTACTCCCCTCCTTGGACACAGGAAAATACCTTTGGTATAAACTTACTTTTTGCTTCCTGAGACCATTGTACAATTAAATCAAAACCTGCTATTTTCCAGGTGGTGGCAGAAGAGGTAGCAGCATAACCTAAATAAATCCCAGCTGGGGATTTATTGCACCCTTTCTGTAGGACACTTTTTTCCACCTGTGGAAGCAGACCAGCTTTTCCTAAGCAGCTATCAGCTCCATTATGGAGGTTGAGAAGGCGAACTCTTAGCTGGCTTTGTGTATCTCTGAGGTGTCTTTGTTTGCTAATGTTTTGCTCTTCTTTTTCACTTTGAATGGTTTCATCATCTGTCTTGTCTTTTTTTTTTCCCCTGTGTGTGTGAGCAGGAGTGAGAAAATGGCCATGATTTTTAATCCACTAGGAAACACAGTATTTATTATTCTTAGGGGCTACGTTAAGCATGAGACCTGCTCCTATCCCAATAGAAGAGCCAGAATGGAGACAGACGCCTCCCCCAGTCACAGCTACCTCTGGGACCTTCAGGCTACGGCGAGGCAGTCGGTTCACGTGGAGAAAGGAGTGCCTGGCTGTTATGGAAAGGTATGTCACTTGGGGCTCTCAGAGATGGGTGTGTTCAAGCTGATATGAGTATCCTTCTTCTGCCGTGGTGGACACCTGCTTCATTTCCATGGATGTGTTTTAGCATCATGCAAGTCAGTAACGGTGTTTGATTCCAGATGATCGAGCAGGAGGAGCTGTTTTACCCCTTCTCCTATGTATAAGTAAGAATATTACAGTGCTCTGGACAGTCCCTCATTGTTTTGTAGCTCCTAAGACATCTCATCCTTAGCTTAGGCTGCGGGCAATGGTGTTCAGCTCTTCCTTTGGTTTTGCAGGCATCTCTCTGTCTAGCCTAATACAGGCTCTACCTTGGTGCAGGGTCTGAACACTTCGTGCATTCCGCATAACTCCTTTCCCAATTTACTCATTTGTCTTCATAATGGATCATGATTTTATAATTTAGATGAGCATTTTGGCAGCACTGATTGTTCAGGATGCAGAACTTTGCCTAACAAGCAGTAGATTCCTTATCCTAAAAGGCTCTTACAGGCCTTTTACATGAACTGGGAACAGTGCAGAGCAAAGTGGATCTTTCAAATACATATGCAGAGTGGCAGGTGATCATTAGAGCTCCCAGCCCTTCAGTCGTGCAGAGACGAAGCACTCTCTGTGCCTGGTCTCCTGGCTGCCTGTGTGCTTTGCCTTTCCCTCTGCTTACAGCAATGTCTCTTTTGTGGGTAATATTGTGTAATAGAAAAGGACTGGTGAACTCAAACATAGTTTAGGGATGAATGCTATTTCAGTAAGGGCTAAACGGCTGGGAGGAGTTTTCTCCCCTCTGAGTGTGAGTAACCTCCTTTCCATGAAAGCACCAGATGACTCTGTGTGTGTGCTACAGTCCTCTGGTTTGGGACTCCACCTAGTCCTTGGCCAGCAGATTTTTAGGATGTGCTTTTTGCCTTTTCTGTAGTGCTTCTCTGTCCTCTTGCTGGGCCAAAGGTTTTTTGGAACTGATTAGCTTTTGGCTAAGCTAAGACCGAAATACTGAGCTCCCTCAGGGACCCAAGCTGCTTTACACATGAGGTGGCTATAGTTCTGTGTGGCCACAGGTTGTCACAGGGTCTTTGCAGGACTCAGATCAGTAACTAAGTATTTGTTGCTTTGTTCTGTCCTGTCACTGCACTGATGTTTTCAGATTTGGCTCAGTGTTCCCACAAAGGAAATAAGGTAAATGTTTCAAATCTGTTCTACTTTGCTAGATCAAACTTCTGCTAGATCAAACTAGTGCAAAGTGCAGAAATCTTGTTGTCTAGAACGAGGTGGGGTGGTTTTAAACTAAATTAAGGGAGATTTAGACTAGATACAAGGAAGAATTCTTTTACACTGAGGTTGGTGAGGCACTGGCTTAGGTTGCCCAGAGAGCTGGAAAGTGACCCATCCCTGGAAACATTCCAGGTCAGGTTGGACATGGCTCTGAGCAACCTGCTCTAGTTGATGTTGTCCCTTTTTACTGCAGGGGGTTTGGACCAGATGACATTGAAGATCCCTTCCTACTTAAAGCATTCTATCATTCTGTGATTTCTAATGCAAGGGATTGTGGTTTTTAATGTCCCTCTCCATACAAACAGTGTAGGGGCTGTAGCATTTTCAAATGCACTTATGACTGGTTGCGTGGAATGGCAAAACTGCTACAGCTCACTGTACCTTCAGGACAGTGCCATCTCTGTATTAACCTTCTGAATGTGAAATAGTTACCCTGAATCACAATTAGAGTTCTTTGAGCATGAGCATTTTCCTTCTTGGTTTCTGTTTGGCCTAAAAAACAGTAACTGCTACTATTTGCACTTTGAATCCTGATAGTGCCTTAGACTCCTTTGTACTAGATGATGTACACAGAGCAGGAAAAGAAAGCTGAACAAGTTTTTCTCCTTCAGTTGTCTCCTAAAGCCAGACTATGCTGTGGCATTAGTGGGACTTTTAAGTCAGACAACCTGTAATGGTTTGGTTTGTGTCTGTTAGAAAGATGAGAGATTTGGTTTTGCTTATGGAAAGAAGCAAATTGGTGAAAGTCATAGTGGCTTCAAAGTGGAAGAAGCTAGATTAAGATAAGGCATTAGGAAGAGCTGAACTGTTCATGAGTGTGGTGAGGCACTGGAACAGGCTGCCCAGAGAAGTTGTGGAGGCTTTAACCCTGAATATAATAAAAGCCATGTCAATGGGGCCTTATGCAACATGGTCTAGCAGAAGGTGTCTGCCCATGGCAGAGGGCTGGAACTAGATGATATTCAAGGTCCCTTTTAACTCAGACCAGTCAGTGACTTTATGTTTCTGTGATCATCCAGTTCTGTGTACAGATACATAATCATTTGGTCTGATTTTTCATTATCCTCCTTCTTATTCTTTGTCATTCTTATTTTACTGTGTCTTGTGCTCTGCAAAGTTTTTGCTGCTGGGGTGTTTGGTTTGGGTTTTTTTAATTCTGTTGGTAAATGGAGATTTCTGCCACACTGCCTTAATCCTGGCTTTAATGCTGATTTGCAAAGCTCTTTCTGGGTCACCACAAGCAGTGAACTTCACAGTCTCATGCATGGATACTGGAAAGTATGGTTGAGGAGTTTTACTTGAGGCAGGAACACAGTAAACTTGAGCCATGGTAAAAGCTTTGTATGACAGTAAAGCCATACATAAAGTGAAGTTGGAATACAGTTGTTTAACTCTTCTACTTTAACAGGCCTGGTTGAGCTGTAGAGATGAGCTTGTTTGTGTGACTGAGAGAGCGATAGGAAGATGCTCTGTTGGGAACCTAAGAAGATGCTAACTAATTTCACTTGAAAGTCAACAGTCTTCCAGGCTTCCCCTGTACTCAGCACTGGTCAGACAACACCTTGAGTGCTGCGTCCAGTTCTGGGCTCCTCAATTCAAGAGAGATATTGAGATACTGGAACGTGTCCAGAGAAGGGCAACAAAGCTGGTGAGGGGCCTGGAACACAAACCCTGTGAGGAGAGGCTGAGGGAGCTGGGGGTGTGCAGCCTGCAGAAGAGGAGGCTCAGGGCAGAGCTCATTGCTGTCTGCAGCTCCCTGAAGGGAGGCTGTAGCCAGGTGGGGTTGGGCTCTTCTGCCAGGCAAGCAGCAACAGAACAAAGCGACACAGTCTCAAGTTGTGCCAGGGGAAGAATAGACTGGATGTTAGGAGGAAGTTGTTGTCAGAGAGAGTGATTGGCATTGGAATGGGCTGCCCAGGGAGGTGGTGGAGGCACCGTCCCTGGAGGTTTTGAAGCAAAGCCTGGCTGAGGCACTTAGTGCCATGGTCTGGTTGACTGGCTAGGGCTGGGTGCTAGGTTGGACTGGATGAGTTTGGAAGTCTCTTCCAACCTGATTGATTCCACGATTCTATGATAATATGACTCATAACTGGAGTCAGCATGAAGGTAGCTGGTCTCCTGGCTTTCTGGTCACTTGATGCCACAGGATGAGGAATATGCATGCTAAAATGGTGTTTGGCATTGCATTTGGTCTCAAGTAATTTTCCTTTTTTTTCCTCTGAAGGATGAAGTCTTGACAGTGAGTGGAGGCATCTTGCTCAGGTTAACAGACTGTTTTGTTTAATGTACAAGTCTCATTGTGTTTGCCTGTCTTTCAGAACCTCGGTGCTCTTCTCACTTGTTCCCTGTGATAGGACAAGGAGCAATGGGTGTAAGCTGCAGCACAGGAGGTTCCACCTCAACACAAGGGGGAACTTCTTGACTGTAAGGGTCCCAGAACACTGGAACAGGCTCCCCAGAGAGGTTGTGGAGTCTCCTTCTCTGGAGCCTTTCAAGGCCTGTCTGGATGTGTTCCTCTGTGATCTGTGCTAGATTGTGTGGTCCTGCTCTGGCAGGGGGATTGGACTCAATGCTCTCCTTGGGTCCCTTCCAACCCTGTGATCCTGTAATGGTTCATGTGGCGATTTAGAGATCCAGAAGACAATTCCATCTCACTAATTCAACTTGTATGAGGGCTACATACACCTTCCTCTCTGGATATAAGAGGAGCCTTCTGCAATTGCACCTAAATTTGGTGATTTAGTGAAGTGCCTGAAAATAAGAGGGTTGAACCTAGATCTTAATGGAAACTTTCATGTAGAAAATGCAGAACTACTTCTTCTTATATACTTCTGAAATGTTGCTGTGAAGCTGTATAAGCATCTGTCAGGTGAGGATTAAATCTTGGACTGCCCTATGAATTAATTTTGGTGTGTGCTTTTGAATTCATAGAATCAATCAGATTGGAAGAGACCTTCAAGATCATTCAGTCCAACCTAGCACCCAGCCCTATCCAGTCAACTAGACTGTGGCACTAAGTGCCTCATCCAGGCTTTGCTTCAACACCTCCACGGATGGCGACTCCACTACCTCCCTGGGCAGCCCATTCCAATGCCAATCACTCTCTCTCCCAACAACTTCCTCCTAACATCCAGCCCAGACCTCCCCTGCCACAGCTTGAGACTGTGTCCCCTTCTTCTGTTGCTGGTTGCCTGGGAGAAGGCCCATGCCACTAGAAGTATATACAGTGTTGTAAAATCAGCTGTGCTAATTAGCTAACATCTACCTGCAACATCTCTTTCTTGTAGTCGTAGAATCATCGAATCATTCAATGCAGTTGGTAAGAAATGCAGTCTCTAAAAGTCAGTTTGTTAAACCTGCTGAGAGCACTTCAAGGAAAAACCTGAATTTGATTGCAAAAATCAGACAGAATTGCTTCGAGGAGCAGACTCTCCAGCTGAAAGTGCACAGCACCAGTCAGGATTTGTACTGTGAACTGAATGAGAAAGGTGAGGACTGAAAGGGTGACTTCTCTTTTAAAATAATATGTAAACCAACACAAAATTCCAGTGCAACTATCCTAGTGCTGCCAACTTGATGCAGTTAAGATTAGAGATAGGCTTAAATGTTCAGTGGCCATAGGTGTCTGTATGTAGGATATGTGCATTAAATAAACTAATTGGTTTATCCTGTATTTCCAGAATGCTGCTTGCATTTCTGTAATTCAATTCTTCAATCTTTACTGCTTTTTTGGAAATGCTCCCAGGGTAGTTTATTAGTCCTAGGCTTAGATTTCAGACAATAGCTTCAGGTCCTTTTCTTTCTCCTTCTCTCTTTTCTGTTTGCTTGGTTTGGATTTTTATTATTGAAAATACCTCTCCGAATATTTATGCTCTGAAGGTTATGAGGAGCAATAGTTCCAGAAAGTAAAGTTCTATATTTAACTGCAGACTAGGTGTGGTTCAGACAACTGCAGTGCAAGCTCCCTCTTGCTGCTGTGCTAGTGATACCAACCTTGACCTGTTCCCTTCTTGAGTCTCCTGCTCATGAAATATTCTGAGTTTTGTGCCTGGTGATGTTGTCGTGTGGCTTTACCCTCCTTTGGGAATAGAACTAAGACTACAATAGTCCTTTCTGTGACAACCTGAGGTTAAACTTGAAAGCCTTTTTCTGATTCAGTTTCGTGTTCTTCCTTATGCCTTGTCCCAAAGATAATTTTTTCCCCCCTTTTCTCTGCTTTGCTGCTTATTTTCAACCCTTCTCATTAGAACTTCAGAATTGAAAATTCCCTTAGGGTTTTCTCATATTTTTTTTGTTCTTGAAGCTGTGTTGTCTTGTAATTTCGAAGCCATTTGTGCAACTCCTAATCATATGTTGGAGTTGAGGTTTATCTTCATTTTCAGGCAAAGACCCATCTAAGATTGGCAGCAGGATCAATGGCTGTATACCCATTGTAAAGCACTTCTGTTGAGTGTCACTGAAGACCCAGGGGGAGAGTTGAGTGTTGTTTTTTTTAAGTATATGCTTTTTCCAAAGCCTAAATTAAAATAATTGTAAATTCTGCTCTAAACAAAATGAATAATTCATCAGGTGAAAGTATTTTGGTTTATCTAGGGAGTAGGGACTCTGCTTTCTGGTTGAGGCTTATTTGGTTTGATGAGTTTAGGGTTGGTTTTTTTTTTATTTTAACAGATTTCTGTGCTCTTGAAGCCTCCTTTTGTAAAGATATATTTAGATTAAATATGACTACATGATAGAATCATGGAATCAACCAGGTTGGAAGAGACCTCCAAAATCATCCAGTCCAACCTAGCACCCAGCCCTATCCAGTCAACTAGACCATGGCACCAAGTGCCTCATCCAGTCTTTTCCTGAGCACCCCCAGGGATGGCAACTCCACCACCTCCCTGGGCAGCCCATTCCAATGCCAATCTCTCTCTCTGTAAAGAACTTCCTCCTAACATCCAGCCTATACTTCCTCCGGTACTACTTGAGACTGTGTCCCCTTGTTCTATTGCTGGCTGTCTGGGAGAAGAGACCAACCCCACCTGGCCAAAACCTCCCTTCAGGTAGTTGCAGACAGCAATGAGGTCACTCCTGAGCCTCCTCTTCTGCAGGCTAAACAACCCCAGCTCAGCCTCTCCTCATAGGGTTTGTGTTTCAGGCCCCTCACCAGCCTTGTTGCCCTTCTCTGGACACCTTCCAGCACCTCAACATCTCTCTTGCATTGAGGGGCCCAATTATCCTCATTTCAGAGATGGCAAAAGAGAGTCAAGTATCTCACTCAGCTTTGTGAGCCAAGGCAACTTTATTCATAAGAAAATGGGATTAGATTTCTGAAGATACTGAGGGTATAGTTTCATGATATAGCTGAGCTGAATTAACAGTTTGTCACCATCTCAGCCTTAGGTGTTATCCTGTCTCATTGCCTTTCTCAGTTCCTCCTCCTCAGTTTCCCTGCTCCTGCCACCCTGCATTGTGCCAGATATGCTTCTTGTCTGATGGAAATAGCAGCCAAATCAGCTCAGTTCAGAAAAAATAAATCCTTTTTATTTCCCCTTGCCTTGTATTGAATTGGTTCAGCTGCCTGTGCAGTGAGGGTGTGCAGGAGCTGGCGCTGGGTGAATGACAGGAATGCACAACTAAGAGCAGAGGGAAGGGGAAGTTGAACAAAAAGATACACAGATTTTTTTTTGCCATGATGGTATTTTTGATCTGCCTGATTTTATTCTGAATCTGTTTGGCTTGATTTGGAAGAGTTGCTGATTTGACTAAAAGCATGGTTGTGCTGCCAGCTGTGCAGACATCATGGAAGAGGTGTCCTTTGATTTTTGTCAAGGGGTATGTTACTGTGACATCACTGCCAATCCCTTGTCTAACATGACCTGGTTGTATTCTTGTTCCCCCTTTTAAAATAGAATCATAGAGTGGTTTAGTTTAAAGAGACCTCAAGGATCATCCAGTTTCAACCCCCTGCTATAGGCAGGGACATCTCCCACTAGAACAGGTTGCTCAAGGCCATAGAATCATAGAATCAAGCAGGTTGGAAGAGACCTCCAAGCTCATCCAGTCCAACCTAGCACCCAGCCCTAGCCAGTCAACCAGACCATGGCATTAAGTGCCTCATCCAGGCTTTTCTTGAACACCTCCAGGGATGGTGACTCCACCACCTCCCTGGGCAGCCCATTCCAATGCAAATCACTCTCTCTGGCAGCAACTTCCTCCTAACATCCAGCCTAGACCTGCCCTGCCGCAACTTGACACTCTGTCCCCTTGTTCTATTGCTGCTTGCCTGGCAGCAGAGCCCAACCCCACCTGGCTACAGCCTCCCTTCAGGTAGTTGTAGACAGCAATGAGGTCAGCCCTGAGCCTTCTCTTCTGCAGGCTGCACACCCCCAGCTCCCTCAGCCTCTCCTCATAGGCCCTTCACCAGCCTTGTTGCCCTTCTCTGGACACTTGAACACCTCCAGGGAGGGACCCAAGCTGGCAAGGAAAGTCACCTCCGGGCCAAAACAGGTCACTGTGTTTCCATCAGCCACACACTTTGTGCTAGTTTGAAGCTAGCTAGAATATTTTAGTGAGAGGAATTAGATTATAAGATGTGAAAAGGAAACAGTGGTGATGGCTACTTCACTCACAGGCTTGCTGAGATGTATAAAACCAAGAATTTAATATAGATAACAGAGTTGCTCTCTGGCTCTGGCTGCATGTACTTCTCTCTCTAACTTGCTGCCTAACTAATCTGTCTGCTTCATAACCCCCCTGGCTGATTCTCCAAACTCATCTTGAATGTAAGGCAAAGTCTGGGGGGTGATAGAAAGGTGGGAAGAAGGTGGAAGGGTGGTTGAGAGCCCATCTTGGGGACTCTGGTTTCTGGGAGGCCTGTTGTGTTTCTGTATTACTTTTTAACTTGTCTATTTCTGTCTATAGCTGTGTGTATATACATGTTGTAAATATCTGCTTATATATTGTGCTAAGCTGTAAATATAGCTTCATTTCTTCATTTTCCATTTGCTGAGTCTAGTCTGGGTGATTTTCTTAAGGGGGGGATGGGGGCAGGTAACACCCAAACCAGAGAGTCACAGAATTAACCAGGTTGGAAAAGACCTACAAGAACATCGAGTCCAACATATCACCCAACCCTTCTAAGTAACTAAACTATGGCACCAAGTGCCTCATCCAGCCTCCTCTTAAACAGCTTGCATCAGCATGCAGAATCACTAACCTCTGATAGACCTACCACCTTACATTAAGGAAGCACTGGAATTAACAATTAGTCCAACCCCAACATTTAAAGTATTTGTGAGAAATAAACCAATAAATCAATAAATGAAGTACCCTAGACAATGTTACCCAAAAGCCAGTGGCAAAGCCTCAAGCTATACCTGCCTTTTACTTGGACAACCAGAATATTTTCTGTGACAGGAGCTCACCTGGGTCCTTCAAACTTCCCAGCACCATGAAAAAAGTAAATCACCTTATCTCTAATACATGGCTGTGAACGTAGTCTACCTGGACTTCAGCAAAGCCTTTGACACTGTCTGCCACAAGAAGCTCCTAGCCAAGCTGGCAGCTCATGGTTTGGACAGATTCACTCTGTGCTGGATCAAGAACTGGCTGGATGGCAGAGCTCAGAGAGTGGTGGTGAATGGTGCCACATCCAGTTGGCAGCTGGCACTAGTGGTGTTCCCCAGGGATCAGTGCTGGGCCCAGTCCTGTTCAATATCTTTATTGATGATCTGGGTGAGGGGATTGAGTCCAGCATCAGTAAGTTTGCAGATGACACCAAGCTAGGAGCAGGTGTTGATCTGTTGGAAGGTAGGAGAGCCCTGCAGAGGGACCTGGACAGGCTGGATGGGTGGGCAGAGGCCAGTGGGATGAGATTGAAGAAGGCCAAGTGCAGGGTTCTGCACTTTGGCCACTGAGTGGCTGGAAAGCAGCCAGGAGGAAAGGGACTTGGGGGTACTGATAGATAGTAGTCTGAAGATGAGGCAGCAGTGTGCCCAGGTGGCCAAGACAGCCAATGGCATCCTGGCCTGTATCAGTGTGGGCAGCAGGACAAGGGAGGTTATTCTGCCCCTGCGCTCAACATGGATCAGGCCACAGCTTGAGTGCTGTGTCCAGTTCTGGGCTCCTCAATTCAAGAGAGATGTTGAGGTGCTGGAAGGTGTCCAGAGAAGGACAAGGAAGCTGGTGAGGGGCCTGGAGCACAAACCCTATGAGGAGAGGCTGAGGGAGCTGGGGGTGTTTAGCCTGGAGAAAAGGAGGCTCAGGGGTGACCTCATTGCTGTCTCCAACTACCTGAAGGGACATTGTAGCCAGGTGAGGGTTGGGCTCCTCTCCCAGGCAACCAGCAATAGAACAAGGGGACAGAGTGTCAAGTTGTGGCAGGGGAGGTCTAGGCTGGATGTTAGAAGGAAGTTGTTGTCAGAGAGAGTGATTGGCATTGGAATGGGCTGCCCAGGGAGGTGGTGGAGGCACTGTCCCTGGAGGTGTTGAAGCAAAGCCTGGATGAAGCCCTTAGTGCCATGGTCTAGTTGACTGGACAGGGCTGGGTGCTAGGTTGGATTGGATGATCTTGGAGGTCTCTTCCAACCTGGTTGATTCTATGATTCTGTGTTTTAATCACAGCTCATGAAGACACAGTACAGCATTGCATTCCAGTGAAGCATGACCCCTAGGTTCCTGCCAACCATCACATCCTTACACTCTAGGAGATCCAGTATCATCTACTCTCCTGCAAAAAGCACCTTCTGCAGTGGTCCCAGCAAGGCTGTGGTGAGCTGGGCCGGGCCAGCAGAGCCCTGTGCATGGTTCTGGCCCTGAGTGATATCAGTCCTGACAAGCCTTATTAGAAATTCTTCCGATTGTGAAAGCGCTATTCCTGCAGCTCTCCTGAGCGCTGGGGCTTCCACGGCTTCCCTGGGGAAAATGAGAGCTCTATTAGCTCCTGAAATTCAGTTAGGAAATTTTCTTAGTTAATTTCATCCCATTACTCTTAGTTATGTCTTCTAGCAGAACCTTAATGCCAGCCCCATAGGGGATCTAAGTTTCCTGTGCAAGGCTTTGGAGGAGATTTAAGTTTTGGATTCATTGCGTTTCTCCCTTTTCAAGCTGACAGCAGAGCAGGAAGTATGTCTTTTGGCCTCTGCCATTAGGCTTGCACGTTGTTAGAAACAGAACATCAGTTTCTCATCAATATAACAGTGTCCACCCATTGGCTTAAGAATGCTGCTCATCTTCCTCAGGTTTGTTTTACCAGCTGCTGAGAAGATCGTTGAGTGTTAGACTTTGCCGTCCCTGTGACCCTCAGATGTCATTGAACCTTTTGGAGACTCAATGTTCTTAACTCCTGCTTGGGAATCTGAACCAAACCAAAGAAAGGATGAGCAAGGTGTGTGATGGTTTGGGCTTTTACCCGCCCCCCCACACTTTGAATTTGCCCCAGCTAACTCAGATGGACCCTGGGAATATAGATGAAGCAATTTATTTACAGCTAGCAGAATTTACAAGCAGCTATTTACAATATATACAGTTATATACAATTATATACAGAAATATACAAAGGATAAACAATACAAAAGCACAACTCCCCTCCCAGAAACCTGAGTCCCCGGGAGGGGATTTCAAACCACCCCAACACCTCCCCCCGGCCCTCTCAACCTTACCCCAGTTCTCAGGAAGAAGAGAGGTGCGGCCAAGAGGTTAGGGAGCAAGGTTAGTAGGAGCAAGGTTAATGAGATGTGACCAGGTCTGAAGGCAAAGGCAGAAGGGAAAGACAAAATGGAGAAAGTTTTCTTCTTCTTCCCAGAGTTCTCAGCGTGACTGTGAGAGAAGTTGACATCAATTGTTTTTCATTCCACTGCCTGTTACCAAGTTCTTTCACCAAAACATCCCAGCTTGCTTCAAACTAGCACAGGGTGCTAAAAGCCTGTGAGTTTTTGGGTTACCAAGGGGGGTTGATGTTAGGCATTAGGTAAAGCTTTCTGACATGAGGAATGGCTGAGCACTAAGGAGGTTATCTGTGGAAGTTATGCAGCATTTCTCAGGAGCAAATCATCTGAGTACTGTCAGGATGCTTCTGATATATTTGGTCTTAATGCAGAGGGAAACATCAGGTGACTTTTTTACCTTCTTTTCCAGCTCTTTCCGTTCTCTCATAAGGTGTTTATTAGTCAGCAACTTGCAGTGGGAGATTCAACTTCATTGAAGTCCTGGGAGGTGTAGGAAGGGAGTGATTTTTTTAGGGTCTTTGTTTGCTGCTCACACTTGTGAAATACTTTGGGATCTGCGAGTGCAGGCACTTTGCAAAGGCATTCAGTGAAGTTCACTTTACAATTTAGACCCGGGCAAGATCTTTTTATTGTCTGAAAGTGCAAATGGTTTGGCTCAGGGTCATTGCTGTATGTCTTCATAAAATGCAAGAGCAGCCATTTTATGCTTGCTACACGGTATCTTTCTTATTCTGCATTAGATCAAGCTGTGTTCCCTCTTAGACAAGCATAATATGCAAGCTTCCAATTCTAATCAGCTGTAAGCAGACCCCAGTTGTTTGGCAGATTGCATGCAGTAAAATAGAACGTTAGGATGTCTGTCCAGAGTGCTCACAGACTGATGATCTCCTGAAGCATCCAGCACCTAATGAGTTACTTTGCATTTCAGGGAGCTCAGGTGTTTTTTTGTTTCTTTGTGTTCTCTCTTTCTCTCTCTCTTTAATAACAAAAAAAGATCTGTGGGAGGGGCAGCTCCTTGCAGCAGACTTCAGATAAAATTTTTAGATCTGCCAAGGTCAATATAACTGGAATCAGAATCTGTAAAAGGAGGAGCCTTGTCAATCTGATCTGCAGCAGCATTGCCTGGTGCAGTAAACTCATCTTTTAAGAATGAGAATTCTTCTTTAGTCCAGATACTCACAGTATCATCAGGGCTGGAAGAGACCTCACAGATCATCAAGTCCAGCCCTTTACCACAGAGCTCAAGGCCAGACCATGGCACCGAGTGCCACGTCCAATCCTGCCTTGAACAGCCCCAGGGACGGCGACTCCACCACCTCCCCGGGCAACCCATTCCAGTGTCCAATGACTCTCTCAGTGAAGAACTTTCTCCTCACCTCCAGCCTAAATTTCCCCCGGCGCAGCCTGAGGCTGTGTCCTGCATTTGTCCAGAACCAACTGTGATACTCCACTATTCTGTCTGCCTGCTCATGAAGGTGAAAAGCAGGATCAGGAGCAGGCTGCCCAGGAGAGTTGTGGAGTCTCCTCTCTGGAGATATTCAAAACCCACAGGATGTGTTCCTGTGTGATCTGGTATAGGTGATCCTGCTCTGGTAAGGGGGTTGGACTGGATGAGCTTTCGAGGTCCCTTCCAGCTCCTGTGATCACATCCTGAATCACAGCGTTGTCTTCTTACATCTTGAAAGCAGTTACCATACGTACAGGACTGGAAATCTCTAAGTGCCCAGATGCTTTCAGTGAAGGTGTAAAAAGGCATCATGGCTGCTAATTACAGGCTAATGTAATTTTTGCTGGCTCCAGTAGCACTGGTGTATGGGAAGAACTGTTAAGACCATGTTTGCCTGTTAACCTCTTGCTTGCTTTGAAGAACATCTGCTGGCTTTGTGCAGACCTCATGCTTTGGAGCATACCCCTGAGTGCTTACACATGCAGCATCCAGCTGCCCTGCTTGCCCGTGCAGTGATTTCATGTCACCATCCTCAGCATGTAAGGCTGTGTCTGGGCATTACTTAAGGACAGGAAGTACAAAGGCAACTTCAGCTCAACCTGAGTACATCCTAGGAGCATCTGAGTGTGAAACGGCAGATCTGAGGAGCACTGCTTAATACCTGCCTTGTCTCGGAGCATCTGTTTTGTCCTTGAGTGCCTTTCCCAGCTCCATCTTTTGATCCTGGCACAAGGGCTGACTTTGCCACGTGTGCCACTGTTGCACCAGCGCTGTGGAGTTCTGGCAAGTGACAAGCTTCAAGGCTCAGCAGTAACCCACACAGTGCTAATGATGGTGTTTACATTCTTTCTACCTATCCTCTGCAGTCTGTGACTAGGCACATATGGCTGTGGACAAAAGCTCTTACCTCTCATCCTCTCTCTTTAGTCCTGCTATTGCAGCTGTGGGCATTCTTATTAATCACAAAATAATAGGTGTTGAAAGGGACCTTTGGAGATCATATAGTCCAGCTCCCCTGTCACAGCAGGTTCACCTAGAGAAAGTTGCACAGGACTGTATACAGGCAGGTTTTAAATGACTTCAAGTATGGAGACTCCACCACATCTCTGAGCAGCCATTTCATAAAATCATAGAATCAACCAGGTTGGAAGAGACCTTCAAGCTCAGCCAGTCCAACCTATCCCCCAGCCCTAGCCAGTCAACCAGACCATGGCACTAAGTGCCTCAGCCAGGCTTTGCTTCAACACCTGAAGGGATGGTGACTCCACGACCTCCCTGGGCAGCCCATTCCAATGCCAATCACTCTCTCTGACAACAACTTCCTCCTAACATCCAGCCTAGACCTGCCCTGGCGCAACTTGACACTCTGTCCCCTTCTTCTGTTGCTGCTTGCCTGGCAGAAGAGACCAACCCCACCTAGCTACAGGGAGTTGCAGACAGTAATGAGCTCTGCTCTGAGCCTCCTCTTCTGCAGGCTGCACACCCTCAGCTCCCTCAGCCTCTCCTCACAGGGCTGTGCTCCAGGCCCCTCACCAGCTGTGTTGCCCTTCTCTGGACACCTTCCAGCACCTCAACATCTCTCTTGAATTGAGGAGCCCAGAACTGGACACAGCACTCAAGGTGTGGCCTGACCAGTGCTGAGTACAGAGGAAGAAGAACCTCCCTCGTCCTGCTGGCCACAGTGTTCCTGATACAGGCCAGGATGCCATTGGCTCTCTTGGCCACCTGGGCACACTGCTGGCTCATCTTCAGCCTACATGCCCCTGAAAGTAAAAATGTTCATTCTCAGATTTAGATAGAACTTCATATGTTCAAATTTATGCTTTTGTGCTGTTGCTGGGCTCCACTGCAAAAGTCACATAAATATGTAATTCCTCCTAAATCTTGCCACAGTCTTCAGGGTACTTCTGGGAGAGTTAATTATACCTAGTTTCATTTTATATCCTAAAAATATGTTTAAAAGGTTGGAAGTCCCTTTTCCCTGAACATCATGAGAAAGAATGAAAAAGAACATTGAGTTTACTTTCCTCTACTATCAGTGTGCTGCTTATTTATCTCCTCTCTGAACTAAACAGTCATTCTCTTATCTCTTCTCAGATGGCAAGTCTTCCCTTGCATCTAATAACATTCATTGTCACTCTTCTCTGGACCTTTGCTATTTCTACATTTAATTTTGAGTGACCCAGGCTAGGTGAGTGGGGACAGGAGCAGAACTGATTACCATATTTCCTGGGTGAATATTCCAGTTTATGCAGGTAGCTGAATCTGATTCCTGTTATTCTCTGACCTCCAGAATAACATCAGGGTTTTGCTGATCACTTGTCTCTTGATTGAGAGTATCTTTTCTTTGAGCAGTCCACAATGACATGTGTCTTTTTTTCTGCACAGCTAATTCAGAACCAGTTATATGTGTAAGGAGCTTGAGTTTATTCTCTTCTGTGTGCATTACCCTCCTTTTTGCAAGGACAGCAAATAAAGTTCAGGTGTGGGACTGGTTAGATATTTCTGAAGTTGTGTACACACAGTAATTGTGTGCTGTATTTGTATCCAAAGTAAATGATTCTCTTTCCAGAACATTACTTAATGTAACTGTTAATGCCAGTCACTTCAGGTTGCAACTTCTCTGAGACAAGGGCTTCTCATACACAGAGCCTAGTGCAGTGGGGGCTGTCCTGTCTGTTGAGACCTATAGGTGCTGCTTGCTGTAAGCAGAGTGTAAAAGTTTAGTGCTGTGGGTTATCTCTTTGTAAACTTTCTTCTGCACCAACACTAGACATTCTGTAATCCTTCATGACATTCTTCCTCAGACTGTTCTGTTTAAAGTAGGCAGAATCAAAGAGTAACAAAAAGCTCATGTTAATTAGGTACATCTTTTATTTTCATCTCTGTTAACATGACTTCAGGTGGTAGGGAAAGTCGTAGTATCCTTCTCACAGAAACTGAGATCTGGACTCTGGCACATTCCCTCTGTATTTTGTATAGCAGCTCCATAAAGGCCCTTCAGTGAAGACCGTCTGCAACGTTTCTTGATCATATTACAAGCCATGCAAAGATGATGTGTCATTGGATGTGCTCTGGTGCAGGGGTGTAGCAGTTATACTCAGCTGTCTTGAGAGCTTGAGTCAATGCTGCAGAGTGCACTCACTCCCTGTGAGCAGACTCACCTTGAGGGCTACAAATATGATGAAAGGACTGGAGCTTCTGATAAGGAGAAGCTGAGAGACTTAGAATCACAGAATCAACCAGGTTGGAAGAGACCTCCAAGCTCATCCACTCCAACCGAGCACCCAGCCCTATCCAATTAACTAGACCATGGCACTAAGTGCCTCATACAGGCTTTCCTTGAACATCTCCATGGATGGTGACTCCACCACCTCCCTGGGCAGCCCATTCCAATGCCAATCACTCTCTCTGGCAACAACTTCCTCCTAACATCCAGCCTAGACCTGCCCTGGCATAACTTGAGACTGTGTCCCCTTGTTCTGTTGCTGCTTGCCTGGCAGAAGAGACCAACCCCACCTGGCTACAGCCTCCCTTCAGGCAGTTGTAGATAGCAATGAGGTCAGTCCTGAGTATCCCCTTCTGCAGGCTGCACACCCCCAGCTCCCTCAGCCTCTCCTCACAGGGCTGTGCTCCAGGCCCCTCACCAGCATTGTCGCCCTTCACTGGACACATTCTAGTACCTCAACCTCTCTCTTGAATTGAGGAGCCCAGAACTGAGAGGCGATTTAGCCTGGAGAAGAGAAGACTGAGAGGGGATCTAATCAGTGTTTATCAGTTTCTAAAGGGTGGGTGTCAAGAGGAGAGGGATAGACTCTTTTCACTAGTGCCCAGCACAGGACAAGCAGTAAGAAGTGTAAACAGGGCCACGTGGAATCCTCCATCTGAATTTGAGAAAAAAAATAATTTCCTTTGAGATGTTGGAACCCTGGAACAGGCTGCTTAGAGAGGTGGTGTGGTCTCTGCTGGCAAGATTTAAAAGCTGTCTGGATGTGACCCTGTGCAACTTACTCTTGGTGATCCTGCTTTAGCAGGGAGCTTGGACTGGATGATTTCCCAAGGTCCCTTTCAACCCCCACCATGCTGTGATTTTGGTGCCTCCTGGGAAGTTTATCAGTTGAGGCAGTGACAAATGGCTTCTTGGGCAGTGACAAGCACAAGTGACCAAAACCTGATCATCCCTGCTTTGACTCTTTCTCAGCCAGGACTTTAAAGTCCTGAGACAGAACTGGACAGCCCTGATCTGCCAAGGAGGTTAATTCCAGGTCTGAGTTTAGTTACAAGAGATAGTCACTGCTCACAGTGAGATGTACCTGACCTGTATGTAGTATTATCTGTGGAATAAACCCACTTAAATGAATTACAAAGTTAGCATTTGGAGTCATCTGGAAAGCATTTGGAAGGAATTAGTAATCAGGTTAGCACTCTGTCACCTCTTGCTTTCAGCTGTCAGCATGGAGTGTGTGTGAGCACCATCCAGCTCTGAGCACTGTTGGATTTGGCCATTTCTGGTTTCTAGGAGTATGCAGCCTTCCTACTGACTCTCAGTGCAGCTAGTCTCTGAACAGAGTCCAAACCTACCTCAGTGCAAGGAAATTCTCTGCCATCTAGTAACAGATGTGAGGTTTTTATACAAGTCATGAACAGAGTAATTACACAGAGAAGTGAGGGAGGAAAATTCCTGAGTAAAAATCTTAAGTACATTGCATCATGTATTTGTGGGCTCTTGGTCAGACTGTGGAGAGCTTTAAACAGCCTAAAAAGAATGCTTTATCAGAGAACCATATGGGCTTAAACCACAAAAGTCACTACCACATCCTAGATTCTTTTTTATCCTTTTATTTTTGGTAGTCCAGGATAGCACAAGTGACCTTTTCTTGTTTGATTTTCCTTCAGAACATGCATAACTTTTAATCTGTTTTGAAGACTCTGCTGTTTGTGAGGAATTCTTTCAACAGAAAATGTGGACCTATTCCAAGGAGCTTCTTTAATGTAATTTCCTTAAAAGGAATGAGAAGATAGGGCACATAAGTACAAAACACACAGAGAAAGTCATCTGATTTGTTGCTTATTATGTATGTAGGTTGGCATTCTTTCAGTTTTTAAATGCCCCTTCATTTTCTCTTAATCACAGGAGCACTGGGCTGGGACTTCAGCTTCATGTCCAGCTTCTCTTCTTTCAGTCAGCTGTTTTTATATCCTTTTCAGAAACTGAGTAATCTCTCTATCTTAGAAGCAGGGTGCAAAAACCTGTTGGAAGATGTCCACCCATCAGGCTTTGACTGTTTCAGCAGTTAGATATCTAAAGTCCTGAATCTGTTTGTGACCCATCCTTCCTGGCTCAACATTATAGTTGCAAGTAAAATAAATCCTTACATCTATTTCATGTCTTCAGTGTTGGTCTCCTTCAGTTATTTATGGTAAGCCATAACCTCATCTCTACATTGAAATTTGCTCTAGTAAAACATGCTCTGTCTCTTACAAAGTAGGCTTTCCCTTCCTCTGCATCTTATAATTGCTCTTGGAGATATTCAGTATGAAATTCTTTGTTCTTGAATCACAGAGTGCCAAGGATTGGAAGGAACCTCTGAAGGTCATCTACTACAATCCTTCTGCTAAAGCAGAGTCACCCACATAGAATCCACATAGAATCAAGCAGGTTGGAAGAGACCTCCAAGATCATCTAGTCCAACCTATCACCCAACCCTAACCAATCAACCAGACCATGGCACTAAGTGCCTCATCCAGTCTTTTCTTGAAGACCCCCAGGGACGGTGCCTCCACCACCTCCCTGGGCAGCCCATTCCAATGGGAAAACTCTCTGTGAAGAACTTCTTCCTAATATCCAGCCTATACCTACCCTGGCACAACTTGAGACTGTGTCCCCTTGTTCTATTTCTGGTTGCCTGGCAGAAGAGGCCACCCCCCACCTGGCTACAATGCCCCTTCAGGTAGTTGTAGACAGTAATAAGATCACCCCTGAGCCTCCTCTTCTCCAGGCTAAACAACCCAGAACAGGTTGCCCAGGATCACATCCAGACAGCTTTTGAATCTCTCCAGAGTAGGAGACTACCACCTCTCTGGGCAGCCTGGTTCAGGCTTCCAGCACCCTCATAGGAAGGAAGTTTTTTCTTACATTCAGATGGAGCTTCCTATGTTGCAGTTTGTGCCCATTGCCACTAGGCACCAATGAAAAGAGACTGGCCTCATCTTCCTGATACCCATGCTTTAGATACTGATAAAATATCTCAGTCTGCCCTTCTCCAGGCTACACACGCTCAGGTCTCTTAGCCTCTCCTGACCAGAAAGATGCTTCTGTCCCCCTATTATCTCCATAGCCTCTGCTGGACTCTCTTAAGTAATTGCTTGTCCCTCATGGCCACAACAACCCCAAGCAGCGCAGCAGGCTGGGGACTGAGTGGCTGGAAAGCAGCCAGGAGGAAAGGGACCTGGGGGTACTGGTAGATAGTAGGCTGAAGATGAGCCAGCAGTGTGCCCAGGTGGCCAAGAGAGCCAATGGCATCCTGGGCTGCATCAGGAACAGTGTGGCCAGCAGGACAAGGGAGGTTCTTCTTCCTCTGTGCTCAGCACTGCTCAGGCCACAGCTTGAGTGCTGTGTCCACTTCTGGGCTCCTCAGTTCAAGAGAGATGTTGAGGTGCTGGAAGGTGTCCAGAGAAGGGCAACGAAGCTGGGGAGGGGCCTGGAGCACAGCCCTGTGAGGTGAGGCTGAGGGAGCTGGGGGTGTGCAGCCTGCAGAAGAGGAGGCTCAGGGCTGACCTCATTGCTCTCTGCAGCTCCCTGAAGGGAGGCTGTAGCCAGGTGGGGTTGGCCTCTTCTGCCAGGCAAGCAGCAACAGAAGAAGGGGACACAGTCTCAAGTTGTGCCTGGGAAAGTATAGGCTGGATGTTAGGAGGAAGTTACTGCCAGAGAGAGTGATTGGCATTGGAATGGGCTGCCCAGGGAGGTGGTGGAGTCGTCATCCCTGGAGGTGTTGAAGCAAAGCCTGGATGAGGCACTTAGTGCCATGGTCTGGTTGACTGGCTAGGGCTGGGGGATAGGTTGAACTGGATGATCTTGGAGGTCTGAGGTCTTGGAGGTCTAGGGCTGAGTGGAGGGGGAATGTGAGAGAGCAGGATTGTCCATAGTTCTGGTGAGGTGTCATGCAAGTATGATTTTTTTCTCTATATTGGCAGTAGCTGTGTCTTCAGCTCTATCAGGCTTTGCCTTGTGGTTTTGTCTCATGGTGTCTTTTGGTCATTGTGACTTACCAGAAAATGATCCTTCCAGCTGATGATCTTTCTGTGTCTATGAGAAGTTGTTGTTCCAAAAGAGCATGACTTTTCAGTTCTTGCCCTTAGGATTGTCTGTTACTTTTTATGGCACTCCCACCCAAGTCACTCTGTTGGCATGGCTCGTGGCTTTGTCCTCAGTGGATTTCCTTGCTATGGTCAGAATTTGTCTCAAGATCAGTAAGCATTGTTGTTCTGAAGATACTCCAGAGATGATTTCTACCCTTTCTGATAGTCCACCAATCTTTAACTGTTATCAAATGCTCTACTGAAGTCCAAAAAGGACAGGATAATGTATTTTTCTAGACCTAGCCCATACAGTCAGCAACTCCTCAGTTGTTTTTAGAGCATTAATACTAGTCCTGTTGATGTCCTGCCTCCTACAGAGACTGTCCTCAGGGAACTTGGCTGTTCTGAGCTAGAGTCACAGTGACAGTTAAGACAAAGCACATGGCAAAAAGCATGGCCTGCGACAGGGTGCACAGAGGTGTTCAAGAAAAGACTGGATGAGGAACTTAGAATCATAGAATCAACCAGGTTGGAAGAGACCTCCAAGCTCAGCCAGTCCAACCTATCCCCCAGCCCTATCCAGTCAACTAAGTGCCTCATCCAGTCTTTTCTTGAACACCTCCAGGGATGGTGACTTCACCACCTCCCTGGGCAGCCCATTCCATGGTCTAGATGACTGGATAAGGCTGGGTGCTAGGTTGGACTGGATCAGCTTGGAGGTCTCTTCCAACCTGGTTGATTCTATGATCTAGAAGTAAGGAGCCATGGATTGATTTCACCGTTCTGCAGCAGGTTTCTTGTGTCTGTATCTCTTAACTTTGCTGTTCTTCTGCTTTTAAATTCTTAGAATATTAAAGAATAAGATTTTGAAAAAGCACAGTCTCAGAATACTGTTTAAATGTTTATGATCTGGTTATAGAAACTGCTCTTGATATACTAAGCAGGATGATTTTTATTTTTTTTTCTAATGAAGCAAAGATTTTGTGCTTGGAGATTGTTATTTGAAAGGTAACTATTCACAATCCTGTAGGAAAAAAGAAGTCATAAATTGGATAATGAACTCAATTATTTCCTTTTCCTATGTCTAATGAATGTTCATTGAGTAATCTGTAGCAAATAAAAAGATGTTGCTGCTTCTAGATTTCAGAAACAGTGCTCTTCAAGGATTTATAAAGCTGCTTCTTTATTTCCCTTATACCTTTTCATACAATTAACTAGGTCGGAAGAGACCTCCAGATCATCCAGTCCAACCTAGCACCCAGGGGTTGACAAGGCTAATAGGAAATCTCCCTGTGACAGGGCTAGCTTTCAGAACTGGACAATAAGTGAGATCCCTCTTCTGGCAAATAACAGAGTTTTCTTTCGTAGAATCAACCAGGTTGGAAGAGACCTCCAAGCTCAGCCAGTCCAACCCAGCCCTGGCCAAGCAACCAGACCATGGCACTAAGTGCCTCAGCCAGGCTTGGCTTCAACACCTCCATGGATGGCGACTCTACCACCTCTCTGGGCAGCCCAATCCAATGGCAAATCACTCTCTCTTTTATTTCATTCTGATGTCTACAGAGAATGTCATGAAGCTGGTCTTGACACCATGGTAGCTTAAGTAGCATATTGACCCATGTTGATTGATTATTTCTTGATTTTATTAGCTTCTGTGCCTTCTCCATTATATTCAGGCTGCAAGGCAGAGAATAGGTTAATAATCAAAAAATCCCAAAGCTTTTTTTTGCTTACACAGAATGACAGAATGTTAGGTGTTGAAAGGGACCTCTAGAAATTATCTAGTCCAACCCCCATGCCAAAGCAGGATCACCTAGGGCAGGCTGCACAGGATATACAGGACTTAATACAATAATATTCTTACTAATATTCTTAATATAATAATATTCTGGTCCAGATCTTGAAGGGACTAGGCATTAGGAAAAATATATATAATAAGCCCAAAATTAGGAGCTTTGATTCTGAGCCTCTTGACTGTAGGCACTGGATATCCTGCGGGAATTGGCCTTATCTTGTCTTTTGAATCCTGTAGGATCCTTTAATTAGTTTAATCAATTCCTATTTACTGCGAATGCAGCAGCAGTGGTGGCTCTTTGTTTCTGAAAGGAGCTGAGTCTCACATCATCCAGTACTGGAAATGAAAATAAAAAGTTGTGGCTCTTCAAGGGGAAATACTAATGATTATGCTGGGAAGTTTGACCTCAGCATGAGGATAAACTTCTTTACAGTGAGGGTGACGGAGCACTGGACTTCCAAAACCCTCCTGGATGCATTGCTGTGTTGCCTATCCTAGATGATCCCCCCCTGGCTTTGGCCAGGGAGGTTGGGCTAGATGATCTCTACAGGTCCTTCCAACCTCTAACATTCTGTAAGATTCCCATCTCCTCAGCAGATTTCTCCTTAAGCACATCTTAATAGGTTGGACCTGATGATCTCAGAGCTGTTGTTCAACCTGACTGATTCTGTGATCTGGTATGGGATAAACCTGTAGCCAACTCAAATCAGCAGGGCATGGCTGACCTAGGATACTGTCCCAGCAAAACCAGGACACTAAGCCTCTTCTCCCAGGCAACCAGCAATAGAACAAGGGGACACAGTCTCAAGTTGTGCCAGGGTAGGTATAGGCTGGATATTAGGAAGAAGTTCTTCACAGAGAGAGTGATTGGCATTGGAATGGGCTGCCCAGGGAGGTGGTGGAGGCACCGTCCCTGGGGGTCTTCAAGAAAAGCCTGGATGAGGCACTTAGTGCCATGGTCTAGTTCATTGGTTAGGGCTGGGTGATAGGTTGGACTGGATGATCTTGGAGGTCTCTTCCAACCTGGTTGGTTGATTCTATGATTCTGTGACCTTGGAATCTTCTGCTGTCTTGCAGGTATCATAGAATCAATGAATCAACCAGGTTGGAAGAGACCTTCAAGATCATCCAGTCCAACCTAGCACCCAGCCCTATCCAGTCAACCACACCATGGCACTAAGTGCCTCATGCAGGCTTTTCTTGAACACTTCCAGGGACAGTGACTCCACCACCTCTCTGGGCAGCCAATTCCAATGCCAATCACTCTGAGAACAACTTCCTCCTAACATCCAGCCTATACTTTCCCCGGCACAGCTTGAGACTGTGTCCCCTTGTTCTGTTGCTGGTTGTCTGGGAGAAGAGACCAACCCCACCTGGCTACAGCCTCCCTTCAGGCAGTTGTAGAAAGCAATGAGCTCTGCCCTGAGCCTCCTCTGCTGCAGGCTGCACACCCCCAGGTCCCTCAGCCTCTCCTCATAGGGTTTGTGTTCCAGGCCTTTCACCGGCTTTGCCGCCCTACTCTGGACACCTTCCAGCACTTCAACATCTCTAATAGCCACAGTGTTACTGGAGAGGTGCTGGGTTCTGCACTTTGGCCACAACAACCCCAAGCAGCGCTATAGGCTGGGGACTGAGTGGCTGAGAACAGCCAGGAGGAAAGGGACCTGGGGGTACTGATAGATAGTAGGCTGAAGATGAGCCAGCAGTGTGCCCAGGTGGTCAAGAGAGCCAATGGCATCCTGGCCTGCATCAGGAACAGTGTGGCCAGTAGGACAAGGGAGGTTATTCTGCCCCTAGACTCAGCACTGCTCAGGCCACACCTTGAGTACTGTGTCCAGTTCTGGGCTCCTCAATTCAAGAAAGATGTTGAGGTGCTGGAACATGTCCAGAGAAGGGCAACAAAGCTGGTGAGGGGCCTGGAGCACAAATTCTATGAGGAGAGGCTGAGGGAGCTGGGGGTGTTTAGCCTAGAGAAGAGGAGGCTCAGGGGTGATCTTATTACTGTCTCCAACTACCTGAAGGGACATTGTAGCCAGGTGGGGGGTGGCCTCTTCTCCCAGGCAACCAGCAATAGAACAAGGGGACAGAGTGTTAAGTTATGCCAGGGGAGGTCTAGGCTGGATGTTAGGAGGAAGTTGTTGGCAGAGAGATTGATTGGCATTGGAATGGGCTGCCCAGGGAGGTGGTGGAGGCACCGTCCCTGGAGGGCTTCAAGAAAAGACTGGATGAGGCACTTAGTGCCATGGTCTGGTTGACTGGATAGGGCTGGGTGCTAGGTTGGATTGGATGATCTTGGAGGTCTCTTCCAACCTGGTTGATTCTATGATTCTATGTGGTGGTCACCAAGCAACAAAATAGCCCTTACAAGTGGATGGGTTCTTACATGTAAGAACTTGGAATCTTCTGCTGTCTTGCCAGTAGTTTCTTTAATAAGCACAGTGTCACTGGAGAGGTGCTCACCAAGCAGCAAAACAGCCCTTACAAGTGGGTGGGTTCTTACTATGGATTTCTTACTGATTTCTGTCAGGTCTTACCACTACTTGGAGATGTTTCATCAGTGAACTGCTGCTTCCTTAGCTTTGCTTGCCTTGTGAGAAGTACATCTTCCAGAGGGTGTCACTTAAATTACTCTTACTGTGTAGAAAGTTTAAACACGTAGATGAGGTGTTTGTTCCACAGATGTCTTCATAAAGGTGTTGTTAAGCAATCACTGAAGTCCAGAGGATTTAATGCACATAAATATCCCTCTAGTGTGTAAGTGCCTATTTAAATACTGTGAGTAAACAAAGGAGAACAAGCCCTGCTGTTATTCATGCTTAGGCACCTTGTTAGGAAGAGCTTTGAAGGTGCTGCATGCTCAACACCAATTGATAGTTGAAATATTACAGAACAATTCTCATTTTATCATCTGTTAGTTACTTGCTGGCTTCAGACATTTCCCTTCCCCCTCCTTGTCTTTCTTTTTGTTTTGTCAACAATTTAGCTAACTTTATTTGTCTGGGGAGGCTGCAATACCATTAAGTTTAAGGATAGTCATAAAATTTTAGCCATCGTCTGCCGTGGGTGTCTCAAGGTCCTTAAGCAGATAGTACCTGTGTTTCAAATTGCTGAAAACTCCAGATCTTCCTACTCAGGAAGAGAGCTGTTGTGTAATTTCAAAACTACTCTTATCACCAAATCCAATTACAAGGAAGAGTAAATCTCCACCTCTGATGTCTTAACTATTCTTTTTGTAATTGTTAATTATCTCGACAGTAGGGTGCTGTAGATTAGGAGGCATAGATTATCTTTTGCAAGTATGAGGCTTTCAGAGCTATTGTCAATTAATCCTGAGCTTAAATAAATTTCAGGACAATATTAATAGCTTGATGGGATTGTGGTGATGCTTGAGACCACTGTCAAAACTCCTGAGAAAATGATTTGTTAAACTATTAGAACATGGATGTTGTTGTAGTAGCTTTGAAGGTCATACAGTTTATGCACTCTGATGCTAGGTGCATTTTTGGTGCTTTAATCTACATTGCAGACGAGATTCCTGCTAAGAAACATCAGTAAAATGACTGTCTCAGAGTTTGGGCACTGATTTGTAAAACCAGAACAGAGTCAGCTCTATTGTATTGAGGGAGTTTTAATGGGATCTGAAACGACAGCGCAGTTTATATGCACAAACACGTACCGACCTGTGAAATAATCTCCATTTATTTATGTCTGGGGCTCAAAAGTGATCTGGTCCTGGGGAGATCTCTCCTCCAGATTTGTACTTGCCTTGAAAAGAAGTACAGGAGTGCAATCATAGAATCAGAGAATCAACCAGGTTGGAAGAGACCTCCAAGATCATCCAGGCCAACCTATCCCCCAGCCCTAGCCAGTCAACTAGACCATGGCACTAAGTGCCTCATCCAGGCTTTGCTTGAACACCTCCAAGGACAGCGACTCCACCACCTCCCTGGGCAGCCCATTCCAATGCCAATCACTCTCTCTGACAACAACTTCCTCCTAATATCCAGCCTATACTTTCCCTGGCACATCTTGAGACTGTGTCCTCTTGTTCTCTTGCTGGTTGCAATGTATCTTACAAGGAGAGACCTGAAAATTGTTCTCTGCCTAGGCAGAATAGGGCAGTACCCTGGAGTTGAAAGCTTGAGCTGGGAATGAAATACAAAGCTTTAAAGAATGAGGATTTTTACAGTTTGCATCCAAAGCTTATTTAAAGTTATGGTAGAGTCTGCATTGAAGGAAATGCCACATTTTTATCTTGGGACTGGGTATCTCTGTAAGTTGAGCAGAAGTTCTGGGCTTAATGCCAAAATTGCTGAGAAACCTGGTCAGTGCTGTAGAAGAGGTTAATATGGAGTCCTACAGCAGTTTCTTCAGTCCTCTAACTCCACAGACCTATGAAAACCATTATCTAAGTGATAGCAGTGTAGGGGAATTGGAAGAACACTGCACCAGTCCTGTTCATCAGTGTTCTCTCTGAGTTTGGGATTTTACTTCAGCTCTGTCTTTTGCCTGGATGGCAAGTCCAGTTGAGCTGATGCTGCAGGAGTGCTTCAATTCAAGTTCAAAGAGCTGCAACTCTCATCCTTGTCCGATCTCATGTGCAGAGGTGACTCACCAGATGTTTCCTGCAGCAACCAAGCTGCTGGTTACATTTTGTAGTCCTGGGGGGGAGAGAAGATGACGTCTTTGGTGTAAGTGACTGGCTGGAGAGCAGCACCTTGGGGGTGCTGCTGGACAAGAAGCTCAACATGAGCCAACAGTGTGCACTTGCAGCCCAAAAAGCCAAGCAGAGCCTGGGCTGCAGCAGCAGAAGTGTGGCCAGCAGGGCCAGGGAGGTGATTCTCTCCTTCTCCTCCACTCTGCTGAGATCCCACCTGGAGTACTGCATCCAGCTCTGGAGCCCTTGGGACAAGAAGGGTGTGGAGATGCAGGAGCATGTCCAGAGCAGGGCCAGGAGGATGCTGAGAGGGCTGCAGCAGCTCTGCTGTGAGCACAGACTGAAAGAGTTGGGGCTGTGCAGTCTGGAGGAGAGGAGGCTCCCAGATGACCTTCTTGTGGCCTTCCAGCAGCTGAAGGGGGCTATAAAAAAGCTGGGGAGGGACTTCTGAGGCTCTTAGGGAGTAGCAGGACTGGGGGGGGAATGGATCAAAGCTGGAGGTGAGGAGGAAGTTGTTGAGCATGAGAGTGGTGAGAGTCTGGAATGGGTTGCCCAGGGAGGTGGCTGAGGCCCCATGGCTGGAGGTGTTTCAGGCCAGGCTGGCTGAGGCTATGTGCAGCCTGCTCTAGGGTAGGGTGTCCCTGGGCATGGCAAAGGGAGGTTGGAACTGGCTGCTCCTTGTGGTCCCTTCCAACCCTGACTGATTCTATGATTCTAATTCTCTGCTCCACCGGAGTTGATTTGTGGAGAGATTATCTTTGAGCTTTAATTTTGGTGTCCAACCAAAGTAGACATGACTTGTCTGTGTAGCGTGGGGAGAACTCCTTAGTTGACACGGGCGCTGTTATTGTAGAACCTGTAGAAATATCAGTAGGTAGAAATGGATGGTGTCATCTGTTGACCTCGCTGAAAATGCCATTAGTGATATTCCTGGCCAGTATTTACTGGGAAATAAACCAGTCATTACACTTTGCAGTGAGATTATGCTTTGGATGTTGCTCCTCTGACAGTCTGTCTCATGTGACGGCGGAGAGATAAGATCTCAGCACAGATGACAGCCTAACTTCAGAAAGATTTCCATTGATTTGACAGCCTGAATTATTGCTCTGCTACAAGCCACATGGACTGAAACAATGACCTCTTGCTGCTGTGTGGTACTACGTTGATAAATACACTAATGAGAGATTAAGTAGGTAACTATATTCCAGTGTTTTATGTAACTGGTCCGTGGAAAAGCAGAGGTACAGTTGGAAGGGAAACCAGATAGGGAGCTGAAATTACAGGCAGTCTTATCAAAGACAAAAGAGCAGCTTGCACTCTCATGTATTTTGAGACACCACAAGGTTTGGCAGAGAGCTCAGTCCCTGGTGGCAAGCAAGATCTTGTCTTCATCAACAGGGGTCAGATGGGAGCTAGAGAAAATGGGCAGTTCTCTGGGCTAGCCACTGAGCCCATCACTCAGGCTTGGCTTTCAGTATCAGTTGAAGAGGATGTGTGTGAGCTGCCATTGAAGAAGCTGGTCCCAGCTGCATGTTTCAGCCATCTCCTGCCCGCCTCCCTTGGCTGCACAACTGCTGCTCTTGGCTCGTGTGGAAAGCTGGACCACAGAAGCAGTCAGGCATAAACCCTCCTGCAAAGAGGAAGTGAGGGAGAGGATAGAACTGTTCCTTGCAGTCTGTGCTTAAATTGTGTTAAGCTGGATTGCAGCCTGAGTCTTGGGGAAGATGATCATGAGGAGGACTTAGAGACACAGAGAGAGTGCTGGGGTATTTCACTTGCTGGTGCTTTCCACGTTGATGGAAGTGGGAATCCAGAGATGTGAAGACAATGTGGAGTGAGGGAATGGAATAGCAGCATGTCACCTGTTCTTCAATAAATACCCATCTGTGTGTTCTTACCTCCCATTAATTGCAAGGTAAATTATCCTTCTTCCAGTGAGATTGCCCTGATGTGCACCTACCTGAATTACCTCACCTTGAGTGTGTGTAATTCTGCTCTAACAGCTCACCCACAGTGAGTTGTTACCCTGCAACACATTTGAGCCTTTCAACTTTAAAGCTTTAACTGTTATGTCATGCTGTAAGCTGAGTCTTTCCCCAACCTGAGGTCTTTTGAGCAGCTCTGGGTTTTAATGTCTGACATCCATCCCCATGAAGAAGCAGTAAGCTTGGCTGTCCTTCCACTGCTCCATAGCTTGGGTCATTTAAAACACTTTCCCTGGCAGCTGTGAAGCTGATACAAAGCAGCAGAAGTTCCACCATGGATTATCAGGAATGCTTCTGAGGCGTTGCTTAATGCATCTGATATCTCAGCCTGGATAACAGAAACCATACAGCCAGGCAAAGAAAAGATTGGCAGCTATTGCAGGAATTCAGATAGGGGCACCTTGGTAAAGAGGCAGGGGGAATGTGTTTGCTTCCATTACAAAGCCTGGAGCTGAGATGGATTCCCTCTCTGTCATTGTCCTAAGCACATTATCCCTGAAAGGAAGAGGGTTTCTCTGAATCTGCAATTTTTCTAGGCATCAGTGTTATTGAAATGAAACTGCTTCAAGGATATCTCCATTCTTTACCATCATATGGGTTCTCATCTCATGTAAATTATTTGGCCACTTTTCATTTTAAACCTCCACTGTCATTTTCTACAAAAGAGATCATGTGGTTTCTTCATTGAAGGTATTCAGCTGACAGCTGCCCTTTGTCTAGAAAGCAGTCTGCCTTTGCAGGACTTACTTGTGCCTGCCCTTCTCTTTTCTTGCTCCCTTTCTCATATTGCTTCATATTTTTTGTGTATGGTTTTCAGGAACTTTTCAGATTGTGAACAGGTTGTCATTTGTAGCTGTGACAAGAAACTCAGCCATCCTAGGTACTTTCCCTGGCCTTTAGCCATAGAATCATAGAATCAGCCAGGTTGGAAGAGACCTCCAAGCTCATCCAATCCAGCCTGTCACCCAGCCCTGTCCAATCAACTAGACCATGGCACTAAGTGCCTCAGCCAGGCTTTGCTTCAACACCTTCGACGAGGCTGGTGAGAGGCCTCGAGCACAAGCCCTACGAGGAGAGGCTGAGGGAGCTGGGATTGGTTAGCCTGGAGAAGAGGAGGCTCAGGGGTGACCTTATTGCTGTCTACAACTACCTGAGGGGTGGTTGTGGCCAGGAGGAGGTTGCTCTCTTCTCTCAGGTGGCCAGCACCAGAACAAGAGGACACAGCCTCAGGCTGTGCCAGGGGAGATTTAGGCTGGAGGTGAGGAGAAAGTTCTTCCCTGAGAGAGTCATTGGACACTGGAATGGGCTGCCTGGGGAGGTGGTGGAGTCGCCGTCCCTGGGGCAGTTCAAGGCAAGGTTGGATGTGGCACTTGGTGCCATGGTCTGGCCTTGGGCACTGTGGTAAAGGGTTGGACTTGATGATCTGTGAGGTCTCTTCCAACCTTGGTGATACTGTGATACCTCCAAGGATGACGACTCCACCACCTCCCTGGGCAGCCCATTCCAATGCCAATCACTCTCTCTGCCAGCAACTTCCTCCTAACATCCAGCCTAGACCTCCCTTGCACAACTTGAGACTGTGTCCCCTTGCTCTATTGCTGTTTGCCTGGCAGAAGAGCCCAACCCCACCTGGCTGCAGCCTCCTTTCAGGTAATTGTAGACAGCTATGAGATCAGGGTATACCTGGCTGCTAAGTAACAACACTGGAGGTAGATTAATTAATTAATTTCCTGCTTACAAGAAGAATTGTGTTAGAATTTTCACTGTGTGTTCACAGCTTCTACGTGAGCAAACCAAGAGTCAATGATGAAGTCTTGCATTTCTTTCCATGGCTTCCCTGTGTGGAAAACTCAGATATTGTCACCAACTTTACAGAAATGTAGGAGGGTTTTAAATGTTGCTTTGTCTCATGGTCACCCACAAATCCCTTTAATACCCTCAAATAAGTGATGGGAATGAGGTTTAGAATCATATAATGGTTTAAGTTCAAACCCCCTGCAGCAAACAGGGATGTCTTCAGCTAGATGAGGTTGCTCAGAGCCTCATCCAACTCGATTTGGAGTGTTTCCAGGGATGGGGCAACTACCACTTCTCTAGACAACATTGGCCAGTGGGGTGAATGAGTAGGTAGGAGATGTATGCAGAGAATTTGGAGACCAAGGATTAAAATCACCTCTTATGTTTGGTGTATGGTTTTGGTTATGGGACTTTTTGTTTAAGATCCAAAGTTCCTGAGTATGATCTCTTCTCTGATACAAGCAGCTTCCACTCTGTCAAATGATAAAAGCAGCTCCCACTCTGTCAGATATTAAAAGCACAATGCCATGGTGGAAGAGAATATGTGGAGGAAGGAGCAGGCACATCCTTAATGTGGCTAAGGAATAACTCAGTAGGTGTAAGGAGGAGCAGGTTCTAAAATTACTGTATCACCTACTTAAATTGAGTTTAATTCTTTCAATAGTGCCCTTCCAACTCCTGTTGGGGCTTCTTTTTGTGGTATCCATGAAAATATGTTATTGCCATCTGCCATGATGTGAGACGGGGAGCAGCTTGATGCAAGCTAAGTTCTGTTTATTGGGGCCAGTCCTGTTCAATATCTTTATTGATGATCTGGACGAGGGGATTGAGTCCAGCATCAGTAAGTTTGCAGATGACACCAAGCTAGGAGCAGATGTGAATCTGTTGGAGAGTAGGAGAGCCCTGCAGAGGGACCTGGCCAGGCTGGATGGGTGGGTAGAGGCCAATGGGATGAGACTGTACAAGGCCAAGTGCAGGGTTCTACACTATGGCCACAACAACCCCAAGCAGCACTACAGGCTGGGGCCAGAGTGGCTGAGAGCAACCAGAAAGAAACGGACCTGGGGCTACTGGTAGATAGTAGGCTGAAGATGAGCCAGCAGTGTGCCCAGGTGGCCAAGAGAGCCAATGGCATCCTGGCCTGCATCAGGAGCAGTGTGGCCAGCAGGACAAGGGAGGTTCTTCTTCCCCTGTGCTCAGCACTGGTCAGGCCACAGCTTGAGTGCTGTGTCCAGTTCTGGGCTCCTCCATTGAAGAGAGATGTTGAGGTGCTGGAAGGTGTCCAGAGAAGGGTGACAAAGCTGGTGAAAGGCCTGGAACACAAACCCTATGAGGAGATGCTGAGGGAGCTGGGGTTGTGTAGCCTGGAGAAGAGAAGGCTCAGAGGTGACCTCATTGCTGTCAAAAGCTGCCTGAAGGGAGGCTGTAGCCAGGTGGGGTTGGGCTCTTGTGCCAGGCAAGCAGCAACAGAAGAAGGGGACACAGTCTCAAGTTGTGCCGGGGGAAGTATGGGCTGGATGTCAGGAGGAAGTTGTTGTCAGAGAGAGTGATTGGCATTGGAATGGGCTGCCCAGGGAGGTGGTGGAGTCTCTGTGCCTGGAGGTGTTGAAGCCAAGCCTGGCTGAGGCACTTAGTGCCATGGTCTGGTTGATTGGATAGGGCTGGGTGCTAGGTTGGACTGGATGATCTTGGAGGTCTCTTCCAACCTGGTTGATTCTATGATTCTATTCTCAGCACTTGGTTATATACTCTTAACATACAAGCTAAAGATCAGGTCAAATCCTAATTGGTCATCAAGACAGACTTCATACCTTAGCAACTAGATAAGCAAGGATTAACAAAACCCACAAGTTCCTGCTTTACATTGTTTCATCTGTTGCAACATCCTCTAAGGTCATTTTGATCCTCTGTTTTACTTAACTCAGTACTTTTCCACTTACACATTCCAAACCCATGGCTTATGTTCCAGTGTGTCAGGATCAAGCAGCTGTACAGCACTACCCTTCCCAACAGCCATCTTTTATTACCAGAATGTTTGGTGTTTTTTCCATACGGCAGCATTTCAGGATGAAATCAATTTCAGACTTGCAAGTGAGAATCACAACTTCTCTTAAGAACTTTCACACATTTACATTAAAAGAAATTTCTGTTAGAATTTAAAGAAAAAGTTCCAGAATTATGAAAAACATATTTTGATCCAATCATATACAGGTGTTTACATCTTACCTAGTTGTAAGATGTGTTAAGGTAAGAACTGCTCTGTCAGCAGCATGCTTTTTGTCTGAATCACAAAATAATCAGACACAAATTCACAATGGAGGTTATTCTGCCCCTGGACTCAGCACTGGTCAGGCCACACCTTGAGTCTTGTGTGCACTTCTGGGCTCCTCAATTCAAGAGAGATGTTGAGGTGCTAGGAGGTGTCCAGAGAAGGGCAAGGAAGCTGGGGAGGGGCCTGGAGCACAGCCCTGTGAGGAGAGGCTGAGGGAGCTGGGGGTGTGCAGCCTGCAGAAGAGGAGACTCAGGGCAGAGCTCATTGCTGCCTGCAGCTGCCTGCAGGGAGGCTGTAGCCAGGTGGGGTTGGTCTCTTCTGCCAGGGAAGCAGCAACAGAAGAAGGGGACAGAGTGTCAAGATGTGGCAGGGGAGGTCTAGGCTGGATGTTAGGAGGAAGCTGTTGTCAGAGAGAGTGATTGGCATTGGAATGGGCTGCCCAGGGAGGTGGTGGAGTCTCTGTGCCTGGAGGTGTTGAAGCCAAGCCTGACTGAGGCACTTATTGCCATGGTCTGGTTGATTGGATAGGGCTGGGTGCTAGGTTGGCCTGGATGATCTTGGAGGTCTCTTCCAACCTGGTTGATTTTATGATTCTATGAAAGAAAACTTTGCTGTTTGCCAGAAGTGTCTCACTCGGTGTCCAGTTCCAAAAGCTAGCTCTATCACAGGTAGATTTCCTGTTAGCTCAGGGAATTATAAAGTTCTGTTACTCTTGAAAAATGTGAGCTTTTTGTTGGAGACAGCAAAAGTGTGCAGCAGTCAGTGGCTTGCCAAAAGGAGAGTGTTTAGCTAGGTGCCAAGTGAAGGGTCCCTACTGGTTCTTGCTCCACTGAAGGAGGAATAGGACCATGGAAAACAATAACTGCCTAAATGTGCCTGTATCACCTGCCACCAAATCATCTACAGTTAAAGGAAATCTCTTATTTTCAAATGCAGAGCAGCTATCCAACAGCTGAAACCGCTGCTGATCAGAGCTACTCTGTGAATTCCTAGGATTATATATTAAGGATAATCTGCAAGAAGACAAGTGTAGTAGTCCCTGCTTATGGTGTGCTTATCAGAGTTCATTGAAGTTAACAGGACTTCTTGTTGGGTTTAATGCATATCTGATAAGCTTTGTAGAATGTAAATCAGTTCATTAAAATTTGTAAAGCACTTAAATGAAATAAGAGAGAAGTGTTTTGACTCCTATGGGATGTTGACTGCATATAAAGTAAAATAAATTCACACTTGTTCAGGAAAAATATATTGTTAACTGTGCTGTACTCAATGTGTTGTTTTGGAGAGGGTTTACCTTGTTCCAGTTGTGAGCTGCAAAACAACCAAACCACTAATCACAGAACTGTAGAATGGTTTAGGCTGGAAAAGGCCTTTAAGATCATCAAGTCCAGTCGTGAACCTAACACTAGCAAATCTCCTGCTAAACCTTGTCCCTCAGCACCATCTTTTAGAAACCTCCAGGGATGATGATTCAACCACTGCTCTGAGCAGCCTGTTCCCAGGGTTTGACAACCCTTTCAGTAAAGCAATTGTTTGCAGGATCAGAGGATGTTAGGGGTTGGAAGGGACCCAAGGAGATCATTGAGTCCAATCCCCCTGCCAGAGCAAGACCACACAATCTAGCACAGATCACAGAGGAACACATCCAGACAGGCCTTGGAAGTCTCCAGGGAAGGAGACTCCACAACCTCTCTGGGCAGCCTGTGCCAGTGCTCTGTGACCCTTACAGTCAAGAAGTTCCCCCTTCTGCTGAGGTGGAACCTCCCGTGCTGCATCTTACACCCATTGCTCCTTGTCCTATCACAAGGAGCAAGTGAGCAGAACCTGTCCCCCCCCACTCCTGACCCCCAGCCCTCAGATGTTTATAAACATTTATTAAATCCCCTCTCAGTCTTCTCCAGACTAAAAAGTCCCAGGTCCCTCAGCCTCTCCTCCTGAGGCATGCCTTCCAGTCTCCTAATTGTTCTTTATACCCAACCTGAAACCCTCCCCTGCTGCAACTTGAGATTGTTTGCTACTTGGGAGAAGAGTTCAATACCCACCTTGCTCCATCTTCCTTTCAGGGAGTTGTAGATGGCCAAAAGGTCTCTTCTGAGGCTTCTTCAATCTAAACAATCCCAGTTCTTTCATCTTCTCTTTATAAGACCTGTACACTACACCCTTCACCAGCTTTGTTGCCCCTCTCTGGACATGCTGCAGCACCTTCACCTCAGTGTCCTTGTAGTAACTTGACTTTGGAAACCTTATGTATTGCTCTGTAATTTTGCCTAGACAATCTTCAAACCACCTGACCAAAGTATGCAGTGTTGGTGTGTGCATGTTCATGTGTAATATATACACAAGCATGTATATATGTGTGTATATATTAACCCAGGGATCAAGATAAATATTGAACAGCTCCTTCATTTGTAGGATTCTACCTAAGCAGGGAGTATGTCAGGGAGAAAAATGAGCAAATGATAATAAAAGAAGGCAAAGGCATGGCCTATAATGTCTTCTGACATGATGCTGCACTTGACAGTCTTAACTCTGATGTTCATGGCATTGCCTGCTTTGTTGCATCATCTAGTACAATATTCCAGGTGCTGAGGTGACTCTGCAAGGGCTGAGAGTCAGCTCTGCAAAGGCTGAGAGTCAGCCTTTAGGAAGTTTTATCTGCTCTATGTGAATGCAAATTTGTATTACCTTTTATGCACATACAGGTTCATATCAAATTACTGTGGCAGCTCTGTAAGAGTGATGCATAAATGAGCAGTTAACATCTTTTAGTGAAGCTTCTTTGGAGCTTTCATGCTCTGATTTCTGAAAAATAAACCCAACTTTTTTTCTTTCTTCCTTCTCCCTTGCAGTTACTTCAATGAAAATCAATATCCAGACGAGGCAAAGAGAGAAGAGATTGCCAACGCCTGTAATGCAGTTATACAAAAGCCAGGTGAGGAGCTGATCGTGGAGTCCTTTCCAGAGGCACCTGCAATTAGATCCAGCATCTGCTAAATCCAACACAAACCATTTTATGGCTGCTACTAACAGATGTAGTGCTTTTGACTAGTAGGTTAGGATTTTATTCCTGCCTGTGCTGCTGGTTGCTTTAGCAGCTTGGAACGAACTCCTTGAACACTTCATTGGTAAAATCCTCTGAGTGACGCAGATGCAAAGCATTGTGGCTGTCTATTTCCAGGTTTTTCTTCCCTTCACTTAGCTCTCCTTACTTGCTCAAGTTTGCAGATTGCTGCAATTACATTAATGTTTTGTATGCTGAATAAATAAACTTGGAGAAACAGTCTGAAGCAGGGCAGTCTCATCTCCATGTAGCCTGCAGAGGACTAAGGATGGAGCTACACTGAATGGGGTCAAGGCTAGCTGAAGAGTTTTCCATGGCATCCCTGTCATGCTGAATCCCTGCAGTCTTCCCTCTTACATGCTGGTGATGAGGAGGAGGGCTTGTCTTATTTAGCTGGCTGGTGGTTGCTAGGGTTTTATTTGCTGAATTAAGTGTACAACTCCAGTGATCTCGTTTCCAACATCCCCTCCTTCTCCCAAAAGAGCATAAGTGTCCTGGCACAGTTGGGAGGGTGTGATTAGTGCTGCAGGAGCATGGTAGCAGCTGGTGGCAGAGAGGAAGGAAAGCAGATTGTAGGGGCTGACACAAAATCCCTTCATTCATTTTGCTGCTGAAGAAAACACGTCATTGAACTATATCCTTGCAGCTCAGTGCAAGAGATCTAGCCCAAGGGTATGCAGCTTGTGGCAGGGCTGTGAAGTGACTTTTTTTGAATCTCAGTTTTGTGCCTGAACCAGAAAAGCAGCCTTCCATACTCCTGTGGCTCTGGATTTAGTTGATTGAAGCTGCAAAGAAATTCCAGATTTGAGAAAAGAAGAAGAAAAGCTACTTTGTTTTTAGAGGGATATTTGGCATTTATTACCAGAGCATCTGGGCACAGTGCTTTGATTCACATGAAATTCATGTTGTTTTCTGTTAGAATCACTTTACAGTGGGCCATGTTTCAGGGGTTTATCACATGTGTAAGGGTCTTTTGCCTTTTCTGGCTGACTCTCCAAATAATGATGTTAGGGTTTGGGTGTTATGTGCCCCACCACACTTAAGAAAATCACCCAGACTAGACTCAGCAGCTGGAAATTAAAGAAAATGAAGCTGGATTTACAGCTTAGTACAATATACAAGCAGGTGGTTACAATGTATACAGCTATGGAGGTGTTCAAGCAAAGCCTGGATGAGGCACTTGGTGCCATGGTCTGGTTGACTGGATAGGGCTGGGGGATAGGTTGGAGTGGCTGATCTTGGAGATCTCTTCCAACCTGCTTGATTCTGTGATTCTGTAGACAAGTTAAAAGGTAATACAGAAACACAACGGCCCTGCCAGAAACCAGAGTCCCCAGGAGGGGCTCCCAACCACCCTTCCACCTTCTTCCCACCCCTGTACCTTAACCCAGACTATGCCTAACGTTCAAGGTAAGTTTGCAGAGTCAGCCAGGGGAGTTAGGAAGCAGAAGGATTAGTTACAGAGACAGCAAGTTAGAGAGAGAGAAGTGCAGCCCCAAAAGCCAGAGACCAAACTGTGTTATCTCTGTTTGTGTTCTTGTTTTTATCCATCTCAGCAAGCCTATGAGTGCAGCAACCATCACCATTGTTTCCTTTTCACAGCCTATAGCCTAATTCTCACTAAACTATGCCAGCTAGGCTGAAACTAGCACACTCTGGAACCCAGTGAGTAACTGCTGCTTGGGTTTTTTCCCTCTCTGCTACTTTCACAGGAAAGAAGTTATCGGATTTGGAGCGAGTTACCTCCCTGAAAGTGTACAATTGGTTTGCCAACAGAAGAAAGGAAATCAAGAGGAGAGCCAATATCGGTAATGTATCAGAGAGCCTGCTGTCGAGCTTTAGTAGCCACCCTTGGTCAGGAGAGCTGGAAATTATGTAAGGTGGTTTTTAATGAAAATACTTGAGCTTCTGACATTCTGCATCAAAATGTGGAGCAGTGTTTTGAAGTAGGGTCTTGCTGTTCCAGAGCTTTTCTGAAATATGGATAGGAGGCCAATGGGATGAGGTCTAACAAGGCCAAGGGCAGGGTTCTGCACTGTGGCCACAACAATCCCAGGCAGCACTACAGGCTGGGGACAGAGTGGCTGAGAGCAGCCAAGAAGAAAGGGACCTGGAGGTACTGGTAGATAGTAGCTGAATATGAGTCAGCAGTGTGCTCAGGTGGGCAGCAGAGCCAATGGCATCCTGGCCTGGATCAGGAACAGTGTGGCCAGCAGGACGAGGGAGGTTCTTCTTCCCCTGTACTCAGCACTGGTCAGGCCACACCTTGAATGCTGTGTCCAGTTCTGGGCTCCTCCATTGAAGAGAGATGTTGAGGTGCTGGAAGGTGTCCAGAGAAGGGCAATGAAGCTGGTGAGGGGCCTGGAGCACAGCCCTGTGAGGAGAGGCTGAGGGAGCTGGGGGTGTGCAGCCTGCAGAAGAGGAGGCTCAGGGCTGACCTCATTGCTGTCTACAACTACCTGAAGAGAGGTTGTAGCCAGGTGGGGTTGGTCTTTTCTGCCAGGCAAGCAGCAAAAGAAGGGGACAGAGTGTCAAGTTGTGTCAGGGGAGGTCTAGGCTGGATGTTAGGAGGAAGTTGTTGTCAGAGAGAGTGATTGGCATTGGAATGGGCTGCCCAGGGAGGTGGTGGAGTTGCTGTCCTTGGAGGTGTTGAAGCAAAGCCTGGCTGGGGCACTTAGTGCCATGGTCTGGTTGACTGGCCAGGGCTGGGTGCTAGGTTGGCCTGGATGATCTTGGAGATCTCTTCCAACCTGCTTGATTCTGTGATTCTGTGAGGAGTTTCAGTTACGGAATTCTATCATTAGTGCAGGACAAATGATGCAGTTAGGAATTTCTACTGGAAGATCTGCTTTAAAAAACAAAGTGAGAACTCTGTTGGCACAAGGAGAGTTTATTTTTTCCCTATGCTCTGACTCTTTTGGGTATCTAAGATAAAACCTCCAATAAAACCTCAAAATACCTGCACTGGAAGTGAGGGGGAGGGTGAGATGCTTGCACACTGAGGATCTTAGCATGCTATTTAGATGAAAGGTGGTTGTTGTGAAGAGCTTTCATCTGGTTACAAGTTTCTCTGTGTCTGTGCTCCACTGAAATGTGCTTGCTTTTTCAGCTAAAACCTGAGGGTATCTTTCTTACTGCCATCCCTGACACCTCACAGGGATCTAAGGGTCCAGACAAGTAGTTTTACTAGGACCAGAGAGGTTCTGCAGGTCAGCTGCTTATTGCAGTTAGACTAGTTGTAACTTTACAGCTTTCCAAGGGGTTGCACAGTGACAAGTGACTGGAACAAAGCAATACTTTTTCTTGATGTTCAGGATAAAACAAAAGTCACTTCAGCGTTAGCCCAGCAGGGTCTTTCTGTGAGTGGCTGATCCTAAGGCACTTAGAAATGGCTCTGAACATGTAAGATGTAGACCTTGTAATATGAGTAAGCATGAGGTGTTCTAATGAGAATAAACTCACATTAGTAACCAGGATGTAGCAAACTTCTGTGATGCATGCAAAATGTCATGCACTTGTAGATACTGTGCAGAATGACACCTGCAATACATACAGAGAGGAAGAGCCATACCTGCTGGTTAAGCAGTATGTTTGCAAATGTCAAAGGCCCCTTGGTAGGCTGCTTCTTTTTGCTGTATTTGTGTAAAGCATCTTTTACAGCTTTTAATATTCTCCTCAAGTTTCACCTGAGCTAATTTATTCTAAAAATGAAACCTCTCAGTTAATGAACAGGAAGAATAAAGTCAAGTCAGTGCCCAAGCACAAATACAAGCTGGGCAGTGAGTGGCTGGAGAGCAGTCCTGAGGAGAGGGACCTGGGGGTGCTGCTGGACAAGAAGCTCAGCAGGAGCCAGCAGTGTGCACTTGTAGCCCAGAAAGCCAAGCAGAGCCTGGGCTGCAGCAGCAGAAGTGTGGCCAGCAGAGTGAGGGAGGTGATCTTCTCCCTTTACTCCACTCTGGTGAAACCCCACCTGGAGTGCTGCATCCAGTTCTGGAGCCCCCATTACAAGAAGGATGTGGAGATGCTGGAGTGTGTCCAGAGCAGGGCCAGGAGGATGCTCAGAGGGCTGCAGCAGCTCTGCTGTGAGCACAGACTGAAAGATTTGGGGCTGTTTAGTCTGCAGAAGGCTCCCAGGTGACCTTCTTGTGGCCTTTCAGTTTCTGAAGGGGGCCTACAAAAAGCTGGTGAGGGACTTTTTAAGCTCTCAGGGAGTGACAGGGCTACAGGGAATGGAGAGAAGCTGGAGATGGGTAGGTTCAAACTGGACATGAGAAATAAGTTGTTGAGCATGAGAGTGGTGAGAGGCTGGAATGGGTTGCCCAGGGAGGTGGTTGAGACCCAGGCTGGCTGAGGCTGTGTGCAGCCTGCTCTAGGGTAGGGTGTCCCTGCCCATGGCAGAGGGGTTGGAACTGGCTGCTCCTTGTGGTCCCTTCCAACCCTGAATGATTCTGTGATTCTAAGTCAGCCTGAAGTCGGTAGAGTCCATAGCTGTATCTCTACTGGATAGAGAAAAGGATTGGAAGGATTGGGAAAGCATGGGAAAAATAACCTGGGAATCTTTGTAGCCAGCAGGAGACAGGACGAGGCACTTAGTGGCATGGTCTGGTTGACTGGCTAGGGCTGGGGGATAGGTTGGACTGGATGATCTTGGAGGTCTCTTCCAACCTGGTTGATTCTATGATCCTGTGTTAACCCCTGAGGCAGCAATGTGCCCTTCTCACTGAGAAGGCCAGTGGTATCCTGAGAAGAGGAAGAGGCTAAGAACTAAATGCCTTCCCAGTTATTTTGTCTTCTTGAAAAAAAAACAAGTTCCTTTTAGTTAATGCATCAGATAAATTAGGGATCCATTTGGTTTTTTCGAAGAAGCAGCAATCCTGGAGAGCCATGGAATAGATGTACAGAGTCCGGGAGGCCATTCCAACAGTGACGACGTTGATGGCAATGACTACTCGGAGCAGGTAAGCACTGTGCCCGAGTTGTGTGGCCCCTGGGAAGAGGTCCTCAAACTCTTCCAAATCAGATGTCTCTTTTGCTTTGATGTCACTGTAATGGACAAAGTGGAAGAGCCTATCTCCCCTGTTTGAATGTGTTGAGCAACCAGTATTCACCCACGTGAATTTGTTGTCATACAACAGGACACTTGGCAAGTACGCAATGGGGAGGAGGAGGGAAGATGTTCAGAGGGAGGCAGAGAAGCAGAGAAGGTAGAAGAAGACAGGAGGATCAGCTCCAAACAAGCAAGTTACACCATTCATGCCACACGCAATGTATGATAAATGTTAGGAGAGTGTTCACTCACCCAGTGCACCCTGCATAACTTGTGCTCTCCTTAGCCCTGGCACCGTTCTAGTTGTCCACCCTCCAGAGTGGATGTCCAGGTCTTTAACAGTTGCTCCTCTCTATCAGGCACCAGCATGCTTCATTGCAAAACCAGGCATGTGTGTTCCTCTTGCACCTATTGTTTCTCTCTGTAAGAAATGTCTCCATTATGGCCTCTGCTGTAATGTGAATTGCTTATCTGGCACTCAGACAAGTACAGCAGTAAGTACCTGCTCTGTACTCTCCATCCTCCCTTTTGTCAACCTCCCCAGCAGGATACTGAGCATCCTCCTCTAAAAGGTACTGAGCTCCCACTCTTTGTGCAGTACCTTTCAGGAGCATCTCAGGATCCATCCCTGAGACACTGACAGACAAAGGGTGAAGGGTGGGGGGAAAGGATTTGAGAAAATGAAGTTTACTTGGCCCCATACCTGTTCCATCTTGTTGTGCAACAACGTGCCACCATTTGGATTGTTGACATATTACTTGTCTTCTTTTTTCTCTTTTTTTTTGCATTTTAACTCTTGCCTATTCTCTATTTTTCTTGGTCGTTTTTAAACCCTTGACAGCAACTTCTTTTTTAAATTCTCTAGCAAAAGAATACCCCTTCCCGCACTCTGAGCCCTCACCTACCTTAAAGTTGGTGACCCTTCCTTCACACACCTTCCTGACAGGTATTGCATCCCCTTCCCAATTTTCCTTCAGGTGTCAGGGTTTGCCAAACCCCCTCTCCCCCACCCCGGTGCTGCGTGTGCTTGGCACCAGTTTGCTGGTTTGGTCCCGGTTTTGATATGAGCTGTGTTCTGTGCTACACCCAACAGCTGGGGTGGGCAGATCACTTTTAATTGTCTCATTTGGGAAGAGTAGGTAGGTCTCCCTCTATAAAGGCTGATGGTGGAGTGGAATAGCAAGTGAGAATCCTGGAATGAGTCCCTAACATACTTGGCCGTGGCCCAGTACGACAAATACCTGGCAGAGGCATTCCCAGCCACTCTGCTTCTGGTGGGTATTATAGCCCTTTTTATAGGTGATCACCAGCAGATTTGGTGGAACCAACCTCTCTAGGTCTCCATGATGATAGGCTGCTGTGTGACTGTTACAAAATGCTCTGAAACCACTGCCCAGCACAGATAATTCCTTGTCAGTCACTTGCAGCACCCAAATACTGAGAAAAAGTGTGACCAAGACTCCCAAATGATGTTCTTCTGTGTGTTACCCATAGCACTTCGAAAAGAGAAATAAATTGGTGACTAGAATTGCAAGGTCTTTGTTTAGAGCCCTTAAAAGTTACATTTCTCAGTAATCTATCTGGGCTCCTCTGTGAAGTGTAATTAGGCATTAGCAGCGAAGCGGATTAAATGGCAAGCTCTGCTGATGACCGTTTAACATCCCTTAGCTGTCAAACTCACAGATTCTGTTTGCCACAGCAACAGGCACTTATGCCCTAGTAAACTTCAAAACAAAAAGTTCATCCCAATCGTAATGAAGTGTTGAAAACTCCAGAAGTCAGGACTCTGTAGAGGTGACAGAGGCCTTCAGCTTGTGCACATCACAATATTTGCCTGACAGTCATTGTGAATTAATGTATTCCTTTAAAGGACCTCAGGATTTTACCAAATCCTGGCTTTTCTCTCTCCCCCCTCTCCTCAGCAACCTGCCAATTTAAAAACACATCATACTCATTTTATGTTGTTAATCTCACGAGTTCATCGCTTAAAGGCTGTTGGAAGAATGATAAATGCTTTTCATTTCCTTTCTGTCAATAGCAATAATTACAAGCAATTGGGAGGTTGTGGTGTGGTAACTATTAGTACCCCCTTGTAAAGAGAGGAGAACACCATGGCATTGCTCAAAGCTCCAGAAGAGTTTGTTTGACAGCTAAAATTACAATTTGGATATTGCTGGTTCTCCTTCTTGAAAACCAGACCTTATTTCTGACACAGGCTGAGGAACAGACACAATTTGTTACAAAATCTAGGTTGGAATTGCCAGACCTTTAGGTCTTCTACTGTTTGGTTATTACACACCTGTAGAAGGCAGCCCCCAAATCATTGCACTGGTTTACAGTCCAGGAGGTTTTCAGCTTTATTTTCCTTATGCCTGCATGGGTTCAGTGTCTTCACAGGATGCTGCCTCAGAGTTAGCCTAGGTTTGTATCCTGTTTCTGAATGAGGTCAATAGTAGTATTTAAGGAAAAAGTATTTTTGAGGAGTATGACAATCCTAGAATGATTTTTTTATAGTAGCTTCCAGCTTCTGGAAGTCAGTAATTTTGAGAGACTTCCTGAGCCGGGCAGTGTATCCACTTTCATTTTTCATACTTCCTAGTAAGCTAATTTTCCCTGAGCTTCTCTAACCGCACCATTTAAAGCCACTTTTACTTTTGGTTGCTCTAAGAATGAGTGATTCCAACAACTGAACTAAGACAACTAAAGCAGTGCTTCCCGTTGCTGCTTTGGGAGATGTTATCTCATCGTTCCAGTGAGTGCCCTTGCTTATTAGATCAGGAGAAGCCACGAACATTTGTTCTCTATCTACTAGTAATTTGTAAATAAACACTTAACCACATCAGCCATCAGCCATTTCTTTTGCAAGCTGAAGAACCCGAGACAATTTAGCCTTACCTGGTATGGAAGCCACTCCATGCCTCTCTTCCTGTGGATTGCCATTCTCTCTACCTTTTCTAGTTCTGTTGTGTTTTCTTTAGATGGGATGACTGGAACTGTATGTTCAAACTGTAAGCCTAGCATGAAGTTGTGCAGTGCATAGCTTGGTTTGGTTTCCTGACAGACCTCCTGTGTCACTTGTATCCTTATCATTTAATATTTTCCTCAGAAGATCTCTCCCCCTTCAGATTTCTCTCTCAAAAATTGGGTATGCCACTCCTTGCCTTGCTTACCTTTGTCTGCACAGTGAGGGAAATGAGTCCTACATCAACTTTTGTGAGCTCTCACATTCTCCCCCTGTAGCAACCCTGCAATTCGCCGCCCCTAGCCCATTACTTTACACACAGATTTGATCCGCCGGTTTTTCTGTCCGTGGAGTAACGATGCTTCTCTCTTCTCCTTTCCACATGCACAGGATGACAGCACTAGCCATAGTGACCATCAAGACCCCATTTCATTAGCCGTGGAAATGGCAGCGGTAAACCACACCATCTTGGCATTGGCCCGGCAAGGAGCCAACGAGATCAAGACAGAGGCTCTAGACGACGACTGATACAAAGAAAGGGGAGGGTCAAAGCAAGAAGTAACTTAGTTTTAGACGTAGCACCTTAGCAGACTTTCCTCGGTCCTTAATATGTGTTCTTACAGTATAACTTTGCAGTTTCTTGTACGTCAGTTAGCTGTTAGGGTCTTGTTCTGTGAAGATGGCATGGTGCCCTCAGCCTTTGCGTATACTCTCTCAGTATTAATTCCCAATAAATAATCAATCAACCAATCAACCTCCCTCTCCCAGCCCCCAGTGGCTAGAAAAATCTCGCTGCTCTGTCTTAGCATTCAAAGTGCTTCCAGGTATTTTAGACAGCCCTCGATTACAAGTCTTACGCTACACTTAAAATCTTGGATACCCTTAGAGATTGTGTTCAAACCAAACCCTTTAGTCTGTACGCTTTTCCTTCTCTGAGACTGAAAGGATGCAAGCTGAGGTAGTGGCACAGGGTCGATGGACACCAGATTGGAAGTTTCAACAGAGAGTAAAAAGAACACTAGAAACCCCACGTCAGCGTGGGAGTAAATGATTTCCAGCTGCAATAAGCCGTGCCTCACTGGTCATACAGTGACTCCATCTACTCCTGGGTGCTGTGCTGAGAATGTCCATTGGAAACACATTCACATATTTTCGGTTGATGTTCACATATTCAACACAGACATCCTCTGCTCTCAGAAGCTGCGTGGCTTAGTGGATAAGTACTGCCTTCTGCCTCTGGGACCATGATTGGAGCCTAGCCTGGGATCCTATGAAAAATGAGCTGAATGTCTAATGGACAGCAGTCCACTTCTCAAAACCACTATTCATTTTTTGGCATGGCTAGCAGTGCCTGCTCAGAAGAGGTCTAGACTCTCTTGATCTGTCATTAACAATTCCACCTTTTATTCTTCCTCTTGCCTTTTCTCTCCCCGCCCTACTCCCCTCTCCACTTTGCCACTTTCAAAAGCAGTGTTTTCCAGGGAGGTTGGTAAGGTCACTGCATGGGTAAGAGTGGATTTTTCCACGTCTGCTTAACTAACGCCTATGTCCCCACTAGCCTGAAAGGTTATCAGAGAACTTTTGCATCCGACCTTCGCTAGATAACCATGGTAGCAGAAATACTCTCCTAAACACAAACCCTTTGTTTGTTTGTTTAAAGGCAGGAGGATCTCTTACCTGAGAAATGGGGTGTGAAAATTTTGTGTTCTCTTTACTCTGTCCTTGTTAAGATGTGAGAAAGCTATACTGCTACGAGCAATTTAATTAATAATTGGAAGCCATACTAATAATGGATGTGGTAATATTTGTAAAGCAGACCTACTTTAAGTAGCAGAAACTAATGGAATTGTTTTCCTTGATCATATGTAGCACTTTTGTTACTTTTTTTCTTAAAGATATTTATATTTGATAAGTCCTTTTTTTTATCATTCGAGAATTCCAAATACCAAACAGCAAAGCTTGCATTGCAGAGTCACCCTGCGATCACCTTGTCATCTAGTATCTCAGTGATGAACTGTGTGTGCATCTAAGAAAATTACATCTGCTGGCATTGTGTGGAAATGATCTCCTGGCATCCTGATAAAATGATATGTTGCTGCCGGTAAGAGGAAGCGTTTCAATGGAGACAGCACTGCAAGGGTTAGAGACGGGCAGGACTGTGTTACGCTGAAAAACTGAAGTCAAACCCCGATGGAAATTTTGGGTTATCCAGAGCTATAAACATTTGCATAGTGTTTTCTCAACATTCCATTTTGTACCTTCCCATCAGGCAGTTGTGGGAACAGCTTAAAAAGAGGAGAACCGCTCAGTCTGAAAGATGAGTTTCCCTTTCTCCCCTCCGCTTCGGCGGCAGAGGGAGGTTGCTTTTACTTGTCCTCATCCCTTCCTCACGCTGAACCGTCGGATAGCTTTGTGACCTCCTAAAATGTGGCTTCTCGGCAGGTTTCTAGCCAGCCTAAACTTTACCTTTGAAGGCATGGGCTAACGAGATCATCTCTACATCTGTTAATCTTGTGAGAATTGCTTGGGTAAGTGTGGAGGAGATGTTGTGCTTTCAGAGGGCACAGAGCTGGCACCTCTTTGTCTCTCTAACTTTGAAGATGTATAGGTAGGGCTTGGCCTCGTCTTTCAGTTATGGATTTCATTGGGAAATTTATGTGCTTTCCTTAGATATAGATCACTGAAGCAGAATGAAGCCATCTTTCTTTTTTTTTTTTTTCCCCCCTGTTTTATTGCATTTCTTGAGTAGGCAAATTCCTAAGTAGCATCAGGGCAGACTCAGGAAAGAAAGGAACTGGATCAGCAACCATTGCAGCACTGCAGTTTTTTTCTTACTGTGCGTATGAATGTTTTGGTACTAAGGAGTGAAAGGATGGGGAGAGCTTTTATTTCTATTTTTGCACAGCAGAATGATCAAGCAAACTATAGCCTTAGTGGAATTTTACCTACTTATTCATTCCACAGTCACACACACCGAGCTGACAAGCAACATCCACGATTTATAGTAAGGAGATTTTAATAATCGATGACCTCTTTACGTTGGGCTTTGCCACCACCATTTGTTCTGGCTGTTTCATTTTAAAAAGGACAGACTCAAACTGTTGGACAGCTGCAATTTTATAAGAAATATTGCTTACTGTGCCATCTTTTAGGGGGGAAAAAAAAGAGTCATTGTTTCAAGCATCATCTCTTTAAAGCAATAGGGAAAAAGAGAAATGGTACCAGAACTTCTGCATCCTGATCATAGGGTTTGTGTGATGCAGGATTAGAGGGGAAACCACAAAAAATGTGTGTCTGTACCACCTAACTTAGAATAATTTGGTCTTAATTCTGTTTGGTGCTGTGAGGTAGCTGCTGGTCTCATCATGCATCGGTATCCTGCTCAGAGGGTTAAACCCCTTGTGAACAGCCAGAGATGGGCAGATCCTCCTTGCGTTTAGCTTCCTGGTAAAATGTCATCTTCTCACCAGAGAAAATGGATCACAGACTTGGGGAATCAGGCACTTAAGTTACATGGTGTCAGATCTGGGGTTGCCCCTGTCTAGTTTGGATGTCATTTAACCTTTGAGAGGAGGTACAAGGAAAGAGTGAAAGGACAGCTGGTAGCAGGATGCTGTTTCCTTTATTCTGAGAGTTCATCAAAAAGCATTTGCAGCTGGCTGGTAACTTCCTAGTTTTATATGAGCTAGCTACAGTGGAACAGATGCGGATGAGATGGTATCAGGAAAAGCATCTGATCTGGAGTAAGGGAAGGAATTGGTGGAGAGTGTGTCATGGAATTTGGCCTTTGTTCCAAGGGTTGTTCCATACTGTGGGAGTCATCTCTGTCTTTCTGTCCATGGATTTTCTTGAAAGATATGTCTCATTTTGGTAGCACTGCGATTCAGTTGCAGTTTGTTGTAGCCAGTCTGGAATTACTGCAACTTGGTCTCATCTGGGTTCCCTTGAAGTCGATCTGGTGGCTGGCTAGATCTACCTTTTTGTTCTTTGACTAGAGAAGAACTTATTTAAGATGCTCCTCTTGTGTGATGGGCACACCTTTTAACTTTGTGTAGAGTGAGTAGTGGCTGTTATGTTGTCGCTCATAAAGTCCTTATACTTGAGTTGCTCTCTCTTACCGTCTTCTTAAAACAACAATTTCTACCTCCACTTCTCTTGGGTTTGGGGTGTTTTGTTGGGACTTTATTTGCTTGGTTTTAATCCCCCCTACACACACATACCTTTTTCATGCACTATGAGATCCCAGACATTTGAAAAAGCATTTTGAGGTGATGAAAATAAGTCAACATAGCAACATGTTATCTGTTGCTGCTCTAGCAGTAGAGAGACATCTTCTAAATGCTCTGTAAACATACTTGTTACACTCTTCATGTTAATCCCCTTACTCAGGTGCTGGATGTGAACAAGTTGGTCGTGAGTCAGCAGTGCAGCCTTGCAGCAATTAAGGAATCTCATTAAGAAGAGCCTTCGGCAAGCCTAGGAAAGCATTTAGTCCCCTCTGTTCATCATCTGTGGGACCACATCTGGAGTAATGTGTGCAGGGTTGGGCTGGATCGAGTCTATTGTAAGGCTGCCGAGATAAGAGGGTAGGAGCACAGATCATGTGGTGAGTGTTTGCGAGAGCTGGGTTTGTTCAGACTGGCTCTGGGGGTGTCTTGTGTTCTATTCTTTGTCTGGTTTAATGGGTGGGTTTGGAGGAGACAGAGCCAGGCTCTTCTCAAAGGTGCATGGCAAAAAGGTGAGGAGCAGTGTGTTCAACTCCCATTAAAGAAGATCACAGATGAATACAGAGAAGTGTTTTCATACTCAGTGGTAGAACACTGGAAAGGCAGTGGAAACTTCATCCTTGGGGTTTCAAAGTATTACTGGACAAACTGACTAAAGACCTCCAGAGGCCCCTTCTGATGTAGATCATTCTGTGATTCTGTACAGACCTGCTCAGGTTGTGTTGTTTCCTAGTTCTGATCTATACATGTTGACTTGTTGAAAGAAATCCTCTTAATTTGTTGTTGGGGTGGGTTGGTTTTTTTCCTGTTTAGCTGTTCATAGAAAGTTACCTTTCCTATTTTCCTAATAGAGGGGAGCTTTATTTGCAGGGTCTGGCTTCAGGCTCCAATCAAGCCATAAGTAATAAATTTCATTAATTATTTGCTCTGTTTACACAGTTCTTCAGGGATATATGAATTATTCTGTTTGTTTCATTGCCTAACATCAGACTGGTAAGTTTTCCATGTTTTCATAACATTTGTGCTGTAGATCAGTCTTCTGCCTTCGTTTTGTGTTGATTTATCATTGTGCTGCTGTGAGTGCAGGTGGAAAATTTCACAGAACTGAACATGTTACCATAACATTCTAGTAAACTCCACTGGTGACTGATACAATAAGATAGATATTGTTGGCTCAGTAAATAAATAATGATTATCAGAAGTTGAAGAGTATGGCTGGGAAAAAGTCATATTATACTTGCTTGGATCCTCCTTTTCTTTCCTTAAGTGTCTGCTGTTGGCCACTGGGAGGGGAAAAAAAAACCCTTCACAGACTTTAGGTCTGATTTGGAGAAATCATCATAGTGTTTGCCTGTGTAGACTGGCATGGGTCAGTTACACTCCCAAGTTTTAATTTCCTCCTTCAAGGTACATAAGAACATGAGATGAGTTCACCCCAGATTTTGATTTCTCATATTGTGGTATCAAAGTATTCCTTCAGAGTGAGATGATGCTTCCAAGAAGTAAAATGAAAGCACCCTTCTGGCCTTCCCCCAACGTGGCTGGACGTGTAGCAGTTGTGATGGGGTTTTGTAACAGTTTGGTATGGATTAACTCAGCAAAATTGGCATAAGAGCTTTCAAAACTCAACACCACTGCCCCTAAAGCACTTACTGCAGGGTGCCGTTCCCTGTCCGTAATCTTTACTCCAAAGGAAAGCTGCTTTCAGACCTCTGCAGATCACCTACTAGGATTCAGTCTGAGATTTCCCCCCATGGTACTGAAAGCTGTAGATGTTTAGTAGAAGATTTTGTTTTCACCTCTTATCCTTGGAATGCTGCTCACTTGAGATAATGATTTTCTTAGCAGATGGTTTATATCCTACCTCCCACCCCAGCTAGTCGTTTTGCAGCCCTCTTTCCCCAGCATTCGTCAGCTTCCCTCAAGTCCATTGGAGAGTTACCAGCAAATTCTAAGGGGTGTTTGTCAAAATAAACTTTGCTCTTATAGTAGACAAGGATTCCCACCCAAGTAGCTCTTGCACTCTTTGAAGTTATTTGACTTGATGATATTATTTTGATCAAAGTCTTGAGCGTGTAGGCAATAATCTGGAGTTTGGTGTAGCTTTTGTCACTTAGCAGGAAGCTTTGTTGGCAGGACTGGTCTTGAAAACTGTGTTATGTGTCAGTGACCTAACGTGTTGATGATGATTATTAGACAGCTGAGGGGCTTGTGTGTGTGTTAGTAGCCATAGTCAGAGTTGTGTGGTGATCCTGGCTAATTTAACAGAGTTTTGTGCAGTCAGACATTTTCACTGTGATTTCTTGGAAGGAAAAACTGATGGCCTGACCAAAAAGCACCTTGCAGTTCCCAAAAAGACTTACAGAGACATTTCAAAATAAGAGGTTCTCCCCTTGGGCTTTTTTTTTGCAGCTGGGGTTATTTACTCAGGATATTGAATCAACATGGCCAAGAGGCATTTGGCAAGCTGAAAAGCACGGCCCAAAATCTTCATTTTAGTGTCCCTTAATGCTGTCAAATGTGTGGAGCTTAAACTGCCCGACTGAAGATGCTGCACAGTAATGAAAAAGGAGACATTCTAGAGGTGGCAGCTGTAAATTTGGATTTCAAATACATAAAAGTTCATTTTCTTCTTTTATGAGGGGCAGCTAGACAAGTCAGCTTGGTTGTTTTGAGAGCTGTCAATAACATGCCAGTGTTTTGATGTTGGGTTTTGTCCAACATGTATACATAGAATGCAATAAAGGAAAATAATCTCAGTAGCACCACTGAAACAGAGATGGGTGGAGAAAAACTCATGTGTCTAAAGAGTTGTTCAGCACTAACCCCAGCCTTAGGATTTATCAGCTGAAAAAAGCCCAGATTTCTTTGTTCATGCCTGCTTTAACATAGGTGGTGCTCTGACTAGGATTATGTTGAGACAATTATACTAATCAGTACAAACCACTCTGGTTTTGGTTTTCTGTAGCACTCTCTCTACCAGAATCCATGCCATATTTTACCTTGAGCTTGCTGGAAGAAGTAAACAACCACATTTTCCTCTTTCAAGCTCCCAATATATTCTCTCTAAAGCCTGCAGCATGCTTATCAGTGTAGCATCTAGGAGATAATGTTGGCAGCTTATGTCACAGAGATAGAAAAGGCTTTGCCATTTGGGGTGCAGGGGGGGAAAAAATCACCCAACCTATTTTAGCTGCCCTTTTTAATCAGGCCACTCCAGCAAGCTAACTAATTGGTTTGATTGCTGCAATGCTGGGCTCTTCCCCACTCTATCCAGTCAGCTTTGGAGTGCTCTGGCCAACAACTTAAGCACAAGGAGCTAAACCCATTGAACTGGAGTGAACTGTGTAATGGGCCTTTGATGTTTCTGCATGTACAGTGCATCTCTCTCTCAGATGGCTTGGCAGAAGGCTCTCTCTGCCATTTATTCCTTCTTAAATGGAAGCGGGTGTATGCTGCTGATCAAAACATCCAGCACACTTCTGCTGAATCCTTTCAAACTGCAGCAAGGGTAATTGGGATGGGTAGGATAAATGCATAAGAGTATGGCAGTAAAAGTGATGGCAGTTCTTTTGAATGACTGGGTGTCCTCCTGACATGTAATTAGCTGCTTTAGAAAGATGTGGATTGGCATGGTCATAATTAAAAGGATTTCTGTCTTTTCTGTGATTGAAAACAGAAGATCTTCCACCCCCTAATTCTCTTTAATGCCAGTGTTATTAGTGACACTTGGAACACTGCTCCTTCGTAAACTTAAATAATGACCTGTTCCTAATGGTAACTCAGAACAGCAGGGACTGAAACCGAGTTGAGTTTTCTATGCAAAGCTGCTTCTCTGCCTTTTATGTTGGGGTTTTTTCCCCCTGCTCACGTATATATTGCTTCTCAATGGGTTTTAGAAACAAAAAGGACATGTGTTATGTGTGACAGTGTGATTACAGACTACCCAGGGTTCTGCTTTAACTCCTCTTGACTTGTACCATTGAGGAGGATGAGCCATGGTCCGGGACTCTGCTGAATTACTCATCCTGTGTTTTCACCCTGCTTGTAGGTCGAGGGTTCTGACTGGACTGTTGTGGTAGTCTGGTTCCTGAAGCAAGGAGTGTAATGGGCAATTCTGTGCCTCTTAAAGTAGTCTCTTGCTTTGGAAGCCGTATCAGCAGTCGTTGCCAAGTATATAACCATACTTTGCTCAAGCTGTCTCTGAGCTAGCTCACCTTTTTTCTCAGAAACCTGACACTAACCTGGTTAGTTAGCTGGGCAGTGTGCTTGCAGTTCCCAGCAGCAGAGGCTATGTGGTGGTGACCCAAAATAACACGGTCACCTTTCTCTGCTGTGGTGCTAGGTTCCCAGAACACGTTTGTCACCGGGTGTCACGTGCCTTTTTATGCTGTGGGTTTGTGAGAAACATTCTCTCTGACCAGTCTGAGCACTGCAGAGCCTGTGCTTTGTGTTTGCCCCGAAGTTTCTTGGCCATGTTTTTCCACAGTGCTGTTTTCCTGCTGTAGTTACTTAACAGATAGATTTCCAGAGCTTTTTGATGTGCAAAGATGAGTGTAGAGACTCTCGGTTCCTAGCTCCAACAGATTCCCAAAAGAGCTTAGGAACTTCTTTAGGCTCTTACTTTATCCCCCTGGCTCCTTTTCAGCTTCTTTGTACTGAAATAGTTGTATAAATCTCATCCAGTGTCACTGTGGTGGTTCAGAACAGACTTGTAGGTCTTGTGTGCTCCAGTTCTTCCAGCTCGGTTACCTCTGGTGGTACTACACTCTCAATAGCAATGAGATCAACTTCTCTAGGACAAATGCTTTTAGACATGGCCTCAGTTCAGCTTCCTATCTTAGTCTCCCTGCTTCTTCTCCTTAACTAATTAAAGTCTTCCATGTTATGGCAAGATGGAATATGTAGCTTAAATAACCAATTGAGACTTGGGCCTTCTGGGGGATATTTTAAGTCATTTGAGGTTTAAAAATACACTTGACTTACAAAGTTTATCTGTCAAGTTGCTCAAGGAGGATGAAGTGACAAGAAAAGTAAATTACTAAGTGATGGTTCTCACCCAATATATGCCATTAAGAATATTAAGCATACATTCCATTCCTAAAAGCACGTTGGACTTGGAATATTTTTTGTGGTCTTTTTTATTCAGTGGTTTTTTTTTTTTCTCAGTTCTGCCAGCTGGTAAAGTTGCTGCTGCCTCTCTTTAACAAGAGTGTAGTGACAGTACTGAAAATACCCTTCAGGAGCTAAACTCACTGACCAGTCTTTCCTGGTGTGAGCTATTTCATTTATGCCTTATAGAATCATTTGGAAGAGACCTTTAAAATTATTGAGTCCAAAAAGTTATGGCAAGTGAGAACATTTGTTCAGTAGTACACCGGCATAGGCTCCCCCTTGACACATTCAAGCTGTTCCTCAGTTCAAAGGGTTTGATGTCATTTTGGAGTGGAAAGTAGCAGCAGGAGCATCTCATCTTTCTTTCAAGCAGAGTGGAGTTCAGGTGGAGCTACACTGGATTGACAGTGGCAAAGAAGAGATTCAACGTGTCGCCAGCAAAGACCAGGTGTATTGCAGAACAGGTGTAACTACCACTTGAGAAGGGTCAACATCTTGGATGCTTCATTGTTGAGATAGTTCAAGCAGTGTATTAAACACTCTGAAATCTCCAGTGCCTGTTTCTTTGTGCACACCATATTTTCTTTGTGGCTATATGGGGTGCCATTTTCTTCATGGCACACCATAGAGCATTCCAGAGCTCGTTTAGGAGCTGTTCATGGGATCTGGGATATGCTTTTGGTTTGTTGCAGAGGTAGCTGCCTCTCACTTCAGCTGGACACTTGCATCTTGGCACACAGCTGCTCCTTGGGCACTAACAGTTTAATTCTGCAACTCCTGCTTTCAGAGCACTGCAAAGCCACAGTCCTTTTTCTCCAGTGCCCTGAGGAAATAAATACCATTGGTGAGGGAATGGATCCACTCATTTGCAAAGGTTATCAGAGGTAACATCAGCTGAGAATCTACCCTTTGATTTCAGCAATAGTCACTTATTAGTACTGGGTCTCGTAGCAGAGTGAGAACAAAACATTGCTGAAGTTGCATTGTAATTGAGTGCTTGACAATTGGGCATGGTCAGGAGTCAGTGATGCATTCCTGGACGTTAAGAAGGATACAAATGGTAAAATCTGTGAAGATGTCTGTGGAAAAGGCAGACACTTTCAGTTAGGGTTTTTTGGTTTGGTTGTTTTTTGCATTTGGAAGGGCAGGATGGTTTGATCTTGCTGATGGATGAAGTAGATAGAATAGAGAGTTTGTATTAGGATTGTGGGAGTCCACTTACAATTTGGGATCTCCTTTTAGTTGATAAACTGGTCCCTTCTGGCCTTAATTGTTAAACTATGATTCCAAAGAGGTCTTTTACCTGTTGTAACCTGTTCATAGTATTTAATGATTTATAGAGCTTTGAGTACTAGAGGGGTTCTCTGCAATAAGAACTCCTTTAGAAAGTGTGACTTTCCACCAGAGAACATATTGTGCCTTATGTCTCTACACCACCTGTAGTTCCAGTTCTGTGTGAGCAGTAGCTTCTTACACTTTGTACTTCTGCCATAGTGGGAATCAAGCAAATGCAGTTTTGGTAGCAGGTGGTTGTACCCTGCCGAATCACTTAAGAGTTGCTCCAGTATCTTACAGGTTCAGTCTGTGTTCTGCTGACACAGCAGTCCACACTTTCATCCCAGCTGGTGATGAGCAGCTAAAGTAGCTCTTTGGACAGCAGTATTCCCTTCCACTGTTAAGTTTTGTTTCTTACTTGAAAATAGGAAACCACAACCCTCTAACCCTGATCTAGGGTAGGGTGTCCTGCTCTAGGGTAGGGTGTCCCTGCCCATGGTAGGGGGATTGGAACTAGATGATCCTCGTGGTCCCTTCCAACCCTGACTGATTCTGTGATAACCAGAAGCCCAGGTCAGCCTGAATTTCAAACCCTAAATTCTTTGTTGCTATTAATCTTTTAGGGACACGGATTCCAGTTGTTTAAGGGTACCTTGCAGTGATTGGTACCATTACCCAAGAACACTGAACACAAAATTGATTCAACAGGAGTAAGATTTGATCAGTCATGACCATATCCTCTAGCTTCAGTGCCTCGTGCAACTAGTTTTTACAAGTCTTTTCATCAGTTGCCAGAGTGCTTCAAAACTGCCACAGCCAGCAGAAGGCCTCTTGCTGAACTGGTGTCTGCTCTTATTTACTGTATCTCCTTGAAGGAATGCCAGACATGTTTTGAGCTATACCTCCTCCAACTGCTCTGAGCCATTCACCATCCCCTGAAGCTGATCTTTGTTGGTACCGAATTTGTCACATAATGGTTTTCCCACACTCCAGTTCTTCTCCTAGAGACCATTTCTTTCATCTCCCATCCCTGCCCCTTCACACCCTGGCAATCCTGTTTTACCTTGCTCACCGGTGCGTTTTCATACTGAAGTGCTCTGACCTGCAGACATCCTTCTGGTGGTCTCTACCTAAGGAGTCTCTGTTATTTCTATCCTAATAAAGAGCAATCCAGTGCAGTGCTGATGCTTAGATCTGGTTCAGTCTTAAGCAATCTTCCAAGCTTTCAGCTAGCCAAGAGACCTGGGTGTTTTTTTCCAGCATGGTTAGTTAGCAGCCCTCCTGCCTTCCTTTGGTTCAGTTCTGACACTTAGATTAGCAAATCAGGGAAATAGCAACTTTTAATTGTCCTCTTTTTTTTAATAATACTTGTCCTGGTTGCTGCTGTTGGGTTTGTTTGGGGCTAATTTTAACTGGCAAGACTGGTACAGTGCACTTCAGCAGATGCTCAGCAACGTTCTAGGAAGTGACTTGCAAAACTCAAGGCCTGTCTCAGATACGGCAGAGCTTCCAAACAGTTTCTTGAACACAAGAACAGTGCTCAGGTTTATCTGTTCCATTTGGTTCTTTGTGCTGTTTGTTGTTTGCTGCTTCCTGCGCCCTCCTTGGGACTCATTTGTTGCTCTCCATGCCCTTTATCCCCTTTCTTGTTGACTGGTGCCATTTTCATTTTGCTTTCTCTTGTTTCTTCTTCTGTTTTCCCTTGGCAGGCACTTTATTACCTTTACACCTTCATGCCAGACTTTTAAAAATTCCTTTAATACTACTTTAGTCCAAGCCAAGAGGCATTGAGATTTCCTTTGAGACGGTGCTGTATCAGTTGCATACTTGAAGCCCAAACAGGTATTGTCCATGGTGTAGTATAAATCTGGAAAACTTTGCCTACTCTGACCAGTTTCATGAGAATCAGCTCAGAAACTCCCTCAATTTACAGCAGGTTCTTTCCTTGCAGCTTCCTCTGTGAAATAAGGTAGTTCCAAGGTGTTGAACCACCATGGTGAACAGAGAAGGACAAGGTAGCAGCATTTTTTTCCTTCCATGTTATTATGTCTTGCTTGCCCTTATCACTGGCAGCTGGCTTCACTGGTACAGTTATCTGTCCTGGTTAGCCTTCTTAGTGTGAGGGTTTGGCACAGCATGTGTGGCTTTGCACAGCTTTACTGAAGGAGGCTGATACCAACCCAGGGTTTGGGATCAATTTTGCATTTGGAGTAGCTTTTTGTTAGTGGTGTTGTTATTGTTACATGTTTCAAATTTGAAGGTGATTGAAAAAACTTGAAATTTCTTTTCCAAATGAAAAACTCTTAATGAAAACAGTTTGGAATTTGCCCTCTTTCAGTATTGCCCATTGAGGCTTCTCTTTCTCTTTTGACTTCTGCATCAATTTAGATACCATCTTGAGACTTGTGCCCAACTAGAGCTTGTGATTTGTTTCTGGTTGCTGTGGGATCAGAGCCCTGCTTATCCTTTAGGGGCAGATTTTCCATTTCATCAACCATTGCAACAAAAACCCAACAGCAAAAGCCCTTTGGCCTTGCTGTGTTGGCTCCAGCTGTACTCTTAGCAATGGCTTTCCAGATCTTGCCAGCAGCCAGCCCTCCTCACTTTGCTGTTCTTGAGAGGTATGGACATCACTTCCCACCTCAGTGCAAACACTCAGTGTGTGGCTGCTGGCTTCAGCTGAGAGAGCACCACGTCTCTTTGGATGTCAGGTGTCAGGGCTGATAGGATAAAGCGACATCATCATGCTGCAGAGCCACCACCAGACAGCCTTTTACCTTACAGATGATGCAGGGGTAACACATCCAAACCAGATGTAGCTCAATAGCAGTTCTATCAAAGGGTGACAAATAAAAGTCAGTTGTGTCCATGGGGAGCACTATTTTCTTGACAAATCGCCTTGGCTGCCTCCCTCTTGATCTTTATCATCTTCCCAAGGCTGATGGGAGCCTGGGAAGTGTGAAATATGTGCAGTACTTTGGAAATTTTACTTATTTTTTTTTCCTTTGTGTCGATTTAAAAAGTGCCTAAGTGAGTAACAGGACTCCAGAGTTGAGCTGGAGCTGGAACAGGATTAGACCTCATTTCCCTCTTACTACACAAGCCGTGGGCATCCAGAGGCCTGCAGAATCCACCTGGATAGAAACCTCCGCTCCTTTGTCAGGCTGCCCCACTCGGTGTTCAGTCCCTTGGTGGGGATCTTCCTAGCAGATCTCATTTCTCTGCCAAACCTTAGTCACCTCCAGTTTAAGGTGGACAGCGAAGAGGAGGGAAGCTTAGACAGAATTCAGTAGGAAACTGCCTCTGAGATTGCAGGAACAAACAGCTTTGTGCATGAAACAGGCACCTCTGGACAGCTGCGTGTCTGAGACTGGGCAGTAATCTGCATATGTAATCCTCTCTTTTTGGCATCACAGAAGCAGTTTCCTCCTTCATTCTTAAATTGTTTCTAGGCTTATAATAATGACACCTGCCAAATATTTGGTCATGAGAGTTGTAACTCCTGGCAGGTGGTTAGAAGTTTGCAAACATGAGGATTTCATGTGGGTTGAAATAAAAACATTAAAGAGGTGTAGATGGTAAAATTGTGTTAGAGGGGAATTTCTTCTGACCATAGCGAAAGGGAATAACAGAACACTGTTAAGATGTCTTAGAACCACCTGAGGATTCAGAACATGAAAGCAGTCCATATGTAGGTGTTTTATTTTTGTGTTGGTTACAAAATGTTGTTTTCACTCTGACAAGTGAATAGCATATGAGTTGGGGAAGCCTCGGAAAGGCTGCTGGCAAGGAAAGCTGTGAGGACATCTCTTCTGCAGAGAACAGAAAATTGGCTTGTAGGATGTTGCTGGCTGTTGATGCAAGCAGTGATCAAACGGGAATCTATTGCTGGGGTACTGATGACAATGAAGTGTTTGTGGAGCCTGCAGCAGACCTCCGACCGTGTCCCGTCACCCTGCTTTAGAGATGCCTTTTTTAACAGTGGTTGGTTGGTGTTTTTTCCCCCTAAACCAAGTGATTGTCAGTAACAGTGGTTGTAATTAAAGAAAGATGAACATAGTAGTGAGTGTTGCAAACCTAGAAGTGACCAGAGAGTGGAACAATGTCAGTGGCACACAGAAAACCCAATGAAGCAAAGCGCCAGGGAGTCGCGTTTTTCATCACGCAATTTTGTGCCTCTTCTTTTTGTTCTGCTGTGGCGTTGACTCGGGGGGCTGGGGAGGGGGAGTGTGTCAGCCTCACAGCTCCAGGGAGGGCAAGGGAGCCTGACTGTGGTGGCATCACTGTAAGTGGTGGACAGCTGGCAGTCGCCTGCGGTTACTTCATGTGTTCACTGCTATCGTCAGTAAGCGCTAAGATGAGCTGTGTCCCATCTCTGCTGGCTACCGCAGCTCACCAGCGGGTTCTTAGGTGTCTGTACCTTCCTCTGTCAGCCTCTTCCACTCGCCTCGTTGTTTCTCCTGCCATGTGCCCTGACAAAACTGGCACCTGTGTCTCATCTGCTGTAGGTGTTCTGCCTACCTCAAGAGGTAAACATGGTATCCTAGAGTTGTGTGTTCACAGTCTGTTCTTTTCTACATGAGCACTAGCGCACACACACACACACACACACACACACTGGAATGTATATTCTCCTCCTCCCCACCCCCAAATAACCTCTTGACCTGATCCTTGCTGTAGCCACCACCAACTCCTCTTGCAAATTGGATGCTGCTTTAAATGTGAAAACAAATGTTCAAGAAGCTATAAAACCTGAATGAAAGCTAAAGCTGAATTTATAAAGCCTTGTTGCATATGAGCCAAAAGTGCAAAAAGCTCTATATAATGAACTAACCTGCCACTCATATAAATATAAATATATATAAATATATTAAAATCAGACTGTTCTACAAAATTGTGTATTTGTATTTTTGTGTACGTACAATTTTCTGCTAAGCAGAAGGAGGATGTAGTATAGGATGATGTGAGAAGAGATTTTGTTTAATCATATTTCTTTGTTACTTATTTTTGTTAACATCCAGATGCCTGTCTTTGTCTTCTGTGTATGACACTGTTTGAAAGGTGCAGTATCTCTCTCCCACCCCCCCAGCATTCAACCTCTTCCAGCCACAGAGGAGTGGGATAGCCACACATCGTCACTGAACCCTGCAGATATGCCTGGGTCTTGCTTAAGGGCTGCTTGTTCAGCTTCCAGGCTGTATTTCCTGTTGGCATTTAACGGGCACTGTGTGTTGTTGCTTTCAGTAGTAATGTCAAATCCTCGGGCACTGGGTGATTGCTCTTCACACAGGTGTTCTCCCAGCGCCCTGCCAGTGGGCTGAGTCTTTGCCACTGCTCCTCAGCCTAAAATTTCAGGGTGGAAAATGCAGGAGGAAGGATGGACAGAAATCTCTTTTGGGAAGTCGTTCGTGGCAAAAAAGATGCCAGGGAAGCAGTGCTGTGTATCACAGGGGAGTGAATCTCAGGTAGCACCACCATGGAGGAAGGTGCTGCAGGGAGCTCGTGTCCCCACGGCTGCCTGCAAGCTGCCAAAGTGTGTTTTGCTTTCTGGCAGGCAAGCTGGCAAGGCAATAGGCTGGAACTTCAGACAGGTCCTTCCATCCCTTGCAGGAGCTGCACACAAGCCATGTGCGTCTCCATGGCTCAATGGCTGTTTGGTCCATTGCAGTGAGAACAGCTGTAGCAGTCTTACTAGGCAAGGTGCATCTCCTCAATGGCTTGATGCCCTTGCAGTACAGGTAGTGATGTTTATGAGGAGTATTCTCAAATCTTCTTACCTGCCAGATGCTGATGGGTCATATGTTGCAAGGAGAGAAGTCATCGTTTTTCTCCCCTGGTGCACTTGGAAGATGGAGAACTAGCCAGGGAAAGAGGAGGTCAGAGGAGAACTAAATAAACCAGGATGTAGTGGGAAAGCTTTGGGCACGAGGTCACAGATCTTCATCTTCCAGCTCCACCCTTAAGGCGTGTGCATTCCCATCCTCAAAACACAAGTGACAGCCAACATCCGTCACACGTTCCTCAGGGGGCAGATGCTGGGGAAGTGTGAAGTACCAACTTCTTCCCTCGTCTCCTCAGCTCCATTTTGGTCGTTGTTGTAGTTCGTTTCTCACATTCAATGTCTGGCATTTGGCCCGGGGAGAGCGATACTGCATCTTGAGACGTAGGGCTCATATTTATAACAATGTGTAATGACTGTAGCAAAAGTCCTTGTTTCTGTACGTGAATGGACAGAGAAACAAGTGCTCTATTGTATTGATTAAAAATAGTCCCAATGAGTCCTGTATCATTGTATCTCCTATTCTGGATTAGTGCCTTTTGGACAGTAGACTGTTCTGTAATTAAAATGTAGTATAACTGCTTTTTTGTACAGTTTTGGTTTAATAAAACTTTTTTTTAATTTGTGTTTATTTTAGTATCGTACCTATTAGAGAATAAAAATGTATAACTCAACACCCACCCATTTCTGCTCAACTCCTTTCTTCTGCAAAGCTGGCTGGGGGCGAGGGAGGATGACCGTGAAAGCCTGAGAGGGGCCTCGGCTGCAAGAGAGGCCTAAAATGTGGCTTAAGAAAGTAGTAAATGTAGGAAATATTAACTCCTACAAGAAGCCTACCTGGGTTTTGTGTGAGGATGGTCACTGAGAGGGATGAAGGTGGTGAATGCTGCAGTGGTACAGGATGCTCTGGGTCCCTCAATTCAAGAGAGATGTTGAGGTGCTGGAAGGTGTCCAGAGAAGGACAACAAAGCTGGTGAGGGGCCTGGAACACAGCCCTGTGAGGAGAGGCTGAGGGAGCTGGGGGTGTGTGCAGCCTGCAGCAGAGGCAGCTCAGGGCAGACCTCATTGCTGTCTGCAATTACCTGAAGGGAGGCTGTAGCCAGGTGGGGTTGGCCTCTTTTCCCAGGCAACCAGCGATAGAACAAGGAGACACAGTCTCAAGCTGTGGCAGGGGAGGTCTATGCTGGATGTTAGGAGGAAGTTGTTCCCAGAGAGAGTGATTGGCATTGGAATGGGCTGCCCAGGGAGGTGGTGGAGTCTCTGTCCCTGGAGGTCTTCAAGAAAAGACTGGATAAGGCACTCGGTGCCATGGTCTGGTTGACTGGCTAGGGCTGGGTGCTAGGTTGGACTGGATGAGCTTGGAGGTCTCTTCCAACCTGGTTGAGTATGTGATTCTATTATGCCATTTGCACACTTGCAGCCCAGAAGGCAAATGGCATCTTGGGCTGTATGAGAAAAGAAGTGTGGCCAGCAGGTTGAGAGGGCTGAGTCTGCCGCTTCAGTCTGCTCGCGACAGACCCCACCTGGAGTACTGTGTCCAGCTACAGGGCCCCCAGCACAAGAGAGACATGAGACCTGCTGGAGTGAGTCTAGAGGAGGGCTACCAAGATGATCAGAAGGCTGGAGCACCTCTCCTATGAAGACAGGCTGAGACAGCTGGGGTTGCTTAGCCTGGAGAAGACAAAGCTCTAGGGAGACCTTATAGCTACAGCTCAGTACCTGAAGGGGACCTACAGGAAAGTTGCAGAAGCACTGCTTAGAAGGACTTGAAGTGACAGGGTATGGGGCAATGGTTTGAAACTGGAGCAGGGCAGATTAAGACATCAAGAGGAAGTTCTTTACTACAAGAGGTAAAACATTGGAATGGATTGCCCAGGGATGTGCTTGGGGCCCCTGCACACAGTCAAGATCTGAGTGGCTCTGGGCAGTAAATCTAGTTGGAGCTGTCCCTATTTTACTGCAGGGAGATTGGACAAGATGACCCTTGAGGGTATGTTCCAACTCTGTGTAGTCCATGAATCTGTCTTTGAAGATGTGGATTCACCTGGAGTTGGAACATGGGCAGAGGCCTTTGGGGCATTTTCCACTAAAAGGAGAGCCTAAGAATAGTTTTATCTCATTCAGTGCAGTTGTGTTTCTCACAAGTAATTAATGTCATTGTACAATAACATTATGGCCAAGGAGATGGGTGTGTGCGAGGCAAAGAACTTCATTTCCCCTCCAGGCACCTAGAGAAGGGCCCTTTAAGTCCCATCCCGACACAGAAGGCTTTTACTTGGGGAATTGTTGAAGCTGATCTGCAGGCAGCAGACATCAGGCCCATTTCAATCCAAAGATGCTGAGTTCACAATTCAAGCTGTGATTTTGAGAGGCCAGAGGCGTGGGGATGCAGTGACTGCATTATCCTCCTGGCCTAGCTGTGCTCAGCAGCTTGAGGATCTGCAACCAGGGTCTGGAGTGAGCTTCATTAAAATGGGAAGGAGTTGCTGCAGCTGGTGTCTATAGACAGGGGCAAACAGACACTGATTGGTTACTGAATGGTGTCTGGGTCCTGTGATACTGATCAGCTCAGTTATGAACAGCCAGGGTGTGAGAGGGCTTTGGGCATTTACGCCACCAGCTCCTGATGCATTGGAGCTGCAGACAGTGAATACTACAGCTAAGGGAGGGAAGCACCTTCCAGATAGATGCTTGTGCCTTAGACATGACTGACAGAGAAAATTAGCTAAAACTCATTAGCTGCCACATTAGCTGAGGCAGGGGTGAGGTGCAGTATCTGTGTGTGTTCTTCCTGAAGAGAACACACGAGGGATGGGGGAGCAAACCTGTGGGGAATGTGGGGCTGCCATTACTCATCTGGTCCTGCTGCATCCACCTGCCTCCTGGTGTTTCAAGGGAAAAACTAAAGAGAGTGGTGGTGAATGGCAGCTGGCACTAGTGGTGTCCCCCAGGAATCACTGCTGGGCCTGGTCCTGTTCAGTATCTCTACTGGTGATCTGGATGAGGGGATTGAGTCCAACATCAATAAGTTTGCGGATGACACCAAGCTAGGAGCAGGAGTGGATATGCTGGAGGGTAGCAGAGCCCTGCAGAGGGACCTGGCCAGGCTGGATGGGTGGGCAGAGGCCAATGGGATGAGATTGAACAAGGCCAAGTGCAGGGTTCTGCACTTTGGCCACAACAACCCCAAGCAGCACTACAGGCTGGGGCCAGAGTGGCTGAGAGCAGCCAGGAAGAAAGGGAGCTGGGGGTGGTGGCAGATAGTAGCTGAAGATGAGCCAGCAGTGTGCCCAGGTGGGCAGCAGAGCCAATGGCATCCTGGGCTGGCTCAGGAACAGCATGGCCAGCAGGACCAGGGAGTTCAGTCTGCCCATATACTCAGCACTGCTCAGGCCACACCTTGAGTCCTGTGTGCACTTCTGGGCTCCTCAATTCAAGAGAGATGTTGAGGTGCTGGAAGGTGTCCAGAGAAGGGCAACGAAGCTGGAGAGGGGCCTGGAGCACAGCCCTGTGAGGAGAGGCTGAGGGAGCTGGGGGTGTGCAGTCTGCAGGAGGCTCAGGGCAGAGCTCATTGCTGTCTACAACTACCTGAAGGGAGGCTGTAGCCAGGTGGGGTTGGGCTCTTCTCCCGGACAACCAGCAATAGAACAAGGGGACATAGTCTCAAGTTGTGGCAGGGCTGGATGTTAGGAGGAAGTTCCTGGCAGAGAGAGTGATTGGCATTGGAATGGGCTGCCCAGGGAGGTGGTGGAGTCACCGTCCCCAGAGGTGTTCAAGAAAAGACTGGATGAGGAGAGCAGTCCCTGTGCCTTTCTTGTCTGGAGGATGAAGGACAAAATCCTCTCCCTTGCTTGAAAGATGAAAAACAGAAATGCAGAAAACCTCTTTTAGGACTTTTTTTTTTTAAAGAAGAAACTCAGCAGAGGCCTGCACTGTGCAAAGACTTCCACTTCCAGCCCATTTAGTGCTTATCCCAATCAGCCATTGGAATAATCTCCCCAGGGAGGCAGTGGAGTCCTCAACAGTGGACACTGTTAAGATTGAGCTGGGCAGAGTGCTGGGCCATTTGCTCTGGCCCGTGCCTTTTCCAAGACTAGCTGATCCTTGAGGTCCCTCCCAGCTTGGTGTTCTGTGATTATGTGATAAGGGAACCACATAAGCAAGGTGCATCTTAAACAAACAAACAAATCCCACAAAACCAAACACTCATAACAGATCAGCGTCCAACGGTAAGCAAAATCCCCCTTGGCAATCTGCCCAGCTCACGGCAGAGCTCTCTCTCACATGGCTCAGCCTGCGCTATGTGTGACACCCCCTGCCCCAGCACCATACCCACGCTCACCTCCTTCCCTTCGCTGCCTCCTCCGGTAAAAACCCAGCGGCTCTGCTGACTTCACCATTTGCCTGTTGCAGCAAAGGGCTTGAAGACAACGAAAGTGGCATTAATTTGAAGGAAAGCAGGGGGGAAAGAGGTCTTTGTGGGTGTGTTGGTTGGTTGAAGATCTATTTTTTGGTCCCCTCCTTGTTTTGATCGGTGCCTTTTAAAACCTGCTTTGGCTGAAGAAGAGAAAGCAGCGGCGCGGGGAAGGTGTTACAACCACCTTCCGGGAAGAGCGAGGTTTGAACAAAGTATCTGCACTTCAAAAGGCTCCTTCCTGAGTTTCAGCCAAAGAGCTTTCTGGGTTTTTGGTTTTTTTTGGAAGGTAAAACATTAAAGGGAAGTGGCTTTAAAAAGAAAACAACAAACCCAAACCAAGCAGGCAGCTGCATTTTCGTGCGCTGATTGCAAGACAACACCGATAAAAATATCCTTTGCTAAACGACTTTCAGTGGGGATTGTGGAATCAACACAGCGTTTGTTGCTGTAAAAAAAAAGCCCCAAACATAATAAACTGAAAACCACCCAAAAGAATCCAAGGCCAACCCTGCCAAGTTGTTGCCAGCGTGAGTTGTAGTATGGAGAAAAGCGCTGCCAACAGTGAGAAAATAATAGGAGCTAGGGAGGAAGTTTCAAGGTCACCTTGCTGCCCTGAAACTTTGGTTGGGTGTGGCAGGTTTCTCATTGGCCCAAGGTCTTTTTGTGGCTGGTAGAGTTCCTCGCAGCACCAATCTCACTGCTTTCACCTTTACAGAATCACTTTGGTTGGAAAACACAGAATCAGAGTCGATCATGTTGGAAAAGACCTTCATCAAGTCCCACCTATCACTTAACACCATCTAATTAACTAAACCATGGCACCAAGTGCCTCATCCAGTCTCGTTTTTTAAACACTACCAGGGATGGGGACCTCCCCGGGCAGCCCATTCCAATGCAAATCACTCTTTCTGGGAAGAACTTCTTCCTAAAATCCAGCCTAAACCTGCCCTGTTGCAGCTTGAGGCTGTCACTGGGTGCCTGGGAGAAGAGACCAACCCCACCTGGCCACAATCTCCTTTCAGATAGTTGTAGACAGCAATGAGATCATCTCTGCGCTTCCTCTTCCTCAGGCTGCACATCCCCAGCTCCCTCAGCCTCTCCTCACAGGGCTGTGCTCCAGCCCCTTTAGCAGCCTTGATGCCCTTCTCTGGACATGTCCAATCACCTCAACATCTTACTTAAACTGAGTGGCCCAAAGACCAAGTCCAACCACTAACCCAGCCAGGCACCAGGTGCCAAGTCACCACTAAACCATGTTCCTCAGCCTTGCATTTACACAGCTTTTCTATCCTTCCAAGGATGGGGAGCCCAGCACTCCCCTGGGAAGGCTGTTCAAGGCTTGACAACCCCTCACTCTCTACAGCTACCTGAAAGGAGGTTGCAATGACGTATGTGTCTGTCTCTTCTCCCAGGTCATTCTGTAGAGAGTGATAAAATGAGAGGAAGTGGCCTCAAGTTGCAGCAACGGAGATTCAGATTGCATATTGGAAGAAAATTCTTCACTGAAGGAGTCCACAGGCTCCTCCAGGAGGTTGTTGAATCACCATCCCTGGAGGTGTCTAAAAGATAAGGGATATAGTTTAGCATCAAATTTGGTTGTTAGATAATGATTCAATGATCCTGAAGGTTTTACCAAATTAAACAAACCTATGATTCTAAAACTGAGCCCAGTATTTGGGGTGCAGCCTCACCGGTGCCCAGTATAGGTGGATGCTTGCTGCTGTAGTCCTGCTGGCCTCACTACTGCTGATCCAAGCAAGGATGTTGGATGGAGTGTGGAAGGAAAAGCTGTGGATTTCCACTCATCAATGGGACGGTTCCTAAATCACAGTCAACAGGCTAAAGCCTTGTTTGAAAGAGGTCTCAGCACTCTCAAGGGATGAAATTACTCTGCCCTAGGGCTGCAAACGCACGTAAACATTTTGGTGATAGGAACTAGATGAATGGAGCAGAGACGTTTTGGCTCTAAAGAAGATGTTTATTTAGATCCTGCAGGCTGCATGGCATGTATAATACAATATTACAGCAATTTAGTACTGTACAGAAATAATTAAAAACTTTACAGCTCATTACAAAGTATCTTTGGATTTCAGCTCATTTAGAGTAACACCGATCCGACACGCAACGCCACAGCCGCAGCAGCCACTCATTATATACAGACCCACTACATTTACAGACATCCACAGACAGGCGAGCTGCAAAGGCTGTCCCGGGCCGCGCTGGACGGCAGAGCGGTGGGGATAAAGCCAAACGTAGGTGGGCTCCATGAGCACGGCCGGGGAGGAGCAGCGCTGCAGACAGCGAGCGAGGCGGGAGCGCTCCGATTCACACCCCGCTGGGTACTGCTCGCAGCGCGGCTCCGGGATCGGCTGCGGAATCGGTTTGGCAGGGGAAAGCGAGCGGGGGAGCAGCTGCCTGCTCCTGCCCAACAAAAGCACTGCTCCCGCTGAGGGGGAAATGCTTCCACGCTTCCCTCCCGCTCTGCGCCAGGCACCCCTGACTCTCGCTGCCTTTGAGGAGCCCCAACCCACGTCCCCGCTCTTCCCACTGCCAGGACAAGGCTGTGCCAGAAGGCTCTGCCGCCGGCTGAACCCATGGCTCACAGCCGACAGCAGCAGCTGAGCCACTCTTGATGGGGGGAGGAAACATCACAGTGGTTTAGGAGGAGGGTGGAGAGCCCAGAAACCAAAGCAAAGCCAGGTAAAGGAGACCTAGGAACAAGACGCTTATTTGTGGCCCCAGCTCAAGCCTGTTCTTTACTGTGACCAGGCTGCACCTTGACTCATCGCAGTCTTCCTCTCCTAACAGGTGGGCAGCCTCGGGTTGGTGTGAAACCCAGTCCCTGGCTGTGCCAGTTGCTGACCCAGAGATAAGGCACTGCAAAACCGGAACTTGTTGTGCAAAGAACTGGCAGTACCAGAGTAAGGACAACACAAGCATCAACACAGCAAAGACTGCCACAGCTCTGCTACCATACAAACACAGGGGCTCATTTCATGCAGGCTTACATGAGTGACAGATAGGGATGGGGAAGGCTTCTTGGCTCCTAAAAGAGCAAAGGGACACTGAACATCAGCGGTGGAGAGCTTCCAACTCAACCACTGACAAAACTCTCTTTATAAGGACTTGGGCAGTGTCACCACACAGAACTTGTTTCTATCCTCAGTTTTCCTCAACTAAACTACATCATTAAACAGCACAGAGCCAAGGCCCTCGAAGTGTAAAGGTATTATTATGGACACAGAGATCAAAACACTTCAAGGGCTGAACATAGCACAGGAGAAAGGTTTGGCTTGGTTTGAGAAAAGCCCAAAAAGTACCTCTGAGAAGAAGTCTCTCTTGGCTGTCTCGGAGCAAACCACACCATCCTTCAGAACTCTGTGCCCCATGCCAAGGCAGGGACATCTGCAGACTCAGGTCCAGCCTGTTACTTCTCAGACGCAAGTTTCTATACCCAGAATCTCAGACCCCTCCTCAGCCTGGGGACACAGAAACTGAGCTTGCTCCATCCAGCAGACACAAGGAATGAGATGCTTGCTACAAGTCACAGGTCTGGCATTAAATCACCTTCTTCTCTGTATAAAGTGCATGAAACTCTTGGAAAATATGCATAGCTATTAAGATGGCAGCCCCAGCCACGGGGCAGTGCCAGTTCAGAGCACCTCCTCCTCCATGCTGAGTGTTGAGGTTTGTTTCATGTTCTCAGTAAAAACAAATCCATCTCTAACCTTCACTGTGGTGTTAATATGTTTTCTGTTTAGTTGGCTTAGCTGCTTCAGAGTAACAGATGGCTTTGAGTAGAGGGATGTGCACCTCCTGTGCCAAAACCCTGGAAAATACCTTCAGAAGAAGCCTCATGAGCCCAAGAAAGTTGAGGTGAGTGGAAGGGAGTCAGAGAAGTCCTCTAAGAAAGTCCTCACGGCCCAATTTATTTGTTTGGCTTTCTTGAGCTTGCACTGCACTGGAGGGATTTGGTCAAGGTATCATTTTTGGAACAGGTGTCATGGGGGTGAGCTGAGGAGAGGTTTAGTTCCAAAAAGACAAAAAAGCTAGTAAAAACTGAGAGTAACATTCTCGTCCCACCAAAGTCAGCCAGCTGCTCTGTTAACAGAGCCAGGTCATCATGTTAGGCATTCGTGGATGTTTCTAAACATACTATCCATATTTGTTGCTTCCAGGACAAGTTATCCCAGAGGAGGGAGGCAGCAAGAATGTGCTGCTCAAAGTGTGTCTCGGACTCCTCTAAATCTACACAACATGGTTCTGGAACAGGCCCGAGGGCAGGCGGGAGAGGAAAACCACCCTGAATCAGTCAGCTGCAGCCTCCAACCACGTGTCCCAGATATGCAAACAATGAAACTCGTCTTCATGCCGCTGGAGCTGAAGTACAAACAGGGCCTGAGGAATTTAGAGTGGGCAGCAGCAACAGTGAACTATTAACCCAACTGCCCCCTGCCTGACCCTTTCACTCCTGTGACTCTCACACCTTCACATTGGTCTTGCTGAGCTCCAGAGACACTGGTGCAAGGAACAAGGCTTCTGAAGGACTTGGACAGGTTTTTCCCTTCATACCTCCCCAAAATGTACCTCCACCTAGCAAACACCCAGGAGATGTTGGGATCTCCCTAAACCCAGTCAATGAAATGCTGCGACTAAAAAACACAACTACGGGTTTGGGGGCTGCTTCCCACCAGTCAGACTTCAGCAGCACATCAGAACAAAGTGCAATAGAAAAACGGCAAAGACGGAGTTTAGGAACCTCAAAAGGCAGTAGAAGGGGCATGGTAGGAATCAGAGGAGGGCAATCTGTCATCATCACAACTTGTCACAGCCCACAATGAAATGTTGGCTTTGTTGCATGACTCAGGTCTAGGAAAACAGTTAGGGTTTTAAAACCCCAGGATTTTAGTGTCTTAACTCTTTATTGCTGAATTTCTCCCATCCCCTTGGCTTGAAAGGACAGGAGCTCCATGCAAAGGAAAAGGAGGAAGACCTGTACACTAAAAATATGGTTGAAGGCTTCTTTGTACATTTTTACATTAGGATTTCTGTAGGAAAAATTAGGAAACACTGAAACTCATTACAGAAAGCTGAGAGGATAGATGAATCCCTGGCAGTACTACGCATGCTGCATTGTAACCCATCCCACTTACTTCTGCTACAGATTAGTTTCTATTTTAATTTTATTCCTTCTGCATAAATGATATTAATTACAGTAAATCAGCATAATTATCTCCTTCGCTGAGCTTCCCCAGCTCCTCTGATGACTCTGTATCTTTCCCTTGGACCTCTGAACCAGATGGTTAAGGCACTTAAGTTACCCACGTGCAGCACGGGCACCAACTAGACACATATTAAAGTCTAATCATTAATTTAGCATCCTAAGTTGTCTCCACGTAGATAAAACGTCTATTGCTCAAGCTGTCCAGTCCCCTTGTGATGACTAAACAAGATATAAAGAGCTCAGGATATAAAACTCTGTGGCCTCTCTCCATCTGTTAGAAAATGAGCCTGTGTACACTGATATGTGCACAGGCACAGACACAATGTGCGGACAGGAGCACAGAGCCTGGGCCACAGGCAGTTAAAAACTACCAAGTTACCAAAAATAAAATCCAGTTGTTTTTTTTAAAAAGCCAGCCCAAACCTCCCACTTTGAGGAGGGGAATCGGTTTTGGAGAGGACTTCTCAGCCGTTCCCCCAGGTTTTGCTTTGCTGTGCTGCTGGGAGGGCTGAGCTGGTGGCGGAGGCACCTCCTCTATGGACCAGCGCTCGGCGCGGTGCTAGCAGAGCTCCTCTGTGGGAGGTCAGGCAGTGGACGATTGTAGGGCGCAGACGTTTCATAGCTTAAGACAATAAATACAAATAAATAGGCTGCAGTAACCCCGTGACAAAGACACTCTGCTGCCCAGTGCCCAAAGGCTGGCCGGGCACACGGAAGCGCTCCAGGGCTCGCACCGCTATAAAAACCCTCTTGGCCCCCTGGGCAGAACCAAGCAGGTGCTGGCACTGTGGGGCAAGTCAGAGACAGGATCCTGCCATGGTGAGAGTGCACCTGAAGTAGCTCAGACAGAAAATTCGCTCAGCTCTCCTCTTTCCCAAATAGAAGGGATCAAAACTGTAACGGAGCAGGTCCTGGACCTCCTCCCATTCCCACCACACCAGCTGGACAGGCTGCGCTGATCTCCACAGCAGGGCAGGAACCACACCAGGCCCTGCTGCCAGCTCACATATCCCAAAAGCTGCTGTTTTCTGCTTAAATAAAGCGGTTTGGGCTGTGGGGGATGTCTTCATTTCCCAATAAAGTGTGAGCTTCACTTCTCTGCCTGTCTGGACCCCAACCTTGCCCTCTCACCATGTGCTTACATGCTAGGGACACAGCCCTTGGGGACACCAGGAGGGAACTGCTCCTCTGGGGAGGCTTTACTTTAAAATCAGCAGCACGCTGGGAGGAGCAGCACTGCCTGGGGAGGACTCCGCAGCCGTGGCACGATCTGAACGACTTCTGTGGCTCTCCCTTTCTTCCCAAAGGAAGACGAGGGCAGAGCTGACACTCACCCACCCACCACCGGCAGCTCTCACCCGGGACCGTCAGTCGCACCGTGAAGCGTTACAATTTGTAACAGGAAGCGAAGGACCTAGATCCAGCACCACGACCCGGCAAAGAATTAACGTGTCGATCAGCCCGAGCAGAGAGGAAGCAGCCTTCATGAGTGTTCGCCACAAAGCAGGCGCTGCGGCGGCTGGCGGAGCGCGGCGGGGCGCGGAGCGCTGCGGCCCTGTGTGCGCCGCGGCGGCGGCAGGGCTCAGCTGGCCCAGGACTTCCTGTTCTCGGCGTGCCGCTGGCTCTTCTCTGCTCGCAGCGCGGAGCCGCCCTCCGACTTGGCCAGGGCCGTGAGGGAAGCCAGGTTGGAGGCCGAACCGGAGAAGCTGCCGCTCTTCCTACTGTCGGCAGCGGCGGCTCCTCCTTGCAGCCTGAGGCCGGCGCTGCGCCGCCTGGCCGCTCCCGTGGCCTTCTTCACCCTGCCCGGTTTGACCAGCAGCCCGTAGCCGGGGTTGCAGCGGAAATACTGCCTGCCGCCGATGGAGCCGTCGTTCTTACCTGGGCCGGGGGGGAGAGAGCACAGACACAGCGTCATTCCCCGGGTGTCCCCGCAGCCTGCCGCCACAAGAAGAAGCTGAGGGGGAAGGTGACTGCTGCCTAAAAGCAGACTATGAAGGAAACACCAAGGAGGAGGCAGCACGACGGGCATGGGAAGACAAAGCTGCTAGTGAAGAGCAAACGCATCGGAAGATCCATACTCATACTGATACACAGCTCTTCCAGCCACCAGAGGAGAAATGGGAGTAGTATTCCCACAGGAGTGAGCCACAGAATCTTAAGAGTTGAAAGGGACCTCTAGAGACCAGCCCCTCAGCTAAAAGCAGGGTCAAACCGAGTCTGGCCCCCTTCTCTCGACCCTCACGCTTCAAATATACTGATAGACACGGAGAGGATCCCCTCTTGGTCTGCTCTTCTCCGGGCTAAGCAGTCCCAGGTCTCAGCATCTCCTCATCGGAGAGGTGCTTCAGTCTCCTCAGCACCTCTGCAGACCCCGCTGGGCTCTTTCCAGTACAGTTCCCTGTCTCTCGCTGCACCCAGGACTCCAGATACAGCCTCACTAGGGCAGAACAGAGGGGCGGGACAGCCTCGCTCAACCTGATGGCCACATTCCTCTTAGTACACCCCAGGAGGCTGTCGTCCTTCTTGTCCACGAGAGGACATTGCTGGCTGATGTGGAACTTGTCCACCAGCACTCCCAGGCCCTTCTCTGTGGGCTCCTAACCTGCTGTGGTGCAGAGGGTTATTCCTCCCCAGGGCCAGGACCCTACACTTGCCCTTGTTAAACTTCATGAGCTCTGCCCAGCTCTCCAGCCTGCCTAGGTCAGAAAACAAAACCATATTAACCGGTTTTAAGTCTAAACTTGCTAAAATTGTAAGATCAGAGGAAGCAGCTGCCTGTGACAGCAGGAGGTTGGACTTCATTCAAGGTGGCTCCTAGCTGCCGGCTTGTGTTTCATTGACAACAGTGTGATTTACTGCTAAACACCAGCACGGAGACAGTTACTCTCAGTGGGACTCTCCACCTTACTTACTCCCCACTTGTTATTCAGGGGAACTCTTTAGTTTCACCAAAAGTGTTCAACAGTCAGCAAACTATCAGCAAAGAAGGGAAAGCAAAGGCATTTCAAAGAGCTTTTGGTTTTCTGAGATGACAAGAGTCTGAAGTTAGGATGAGTTACTGTGCCCATGTCATAAAGCCTCCACAGAACAGAAGGAATAATTTCTTTACGCTGATGCTGTCTCATCAGACAGGATTAGAGGGGTAGAATTCCCTCCCTCAACTTTCTGGTCACATTTCTCTCTTTAGATAATTTCTAATGCTCATGACCACAGCTCTGGGTACGGGGACAGAGACTGCTCCCCTCTGTAATAGGAATACAAACAGATCCAGCAGCTCATTAAATGACCTAAGGTCACCCCTCTTGTTCCATGGTTGTTTCTTTCTCTCTACCATGATTACCACACTGGGTCCAGTATAGTAACTGGCCCTCATCTGGCCAAGGACTTGGACTTCTACCTCTGTTTCTAGTATGATGCAGATAAAAGTTTGTGGCCTCATTTTCCACGTGAAGCTCCAGATGTGCTAGACCCCAGTTATGCTCCAGCATATCAGGGACTAAACAGACCAAAAACCTTGTACCCTTCTTGGCCACCTAGGCACACTGCTGTGTGTTCCTACTTCTGCTGTAAGAAGCCAATGAAATAACTGAGAAGAGACAAAACTCAGTCAGAGGTCAGGAAGACTTAAGTTTACAAAGGCAGACTGGGACAAGATTAGCACAGGGAAAGATCTTTTCTATGTCCCTTCTCAAAATGTACCAGTAATGGCTAATTACCAACTTCCCTCATCAAAGAGCAGCATTAAAGTCAGCACTGAGCTCTGACATGCCATCTGCTTCAGATCATATTTTACCTGAAGGTAAATCCAGTTCGACACCAACCCATGTTCCCTCTTGAAAGTCTGTGGGTCCAATGTATCTGACAATGCCTGTCTTATTTGTGCCAACTGTGACATACTCTCCCTCCTTCAGCCACTCAGGAATTTCATTGGCATCTTCAGAGTCAGAAGTCACTTCCAGTTTTTCTTCTGCCACCTCTGATCCGTTATGGTTCAGTCCATGGGCAGCGGGTGTGCTCTTTCCTCCTTCTTGTTGCTCTTCTGTGTGCAGTGAGCAGGAGGTATCTGGCCCCAGCATGCTCGTGAAGGACTTTAGCTCTGAAGTCTTCACTTTCTGGATCTTGAAGGGGGAGGCTGCAACACTGAGCTGGCATGACTGGTCAGGGTGAACCTGTGATTTGGGAAACGCCAGTTCTGAAGCCCCAGAAGCCATTTCTTTTTTCCTATCTGGTCCTGATGATTCCATTGATTGTTTGGGTGACAACTCCTTCTTTGGAGTGGAGGTAGAAAGACAGGGTCTTGCATTGATGGCTACAGAGGCTTCATTTGCCTGCTCACTTTGAGTCACAGGAGATGTGCAAGATTTTGATTTCAAAGCATCATTTCCATTCACTTCAGTGCTCTCTTTTGGTCTTGCATGAGCACTTTGAAAGCTGGAGGCAGGCAGACTTTCTCTCTTAGTACCGAGACAGCTTTCTGAAGGACTTTCTGAGTGCCCTGGTACATCAGAAGAAGAGATCTGAGCCACAGCAGGAGCTGGGAAGTCACTCACTGCAGGCATTTGACCTCCTGGTTGAGCCACAACATCACTTCCTGCTGCAAGGGCTTCAGAGAGGGTGGCTGTTGAAACACTATGAGAAAAGTACCCACTGGAGGCTTCACTCAGAGGGCTCGGAGGTCCTTCCTGGGAGTCCTGCACCTGGGTGTCTCCTGTGGGCTGCTGCAAAGGCACTTTGGATGTCTTTTCCAGACTCTTGTCCGCCTCAGATGTCTGCACTGCAGTTTCACATGGCTGTTTCCCTACTTCTTCTTGGTTCATCTGAAACAGAAGAGGACCACAGAGCTCTGTTATTCAAAATATCAGGACTAAAAGAACAGCTACAAAGCCTCAGGGAAGTACTAAGGGCCTCCAAGCTTATCTAAATCCCCGTGCAGCTGCAACCTCCAAGAGATGCAGGCTGATCTGAAGCCAGCTTTGCCACCCTGGGTAAGGATTGTCAGCTCATTTCTTCCATTAATAAGAAAAGTGTCAACTGAAAGAAATACGTTTCCCAATATTTACTGAAAAAAAATTATTTATATTAGAGGAATGGTCATTTGCTGTTTGAATAGCAGGATTTATAAGGAATGTGAGAGAGCCATGATCTATAAGTCTCTCTCAGTTATTTGGCCTAACTCTCAGCATGGATAAATCACCCCTCTCCAACTAAACTGTCATTTTATGTCCCCGTTTCCAAATGCCATTCCCACCTCAATGCCACCAGCGCCACACACTTTCAGGGTATGAAATTAACTGCACTCCATGAGATTAACAGCCCATTTTAGTGATGTATTACTTGGTTGTAAAGTTTACTAAATCTGATAGATCAATATCTTTTGCCAGCACATGTACTCTAAAAGATTAGGATGTCTCTAAATCTCTCTGGGAAAGAGTAGGCTGCTAATATGAAGCAAAGGTGGGGGGGGGGAACCAAAGTGGTTAGGAGGAAGTTCTTCACAGAGAGAGTGATTTGCCATTGGAATGGGCTGCCCAGGGAGGTGGTGGAGTCACCATCCCTGGGAGTCTTCAAGAAAAGCCTGGATGAGGCACTTAGTGCCATGGTCTAGTTGATTGGTTAGGGCTGGGTGATAGGTTGGGCTGGATGAGCTTGGAGGTCTCTTCCAACCTGGTTGATTCTATGATTCTATGACTCTATAGGGCTGGGTGCTAGGTTGGACTGGATGATCTTGGAGGTCTCTTCCAACCTGGTTGATTCTATGTTTCTGTGTTTGGAGTATGACAGATTTGCACCTATTTTGTGTTAACTCTCAGGTGTACATTGTTGTTTGCTCTTCAGCTCTTTGTGCTTTATCCCATCCAGTGGTTAGGTGTCCCAAGCTACAGGATTTTCACTTCATTTTGAAGCACCTTTTCCACTACACACTTGCTGAAGCAGCATTTGAAGAAAGAGGAGTTTGATTGAATTACAGGAATTTCACAAGCAAAGCTATTGCTAAGTGAAATGTAATACAGTGAGGTTTTGGGGTTTTTTTTTTGAGGTATTCCTGAGGATTAAAGCTGTATTTTTAGCTTCTCTGTGGAAAGGCTGGCACGTGGACTCTGGAGTTCTGCTCTTTCTTTGGGCTTTCCCTTTTAAGCCTTCAGATAGCGCACATTTCCTAAGACAATAAAAGCACAGTGGGAGAAAGCTGATTTGCTATTCAGAGGACTGAAGTTCTGCTGAGCTGTGAGAGATCACTGGGCCTATTTTCTCTCCAGCTTAGCAAGAACCCTTTTTTTCACACCAGTATCATGAACTGGCTGGAAATGTAAAATTGAGAATTAAGCTCAACACTCAAACTAACACACACGTTCTGTTTATTGGAAGCAGCTTGCCTTTTAAAGCAGCAAACCAGCTACATTTTAGCTGGTTAACTGCTAATGCAATCATTTGATTAAGCAGGCTTTCAAATATGAAAGTGTAACCAGTGATATAAGGGGAAATTTTACCAGGACCTGAGAAAACACAGCCACACACACTGCATTTCATCATCTCCCAGGGAAGCGACAGCAGAAGCGCAATAGGTTTCAAGTAGCTAACTCAGCAGCTGCTTTTGCCACCTCTTGTTTTCAGGCATGGGAATATGTAAATTGTTCCATACCCTCCTGGGATCATAGAATTATAGAATGGTTTGGGTTGGAAGAGAGCTCCAAAGGGGCATTCTCCACTAGGTCAGGTTGCTCAGAGCCTTTTTGAGCCTCAACTTGAATATCTCAAGATGGGGCCTCAACTGGAGGGTTGCCTCCCTGGGCAGCCTGTTCCAGTGTTCCACCACCCTCATGGTAAAGAACTGGTTCCTAACATCCAAATCTACTCTTCTCTAATTCAAAACCATTGCCCCTCATCCTCTCACTGCAGGCCTTTGTAAACAGTTCCACTCCAGCCTTCTTGTATGCCCCCCTCAGGTACTGGAAGGTGGTTATTAGGTCTCCCCAGGGGCTTCTCTTCTCCAGGCTGGAGATGTTCCATCCCCTGATCATTTTCATGGCCCTTCTCTGGACTCACTCCCCCATCAGGTCCATGTCCTTCCTGTGCTGAGGGTTCCACAGCTGAATGCAGTAATCTATATCAGGTCTCACCAGAGCAGAGGGGCAGAATCACCTCTCTGGATCTGCTGGCCATGCATCTTTTGAGGCAGCCCAAGATGCCATTTGCTTTGTGGGCTGCAAGTGCACACTGTTGGCTCATGTCCAGTTTCTCATCCACCAGCACCCCCAAGTCCCTTTCTGCAGGGCTGCTCTCCATTTCATCAGGCCCCAGCCTGTGTTGATATCTAGGATTGCCCTAGCCAAGGTGCAGGAACTTACACTTGGCTTTATGGAGCCTCATGAGACTCATGGGATGTGCTCACCTGTTTTATCTTTGCGGCACTGGCATCGGTGCTGGCAGACTGAACCATGATCCGTGGGACAGCCTGCAGGAATGAAGAGAAAAAAGATTACACAACTACAACTTATATTTGATATTTTGGAATCACAGGCAAACCCCTGTCACAAAAGGACAGGGAATTGCTGTTTTATTGCACTCTGGTGATGTAACTCTGAAGGGGTACAAACCATGACCATCAAAAATTCCTGAGTTTTAAGACAGAAGCAGCTACAAGTATAGGTTCATGGTGGACAAAGTTTTCTCCTGCATTGTCATAGAATCAACCAGGTTGGAAAAGATCTCCAAGCTCATCTAGTCCAACCTAGCACCCAGCCCTATCCAATCAACTAGACCTTGGCACTAAGTGCCCCATCCAGTCTGGTTTTGAACACCTCCAGTGACTCCACGACCTCCCTGGGCAGCCTGTTCTAATGGCAAAGACAAATCACTGAACAATCAGATACCAAAGAGATCTGAGGTCATGGTGGTCTGGCTAGGGAAATCTTCAGCTTCAGTCCACCTCCAAAGTCTTTCTCCATCTGCAGTACCTTAATCCATTTTAGCTTGTGGTATTGTTTGCTTGAACTCAGAAAAGAAGACAGAAACAAGATGAAAGAGGTCATCACCGCTGCTTGCTAGAGCAGAGACCACACATGCCATTTGCTAACCACAATGTACTGCTCTTGTGCCAACAGTTTCAACAGCATCTTTTCTGCTATAGCATGGGGCTTGATAAGAAGGCACTGACAAGAAATGTCCCTCACTTGCTCCATGTTCAGGTTTTTATGTTAAAGATTTGAGATAATCCTAAAACAGTAACAGCAAATTGTGACACCTGACTATAAATCTTAGGCTGAGAGGTTGCCTTGGGCTGTCAGGCACTGCTGACAGAGAAGACAAAGGAACCACCAAGTCAATGGAGAACCTTGGGAAAGGGCAGCATGAAGAAAAGGAGAGAAGAGAAAAAGGCAGAAATATCTCTCTTCAGCTCTCTTTAGTTAACTAATGTCACCATCCTTGGAGGGGTTTAAAAGAAGTGGAGATGTGGTGCTGAGGGACATGGTGCAGCAGTGACAGGGCAATGCTGACTTAATGGTTGGATTTCATGACCCTAAAGGTCTCTTTCAGGCAAAACAGTTCCATGAATGCAAGTGCAGGCTCATACTTGCAGGGAAAGAGCTCTTTAAAACCAACATACTGCACAATTTGGGAGCAATCTGATTTTCTCTTTTTTTCTCCAAGGGACTTGAGAACTCCTCTCTCTGTGAAGAAGAACTTTCTCTGTGAAGAACTTCTTCCTAACATCCAGCCTATACCTACCCTGGCACAACTTGAGACCATGTCCCCTTGTTCTATTGCTGGTTCCCTGGGAGAAGAGGCCACCCCCCACCTGGCTACAATGCCCCTTCAGGTAGTTGTAGACAGTAATAAGATCACCCCTGAGCCTCCTCTTCTCCAGGCTAAACAGCCCCAGCTCCCTCAACCTCTCCTCATAGGATTTGTGCTCCAGACCCCTCATCAGCTTCGTTGCCCTTCTCTGGACACCTTCCAGCACCTCAACATCCTTCTTGAATTGAGGGGCCCAGAACTGGACACAGCACTCAAGGTGTGGTCTGACCAGTGCTGAGTACAGGGGAAGAATAACCTCCCTTGACCTGCTGGCCACACTGTTCCTGATGCAGGCCAGGATGCCATTGGCTCTCTTGGCCACCTGGGCACACTGCTGGCTCATCTTCAGCTTACTGTCTACCAGTACCCCCAGGTCCCTTTCCTCCTGACTGCTCTCCAGCCACTCAGTCCCCAGCCTATAGCACTGCTTGGGGTTGTTGTGGCCAAAGTGCAGAACCCTGCACTTGGCCTTGTTAAATCCCATCCTTGAGACATTCAGGCAATGCTCATCTCTGAGATGGTTACTTCTAGAATTCCACAATCTGTTTAAAGAATGGAAGCTTTCCAGCTCAAGAGTGAGGAACTTTTCTCTTGCACCCCTTCTAAGTACAGTAAAGCAGAAATATGTCCCCAAAAGAAATAAAGGTGGGAGGAAAGAGCAGCTACTACTTTTATAGAGATTGCCAGGTATTAAACAAACCCACAATTGTTCAAGCTTAAAAACAAACAAACAAAAAAGACAAGAGGACAAAAGAGGCCAAATAGATTCACCACGGATCAATGTGGGTTTTTTTATCAGACATTAAACAACAGAAGCAGGGTCAGAGCAGGTTGCCCAGAATCATCTCCAGGTGGGTGTGAAATTTCTCCAGAGAAAGAGCCTCTAAGTCTCTATGCTCAGATGGAGCCTCCTGGGCTCCAGTTTGTGCCTGTTACCCCTTGTGCAGTCACTCAGCGCCACTGAAAAGAGCCTCGCCTCATCTTCCTGAGCCACTCTGCCTTTAGATACTGAGGAGCATTGAGAAGATCCCCTCTCAGTCTTCTCTTTTCCAGGCTAAGCAGACTCAGGTCTCTCAGCATCCTCTCAGAGAGATGCTCCAGTACCCTTAGCATCTTTGTAGACTTTGAGAGTCTAGTTTCAGTAGCTTCCCGTCTCTTGAACTGGGGAGCCCAGAACCAGGACTTCTGATGCACCACTAAGCACATCTCTCTGAGCTAAGCTGCTCAGGCAGTTCTCAATCCACCTCACTGCCCACTCACCTGACCCACACTACTAAGCTTCCCTATGAGGATGTTGTGGGAGAAGCATCAAACAGCTTGCAGAAGCTGAAGCCGACAACACCCACTGTTGTCCCCTCATCTACCCAGTTGGTTACACCATCACAGAAGACTATGAGATTGGTCAAACATGGTTTCCCCTTTGTGAAACCTTCAGTTCAATAAAAGAAAGCAGGACAGGAGGGGTTTGCTTGCTATTAAACCTGCTAACTGAAAGTACACCTCTGAAGTGGGGTTCAGAGCAAAGTGGCTGTGTTTCAGGTGCATTGTGTGATCCCTGCAGCCTTATGGGGATGTGCACTGGGGCTCCTGGAAGCAGATGGCGACACAAATCAACAAATCAGTGAAGCCTAAAAATAAGCACAGCTTCAGGGCTCATGATCCAGTGATTTTCAGATACTTCATAGTCCAGAAGTTCAGCTTCTTTTGGAATAAAGTGGAAATCTTCTAAGACAAAAGCATTAATGTGAAAACAGCTATGGTGCTGACTTGTGTTTCCAGCCAGAGATAGCTTAGAGCCAAGAGTTGTATTGAGGGACAATACAATACCTTGCAGGTATTAAGCCACCTGCAGGGATAACTGGATTGTCACAACAGTCAAGTGCTTCACTTTATCAAAGACTAGAGAGGAGAGGGATTATTAACTTTGCCATGAGGGAACTCTGCAGATTTTAGGCTTAGTAGAAACTTATCATGGTGTTTTAAAGGAGCAGAGTATTTGGCACAACAATTACTCCCTCCACTTAAACCATCTTGGAACCATGGATTGGTCTATCCTGGAAGTGCAAAGTCAAACTATTAAACATCACCTTCTAATGAAAAAAAACTCAGCAGTCATAAGGCATTAGGGCTAATCCCTAGGCAGGCACTTAGCACTTTAAACCTTTTGCAGAGGTGCAGCTGAACCTCAGTGAGAAGTCCAGGCTGTCAAATCCAGATTATCCTAGTTAAACATCTCCATGCTGCACCGCTACTAGCACTGCATTTTGGCATCTCAGGAAAGGAGCAAACACTCTCCTTGTTGCTTCCACACTACTGGAAGGTGTCCAGAGAAGGACGATGAAGCTGGTGAGGGGCCTGGAACACAAACCCTATGAGGAGAGGCTGAGGGAGCTGGGGATGTGCAGCCTGCAGAAGAGGAGGCTCAGGGCTGACCTCATTGCTGTCTACAACTACCTGAAGGGAGGCTGTAGCCAGGTGGGGTTGGGCTCTTCTGCCAGGCAAACAGCAATAGAAGAAGGGGACACAGTCTCAAGTTGTGGCAGGGGAGGTCTAGGCTAGATGTGAGGAGGAAGTTGTTGTCAGAGAGAGTGATTGGCATTGGAATAGGCTGCCCAGGGAGGTGGTGGAGTTGCTGTCCCTGGAGGTGTTCAAGCCAAGCCTGGCTGAGGCACTTAGTGCCATGGTCTAGTTGACTGGCTAGGGCTGGGTGCTAGGTTGGACTGGATGAGCTTGGAGGTCTCTTCCAGTCTGGTTGATTCTATGATTCTAATGTGGCATGACCTGATGCAGCAATGGAAACAGCCATTTTTTGGCAGACCTTGAGCTAAAGTCAGGTCAAGGCTCTCACACTGGCACTGTTAACACAACTGGATCTTTTTGCTCCAATTTCTCCCAGTATCTGTACCACCTCTGGGAAGCTGCCTGAGGTCTGGCATTATCATCCTGAGAGAAGCACTCAGAATAGGCATAAGAGAAAGTACTTAAAGATGTTTCTCACTGCCTTTTATTTCTTTTTCTCACTTAAAAAAATGAAAATAAACAGAGGAAAGAGTTTGTTTGGGGTTTTTTATCTCTCAGAACCCTTCAGTCTTACAGCCTGCAAAGGCATGAAGTCTTACAATCCAGTTGATATCAAACAGCAAAAGAAAGAAAAGCGTTACACTTTAATCATTCTTCATCAAGTTCTCCTCCTGAAAGGATGACAAAACTACAGTAGCTTTGCCAAGCCATGTTTAGAAGAACACAGAGCAAAAAAAAAGCAATTATGAGAAGTGGCACTTGCCCAACTTTGGTGTTGACAAGAAACAGATGGGCAGAAACAGCCTCACTGGGGTAGCAGGGGTAAGGAAACAAATCTCTGTTATGAAATGTAGTCAAGTTACTTGTAGGGGGAATACTGAAAACAATGTGTTTGACTAGCTTTGAAGACATTTACTGGATGGAAAATACTTCTGAATCTGGAGCCAAATTCTGTCATTAAGTGTTTGTAGATAGCCACTGCTGAACTAGATGTATTCATTTACCCCACGGCAAAACATGACCCTCTTACAGTGATAATTGTTGGCACCATTTCTCCAGCTACGCTGACAAAACAGGGAGTAAGAAGAAAGATGAAGGAAATTCGCTTTAAAGGATCTTTGAATCTTTGCAGAACACAAAATTGTCTTTTTCCTAAGAGCTGCTGCTTTCTGCAGTGAGTTTAGGAGGATTTTTGAGAGTGCAAATTCTCTGGTCAGATGAGAGGTCAGTTTGCACCCACTTGGAGGCGACCAGAAGCCATGTACTTACTGGAGATCAGTGTAATCTGACCTGGGCGAGTGTGAGGTGTGCATCTCTGTGAACCTTGTGAGTTTTAGCAAGGCCAAGTGGAAGTTCCTGCACCTGAGCTGGGGCAATTTCCACTATCAGTATAGGCTGGGGGATAAAGGGATGGAGAGCAGTCCTAAGGAGAAGGACTTGCTGGGTACTGATGGAAAAAAAAACCTGAATACAGTTTTTGCCCAGAAAGCAAATTGCATCCTAGGCTACATTAAAAGAAGCATGGCTAGCAGATTGAGGGAGGGGATTCTGTCCCTCTGCTCCACTCTGGTGAGACCTCACCAAGAGTAATGTGTACAGCTGTGCAGTCTTAACACAAAGGAGCAGGTCCACATAAGGCCACAAAAATGATCCTGGAGTACCTCTGCTGCTGTAAGGACAGGCTGAGAGAGTCAGAGTTGTTCAGCGTGGAGAAGGCTCTAGGGAGAGCTTATTGCAACATTTCAGTATTTAAAGGGGCCTGTAAGAAAGATGGGGAGAGACTGTAGCAAGGCCTGTTGTGATAGGACAAAGGGTGATGGTTTTAAACTAAAAGAGGGGAGATGCAGATGAGATCTAAGGAAGAAATTGTTTATAGTGAGGGTGGTGAAGCACTGGCTCAGGTTGTCCAGCCAGGTGGCAGAAGCCCCATTCCTGGAAACGTTCCAGGTCCAGTTGGATGGAACTCTGAGCAACCTGCTGTAGTTGAAGATGTCCCTGCTGGCTGCAGGGGATTTGAACTAGATGACCTGTAAAGGTCTCTTCCAACCCAAAGCATTCTGTGATTCTATAATCTGGAGACCTGTGCTGGTGTGTGGTGAGCTTGAGCAGGACAAGTAAATGTGTATCTTGCTCCACTCAGAGACACCAAAACCAAGCCTAAATGAGCTCTTGATCGTACCATAATATTACAAACATATAATGTCAATCTCTTCATTGAGCTCAGGAAAAAACCCAACACCTTTTGTATTTCTATGTCATTAAACATTTTGTGCAACGCCTCTGACAATGGTGACTGATGACTTCGGCACAAAGCCTTCTGCCGTCACTGGATGAAAATCCTGCAGCGTTAACACCTCATCTCCAGAAAGATCAGGGGCTCTTAACAGAGCAGACTGGGCCAGCAGGCACAAGAGTAGTCCTCCAAGCTCCAGAAATGGTGTAGCCAAGGTTACAGCTGATGCAATCCTTAAAGGGCTTTATCAGAAAACTCCCATTCCTCTTGTCTATGCTTTAACATCACAGACAAAAATGACTGAGATTGTAGCCAGGTGGAGTTGGTCACTTCTGCCAGGCAAGCAGCAGTAGAACAAGGGGACACAGTCTCAAGCTGTGCCAGGGGAGGTCTAGGCTGGATGTTAGGAGGAAGTTCTTCACAGAGCCAGGAAGAAAGGGACTTGGGGTTACTGGTAGATAATAGCTGAAGATGAGCCAGCAGTGTACTCAGGTGGCCAAGAGAGTCAATGGCAACCTGGCCTGGATCAGGAACAGTGTGGCCAGTAGGACAAAGGAGGTTATCCTGCCCTGTGCTCAGCACTGCTCAGGCCACACCTTGAGTGCTGTGTCCAGTTCTGGGCTCCTCAATTCAAGAGACTGAGTGTTGGGTTTTTTTTTGAGGTAGCTGTGCCTTAAGACCTCTTATTTCAGCTACCTGCTAACAAAAAGACATTTGAGCATCTAAGAAGTTTCTCAAGTAGGAAGGCGACCAAAATCCACTAACAAAATGCAGATTGGTCAGAGGCATTTACTTCTGCCACAGCAATGTCAAAAAGCCCAGAATCTGATATTTATAATGTCCATTTTCAATGGCAGCACCCAATGATGCCCTAAAATGTAATGTCATAGGCAATTCCTGGAGATCAGCAGAGTCAGAAGGTAAAGAACAGCAATTCTGCTTGGTGCACACCATGCAAGCCTTACCATGTTAACAAAAAAGACAAGCTTCAAGAGCCTGTACATAGTATAATTAAGCATGGATAGATGAAACTCATTCTCCATCCACCTGCATATTTTACACATGTATTTTAAACTTTCCCTCATCAGCAGCAAGGTCTAGTGAAGCTTTAAATCTTGCACACTGCAGGGCTAAGCTTTTGGAAGAAGGGGCTAAGAAAACAAGAAGCAATTCCAGCCATCAGTAAAGATTTGAATTGTTGGGGGGTTTTTATTTACAGGCTACTGGCAATTCACTGAAAGGCATCAGATAATGGAGAAAAGAGGCATTTTCTGCCTTAAAAGTATATAAACAGCTTCATCAGAAACCAATCTTTTAGGTACATAAACAGCTTCATCGGAAGCCGTTTTGCTAGTTACATAAAGAATCCTATTATGCCAAATTAATTCAATCTAACTAATTAGAGAGCAGGAAGTTCTTTCAATTATTTTATGTGCTGTCTGAGAAACACACTTGAATACGAGAGCAGATTTCATTAATTGCGGTTCATTATTCTCCAGATTAGTTACTAAACTTGCATCAGAAGGTCAAAGACAGCAATTTTGTTACCTTGGCTGGAATGTCTCTGCATTTTTGAAGCTCAGGCAACCACTGCCAATAAACAAAAACAGCACTGGGAAAGACCATTCTGGTAGGGTAACTTTTGTGTGTGCTTGCCTACTTGAAGGTCGGTGCCAGCCTAAGCAGCAGCACCTGACTGAAAGAAAAAGCTGCTGAAATAAAAGATGGTCTTTTCAGCGCCAGTGATCAGAACTCCACCTTCTGTTTACTTGCACAGGATCAGATCTGGGAGTCCATCCACATGGAATGCTGCTTGGTCACAATGAACTTCAGTAATAAACTTGAGAAAAGGTTAAGTGCTGGCTCCCTTGGAGGTGATGCTCAAAAGCACTAATCAGAGTATCACAGTATCATCAGGGTTGGAAGAGACCTCACAGATCATCAAGTCCAACCCTTTACCACAGAGCTCAAGGCCAGACCATGGCACCAAGTGCCACGTCCAATCCTGCCTTGAACAGCTCCAGGGACAGTGACTCCACCACCTCCCCGGGCAGCCCATTCCAGTGTCCAATGACTCTCTCAGTGAAGAACTTTCTCCTCACCTCCAGCCTAAATCTCCCCTGGCACAGCCTGAGGCTGTGTCCTCTCGTTCTGGTGCTGGCCACCTGAGAGAAGAGAGCAACCTCCTCCTGGCCACAACCACCCCTCAGGTAGTTGTAGACAGCAATAAGGTCCCCCCTGAGCCTCCTCTTCTCCAGGCTAACCAATCCCAGCTCCCTCAGCCTCTCCTCGTAGGGCTGTGCTCAAGGCCTCTCCCCAGCCTCGTCGCCCTTCTCTGGACACGCTCAAGCATCTCAACGTCCCTTCTAAACGGGGGGGCCCAGAACTGAACACAGCACTCAAGGTGTGGTCTAACCAGTGCAGAGTACAGGGGCAGAATGACCTCCCTGCTCCTGCTGACCACACCATTCCTGATGCAGGCCAGGATACCAGCTTAGCCGTGAGACCCTGCTTACGAGGCACAGCAAAATCAATCTGATGCTTGCTGCAGAGTTGTATGGCCAGCTAACCCTGGCAGTTTCATTACTGAAGCACTATAGAATGGTCTGGGTGGTTGGAAGGGATCTCCAAAGGTCATCTGGTCCAACTACCTCTGCAGTAAGCAAGGGCACCCTCAACTAGATCAGGTTGCCCAGAACCCAGTCGAGCCTCACCTTGAACACCTCCAGGCATGGGGACCCAAGCATCTCCCTGGGCAATTTAATCCAACAGCTGGGCCAGCCATCTAGTTCAAGATGGTCCACCAGTATTTTTCCAGAAGGGGTTTTAATTACATTAGATAATTAAGGACTTGCAAATAATACCACAGATAAGCACTGAAAAGAGAGCTTGAGAAGAACTTTGAAAAATGTCTTCCACTGTAGCTGGAGAAAGTAATAAACTGATCCACTTAGCTTTATGGTATTTATGTTCAATACTTACCATGTATCTGCTTGTTTGCTTTTAGCTGTAAAAGGATGATTTAGATCTTTCCATTTGCTTTGAAAAGCATTCCTTTGGTCACTTCTGTTCCTGAACCTAGCTCTCCCAATTTGTTATTTCAGCAACACAAGTCCATCAGTTCCTGGGTAGGGGTCAGATTCCTTTGCAGTTACAGCTGAAATATCCTTTTGGCTTTGCCTCCCCCTTATACTTTTTTGTAGTTCTCTGCCTACTCTCACTTTGCACGTTTATGTCCCCTGCCACTGTGTATTGAAGTTTTATTCTTCCCCAGAACAAAGATGCATTGTCCTGTATTTTCTGAGGCTCAGAAATATCATTTTTTGTGTCCTCTCCATGGCGTGGTTTACTACAGTTATGCAAGAATTCCTAGCTTGCTGTCTTCCTCTGCCAGGTTAGCAGTGAGGTGTTAAAGCCAGCTGTCAAACAGTGACCATCAGCAGCCCCACTGTCCCCCCAGTACATCACTGCTGTCTCCAACTACCTGAAGGGAGGCTGTAGCCAGGTGGGGGTTGGTCTCTTCTTGCAGACAACCAGCAACAGAAGAAAGGGACACAGTCTCAAGTTGTGGCAGGGGAGGTCTAGGCTGGATGTTAGGAGGAAGTTGTTGTCAGAGAGAGTGATTGGCATTGGAATGGGCTGCCCAGGGAGGTGGTGGAGTCTCTGTGCCTGGAGGTGTTGAAGCCAAGCCTGGCTGAGGCACTTAGTGCCATGGTCTGGTTGCTTGGCTAGGGCTGGGTGCTAGGTTGGACTGGATGAGCTTGGAGGTCTCTTCCAACCTGGCTGATTCTATGATTGATTTAAATTCTTCTGGCCACATTTGCATCATTATAAAGAAACAGCAAGAAAGATGATGAGACATGATATTTATGAGCTTCACAGTCCTGCCACAACACACAGCATGTATTTGTAGTGCAGCACAGAAGTTGTAGCTATTTCTGTAGCAGTTCCTTCACTTTTAGCTTGCTCTCTCTCTCTCCCCACGCTGTGATTGCTAACAGGAGTGAAGCAAAGCTGCAGAGCATATCTATAAAAACCTTTGAAAGCAGTGAGGTGTGTTTGAGACACAAGTGACTTGTTCTATTAGAAAACCTGCAAATAATTTTAAGGTTTCCTTTTATTAATCATATGCAGAGGTCATGGAAATAAACTTTGGCTGCTCTTTGATGCAACCAAGCACTAAGCCGTTACACACTCCTGTTAGCTTTTGGTGTTTTAAACAAAGCAAAACCAGCATTCCTCCTCTTAAAAGCAGTTGTCATCTCAATCAGAATGCTGAAGTTGCCACAGTAACCCATAACATAAATTAAAAATCTCTTAAAATAGATGTCTCTGTAGTTTAAAAACTGACTTCAAGGCAAATAATGCAGGGCTGATCTTGAACAGTGGGAAGGAGTGGGAACAGGTGGTTGTTAGACTAGAGGCAGGAAATTAGGCCTCGCTTCTGATCTTCTCTCTCATTGATTCTGCAGGAATTCTAGCAGTTGTGAAAGGCTCTCACTGCAATTGTAAAGAGCACCTATTTGCATCTTGTGATACCCAGATACCTTCAGAGAAAGCCACTGTCCTAATTTTAATTCTCCAAATTTCATAGATACATGATTCCAGTCTCTACACTAAGGTAAAGTGTTAAATTAGATCAGATATGGCAGTAAAATTTGCTCTATTATTTTGTAGAGAGAAAAAAAAAAGTCTAATCCTGGGCTGCTTCCAAAGCAGTGTGGCCATCAGATCAAGGGAGGAGATTCTACCCCTCTGCTCTGCTCTGGTAAGACCCCACCTGCTCTGTCCAGCTCTGGGCTCTTCTGGGTTCTTCAGCACAGAAGAGACACGGACCTGATGGACCCAGGCTAGTGGAGGCCATGAACTAAGGGGACTAGGAAGAATGGAGCAAAGCTGGAGGTGGGGAGATTCAGCCTGGACGTAAGGAGGAAGTTCTTCAGCATGAGAGTGGTGAGAGCCTGGAATGGATTGCCCAGGGAGGTGACCAAAGCCCCATCCCTGGAGGTGTTTTTAAGGCCAGGCTGGATGAGGCTCTGGCCAGTGTGATCTAGGGTAGGAAGTCCCTGCCCATGGCAGGGGGATTTGAACTAGATGATCCTTGTGGTCCCTTCCAACCCTGACTGATTCTGTGATTCTGATTCTGTGAACAGGCTGCCCAGGGAGGTGGTGGAGTCACCATCCCTGGAGGTGTTTAAGAGGAGAGTGGGTGTAGTGCTCAAGGCTATGGTCTAGTGATGAAGGATGCTGGGATGAAGGTTGGACTGGATGATCCTGGTGGTCCTTTCTAACCATAGCAATTCATAGTGATGAGATGTTGTGCTGAGGGATTTGGGTTAGTCAAGGACTTGTCAGTGTGAAACTGATGATTGGACTCAATGAGTTTGAAGGTCTTTGCCAGTCTAAGAAATTCTGTGATTCTGTGATCATTATCACAAGTCTTGGAAGTGTCTTTGAACAGGAGACTTACTCAGGGACCAAAGCATTGTGAGTACATCTGCTGGAGTTAATGCTAAGGCATAGTTAGAATTTCCTTGTTTTGATGCTCCTATTTTTCCAAGTTCTCATTGTTTAAACTATTAATTCTGTGTTTATAAATACCCTCTGTGCAACTACTTCCTGCCAACTGAAAATCCAAAGAATCTCAGGGAATTTCCCCTTATGTTTGAATATTAATAATACACTTAATATTCATAAGTCATAACATTATTAATTTCCAACACAGGCAGTAGCTTTTTTTTTCTCTGCTTGACCATGCATTAGCTCAGAACACAAAAGCCACATCTGAAGCAGGGGATTTTACACCACAGCATCACAACAAACCCAAAAGAAACTCAAATGCTTCTCTGACATGTGAAGTAAGTAAGAGAGAGAGAACAAAACCAAGCCTCCAAGGTACACAGCAGAAGATGGTAAAAGGTGGCATGAGGCAGGGCGAGGGGCAGGAGGGAATGGTGTATGAAATAATGAATTAAAAATAGAATTACATTTTCCTCTTGGCAATACACAAGCACTAAGTGCACTTCATAAATTTTACTCTTGATGCTGCAACTGGTTTTACCATCAATCATGCTGGCAGTGTATTTGGCACTTCTAAAAAGCCAAGTGGGGTGAGCGTATCGGCGAGTTCAAACAGCTCTGCTATCCCTGAACAGAATGGAGGGGAAATGCATCACAGGGCTTTACCAGGACTAAAAGCTTGGTTTGTGCTGCAACAAGATATAAAATAGCACTTTGCCACCCAGACTAACACCACTCACCAACATTACTGCATAGCCTCCTTGATTTCATTTTTTACCTGCTGTACAAGAGGAGAGGTCTGCCTGCCCTTTTTCTCATCTCTAACAGGAAAGAGAGACTTCAGCAGCTTTGGCATCTGAGGTACAAAAGACTTGACAGGATTCAGATATGAAGCAGCAAGGCTACCAATACCTGTTGGGAAAAAAAAGAAAGATTATGATGAAAGGCAGAGAAACAAGCTCTAAAATATGTATTTACTAAAAAAAATCAAATATGCCAAAATACAACAACACCTTCCAATGGTCAAAGCGTTAGCCAAGGAAAAGCATTGAGTGCCTGCTTCAGCTTTGCGTGGGAGATATGAATTTGGGTAGGTCTCAATCTGTGGCCCCAGCAGACAGAATATTTATGCTGTGAAAAAGCTTGCTGTTTGCAACTGGAAACACAAAGTGCCTTACAACGTGCAGAAGCAGGGGAAAAAAAAAACCCAAACCAGCAAACAAGCAGCGTAATGGAAAAAGGATGCCCAGACAACACACCACTTTAATGACAATTCCAAGACTTACTAGAAGTAAAAGATGAGAAGATCCAAGTTAAGAAAAAGAAAAAATGTTAGGGGCATTCAACTCTCCTTACTCATTCTCCTTTCTTCTACACTACTCCCCCCTGAGAAAACCTAGGCAGACATAGAGAACATCACCACTATGTATCTTTGTGCTCTCAGTTATGTATTAAGGCACAGAGTGCTGCTTCTATTCCAAACCATGGGCAGCCTGTCTTGGTTGTTTTAACTTGTGTAACAGCAGAGTCTGAGTCCAGCTAGCTTTTGGCTTTACTAATTGAACTACTGAGATAAAGACTGAATAGTCAGACCACTTCAAACACGTGGCATTTATTTCTTAGTGGAATTAGTGTCAGATTTAGAGGTAAGGCTTGTTAGAGCCGCATGGAATCTGTGTAGCTTAGCCATGGGTGCTCAGTGATATTGCTGGAGAAGAAATTTCTTTGCATACAATCATTTAGTCTGGAAAAGGCCTTTAAATCATCAACCCTGACATCTTCAACTAGATCAGCTAGATCAGGTTGCTCAGAGCCCTGCCCAACCTGACCTGGAACGTTTCCAGGGATGGGGCTTCTACCACGTTTCTGAGCAACCCAATCTAATGTTTCACCACCCTCGCTGTAAAAAATGTCATCCTTCTGTCTTCCTTGCATCTCTGAAAGCAGCTCAGCTTTATCTGACATTCAAAATCTGTGGTGACTTCACTCCACTTTTAGCAAAGCCTTTACCTGGATCAGGAGAGTGGTTTTGCTGCCCAGAGCCTGGCAGAGAGGTACGAGATGGACTAATGCCTCTACTGGAGTTTGTGGCACCTTGGGATACATCTTGCTGACTCTCCCATCGGCCCTACAGGTAAGAAAAACAAGGTGTATTTTTCACTATTAGCACACCAGCAGGAGTACAGCAATACTTACACACCATGCCAGCCTGCACAGCCCCTCTGCAAAGTTCAGACAGCACAGAGCTGAGGAAAGACCCTTCCCCAGAGACATTTTTAGTTGAAACACCCAGCCCTGCAAAGATAAGCACCCTCAGCTCCCACCAGCATCAAGGCACATAAAAAGTCTATGTATAGACCTAAAAGCTATAGTATTTCACTCAGCTGCACAGCTGCAGTTTGGAAGTTACAACCAAGTGAAAAGTTACAGCCAGATGAAAATAAAATAGCACTGTCTGCTCCAAATTCCCCAATGCTTTCTGTCTGTCTGCTCAGGAAGCTATCACAAGTGAGGTCTGGTTACAAAGACTGTCACAGAGAAGAAGTGAGGACAGACAAAGTTCTGGATAAGAAAATAAATAGGAACTTAGAAGGCCTAAAGGCTGGACATAAGTGTCTAGGCTAAGATAACAGGATGAGTTGATCACAGCAAGAGGAAGCAACTGTGGTACTCTATTTTTTTTAACAGTTTGGAAAACTGAGGTGGAAAACATCATCATGAGCTGCAGACACCAGGAGCCAGAAATATGTTAAGCAAATACAGGTCAGAGTTTTTACATGATTAGTGAATATGAAACCTGGCAATTTTCAGACCTGCAAAAGCTTGAGAGTAGATGAGGGAGGAAGAAACACTGATTAAGAAGATGTCAGGCTATCTGCATTCTCGAGGTTCCTGGATCCTCTGCCTGGGTTTTCACATGGATACCAAGGGAGGTACAAGTCATTCTCACTTTTCCAAAGGTCCACTGTAGTTATCATGTTTCATCTCAACCTTACAGTTCAGAAGCTGGCTGGCTCAGTGACAAAGCCTCTTGGCTAACAGAGGGAATCTCCAAGCCAGTATTTCACACCAGAGCACAAGTGGCAAGGATCTATGTGGCAAAACTGGTTTTTCCTAACTTTATCATCTTGATATGTAAAATAGTTTCCAGATCTCTCTGCAGTGGTTACACTAAGTGACTGGCTGGAGGAGGGTGCTTCTGCTGAAAGCTTCACATGAATGTAAGACAGAACATTGCTTCACCAAATGGAGCACGACATTAGGTGTAGCTGACGCCTCATTTCAGGTAGCTACTGCAATCTGTGTGGTTGTCCTGCAAACATCCGATAGAGGCACACCAGCAATGCTTGTCAAAGGAGTTCCCCCCTGCTGCCAAAGACTGGGCTCTGATAAAGCTACCTGGTGCCAATTTACTTAATTTATAAGAGACCTTAAGGCAATTAACAATCTATGACTCTGTGGATGAAAAGAAATACTACAAGAAGCCTCAGTGTCTTGTGGAGAAGTGAACTACCCTCCAGATTAAGAATTTTCAAAGTCTCACCTTCCCAGCCAAGCTGACACAAACTGAAGTCTGATCCTACTTCTGTTAAAGAGTTATGCTTCAGATCTGTACTTGTTTGGGTTTTATTGTACCTGTATCTGAATCTTGCTTGTTCTTTTAAAAGACCAAACAAAAAGAAGTGCTTTCACAATGAGATTATAGAGCGGTTTAGGTTGGAAGGGACCTCAAGGATCATCCAGTTTCAACCCCCTGCCACAGGAAGGGACTCCTCCCACTAGAACAGGCTGCTCAAAGCCTCACCCAGCCTGGCCTTGAACACCTCCCTGGACAACCTGTTCCAGTGTTTCACCACCCTCACTGTAAAGAACTTATTTCTAACATCTAGTTTGAATCTCCCCTCTTCAAGTTTCAGTCCATTACCATTAGATGGGACAGTGAACATACTAGAAAAGAGACACAAGGGATGGACAGATCTTCTACTTGCCAGATCACAACTTCCATGTGTTCTTCCTGGAGGGATAGGGGGAAATGTGCCTCTTCCAAAAGCTTTGTTCTGTTGGATGTAAGGAAATTATCCAACCTTGGATAGAAAACTGACAGGCAGCTAAACTAGTTTTAACTGTAACGTGAAGTCATGAATACTTCACAAATAACACATAAGCCAGGATAGGAGGAATAGATTTATCCAGCTGGTGGAAGGTCACACTGAGCAGCCCAAAGCAAAAATCATGTCCATTTGGATCTATATTAGTCCCATAGAAAGTCTCCTGCTTTGAATAGCAACTAACTGGTGCTTTTGCAAAGCAGCTCCTGGCTTCAGACCTCAACTAGCTAGCTAACATTTGCATTAGGAGATGTGGAAACAACAGGCATTGCTTCTGTGAAGCAACATCTGGGATACCTAAAGACTAATGGATGTTTGACTTCACTGGAGGCAGCCATCCTGCATGTCAAAATTGACAGAACCCAGGCTGGGACTAGCAGAAATACTAGGGGTTTGTTTAGTCTTGCATTTTGGAGACTTTGGTGCTTAAGACCTTCTTGAAAGTCTTCCTGCTCTATCTTCACAGATGGTACAGCTATTCTACCCAAACTTTCAGCCCTGAACTTAAGCATTATCTTTGACCTGTAACTCATTTGTGTTGTATATCATAAAGCCATGCCCGTGTCTGGAGAATTCTTTCCACAAAATGCTTCTATCAAACAGTCTTTCCCATTCCACTCTGCAGAAACTCTCATTCATGTTTTCTAGTCTTGTGTTTCATCTAGTGCAGTTTTCTTTCAGGTAGGCTTATCACATGCAGTCTTGACTGAGTCAGAGCCACTCAAAATACTGCTTCAGAGTCTGCTTTCTTCTCCTGCCATTTTGCTCATTCCACACACTGCAGCTGACACTGAAAGCCAGCATGGAAACACTGAAAGCCAACAATTTCAGACAATGCACAGGCTGCCTTTCCCCTTCAGGATGGGAAATATTTCCTGAAGTTTCCTTCTGCAGCTCCCACTCATGGGTTAGTTGGCAGAAAAGTCAAAAAATTGGGGAAAGATGGGCAAAAATCTGACTGTAACTCAGGAATTTTTGGATGCACCAGTTCAGTGGTGCTGAATCAGTTAAAAAAAGTTTGGTGGGAAATCATCACCAATCCAGAAATAGTTTGGTTTTGTTCCCTGTCTGGTCTGCCAGGAGCCTGGCAGATGGTCATAGAAGGTCATAGAATCAGCCAGGTTGGAAAAGACTTCCAAGCTCATCCAGTCCAACCTAGCACCCATCCCTAGCCAATCAACCAGACCATGGCACTAAGTGCCTCAGCCAGGCATTGCTTGAACACATCCATTGATGGTGACTCCACCACCTCCCTGGGCAGCCCATTCCAATGCCAATCACTCTCTCTGACAACAGCTTCCTTCTAACATCCAGCCTATACTTCCCCTGGCACAACTTGAGACTGTGTCCCCTTGTTCTGTTGCTGCTTGCCTGGCAGAAGAGACCAACCCCACCTGGCTACAGCCTCCCTTCAGGTAGCTGTAGACAGCAATGAGGTCTGCCCTGAGCCTCCTCTGCTGCAGACTGCACACCCCCAGCTCCCTCAGCCTCTCCTCACAGGGCTGTGCTCCAGGCCCCTCACCAGCTTCATTGCCCTTCTCTGGACATGTTTCAATATCTCAACATCTCTCTTGAATTGAGGAGCCCAGAACCGGACACAGCACTCAAGGTGTGGCCTGACCAGTGTTGAGTGCAGGGGCAGAAAAACCTCCCTTGTCCTACTGGCCACACTGTTCCTGATCCAGGCCAGGGTGCCACTGGCTCTCTTGGCCACCTGAGCACACTGCTGGCTCATGTTTGCATTAGGTTAAGAAAAAGAACTACAGAAGAGTTCTGAAAGCTTCTTTTCTGGAGGACAAGTGACGCCTGATCAGTGTTACTTTTGGATCTTAGTATCACAGCTCATGCAGTAAAGAAAAATGGATAAATGTGACATGTTTTAAACATAGGCCAAATTTAAGTGCTTCTGGAGACCACAGACAATTGTAAGAGCTTTCTAGCTTAGTAGAACACTTGTTCAATGCAGGTAAGAATCAAGTGAATCACTTTCTGAATCATGATTTGTTGAGTCAGAAGTGCCCTTCATTGACTGTTCCAACCAAAATAATTTCAGGCATGTATCTTGACATTCTAGCCCTATTTGGAGAATTGATGGAAAAAACTGGAGTAGGTAAGAGGCACAGCAAAACACCTTCAGAATATTCATTCTGTACAGAAAGAATGGCAATGTTTAGTGGCTCATTCCTTAGGAGAAGCCTTTTTTCTTTGGATCCTTAAGAAATTTTGCTTCTACTTAAAGAATTTGCTAATGAAGGTCTAGCACACAGGAATGTGCACTTGAGAAAAGGATTTGTCTGGCCCTATGCTTAAGGCACGTTGGTTTCTTAAATAAGACTGTCTTTGGAAAGAGTGGAAGGATCATCATTTTAAACTGAAGGCCAGGTTTGGAAGGTGGGGGTTTGAAGAACTGGTGATTATCTGGTCCAGTTCTGCTAAGGCAGGTTCACACAGACCAGCTTGCCCAGGGTCATGTCCGGGTGGGTGTGGAATCTCTCCAGAGGAGACTTCACAACCTGTCTGGGATGCCTGATTCAGTGCTCTGGAGCCCTCATAGGAAAGAGTTTTTCCTTAAGTTTAGAGGGAACTTCCTGTGCTCTGGTTTGTGCCCACTGCACCTTTCAGTGTCACTGGGCACCACTCAGAGGAGTCTGACCCCATCCTCTTGACACCTGCCCTTTAGATGTTGTTAAGCACTGAGAAGATCCTCTTTCAGTCTGCTCTTCTCCACACTACACAGCCTTAGGTCTCTCAGCCTTTCATCTTCGAGATGCTCCAATCCCCTCAGCATCTTCACATCCCTCTGCTGGACTCTCTGCAGTAGTTCCTTGTGACTCTTGAACTGGGGAGCTCAAAAGTGGACCCAGGACTCCAGATGTATCCTCATTAGGGCAGATTAGAGAGGGAGGAGAACTCCACAACCCCTCTGGGCAGCCGGTCCCAGTGTTCTCATAGAATCATCTAACTCCCTGAAGGGAGGCTGTAGCCAGGTGGGGTTGGGCTCTTTTCCCAGGCAAGCAGCAACAGAAGGGGACACAGTCTCAAGCTGTGCAGGGGGAGGTCTAGGCTGGATGTTAGGAGGAGTTCTTCCCAGAGAGTGATTGGCATTGGAATGGGCTGCCCAGGGAGGTGGTGGAGTCGCCATCCCTGGAGGTGCTGAAGCAAAACTTGGATGAGGCACTTAGTGCCATGGTCTGGTTGATTGGACAGGGCTGGGTGCTAGGTTGGACTGCATGAGCCTGGAGGTCCTTTCCAACCTGGTTGTTTCTATGATTCTTTGACCTCTTCTGAATGTACCTCAGGAGCCCATTGGCCTTCTTGGCCACAAGGGCAGACTAATGTGAGCCTCAACTTGAAGAAAACAGCAGACTACTAAAATGTAGGTAAATCAGGCCAAAAAGGGGAGAAATACTTGTAAAAGAAAACGCTGGAGACAACTGAAAGGGTCAACTGTTGTGCAAAGAGCCTGCAGAGGCAAAAGGTAGTTCATGAATGAATGACTGTACTAAACTGGATTGAAAGATAACTTATCTCAGTCTCACAAGAGCTGAAAAAAAAATAGAAGAAATATTAACTATATTAACTTGATGAAGTTCCCAAATTTCACATATACATGTTGTAGAGCACTCTCCCGTGATTGCTTTGTGCAGTCACTAACTGGAACACATGAAGTTTAAGTCTAAGCAACTGGTATGCTTCAAATGCTGTGAATCCTGCCTCTGTCACCAGGGGTGGTGAGAGAAAGGAAGGAAGGCTGTAAATCATTTGCCCAGAGGAGCCATCATTTCGTGAGTATATTTGGTCTCTGCCAAGTCACCAAACAGAGGTCAAGTGACTGAATATAACAAATCAAAAGGAGTCACCTGAAGAATGTGTGTGCTTTGGTGTATTTTGATATAGAGCTGTTTATAAAGTGGTTTATTTCTGTACCTTCTCCTTTGCCTTCCCTTCTTTCTCACATCCTCCATGGCAAACACCAGGGAATTTATTTCAGGTCAGCACTGACATGCACAAAATCTTTAGAGCAAACATGGGTGATGGCTACCTAAGTCAGCTGTAGGCTTTACCTGACAACAATTCTTTTCTTGAAGTTGACAGACCATTAAAATGCTGCCACTGGGTGAAAGAAAGGAATAGTTCTTTTGTTTTATTCTTTTAGCACTTCAGAAAAGGCTTAGGCAAGGTGACCATGTAGCACTTAAATACAAGCACACAGCTGGGACAAAAGGCACTTGTTCTCATGAACAAAAGATGATTCAAACTGATCTGCATGGTACCAAATGGTGAGAAAACTCTGGTTCTCAGTAAATCATAGAATCACAGGAGAGTAGGGCTTAATGAATCATAGAATTCAGTAAGCCTTACTAGATGCTCGGGGTGCATCTAGTCAAAACCCCTTGTTAAATCAGGGCCACTTAGATCAGGCTGCACAAGACTGTGTCCAGACGGGTTTGGAATCTCTCCAGAGGAGACTCCACATTCTCTCTGAGCACTCTGGTCCAGTACTACATCACTCTCACAGGAAATCATTTTTTTATCACAGAACCACAAAATGTCAGGGGCTGGAAGGGACCTCAAAAGCTCATCCAGTCCAGTGTCCCTGCAGAGCAGGATTACCTATACCAGATCACACAGGAACGTGTCCAAGCGGGGTTTGAGTATCTCCGGAGAGAGGGGAGACTCCACAACCCCCCTGGGCAGCCTGTTCCAATGTTCTGTAACCTTCACAGTGAAAAAAATTCCTCCTCATGTTTACATGAACCTTTCTATGCCTCAGCTTCCACCCATTACCCTTGTCCTGTCATTGGGCATCACTGAGAAGAGCCTGGATCCATCCTCTTGGCACTCCACCCTTGTGTTTAGGTGGAGCTTCCTGTGTTCCAGCTTGTGCCCACTGCTGCTTGCCCTGTCCCTGGGCACTGGCAATATCTGCACTCTAGATATTCATCAGCACTGAAAAGATTCCCTCACAGTCTTCTCTTCTCCAGGCTAAACAGCCCCAGATCTCTCAGCTTCTCAGCTTTTCCTCATCAGAGAGATGCTCCAGTCCCCTCAGCACCTTTATAAGCCTTTGCTGGACTCTGCCCAGTAGTTCAGGTCTCTCTTGAACTGGAAAGCACAGAACTGAACTCAGTACTCCAGATATGGTCTTGCTGAGGCAGAGCAGAAGGGGAAAAAACCTCTCTCAACCTGCTGACCACACTCTTACTAATGCACCTGTGTGACTCGATTGTATCTTCATTGGCTTTTGAGCTACAAAGCATTGGAGCTTTGGGAAAGGAAGGATGATTGTCAAAAGACAGAACAGCTACTATGGAAAGGAATTTCAAGAAACACTCATGACACTTTTCACCAGTATGTGACTCTAGTCTGAAAGAGACCTGTAAAACAAGACTGAGGTGCCTTTCCTTCTTTATGCATCTGATTCATCCTTTTTAAGCCAGCTGAATTTTTAACCTTCCAATGCAAGCACCTTCAGACATAAAAATCCAGCTCTGTTATCTTGTATCACCACTAAGAGACTATAGTCCTGCACCACTTGATGTGCTGATGTGCAAGATGCAATAAAACTCATCTTGCTCTCCTGTAACCACATCTGAAGAGATAACAGGAGTAAAAATTGGCTTTTTCTCATTTAAGCAAGCTGTTACAACTTAGAGGTGAGCCCAAATGCAGCCCTGTGAAGCTAATGTGAAACATCCATAAGACTCTTCTGATGTAAATGTAGAAGGCATCTCCTTGCCCTCTCAGCCAGTTAGGTAGCTTAATCTTGCAAGTTCTGATAAAAATGCCAATGCTGGTTTAAATACTTCACGTGGATGCATTCCTCCTGCACTCTACAAGCTCTCTGTGGTGTCAGCACAGAAATATTCTACTGGTTCTTCACAGTGTGCCAAACCCACTCTCATGCTCCACTCCTGCAAAAGGGCTTTTCCAGGACTATCCATCCACATTTGTAGTAACAAAGATTGAACTATGGCTGCAAGAGGAATCTACATCCTAATTCTGGAAACTTCTGCTCTGCCTGCTTTCATAGAACCATAGAATCACTGAGATTGGAAAAGGCCTTTAAGGTTGTGGGGTCCAACCACATGACTTCCACCAACATAGTCTTTACTTCTTACTCTATAACTTAACATTCTTGTTTAAAAGGGAATCAGTCTTGTCTATTTATAGTGGCTCAAGAATGAAGCAGTGTCCACACTTGTAACTTTTATCAGTCCAAATGGTGCATTAGACAGAGGGCTAAGACTCAAGCTTTCCATAAAGCTAAAAATCCAGGTAAAGACAGCAGGAATGTAAGGAGTAATAATGTTAAGATGAAAGAGAAAGAAGAAGTGATGGAATAAAAGGTCAGGAAAGGAATATTCTGATATGTGTTGAGGGCTTCCACTAATGTTAAAATATGCAGACCTGGCAAATTAGTCCAAATCAGGCTGCTGTTATTATCCACAGAATCACAGGCAGGCAGGGGTTGGAAGGGACTTGCAGAGTACATCTAGCCCAACCCCTGTGCCAAAGCAGGGTCACTCAGAGCAGGTTGCCCAGGCACATTTGCAAACTCTCCAGGTAAGGAGACTCCACAGCCTCTCTGGGCAGCCTGGCCCAGTGGTCTGGCAACCTTCACAGAGAAGATTGTTCCTCATGTTTAGGTGGAACTTCCTGCATTCAATTTTATGCCTGTTGCTCCTTGTCCTATCACTTGCCAACACTGAAAAAAGTCTGGCTCCATCCTGCTGACACTGGCCCCAAAGGTATTTAGTTCTGTGATTGGTTATAATGCAATGAACCACTTGGTTAAGATCAGATTAGAATCATTTGTAAGCAACCCCAAATTCCTGGTGAAATGACTCTGTATGACTGCTGGAGAAGACTTCTTTTTCATTACATTTCTCTGCAAGTGACAAAGACATCTAACTTGGCTGAAACTCTGCATATCAAGCTGTTCCCACATCCTTTATGCTGAAAGAAATATGCCTGGGCTCACCAGTGTGCTTTTTGATCTGTGTGCTACAAATTTCACAGGATCACAGAATGGGTTGTGTTGGAAGGCACCATAAAGATCACCCAGCTCCAACCTCCCTGCTATGGGCAGGGACACCTCCTATTTGAGCAACACCAGGTTGCTCAAGATCCCATCCAACTGGTCTTTGCTCACTTCTGGGATTGGAGACTCCACAACTTCTCTGGGTAACCTGTTCCAGTGCAGTGCAGCGTTAGGTTTGTTGAACATTTCATTTTGATTACAAAAGCCTTTGTTCATCTCCCAGTGGAAACGGAACCAGAGATCCATTTGGAACCTGACATTTCTAACAGGGCAGTCTGCACCCACCATGCCCTGAGTAACAAGTGCCTTGATGTGAAGCAAGCTGCAAGCAAGGAGGTAGAGCTACACAACCTCAGCACCATGTTACAGCACTACACTGTTTGTCAACAGCTACATCAACCACAGCGAAGAGCTATGAAGCCTCATGCAAACCACTACCAACCAACTCTAGTTAACCAAAACCTGGTACAACTAAGGGGACAGTCATTAGTCTGAGAGTATTAACATGACATCAAGCATAAACATGTTTTCCATTGGCCCACTATTAATTTAAAACCCATTCTCTCATACAAGTCAAGAGTTGTTAATGCTAAACTAGTTGAAGTCATAAAGGGTTGGAAGAAACTCTCAACATTTATCTCATCTCGAGGATAATGTACACACAACTGGCAAATATTTGCTTGCTTTCATCTCTGTCTTTTGTTTTTCTTTTGAGCCAAAATGAGGCCATTTCTGCAATAAAACTTCACCCTGCTCAGAGAACTGTGAGAAATGGCATTAAACAGCTATAGCTCTGTTAGAAAGCGTAAGATAGACCCAAGGAGGAGACACTTCTCTCATTTGCACCAGTCTCACACTGCATTGATGATAGGCTTATCAATGGAAAAACTTATTTGCTGGGTATTATGCAAACCAGACACCACCAGCAGCATCTTCAAAGCAGAAAGTAGCAGTAAGGCAGCGAAATAAACTTTATAGTGAGATAAAATTATTATCCCACTCATTAGGTGGACCTAATGCATTACCTCTGCTGGCACCTTTAGACTCTGAAATACGCAATGGGAGAAACCATTGAGGGGAAGGGAAGAGAAAAACAGAAATCATTAAGAACTCTGGGCTATAATTTTTACTTTCAAACCTCTAATATTGAAACATTCCAGAAAAGAGAAGTTGCTCTAAGCACTGTATCACCTGCAGATGTTTTAGCATTCTCTCCATGTCTCAGATGTAGCAGATTTAGCAAGCAGTGCTAGAGCACTACATCAAAATTCTATTATTCTGTGCAGCTGCATTATGCATTAAAATGCCTTGTCACCACTAGACTCTCCCTTTGGAAATGACTACAGGCTCTCTGGCCACAGTATCTCAGGAGAAGACCCTTCAGTTTGTCTAGGATTAGGAAAATGTGTTTAAATTTAGTCTTTCACTTTTTAAAGACAAACTTTTTGATCTAGACTTTTTATTTTAAGGAGTGTAATGGGCTGAGTTATCACCCACCACAAGCTTAGGGTTGCTGGGTTCCCTCTGAAGGTCAAAGACTATCTTTCAAAAGTCTCTGTTCTGTCCTAGAGGTGGACCTATGCTTAAATAGGAACTCAGATTTGTTCCTTACCCAGAAGGTTTGCATCCACCCAGGTGAAAGCCTTGGAAGAGCTCCAAAACTTAACAGTGAGACAATTTCCACTGATAAATGCACTGCTGTGTGAGGGCTGGGTATACTTAGAATCATAGAATCAGTCAGGGTTGGAAGGGACCACAAGGAGCAGCCAGTTCCAACCCCCCTGCCATGCCCAGGGACACCCCACCCTAGAGCAGGCTGCACACAGCCTCACACAGCCTGGCCTTAAGCACCTCCAGCCATGGGGCCTCAACCACCTCCCTGGGCAACCCATTCCAGCCTCTCACCACTCTCCTGCTGGACAATTTCCTCCTCACCTCCACTCTCAATCTCCCCACCTCAGCTTTGCTCCATTTCCTCTAGCCCTGACACCCCCTGATAGCCTCAAAAGTCCCTCCCCAGCTTTTTTGCATCCCCCCTTCAGATACTTCAGATCCTGGAATGCCACAAGAAGGTCACCTGGGAGCCTCCTCTTCTGCAGCCTGCACAGCCCCAACTCTTTCAGTCTGTGCTCACAGCAGAGCTGCTGCAGCCCTCTGAGCATCCTTTATCTTGTCTAGCCTGCCATGCTATATCCCACAGCAGTTAGCAGCAGACTGACAAAGGCCTGAGAGCCTTCCAAGAGGCTTCTTGCAGCACACCCAAAGCTACCATGTCCTAGGAGTAGTCCCAAGGATACAGGGAGCACATGGATGTGTCCTTCTACAGGAATTTCTCCTTTAGGCCCCTGTAACTGTTACAGTGGAGTCAAAGCAGACAGACTGAAGATTTGCTGGGAGACCTGCAGGTACTTACCCGGTTACTGCTCAGGCTATAAAGGGGTGCTAAATCCTGGCGACTTGCAGAAAGCTGAAATGGTTAAGCAGAATGATTTCTTAACAACAAGTTAAACAACTGCTAAATATGCCTCTTGACAAACACAAGGAAGGGTGAAAAGAAATGGTTGTGTGGTTGAAACAACTAAAACTCAAGAGGTGAAGGGCCACAGCTTGAGTGTTTGGTTTTGGGCACTTCAGTGCGGGAGGGATGTGGAGGTGCTGGAGTGAGTGCAGAGGAGGGCAACGAGGCTGGGGAAGGGCCTGCAGAATAAATCTTATGAGGAGCAACTTAGGGAGCTGCAGTGGTTAGTCTGAAAAAGAGCAGGCTGAGGGGAGACCTTATTGGAAAGGCCGTTGTGGAGAGGCTGCTGCTGGTCTCTTCTCACAGGTAATTAGTGACAGAACCAGAGGGAATGGCCTCAAGCTACAACTGGGTAGGTTTAGACTGAACATTAGGAAAAAAAACTCCCAGCAAGAGTGGTCAGGCATTGGAATGGGCTGCTCAGGGAAGTGGTTGAGTCACCAACCCTGGATGCGTATAAAAGTCGTTTGGATGTGGTGCTTGAGGATATGGTTTAAGGGTGAACTCTGCAGAGTAGGGCTATTGGTTGGATCTGATGATCCAGAGGGTCTTTTCCAACCAGAATGCTGCTGTGATTCTGTGAAATCCCAATTATTGACCCAGAATGAATCAGAACTTGACAAGCTTGGTTACCACTTCTATCAAAGGATTTCCTTCTGAATTTTGGACAACACCAGACTTCTCTTTCTTAGGCACAACCCCATCACAAAGCTTGAGGTCACTAATTCTTTCTAAACTTGCTTTCAAAGCTTCCAGAGAAAAAGAAGGGGGAAAAAAAGTCTTTGACTTTACAGATACATGAAAAAAATGTAGTTTTCAGGAACAAAAACTAAACCAAACCCAAAACCACAAAACTCAAACCAAAACCACCAGAGAAGTTCTTTTTAATGTTGCTTTGTCATACAGTCTGAATTTATGGGGATGCTTCCAAGCATATGAGCCTGCATGACGAAGCAGATTGTCTCCACTTTGGGATTTATGTGCTCACAAATAGCACAGACAAACAGGAGGGTCAAACAGAAGGAAATTTATTGCTGTGCACCCTGACTCTGGCATCCCAGGGACCTGTTATTGAAAGAGTGGACCTGCTGGCAGGTGCCAGCATGGAGTACTCACCCGATTCACGTTGGGAGAGCTCAGGCTCCTGCGGTAGAGTTTTCCTTTTCCCATTAGCTGCTCTTTTACAGCAACTTCCTGTCAACCACAGAGAAGCAAAACAAAGAAAATATTCCTGATGTGCAAAAATCCAAACTCCAATCATCCCATGATAGTTTTGTCATAGAATCATACAATACAATCAACCAGGTTGGAAAAGACCTCCAGGCTCATCCAGTCCAACCTATCCCCCAGCCCTAGCCAGTCAACCAGACCATGGCACTAAGTGCCTCAGCCAGTCTTTTCTTGAACACCTCCAGGGATGGTAACTCCACCACCTCCCTGGGCAGCCCATTCCAATGCCAATCACTCTCTCTGTGAAGAACTTCCTCCTTTTCTTGTCTATACAAGAAAAGTGCTTCTGAACAGCCTTGTTGCACAGGCTGCTGTCTGTGAAGTCTACTGTGATCTGAAACTTGCATGTAGCAATGGTAGGGGTGCAAGAGTGGCTAAACTTTAACATCTCCTGTACTGCTGATTGGCACATACAGGATTTTACAGCCAGTTCTGATCCTAGGAGGTGACTGTTACAGATGCAAAAGACTCCATTTCCTAGTTTAGCTCCTATTTCAATTCAGAGGGCTGGAGCAGCTCTGCTATGAAGATGGACTACAATAGTTGGGGCTCTTCAGCCTGGAGAAGAGAAGGCTTTGAGGAAATCTTGGAGTGGCCTTCCAGTATCTGAAGGAGACCTACTGGAAGGCTGGGGAGGGACTACTGACAAGGTCTTGTAATGACAGGACAAGGAGTAATGAGTTTAAACTGGCAGAGGGAAGATTTAAACTAGATGTGAGGAAAGGTTCTTTCCAGTGAGGGTGGTGAGACACTGGCACAGGTTGCCCAGGGAGATTGTGGCTGCTCCCTCCCTGGAGGTGTTCAAGGCTGGGTTGGATAAGGCCTTCAGCAACCTGCTCTAGTGGGAGGTGTCCCTGCCTATGGCAGGGGGTTGGAACTGGATGATCCTTGAGGTCCCTTCCAACCTAAACCATTCTATGATTCAATTCCTTAACTAATTATACATGACAGGGAACTTGCTTCCAATACTTGAAGTGCATCATGCTCCACATTAATTTGTAGTGGGCAGGTACAATACTCCAGCATGTTTTGTATCACTTTCTTTTGTGGTTTCATAATTTATATCCAGAAGAACAATTTTCAATAAACACTTCTCTCTCCTCCATTTTTCCTGGTAAAAGGATCAAGTTATAGTGGTTAAACTTAACCCAAACAATGTCTTCCATATTGACAGAACAGGTTTGGTTACTTCAAGGCAGAAAATGGGCACAGGATCTGGCTCTTCATGTGTTAATGTTTTTACAAGTGCACTGATAGAGCATCTGTTCGGAAGGAGAGGATTAGCATCTAGCTAGGAGCATGCTCAGGAATCACAGTAAGGGGCCAAAAGAGACCATCGAGTCCAACCCCCTTGCCAGAGCAGGACCACACAATCTATCTCCACTCACAGAGGAACATAACAAGAATTCATAGAATCACAGAATCAGTCAGGGTTGGAAGGCACCACAAGGAGCAGCCAGTTCCAACCCCCATGCCATGCCCAGGGACACTCTACCCTAGAGCAGGCTGCACACAGCCTCACACAGCCTGGCCTTAAACGCCTCCAGCCATGGGGCCTCAGCCACCTCCCTGGGCAACCCTTTCCAGCCTCACACCATTCTCATGCTCAACAACTTCTTCCTCATGTCCAGTCTGAATCTCCCCACCTCCACCTTTACTCCATTACCCCTGCCCTGTCACTCCCTGACAGCCTCAAAAGTCCCTCCCCAGCTTTTTTGTAGTCCCCTTCAGATGCTGGAAGGCCACAAGAAGGTCCCCTGGGAGCCTCCTCTGCTCCAGCCTGCACAGCCCCAACTCTTTCAGTCTGTGCTCACAGCAGAGCTGCTGCAGCCCTCTGAGCATCTTCATGGCCCTTCTCTGGACATGCACTAGCACGTCCACATCCTTCTTGTAATGGGGCTCCAGAACTGGATGCAGTAATCCAGGTGGGGTCTCAGCAGACCACAGTAGAGGGGGAGAATCACCTCCCTGGCCCTGGTGGCCACACTTCTCCTGCTGCAGCCCAGGCTCTGGTTGTCTTTCTGGGCTGCAAGTGCACACTGCTGGCTCCTGTTGAGCTTCTGGTCCAGCAGCACCCCCAGGTCCTTTTTGTCAGGGCTGCTCTCCAGCCACTCACTGCCCAGCCTGTGTTTGTGCTTGGGATTGCCCTGATCCAGATGCAGGACACTGCACTTGGTCTCGTTGAATCTCCTGAGCTTGGCTTGTGCCCACCTCTGCAGCCTGCCCAGGTCCCTCTGGATAGATCCCTGCCCTCCAGCCTGGCTGCTGCACCACACAGCTTGGTGTGCTCAGCAAACTTTCTACTAGAAACTTCAGAAACCATGACTAAGGCCCAAGCTTTTGCCACACAACTACTTTTTCTGGACCATAAATCAGCAATTCAGGGTCTTTAAAACCAAGCATGGAACCCATAATAGTGCATTTAATATAAAGCTCCCACTCTCATCCATATAGCAGAGAGACTGCAGTGAGTCTCTGTCTGAAGAGACTCGCTTCTTTGGATGCTTGGATGCTTTTGTAAGGCTGAGGTATACACTGAAGTGTTGGATGTGGTTTGTTAGCCCTTGTGTGCACTGCTAAGAGCACCTGCACTGCCAGGCACTGTTCTCAGGAAGCACATGCTCTGCTGTTTGCTATGGCCTTAAACCCAGACCTGGCGCAGGCGATCCAAGGTGAGAATGTTCTCCACGGCCAGCACGCTCCGCAGGTACTTCTCGATGTAGGCTTCGGAGTCAGCTGAAGCTGCATCCTCCACATTGGCTGCCATCCTGGCCAGTGCCTCCCGCTCTTCAGCTCCTTGAGCATCCTAGGAAGATGAAAAGAGATAATAAAATCACATCATGGTGTGTGTGGGGGTTGGACAGGACCCTCTGAGATCATCCAGGCCAACACACCTGCATAAAGCAGGGATGCCTAGAGCAGGCTGAAGAATTTCCCTCTACTCTGAGATCATCCAGGCCAACACACCTGCATAAAGCAGGGATGCCTAGAGCAGGCTGAAGAATTTCCTTCCACTCTGAGATCATCCAGGCCAACACACCTGCATAAAGCAGGGATGCCTAGAGCAGGCTGAAGAATTTCCTTCCACTCTGAGATCATCCAGGCCAACACACCTGCAAAAAGCAGGGATGCCTAGAGCAGGCTGAAGAATTTCCTTCCACTCTGAGATCATCCAGGCCAACACACCTGCATAAAGCAGGGATGCCTAGAGCAGGCTGAAGAATTTCCTTCTACTCTGAGATCATCCAGGCCAACACACCTGCATAAAGCAGGGATGCCTAGAGCAGGCTGAAGAATTTCCTTCTATGGCAAAAGGCTGACAGAGCTGGGCTTGTGCAGCCTGGAGAAAAGAAGCCTCCAGGAAGACCTTACTGTGATCTTTTAGTACTTAAAAGCAGGGAGATTTAGACTGGAAAGAAGGAAGAGGGTGGTGAAACAGGTTACCCAAAGAGGTGGTAGATGTCCCATACTTGGAAACATTCAGATGAGGTTGAATCATAGAATCATAGAATCAAGCAGGGTGGAAGAGACCTCCAAGCTCAGCCAGTCCAACCTATCCCCCAGCTCTGGCCAGTCAACCAGACCATGGCACTAAGTGCCTCAGCCAGGCTTTGCTTGAACACCTCCAGGGACGGCAACTCCACCACCTCCCTGGGCAGCCCATGAGTGGGCTCTGAGCAACCTGATCTAACTGAAGATGTCCCTGCTGACTGCAAGGTGTGTTGACTGGATGAGCTCAAAGGGTCTCTTCCCACCAAAATAATTCTGTGATCCTATGAGGATGCCCAGGATCACATTCAGGTGGGTTTGGAATCTCTCCAGAGAAGGAGACTCCACAACCTTTTTGGGCAGCCTGTTCCATGCTTTTAAAACAAAGTAAAAATCTCCCTGGAAAAGTCACATTTTTAGAACATGCAGGACAGATTCAGTATTGTTTTCCCTTATGCTTGGGGCAGCTTCAAGTGTCTTGGTGGAGATTTCTAAGTACAAGCCTCGTGACACTGAATGAATTCACACCATGCCAATTGCATGAGTGCTCTGTCACAGCCATCTCAAGCTCCACCTGGTTATCGTTTGGTTGGTTTTGAGAGTCCACAGTGACACACTGCCACTTGATAAGCTCAAATGCATTTGGGGTGTTACTTATCCTGTGAGGAAAACACAATTTCAAGTGATTTGCAGAAAAGTGAAATGAGAACATTGCTTGAGAGAGATTTCAACACAGAGTGCTAGATACAGCAGAACATCACAGACAGCATCAGGCAGCAATCAGACTTCTGGCTCTTCATGTGTTAATGTTTTTACAAGTGCTGTGATAGAGCATCTGTTTGGAAGGAGAGGATTAGCATCTAGCTAGGAACATGCTCAGGAATCAAGAGCTGCATAAAGACATCACTCAGAGAAAGCCACTTTGTTATTTTTTACATATTCTCATGCACCCTGCATTAGGCACTTCACATACACATCTTTACTCCCCCTTTTTTCTCTCTCTCTCTAAATTGTTTCTTCAAGGACCTGAGCAAATAGATGCTCACTCAACAAAATACATAATGACACTGATCAGGCACAGGTTGCTGCTAAGTCACAGCATGTAAAGGAATATGCTTAATCTTTTAGAGGAACCATAGCTTATGCTTGCAGCAGTGAGAGCTAGCATGCTCAAAACAGGGGCAAAAACCAGAAAGGTAGAGGCTCTTAGGCAGTTTGAGAGACTCTGATTTCTTATTCACCTCTGGAATATTTGAGACTATCTCAAAAGTGACACCACAGCCAGGAATGGAACTTCGGTGAGACATTCTCCGGAGGAAACTCTGTGCAAAGCCCTGTGAGGAGACAAAAAAAACCCAAGGTGAATATTTCTTGCTTTAAGGAAAACAGGGTTTAACATAATATTTCTATTGAGACAAAGTTTCCAGTGACAGAAGTCTTGTTCAACATCTTTGTGGGTGCCATGGACAGTGGCACTGGGTGCAGCCTCAGCAAGTTTGCTGATGACACCAATCTGTGTGGTGCAGCAGCCAGGCTGGAGGGCAGGGATCCATCCAGAGGGATGTGGGCAGGCTGCAGAGGTGGGCACAAGCCAAGCTCAGGAGGTTCAACGAGACCAAGTGCAAGGTCCTGCAGCTGGGTCAGGGCAACACCAAGCACAAATACAGGCTGGAGAGCAGCCCTGAGGAGAGGGACTTGGGGGTGCTGGTGCACAAGAAGCTCAACAGGAGCCAGCAGTGTGCACTTGCAGCCCAGAGAGCCAAGCAGAGCCTGGGCTGCAGCAGCAGAAGTGTGGCCAGCAGGGCCAGGGAGGGGATTCTCTCTTTCTACTCTGCTCTACTGAGACCCCACCTGGAGTACTGCATCCAGTTCTGGAGCCCCTGGGACAAAAGGGATGTGGAGATGCTGGAGAGTGTCCAGAGAAGGGCCAGGAGGATGCTCAGAGGGCTGCAGCAGCTCTGCTGTGAGCACAGACTGAAAGAGTTGGGGCTGTGCAGGCTGCAGAAGAGGAGGCTCCCAGGTGACCTTCTTGTGGCCTTCCAGGATCTGAAGTGGGCTACAAAAAAGCTGGGGAGGGACTTTTGAGGCTGTCAGGGAGTGACAGGGCTGGGGTAATGGAGTAAAGGTGGAGGTGGGGAGATTCAGACTGGACATGAGGAAGAAGTTGTTGAGGATGAGAGTGGTGAGAGGCTGGACTGGGTTGCCCAGGGAGGTGGTTGAGGCCCCATGGCTGGAGGTGTTTGAGGCCAGGCTGTGTGAGGCTGTGTGCAGCCTGCTCTAGGGTGGGGTGTCCCTGGGCATGGCAGGGGGGTTGGAACTAGATGATCCTTGTGGTGCCTTCCAACCCTGACCGACTCTTATCACTCCAAGTCCAAATGCAAAACACTAACCAAGGCATATGCAAGAGTCACAGATTTTAACTGGGAGACAAAAAAGTTGCTTGTCTGTATTTTAGACCCAGAGAAAGAGTTAAGTCACCTCCACAGCAAGGTGACTGCTTACCCAGCACACAAAGCATTTGCTGGTTCTAGAGGTGGAGTTTTGTGTTTTTTCTGCTAGAGCCCTAGGTGACTTGTCTTGAATATTGACAAGTACAGACACTAAATTCTTGACCAAAGAGATCGTTATGAAGAATGATTTAAGGGGCATGGTCATTGTTTATGCTGACTTGGCGCCTTGCAGGGTTAAGAACTGGACTGGTGAATTAATGCAGAGATGAGTCATTCAAAGATGCTGCTGAGACAAACACCCAGCAAAGGTTATTGACGAGGATTTTTAGAAACCCAGCAAGAAAGGCAAAGATTCTCTGTTGAATTAAAGTAAAAACCATCCCTGACTAAACCCACAGAGAGCAGAGCTGATGAAGACTTAACACCAGTGTAATTACTGACACATTCTTCACTGAGAGAGTCATTAGGCACTGGAATGGGCTGCCTGGGGGGGTGGTGGAGTCGTGGTCCCTGGGGCAGTTCAAGGCAAGGTTGGATGTGGCACTTGGTGCCATGGTCTAACCTTGGGCACTGTGGTAAAGGGTTGGACTTGATGATCTGTGAGGTCTCTTCCAACCTTTGTGATACTGTGATACTGTGATACTGTGATACTGAGATACTGTGATACATTCTATTTACCTATCGAATACACTCTTCTGTTAGGACCAAAAAAAGACTCTGCTTGATCTAAGCACCAAGGACTGTACTTCTGCTCCTAGCACTAAGAGCAGTTTACAATTGCCTACAAGGTTTCTGGGTGTGACCACACCTCTTTTGCTCTTGCTTCAGATTTTAACTACAGATGTGCAAACAGAATAACAATTCAGGCTTTCTGCTGTGTCACTCTCGCTGCTAGGGGAAGCTGGAGCTGAGGCAATGCTGAACAAACTCTTCCTCACCACCTTTCTCAAGAATGAAGTCTTTCTCAGGACACAGTGCAGCAAACGGAACGGCTGCCTTCTGCTTTCCACTTAGCAAACATCCTGCTCTCACCTGCACATTATCCTAAGAGCACAAGTCATGTGGAAAACATAAAAGACTTCAGAGTGATTAACTTTGACAAATTACACCAGAGGACTGCTGGTTCAGCTCCTGCTGGTTTATCTCCACATATCTGGATGCATAAAAAGAAATTGTTAGCATTGTTTGGGCTCCCCAGTTCAGGAGGGATGGAGATCTACTTGAAAGAGTCCAACAGAGGGCTATGAAGATGATTAAGAGGCTGAAGCACTGCCCTGTGAGGAGAGACTGAGGGACCTGAGGTTTTTTGGTCTGGTGAAGAGAAGATTTGGAGGGGATCTAATAAATGTTTATAAAGATATGAGAGCTGAGTGTCAAGAGGGAGGGGACAGGCTCTCTTGGTTGCACCCAAGGCAATGGGGCAATGGACTACAGCACAGGAGGTTCCACCTCAACACAAGGGGGAACTTCTTTACTGTAAGGGTCACGGAGCACTGGCACAGGCTGCCCAGGGAGGTTGTGGAGTCTCCTTCTCTGGAGACTTTCAAGACCTCTCTGGATGCATTCCTGTGTGACCTGCACTAGATTATGGTCCTGCTCTGGCAAGGGGGTTGGACTCTATCTCCAGAGGTCACTTCTAACCCCTAATATTCTGTGATCCTGTGAACTAACGGGGTTGGACTTAACAGTTTCTACAGGTCCCCTTCAACCCCTAATATTCTGTGGTACTGTAATGTGTTAACATATTGTAAGAGTAGGGAAACATACAAGTTTCTTTTGATTCATAGCTTTTGCAGAACAGGAACTCTAAGCTGATGACAGTGCTATGGTCTAGTTGACTGGATAGGGCTGGGTGATAGGTTGAACTGGATGATCTCGGATGTCTCTTCCAACCTGGTTGATTCTATGAGAAGTTAACTCCTTCTACTCTTTCCAATGACTGGAGATAAAGCATTTTGCAATGAATCCAGTTAATGCCAAACCTCTCATAGCTAAATGCCATTGACCCTTTGAGAAAAAAGCTGCATTATCATCCTCGTTACAAAAGCTACCATCAAAACCAGTCAGCAGCCTCGAGTCTCCATGCCTGCCATTACAGGCTGTGACAGCAGCACCTTGCACAAATCACAGCCTTCCCCTCTTCCAGCAGTGACAAACACAGGGCAGAGTGGCAACGTGGAGGACTTGTGGAAGGTTTACCTGTCTGCCATAGACGTTCACACAGATGCGTTTGCGCAACACTAACTGCATTTCTGCAGGGTGGCTGAGCTGGACAGTGGCTCTCACAATCAGGTAAACCCTTTCATCTGCTGCTGTTCCTTTACTGAGCTGGATACAGTCATGGACTGTGGAATCCCAGGAGGCTTCTGCTTTCACCTGCAAAGGAAAAAAAAAACGTATCCTCTAATAAGCATAATTAGGTGTATAATTAAGTGTAATTAATTAAGCATAATTAACAAAAATACATAATACATACATTTTGAGAGTCAGCTTCTCCATTTCACTCCCTATGAAGAAAAAAAATCCCTGATCTTTAGAAGAGGCCATTTAAAAATCAAGATTAGTTTGCCAAATGAAGATGTTGGGATTAAAAATGCCAACTTGCTCAAACCCTGGAATGTTTCCTCTTGAAAACAAGATCTTTGAATACCCAGGATCACTGCTAATCAATCACAGAGCATGCAGAACTACAGGACCATTTGACCTAATTTAAGAGAAACCAGAAAGCAGCTAGACATTGCAGTGAAAATCTTCCATCAGACTGCATGAAACTCTCCCACCTGTATTTGAGAAGGAGTTTTGCTGAAACATTTCTAGCAGTACAGCAAAAGCTGGGATCTCTCTTTTTCAATGTTAAGATAAAAATATTACTGAAGGTTTCAAAGCCCTAAGAAAATTAGCCTGGCAGTCGTCTTTCCAGGCTTTAAAGACAAAACAAAACAAAAAGCCTACCAAAACCATCAGGCATGAACCCAGCTGGAGTACAGTGTACAGTTCTGGAGCCCCTAACACATGAACTGTGAGAGCGAGTCCAGAGGAGGCCATAGAGATGCTCAGGGGGCTGCAGCAGCTCTGCTATGAGGACAGGCTGAGAGAGTTGGGGCTTTTCAGCTTGGAGAAGAGAAGGCTTCCAGGAGACCTTATAGTGGCCTTCCAGTATCTGAAGGGGGCCTACAGGAAGGCTGGGGAGGGACTGTTGACAAGGTCTTGTAATGACAGGAAGAGGGGGAATGGGTTTAAACTGGTAGAGGGAAGATTTAAACTACATGTGAGGAAGAAGTTCTTTACAATGAGGACGGTGAGACACTGGCACAGGTTGTGGCTGCTCCCTCCCTGGAGGTGTTCAAGGCCAGGTTAGATGAGGCCTTGAGCAACCTCTTCTAGTGGGAGGTGTCCCTGCCTATGGCAGGGGGGTTGGAACTGGATGATCTCTGAGGTCACTTCCAACCTAAACCATTCTATGATTTTCAAGAGAAAAAAAAGTTGCAGAGCAAGGAGCAAAATTTGAAGGTAAAAGAAATATTAATCACAGATCCTAAACCCAGCAAAAGTTATAAAGCAACAGTTTTGAAGTCGTAAAACCATGATCTGCATGGCAAAATGGACTCTAATGAATGTAACCATGCAGAGGTAAATCACAGAATCATAGAATCAACCAGGTTGGAAGAGAGCTCCAAGCTCAGCCAGTCCAACCTAGCACCCGGCCCTAGACAATCATCCAGACCATGGCACTAAGTGCCTCAGCCAGGCTTGGCTTCAACACCTCCAGGGATGGTGACTCCACCACCTCCCTGGGCAGCCCATTCCAATGCCAATCACTCTCTCTGCCAACAACTTCCTCCTAACATCCAGCCTAGACCTCCCCTGACACAACTTGACACTCTGTCCCTTTCTTCTGTTGCTGGGTGCCTGGCAGAAGAGCCCAACCCCACCTGGCTACAGCCTCCCTTCAGGTAGTTGTAGACAGCAATGAGGTCCCCCCTGAGCCTCCTAAATGTTAACTCTAACTAAACTGCTGAGACTGGGCTTCCAGCTGGAAGCTTCAGTTCTCTAACTTGCTCAAGGGTTTTGGTTTGGTGGTTTTTAAATGTAAAATCAGACTCTCCAGCTTTTGTAATGCCTGGATTTTTGTAATGCCTATAGTGGGGGGCTGGAATTAAATGATCTTTGAGGTCCCTTCCAACCTGAACCATTCTATGACTCTAAATGAAGGCAGATGCCTGAATTTTACTATTTAAGTCAAGGTCATTCTCCTAGCATATATTTCATGAATGAAAAGCCAGTCATGTAAGGATCAAGTGTTGTACCCTTTGTGTGCTGCCACTGTCTTCACATCTGAATACACAAAGAGAACAATTAGAAGGCTTTTCACTGAAGTATACCAGTCTGCATCTACTTACCTCACTGTCATGATGCTTCACAATCTGCAGTTCAAAGAATTCCTCCTCCTCTTCTGCAATAAGTGTAGCATCCCATCCACCTGCTTCTGGGTCATCAAGGTTATCTTGGGAACTGAAGTCATCAGCTAGAAACAAAAGTGGATGCAGAAGGTGAGGGGACAGAAAACAATCACCCTTTTTAGAAACATGTGACAAGTGTTGGATTCACATTTTCATCACTAATTCCTCAGTCTGGATACTTACACTTTACCTACACCTAAAAAAGAACCCCATTACTATGTAGAAAGTATGTACAAGGATTTGGGGGCACATTCAAGTGTGCCTTGAAATGTCCTCTCCTGTGTAGCCATCTCTTCCAGTTGTAAACAGCCCTTCCTAGTCCTCAGGTATGCTTGCAGCAGTACTGCTCAATCATACCAAGTACATCTCTCACTTGGCATTAGACAAGTGTTGTGGAGGTTTGTTGTTTTGTTTTTTAAATGAAGATAAGCTGCTGGTTGAACAAGTGAAAATACAATCATTATAGATCATGATTAAATAAACCCTTAATATGGTTTCTGAGAAGAAGCTCAACCTGTTCTTGCTCCAGTCACTCACCATGAATGAATTATTAACTAGCTCCTCTCTGAAGCCATTTGACTTAGCAATGTGCTTTCTGAGGTGAACCAACCATAAATGTAATCACTACTGCAGCAAAGACAGGGAGAATGTCACCTCCTCACTCCCACCCAATGCTTCTAACCCAAGTGTCAACTTTCTTTTCTGTATCTTAAGAAGGATTTCATAGAATCATAGAATCAACCAGGTTGGAAGAGACCTCCAAGATCATCCAGTCCAAGCTAGCACCCAGCCCTATCCAGTCAACCAGACCATGGCACCAAGTGCCTTATCCAGGCTTTGCTTGAACACCTCCAGGGACGGTGCCTCCACCACCTCCCTGGGCAGCCCATTCCAATGCCAATCACTCTCTCTGTGAAGAACTTCCTCCTAACATCCAGCCTGTACTTTCCCTGGCACAACTTGAGACTGTGTCCCTTGTTCTATTGGTGGTTGCCTGGCAGAAGAGGCCACCCCCCACCTGGCTACAATGTCCCTTCAGGTAGTTGTAGACAGCAATGAGATCACCCCTGAGCCTCCTCTTCTTCAGGCTAAACAACCCCAGCTCCCTCAGCCTCTCCTCATAGTGTTTGTGTTCCAGACCTTTCTGATATACTGATAAGAAATGCTGGCTCTCTGAACTACTCTGGGGTTGCTACCACTTATCACTGTATCTGACATTGTTAGAAGTGGATCTTACAGAATCACAGAATGGTTTGGGTTGGTAGGGACCTTTCAAAGTCATCTAGTCCCCTGTCAGCAGGGACATCTTCAACTACATCAGGTTACTCAGAGCTCCATCCAACCTGATTTGGAACATTTCTAGAGATGGGGCACCTATGACCTCTCCAGGCAACCTGTCACAGTGTTTCACCACTCCCAGTGTAAAAAATTCTTCTATCTAGTCTGAATCTCTCCTCTTTTCGTTTAAAACCACCACTCCTTGTCCTGCTGCAACAGGTCCTGCTACAAAGTCTGTCCACGTTTTTCCAATAGCTCCCTTAGACTACTGAAAGGCCACAACACATTCTTCCCAGAACTTCTCTAGGCTGAGCTACCCCAGCTCTCCCAGCCTGTCCTCACAGCAGGGGTGTTTCAGCCCTCTGATCATTTCTGTGTCCTTCAACAGGTCCATGATTTTACTGTGCTGAGGACCCCAGATCTGGACATAGCACTGCAGGTGAGGTCTCACCAGAGCAAAGCAGAGGGTCAGAATCCCCTCCCTTCGTGTGCTGGCCACGCTGCCTTGGATGCAGCCCAGGATATGGTTGGCTGTCTTGTACTTGGATGGACATTCATAGAATCATAGAATCAACCAGGTTGGAAGAGACCTCCAAGATCATCCAGTCCAACCTATCACCCAGCCCTAACCAATCAACCAGACCATGGCACTAAGTGCCTCATCCAGGCTTTGCTTGAAGACCCCCAGGGACGGTGTCTCCACCACCTCCCTGGGCAGCCCATTCCAATGCCAATCACTCTCTCTGTGAAGAACTTCTTCCTAACATCCAGCCTATACCTACCCTGGCACAACTTGAGACTGTGTCCCCTTGTTCTATTGCTGGTTACCTGGGAGAAGAGGCCACCCCCCACCTGGCTACAATGCCCCTTCAGGTAGTTGTAGACTTTGTTTAATAAAGCCTATAGGATCACAGTCTGTAAGACTAACATGAACATGCTTTATTGTTTTGATATGCAGATGTTATTACCAGTGACTTCACATTTTCCTCTAAGTGACCAGTAAAGCAATGGTAAGACATAGCATCAGTGCTATATCCCTGTGAGAACCTCAGACAGAACACTGCCACCAGTAACTTTCCTTCACACTGACTTTTGCTCTTCATTCCCTTAGGTGTACTCATTTTAATATTTTAATTATTAAAGGCCTGCAAAACAGTAGGATTATTAAAACCTATGGTTCCTTCCATCTGCAATGTGTGTTTTGAGACATTAAACAATGTTGCAGTGACAAATCTGCACGAATCAAATTAATCTTCGTGCCACTCCAGGTATTTCTTCACTTCATTAGCTTGTTTAAGTTCTACAGTGTCATTGGTTGTATAAATCTGATTTCAAAGAGCTCTGTCATTTTTAGAGTCACTTACCATTCAAGTCAAGGAAAATAACAGGGATGTGAGTTTCCATACCAGGCACAGGAGTCCTAAAACACAAAACAGGGACAGTGGTGGCATTTAAACTAGCACAGCTTTACTCAGCACTCATCTTATGACACAAATCCACAGCACATTACAATCAGTAGAATCATAGAGTCAAGCAGGTTGAAAGAGACCTCCAAGATCATCCAGACCAACCATGAACCCAGCCCTATCCAGTCAACCAGACCATGGCACTAAGTGCCTCAGCCAGGCTTTGCTTTAACACCTCCAGGCACAGAGACTCCACCACCTCCCTGGGCAGCCCATTCCAATGCCAATCACTCTCTCTGCCAACAACTTCCTCCTAACATCCAGCCTGTACTTCCCCTGGCACAACTTGACACTCTGTCCCCTTCTTCTGTTGCTGTTTGCCTGGCAGAAGAGCCCAACCCCACCTGGCTACAGCCTCCCTTCAGGGAGTTGTAGACAGCAATGAGCTCTGCCCTGAGCCTCCTCTTCTGCAGGCTGCACACCCCCAGCTCCCTCAGCCTCTCCTCACAGGGCTGTGCTCCAGGCCCCTCCCCAGCCTTGCTGCCCTTCTCTGGACACCTTCCAGCACCTCAACATCTCTCTTGAATTGCGTAGCCCAGAACTGGACACAGCACTCAAGGGGTGGCCTGACCAGTGCTGAGTACAGGGGCAGAATAAGTACAACTGCAATTCCAAACCAGAGTAGTGATAACTTTGGCAAACTGCTTTGTTTTCATTGACTGTTGTAGATTCCAGGAGACTGAACTCAATTGTTATTTTCCTAATACCAACTCTCTTAAAGTATTCCATTCCTTGACCTTAGCTTTCAGAAATGTTATCTCCTTCTGTAATACTATCAGCAAAATGAAGTTTACTTACTCTGACACACACATTTATTAGGTGCAGACCCCTCTGCACTACTGACAGCAGAGTGAGAGTCAGAAAACGCAGTGTCAGAGTTTTTAAACTAACATTGATGCTGCCACATTAGAAAGCTGTTACTCCTTCTTATAAAACACACATATTTAAGGGTCAAAGCTGCCCTTAAAGGTATTTCTCATATCATGGAAGAAGGGTGACATAGGTGGTGTTCTGTTTTTGAAATGAAGTGTTCTGTGGCCAAGCACTTTAAAGCTACACAACGTTAATTAGGTCCTAAGAATGTAACATGAAGCATGAAAGACTTTGAGGCTCCTTCTTGCAATCTGAGCTGTAAAAATGGGTTGCAGCCATCTCTCCCAAACTGGGAGGAGTGGCTGACATACTCTCAGGCTGTGCTGCCATTCAGCAAGACTGAACAGGCTGGACAGTTGGGCAGAGGGGAATCTCATGAAGGGCAAGTTTAGAGTCCCAGATATGGGAAAGAATAAGCTCGTGCATCAACACAGGTTAGGGGCTGACCTGCTGAAAAGCAGCTCTGCAGAGAAGAACCAGGGAGTGATGGTGGACAACTTCTCATGAGACAGCAACGTGCCCTTGTGGCCAAGAAAGCAAATACTGAGGAGACACTGAGGAGAATGTGGTCAGTAGGTGAAGTGAGGTTCTCCTCCCTCTCTACCCTACTCAAGTGAGACCATATCTGGAGTACTGGGTCCAGTTCTGGGTTCCCTAGTTCAAGAAACTGAAGCTGCAAAGTTGATGAGGGGGCTGCAGCATTTCTCTGATGAAGAAAAGCTAAGAGACCTGGGACTACTTAGCCTGGAGAAGACTGAGAAGGAATCTTTTCAATGCTTATTAATCTTTAAAGGGCAGAAGTCAAGAGGATGGAGCCAGATCCTTTTCACTGCTGCCAAGAAACAGGACAAGGGGCAACAGGCACAAACTGGAACACAGCAAGTTCCATCTAAGGAGAGAAATCTTTCCTGTGATGGTGCCAGGGCATTGGACCAGGGTGCCCAGAGAGCCTGTGGAGTATTCTTCTCTGGAGAGATTCCAAACCTGCCTAGATGCAATCCTGGGCAAACTGCCCTGCATGACCCTGCTTTAGAGAGGATGTTGGCCAAGTTGATCCCCAGAGGTCACATTTATGTCCTGCCATTCTATGATCTCATGACAGAGCTGATGCTGATGAACTTTACAGTCAACAGGAGCCTTACATAATATATGCAGTGCTTGAATTCTACTAAACATTTCCTCTGGTGCAAAAGTGGTGGAACCAGATTCTTCCCCACATATGTTTCCTACAACTCAAGTGTTTTCAAACTCAGTTGAACACTTTGATGTGAAGGTTGATGTGATTCCAACAAGTATTTGGTGAGATGTTTTCATTTCAGAAGAGGAGGCTCAGGGGTGATCTTATTACTGTCTCCAACTACCTGAAGGGGCATTGTAGCCAGGTGGGGGTGGCCTCTTCTCCCAGGCAACCAGCAATAGAACAAGGGGACACAGTCTCAAGTTGTGCCAGGATAGGTATAGGCTGGATATTAGGAAGAAGTTCTTCACAGAGAGAGTGATTGCCATTGGAATGGGCTGCCCAGGGAGGTGGTGGAGGCACCGTCCCTGGGGGTCTTCAAGAAAAGACTGGATGAGGCACTTAGTGCCATGGTCTGGTTGATTGGATAGGTCTGGATGCTAGGTTGGACTGGATGATCTTGGAGGTCTCTTCCAACCTGGTTGATTCTATGATTCTATGATACCAGCTTTATCAAACTTCACCCTTAAAATCCCCTGACACCCCATTCTATCAATAAAAAGTCAGAGACTTGCCCAGGAGAAAAAAAACAGCTGAAAATAACTGAGATTTGGAGTAACCACTTCGCTTCCTTACCTACAGTTGCTACTCACAGCAGCTACACTCTGGCAATCTCAGCCTAGTGTACTTCATTATTTGTGAGGTTTATAAAATGACATGTAACACTTGCTGGCTAAACAGGCTTTGTGCTCAAACCAGGAACACAACAAAATCATAGAACCACAGAATGCTTTAGGATGGAAGGGACCTCAAAGCTCATCCAGTTCCAACCCCCCACCATAGGCAAGGACACCTCCCACTAGAACAGGTTGCTCAAGGTCTCATGTAACCTGGCCTTGAACACCTCCAGGCAGGAAGCATCCACAGCCTCCCTGGGCAACCTGTGCCAGTGTTTCACCACCCTCACTGGAAAGATCTTTTCCTCACATGTAGTTTAAATCTTCCCTCTGCCAGTTTAAACTCATTACTCCTCGTCCTGTCATTACAAGACCTTGTCAATAGTCCCTCCCCAGTCTTCCTGTAGGTCCCCTTCAGATACTGGAAAGCCACTATAAGGTCTCCTTGAAGCCTTCTACTCTCCAGGCTGAAGAGGCCCAACTCTCTCAGCCTGTCCTCAGAGCAGAGCTGCTGCAGCCCTCCTTTGGACTCGCTCAAACAGTTCAATGTCCTTGACTTGGGGGCTCCAGAACTGCACACAGGACTCCAGGTGGGATCTCAGGAGAGCAGAATAAAGGGGCAGATTCTCCTCCCTTGCCCTGCTGCCCACACTGCTCTTGCTGCAACCCAGCACACAGTTGCTGTCTGGGCTGTACTCACACTGCAGGCTCATGTTGAGCTTGTCATCAACTCAGGTCCTTTTCCTCAGGGCTGCTCTAAGCTATTCCCCACCCAGCCTGGAGCTGTGCTTGGGATTGCACTGACCCAGGTGCAGGACCTTATACTTGGCCTTGTTGAATGTCATGAGGTTGGCCTGGGCCCACCTCTGCAGCCTGTCCAGGTCTCTCTGGATGGCATCCCTGCCCTCTAGCAAGTCGACTGTGCCACACAGCTTGGTGTCATCTGCAAATGCTCCTGTAGATGCAGTTTTATTAGTGCAGAGCAATCTTTTAAGCCAATGAACTAGGTAATTAACATATTAGCTAATTTTTTTTAATGCTAAGTGCAGTGGTGATAAATATTGATTCAGCTTCTTCAGAAGGTCATAATTAGACTTGGATCAATAATACTATCGTTTACTAAATAGCATTTCTGGGTTTCAGACACACAGCCTAATAAAATACTATAAGCAAAAGGCCTAATTTTAACAACTGTGCTCATGCAGTGTACAGAGGCTAAATTAAAGCAAGTAGAGAAGGGCAACAATCCAAGCCAGGAGCAGGCCATGCATCATTTTTACGTTCACTCTTGTGTATGGCAGTGTGTGTTCATACCACTCCGCCGGAGCTCCAGGGATCCCACTGCCAGCAGAAGGAACCATGACAGCATTCCTCTCTTCAGTGAGTGTTAGCCTCATCTCCAAAAGCTGTGCCTCCCTGTCTGCATCATCTTCTGTTTTATCTAGAGAAGAAGGATGCCAGGCAGAACAATTTCTTAGTGCTGTCAGTGATCTCATACCATCCACAACAGAACAAACCCCGCTCTGATGGGAAATGCAGCACACAAGAAACACACAATAACATCTGAATAATGAACAACCTTATGGAGGTTTCTCTAACTTCAGTTTCACTGAAAGCAAACTACTGGTGAGATAAAAAGTGCATGGCCATGACTCTCTCCACCTGTCATTAAGAGTACTTTGCTTACCAGGCTTCCCAACGAGTTTTTGCAGCTGCTGATCGAGATACTCCTGACGCTTCGTTAAGGCACACAGCCACTTCCGACGGAGCCTTTCCAAATCCCTATCCTGTAAAGGGGGAAGCATCAAGATAAATATTGATCCAGGAAAGCCAAAGTTTTCTGCTTGTGGCTTACACATTTCCTCAACTCTTCTGCTTATCCTGTACCCAAGAAGCAGACAAAAAAGACAAAGCAGACCTCCAATGAATCATTTAGTTCCTCTCTATTTTCTTTTCCACAGAATAGCTGAAGTTGGAAGACACTTCTGGAGGCTGTCTAGGTCCAGTTCTGCTCAACCACAGCAGCTTGTTCAGAGCTGTGTCTTCCTGGGATTTGAGCATCTCCAAGGATGGAAACTCCACAACCTCTTTGAGCAACCTGTTCTGGTGTCTGGCCATAACCATGGGAGAGTCATTGCCTTTCATCAGTTCACCAGATACCACTAAGAGCTTGTTGTCTTTACCCTTCTCCACCTACATACATTGTCATTGAGCCTTTTCTTCCCCTGAAGGTTAAACCACTCCAGCTCTCTTATGCCTTTTTTCCACAGGTCCAAATTCTTAACTTCCCACATGTTGCCAGAAGAAGTATTTTAACTTGCCAGCTTGAAGCATCCCTTTCTCTGTTATTCTGTACTGTGCAGATGGACAAACTTCAGTTTGTTCACTCCAGACTAGTTTAAACTCACTAACCACCACCCTGCAGCAAAGCTGGAAATCCCAGTCCTTATCCATGACTCACCCCCAGTGTTTAGCAGCCTCAGATTAGGAATCCATCCCCACCCTGCATCATGCCTCTGTCCCCACGTGCAACTCAGCCTTTTAACACATTTTTTTTGGCAAGTGTTCATTTCCTTCACAGAGAAACCCAACTCAGTATCCTGAACAACATTCAGTTCATTTGTCTGTGGTGTAGAAGTGCCCAGAAATGATGAACAATACTCTAGATGCAGCATGGTGGGTGCCCCAAAGATGAGCTATCAGCTCAGGGATGCCTTTGGGCAAGCCTCTTTATGGCAACAGCAGTTTAGATTCATTCCACATCAAACTACAGCAAATACTTTGTCAAGAAAAATGGCTGGATGCAAGCCTACAAACTACAGCTGTATTACTCACCCACAGACCCCTACAAGTGATGCTGCAGTCTGTCAGGGAGCATTAAACCTAAAGCTCTGTTTGCTTCTGCTATACAAAGCTGAGATCTAGGATGAGGGTGAGGTGATTTTGTTAAAGTTATGAGGATGAAAAATATATCACAGGTATTGTTCCTCCTTGGTTCTCATGCCACTCTGAGATCACACAAGCAAAACTAACCTCCTGATTTCAGCCTCTTAAGGCTCCAGCAACAGAATCCCTCTCCCTTGCCTGAGGGCTGCTCTACCATGCTATATACCCCAGCTCTTGTACACAGAGCACGTTCAAAATAGGATACAGTATGAGGTATTTTGACTGCATCTTTCCACACTGCCATGCTTGCTCTTAATGAGGACAATCTCAATCTAACCAGAGGCTGTCCAGGAGAAAGACTCCTTCCCTCATAAATCAGAGAGCAACTGGAACTAGTTTTGGAAATACACATGAAGGCACCTTGATGTTTTCCTTTTATTTAATCCACCCTATGGCTCTGCAGCATCTCTACAATTCTTCAGCTTTTAGTTTCTTCAGAACACAACCTCTGTGCCTATTCCAGCAGTACAGCAGAGCCAAAATGCTGGCCCTCCCCTACATGTTTTAATCTGAAAACATGTAAAAAGAAGAGAATTCAAAAGTTTTACCTGGTAACTGTCCATCTCATCCTCTTCTTCCTAGGACAAAACACACAAAATCATGCCATTCAATACATTTGATAGTGGGAAACATGCTGAATGCAAAAGGTGTAACCATTTTAAGCAGTATCAGCAGTCTTACAGAGAAGTCTGAGTTTAGAAATGCTATGAGGGATGTGGAGATGCTGGAGAGTGTCCAGAGAAGGGTCCCAAGGATGCTGAGAGGGCTGCAGCAGCTCTGCTGTGAGCACAGACTGAAAGAGTTGGGGTTGTGCAGGCTGGAGCAGAGGAGGCTCCCAGGTGACCTTCTTGTGGCCTTCCAGGATCTGAAGGAGGCTGCAAAAAAGCTGGGGAGGGACTTTTGAGGCTGTCAGGGAGGGACAGGACTGGGGGGAATGGAGCAAAGCTGGAGGTGGGCAGGTTCAGCCTGGATGTGAGGAGGAAGTTGTTGAGCAGGAGAGTGGTGAGAGGCTGGACTGGGTTGCCCAGGGAGGTGGTTGAGGCCCCATGGCTGGAGGTGTTTAAGGCCAGGCTGTGTGAGGCTGTGTGCAGCCTGCTCTAGGGTAGGGTGTCCCTGGGCATGGCAGGGGGGTTGGAACTGGCTGCTCCTTGTGGTCCCTTCCAACCCTGGCTGATTCTATGATTTTAATCTATTCTATGATCACACAATTAAAATGCAGTGATTGCCCAAATATGTGCTGCTAGCAGCTCATCTAAATAAAAACTTGAACAGACCAACAATTCTAATGGGGAAAATTCCCAGAAATACAGCTACTAGAAGTCTTCATAACTGGAAGTAAATAGAGTAGTTGGAAAAAATAAGATTTATGATCACAGAATCATCATAGTGAAACAACTTGAAATTTGTGGCCAGCAGATCAGGAACAGTGTGGCCAGTAGGACAAGGGAGGTTATTCTGCCCTTCTACTCAGCACTGGTCAGGCCACAGCTTGAGTGCTGTGTCCAGTTCTGGGCTCCTCAATTCAAAAGAGATGTTGAGGTGCTGGAAGGTGTCCAGAGAAGGACAAGGAAGCTGGTGAGGGGCCTGGAGCACAGCCCTGTGAGGAGAGGCTGAGGGAGCTGGGGGTGTGCAGCCTGCAGAAGAGGAGGCTCAGGGCAGACCTCATTGCTGTCTACAACTGCCTGAAGGGAGGCTGTAGCCAGGTGGGGTTGGGCTCTGCTGCCAGGCAAGCAGCAACGGAACAAGGGGAGACAGCCTCAAGTTGTGTCAGGGGAAGTCTAGGGTGGATGTTAGGAGGAAGTTGTTGTCAGAGAGAGTGATTGGCATTGGAATGGGCTGCCCAGGGAGGTGGTGGAGTCTCTGTGCCTGGAGGTGTTCAAGAAAAGACTTGGATGAGGCACTTAGTGCCATGGTCTGGTTGAATGGCCAGGGCTGGGTGCTAGGTTGGAGTGGATGAGCTTGGAGGTCTCTTCCAACCTGGTTGATTCTATGATTCTGTGACAGCAAAGGTAAACATGCTGGATCTTCTGAAGGAGTTAACAATGTTACTGGAAGCACTGACAAATCTATGTCTGGCAGAAAGGACTCAGGGCAAGCTTGCTATAGCATTTGGAGGAGAAAAAGAGGAAATGCCTAAGCTGATTGTTAGGGAGCTGGAATAACTGCCTGCCACGTCAGGAGTCACAAGGCAGACCTCTCCACATTTTGCTTGCTATTACTTTCTGGTGGGAGACATCACCTTTCATTCTTGCTTTCGTAGGCTGACAGCATAGTTTGGCCTGGAAGGGACCTTTCAAGGTCATCTAGTCCAATCACCCTGCTGTCAGCAGGGACACCTTCAACTAGAGCAGGTTGCTCAAAGTCCTAGGCAACCTGACCTGAAATGTCTCCAGGGATGGGGCATCTATTGCCTCTTTGGGCAACCTGGGCCACTGTGTCACTAGCCTCAGTGTAAACAATTTCCTCTCTCTATCTAATTTGAATTTCCCCTTGTCCTGCTGCAACATGCTCTGCTAAAAAAGACTGCAATTGCTCTAGAGGACGTGGGTACTGGGCACTGCTGGCATGCAAGGGTAGCCAGAAAGCCTGCTGGCAGTCACTAGCAGAAGCATAACGGGAATAAGAGCAGTAGTCTGGCTAGGATGCAGCTGAAGAGTGACATCTCTGCAAGGGTGGAAAAAATGCCCCTTTTTGTGTGCCTGAAACACAAGAAGCAAGGGAGTGCTGAGGTTAGGAGGTAACAAAAACTCCAACTGCTTCAGAGTTCATAAAGGGAAAAACTATTCTGACTAAGCAAAACAGGGGAGCAGACATGCACTGAATCACACCCTGACGACAGGGTAAACACTACGGAGAGCTGGGTGGCGTCCTGAAAACTACCTGACATTTACTTGGCTTTGTCTCAAGCAGGGCAGCTAATCCAGCAAGTGAAGAGACTTGTTTGTTCTGTTGCACCAGATCTTGGCTTGCTAACTCAGACAAGAGACAACATTTCAGTTTAGCTGTTGGGTGAAAAAGTCAAACTGCGCTAGAAACTGATAGGAGCATCTCAAAAAGACCAACTCCTAAAACCAGATCAATATTGCCTGCACTTTGAGATGAGATGCAGTGCTTCTGAGGTTGTCCAACAACTCCTCAACACAAAGAATCATACAATTCTTCAGGTTGGAAGAGACTTTTGAAACCATCAAGATGCAACTGTTAACCCAGCACTGCCACATCTACATGGCTTTTAAACTCCTCCAGCTATGGTGACTCCACTGCTGCCCTCAGTAGCCTGTTCCAAGGCTTGAGAACTCTTTCCATGAAGAATTCTTCCTAATGCCCAACCTAAACCTCCCTTGCTGCAACTTGAGGTCATTTTCTCCTGTCCTGTTGCTTGTTACTTGGCAGAACAGGTCGACTCCAATCTCAGTCCAACCTCCTTTCAGGGAGTTTTATAGAGCGAGAAGGTCTCTCCTCAGCTTCCTTTTCTACAGGCTAAACAAGCCCAGTTCCCTCAGCTATTCCTCGTGGGACTTGTGCTCTAGACTCTTTACCAGCTTTGCTGCCCTTTTTGGACACACTCTAGAGCTTCAACACCCTTCTTGGAATGAAGGGCCCAAAACTGAACCTGATATTTGAGGTGCAGCCTCACCAGTGCCCAGTACAGGGTGATGATCACTGCCCTTGTCCTGCTAGCCACACTATTGCTGATCTAAGCCAGAATCACATTGGCCTTTTTGGACACCTGTGCAAACCACTGTTTCACATGCTGTTGTTGAACTCACGAGGTTCAACAAGACCAAGTGCAAGGCCCTTCATCTGGTTCAAGGCAATGCCAAGCACAAATCCAGGCTGGGCAGTGAGTGGCTGGAGAGCAGCCCTGAGGAGAGGGACTTGGGGGTGCTGCTGGAGGAGAAGCTCAACAGGAGCCAGCAGTGTGCACTTGCAGCCCAGAAAGCCAAGTAGAGCCTGGGCTGCAGCAGCAGAAGTGTGGCCAGCAGAGGTGATTCTCCCCCTTCACTCTGCTCTGCTGAGACCCCACCTGGAGTACTGCATCCAGTGCCGGAGCCCCTGGCACAAGAGGGCTGTGGAGATGCTGGAGAGTGTCCAGAGCAGGGCCAGGAGGATGCTGAGAGGGCTGCAGCAGCTCTGCTGTGAGCACAGACTGAAAGAGTTGGGGCTGTGCAGGCTGCAGCAGAGGAGGCTCCCCGGGGACCTTCTTGTGGCCTTCCAGGATCTGAAGGGGGCTCCAAAAAAAGCTGGGGAGGGACTTTTGAGGCTGTCAGGGAGTGGCAGGAGTGTGGGGAATGGAGCAAAGCTGGAGGTGGGGAGAGTCAGAGCGGACGTGAAGAGGAAGTCATTGAGCATGAGAGTGGTGAGAGGCTGGACTGGGTTGCCCAGGGAGGTGGTTGAGGCCCCATGGCTGGAGGTGTTTGAGGCCAGGCTGTGTGAGGCTGTGTGCAGCCTGCTCTAGGGTAGGGTGCCCCTGGGCATGGCAGGGGGGTTGGAACTGGCTGCTCCTTGTGGTCCCTTCCAACCCTGACTGATTCTATGATTCTATGTGCATACCATGCAACAACAACTGTCTCTCACAATTCTAATGTGTAACTCAGCATGATTTGAACATATGTTCCATTGATTTATTTTCATTTGAGTAATTCCTTAAAGCTGCAGTCACCTCTTAATATCTGACATAAAACCCCCTGGACAAACTCATCATGAATTTTAGAAACATTGGCTTTTTTTCTTCTTCTTTGAATGGTTTTTAAGGTTGTGCTGCTCATAAGCATAGGAAAAACATCCCCCAAAGCCAGAGAAGTCACAGAAGGGAGTCTTAACAATATTAATCTTAGCACAGAAGATTATTTTTGATTAAGAGGATGATCCTCCACAATGACAGAGATCTAGATTGAAACTAACCTTGATAATCCATACAATCAGCATCAATGCAATTCAGATAAACTAACACTCAAGAGAAATGGAGTTGGCTACAGCTGCAACAAACTTAGGCCACGACATTGTGTTGTCACATGTCTTGGAAACAGCCAGAGCTGACAGGAAACATTCAGACTCTTACCAGATAGTTTTCAGGTACTTTTTGTGGCTTGAGATGTTTTATTTGAACACAGCCAATGCCAACAGACAATATTGATTCCTCCATCAGTGGCAAGGTCCCAGATTCCTGCACGGATCTCACTTCAACTTGAATCCGTCGTGATTGCCCCTGCCCAAAAGAACAGGTTGAAATGTTTGGGAGGAACAAAAAAAAAAGGAAAGAAAAAAAAAAAAGAAAATGTTGAAAGTTTGATGCCAGAGAGACCTCTACTGGCAGAGTGCTCGGCAAGCCACATCGTGTTTCACCAGGAACACAGCGGTGCGCACTGCATCCAGCTCTGGAGCCTGTATTCCAAGAGGGATGTGGAGATGCTGGAGTGTGTCCAGAGCAGGGCCAGGAGGATGCTGAGAGGGCTGCAGCAGCTCTGCTGTGAGCACAGACTGAAAGAGTTGGGGCTGTGCAGGCTGCAGAAGAGGAGGCTCCCAGGGGACCTTCTTGTGGCCTTCCAGGATCTGAAGGGGGCTCCAAAAAAGCTGGGGAGGGACTTTTGAGGCTGTCAGGGAGGGACAGGACTGGGGGGAATGGAGCAAAGCTGGAGGTGGGGAGAGTCAGGCTGGAGGTGAGGAGGAAGTTGTTGAGCAGGAGAGTGGTGAGAGGCTGGAATGGGTTGCCCAGGGAGGTGGTTGAGGCCCCATGGCTGGAGGTGGTTGAGGCCAGGCTGGCTGAGGCTGTGTGCAGCTGCTCTAGGGTAGGGTGTCCCTGGGCATGGCAGGGGAGTCAGAACTGGCTGCTCCTTGTGGTCCCTTCCAACCCTGGCTTATTCTATGATGCTATGACTGCAATCTCAGTGGACCAGTGTTCAAGAGGTACCCTTTCTGTTGCAAGGATTTATGTTGACAGAATTTATGTATTTACAGTAAAGGGAAGAAAAAAAAAACCCTGTTCAGCACTCAGCAAAACCCCAGTTTACTCTTCTGGAGGGATTTTGAAAACATCCAGTTACAGATTTTATTTTTAATACTTCTGAAGGTGGAAAATAGGATCTCTTCCCCACTTACAAGAGAGGAGAGGAAATAATCTAATTCTGTAAGATACTGGAATTTCAGTGAACTTTTCCTGACTCCTTGACTGAAGTTTCTTACCCATTCATGCTATCAGTGCAGCAAAGGCACTGTTCTTTAGTAAAATCCATGGGCAAAGGAAAACACTGGGGAAAAGAAAAATACATCTATCAAAGTGGTTGGGTTGTTCAGAGGTGCAGCCTCTATCTTACTAATTCCTAGCCTCTCTGGGCTGCAGCTTATCAGTTAAAAATGTTAACTACTCAGTTAATCATTAACGATTTAGTGTGTGTAGAATTCTAAGGACAAAGGAGCAGTTGGCTGGAAGGATCAAATAAAGAGGGACTCTGAACCTCTTTAAATACTATTTAAGTTCAGTCCAGACTGACGTCCTTTCTAGCAGGTGCTACCACAGAACAAGGAACAGAATGTAGCACAACGACTACAGGGGAGCCTCTGAACACCTTTGCATCTGAGCTCATGCATGCTGGCAGCTTCACAGAGCATCCCACTTTCCTCAAAGGATTCCACTTTCCTCTTCTTAATGCTTGTTTTAGACATGTGTTGGTTTGGGCTGGGGCAGAGTTAATTTTCTCCATAGTAGCTCATCTGGAGCTAGGTTTTGGATTTGTGATGGAAACAGATTTGGTAATTCAGTGACATTTCTGTTTTTGCTGAGCATTGCTCACACAGCCACAAGCTTGGCTGCTCCCACTGCACCAGCAAGAAGGCTGAGGGTGCACAAGCAGCTGGGAGGGAACATAGCTGGGATAGCTGACCACAACTGACCAAAGGGCTATTCCAGACCTCATGCTCAGCATATAAAGCTGACAGCTGACCCAAGGGATATTCCAGACATAATGCTCAGCATATGAAGCTGGGGGGAGAAGAAGGAGGAGAGTGTTCAGAACGGTGGTGTTTGTCTTCCCAAGTAACTGTTAGGTGTGATGAAGTTCCACTTCCCTAGAGGTGGCCTGCCAGCAGGAAGTGGTGAATCAATTCCTTGGTTTGGTTTCCTTGTGCAAGGCTTTTGCTTTATCTCTTCAACTGTCTTTAGCTCAGTTCACAAGTTGTCTCACTTTTACCCTTCTGATTCTTTCCCTATCTGACCAGGACGGAGCAAGTGAGCAGCTCCATGGGGCTTCAGCTGCCAGCAACACAATATAGTATTTTGTGTCTAAGCTTGACAGTTCCTTGGACACCATCTCTTTACCACACAAAACAGAAGCTTCTTCATTTTCCACAGGCTCTCTTCAGAGCTGAAATCCTGGACGTGTCACCTTACCTGTCTGAGCTGGAAGATGCCTCCTGTGCATACATCCTTGGCAGGAGTCACCTCAACTGGGCAGTATTCTCCATTCTCATTCAGCTCTAGAATTTGAACCCAGAGTTCTAATTTTCGGGTAACTTCACTCCACCTGCAAAATATGTCACATGGTGTTTCTATTGGTTTCTCTTCCACTTGCAGGGAAAAATCTGAAGCTGATGGAAGAAGCAAAGGAGTGCTTCAACAGATGCACCATTTATGGGTGTCTAGGGTGACCACTTGTGTAGTGCACACAGATTTTACTAACAATTACTTTGGTCAAACATCAGAAATAAGCCTTTTGATTCCAATACAAACTCCAATTCCACTGGAGTCTAATATTTGAGCTCTGGCCCCAGCTTCTGCCACAGAAACCCACAGTTGTCAGTGCAATCAGAATCACACACAACACAGCAGAATGAAATGTGGCATTGCCTCACAAGCTTTCCAGATTCAGGGCACTTGCCTGAACTTAATCATAGTATTGTCCTCTCCTGCTCTCCAGCACTCTAGGTGCTGGAGCATGTCCAGAGAAGGGCAACAAAGCTGGTGAAGGGCCTGGAACACAAACCCTATGAGGAGAGGCTGAGGGAGCTGGGGCTGTTTAGCCTGCAGAAGAGGAGGCTCAGGGGTGATCTTATTACTGTCTACAACTACCTGAAGGGTAATTGTAGCCAGGTGGGGAGTGGCCTCTTCTCCCAGGCAAGCAGCAATAGAACAAGGGGACACAGTCTCAAGTTGTGCCGGGGTAGGTCTAGGCTGGATGTTAGGAGGAAGTTGTTGGCAGAGAGAGTGATTGGCATTGGAATGGGCTGCCCAGGGAGGTGGTGGAGGCACTGTGCCTGGAGGTGTTCAAGAAAAGACTGGATGAGGCACTTAGTGCCATGGTCTGGTTGACTGGCTAGGGCTGGGTGCTAGGTTGGACTGGATGAGCTTGGAGGTCTCTTCCAACTTTCTTGATTCTATGATTCCAAGAGCTTACATGAGAAATGGCCACTTTTGTAGTGCTTAAAAATTAAAAAGGAAGAAGGTACTTACTACTCAGATACCAGACATATCTAATTATTTCACAGCATCCTTTTTACATCTCCTCTTTGCCATATTTTCCTGATTTTACTTTTAAACGTGCCTATATATAGCTTAATACTCAACACAAGCTTAGGTTGGATGTAAAGAGAGAAACAACTGCCAATAAAGCAGGGTACAGAGCTTGAGAGAGGCAAAACAATTTACACTCAAACAAATGCTACTAAGCTTACTCTGGGGACAATAAAGGGCTGCCACCAAAAAAGCAACCCCCTTCTCAGCCTGAAATTACCACACTGTTGCATATTTACTCCACCTGAAGTAACTAGCAATAAAGCTCCTCCAGTGCAAGTATTACAGTGATAACATTTCACAGCCAACAATGAACTGCAGTCAGATATTAAATAAACATATGAGGGTAGAGTCAGGACAACATCTTGCTGGTTTAAAGTTCCTTCTGGCACAGATCAGTGTAGCAAAACACAGGAGAGCAATCAGCTTTTTTGCTGAAACACTGATTATGCACTTGAGTTTGCCTAAACAAAAGGGGCTGCAAAGTCTTTCAAGCTTTACCATTTTTAATTTGGAATGGAGATGGGTATTTCTCCTCTATCACTTTTCTTTAAGCCAACTGACATATTGCATTTTGTATTACCAGCAGGCAGAGTCTGTTTTTAATAGTCTAAGAGACATGGTCTCGAACACACATTGATTTGTCTTCAGTTCAAAATCCAACTGCTCAGAGAATCAACCAGGTTGGAAGAAACCTTCAAGATCATCCAGTCCAACCTAACACCCAGTCCTACCCAGTCAACTAGACCATGGCACTGAGTGCCTCATCCAGTCTTTTCTTGAACACCTCCAGGGACAGTGACTCCACCACCTCCCTGGGCAGCTCATTCCAATGCCAATCACTCTCTCTGACAACAACTTCCTCCTAACATCCAGCCTAGACCTCCCCTGGCACAACTTGAGACTCTGTCCCCTTCTTCTCTTGCTGCTTGCCTGGCAGAAGAAACCAACTCCACCTGGCCACAGCCTCCCTTCAGGGAGTTGGAGACAGCAATGAGGTCTGCCCTGAGCCTCCTCTTCTGCAGGCTGCACACCCCCAGCTCCCTCCTCAGCCTCTCCTCATAGGGTTTGTGTTCCAGGTCCCACACCAGCTGTGTTGCCCTTCTCTGGACACCTTCCAGCACCTCAACATCTCTCTTGAATTGAAGGGCCCAGATCTGGAAACAGCTCTCAAGTTATGGCCTGAGCAGTGCTGAGCACAGGGGCAGAATAACCTCCCTTGTCCCACTGACCACACTGTTCCTGATGCAGGCCAGGATGCCATTGGCTCTCTTGGCCACCTGGGCACACTGCTGGCTCATCTTCAGCTCCTATCTGCCAGCACCCCCAGGGCCCTCTCTGCCTGGCTGCTCTCCAGCCACTCTGATCCCAGCCTGTAGCACTGCTTTTAGGTTGTTGTGGCCAAAGCGCAGAACCTTTGGCCTTATTAAATCTCATCCCATTGGCCTCATCCCAACCCTGCTTTAACACTGGGCACCTTTTACAGTGATTCTCCAAAGTGCTAAGCCAGGGATGCCTTTTTGATACTCACCTGTCACGAAGGCTGCGTGTTTTGGCTTGGATTATTCCCAGATCCCACAGGGCTGGATTTTTGCGGTCCCCACTCTGCTTGTGCCCATACACTTCGATGGCCAAGGCACCTTCATAGAGATGCTCCATGAAGTCTTCAGAGATATTTACAGAAACTTCCTGTGGGGAAGCAACAAACTGTTTGATGGCTGTGGCTACACAATGACTTAAGCTTAGAGATTGACTATCTTGGCTTTAATGTAAGCGTGCAGTAAAGTCACCCTGATCCTAAAGACACAACAGAGAGGAAAGGGAGATCTGTCACCTCAGTTTGGAAAAGCAGGAGGCAAGGAAAAAAGTACATGGTTTGCTGAACATTAAAGTCCCTAAAGAGGTGAAAAATCATAGAATCACAGAATGGTTTGGGTTGGAACAGAACTCTCAAGGTCATCTAGTCCAGTTCCCCTGCAGGCAGCAGGGGCATCTTCAACTACATAACGTTGCTCAGAGGCCTGCCCAACCTGGCCTGGGATGTATCCACCACCTCTCCAGGCAACCTAGGCCAGTCTCTCATCACTTGTTGAAAATTTCTTCTTTATATCTTGTCTGACTCTTCCCTCTCTTACTTTAAAACCACCACTCCTTGTCCTGTTGCAGCAGACCCTGCTAAAAAGTCAGTCTCTGTCTTTCTTACAGTCCCCTTTAATGCTGAAAGGCTGCAATAAAGTCTCTCTGGAGCCTTCTCTTCTCTGGGCTGAAGAATCCCAAATAATGATCCCATGCTGTTTCAAGTCCTGATCCAGTGGTTCCAAGAAAAAAAAGTGAAGTCATTTGTAAAATGTTCAGAATGAGAAAATCAAAACTCATCAGTACTGTAGCTGTTTCACAAATGGTAAGTGGAATAAATTGCTCAGTGTAGTAACAAATGAGAGACTCACAGAATCACAGGATCAACCAGGTTGGAAGAGTCTCCAAGCTCATCCAGTTCAAACTAGCACCCAGCCCTGATCAATCAACTAGACCATGGCACTAAGAGCTTCATCCAGGTTTTTCTTCAACACCTCCAGAATGAACATGAGAACTCAACAGGTTGGCTGGTATTCATCTAGCTGACTTCAGGTACCTCTATTAAAGATGCCTCCCATCAGACAAATTCTCAATGGGATGGATTAGCCTGTTCCAAGACACACAACCTAACTTCAACATCTACGTGAGGCATCCTGCTCCAGGACTGGGATATTTCTCACCACTGTATCACAGTGTAGCTCTGCCATCCTCACAACATGTGATGTTAGGAGGAAGTTCGTCACAGACAGAGTCATTTCCCATTGGAATGGGCTGCCCAGGGAGGTGGTGGAGGCACCATCCCTGGAGGTGTTCAAGAAAAGCCTGGCTGAGGCACTTAGTACCACGGTCTAGTTGACTGGCTAGGGCTGGGTGATAGGTTGGACTGGATGAGCTTGGAGGTCTCTTCCAACCTGGTTGATTCTCTGAGATTCTATGAGGTTTTATTTCAAATTCAGATGGAACTTCCTGTGTTCCAGTTTATATCTGCTGCTCCTTGTCCTGTCACTGGGCACCACTGAAACAAATCTGACCCCATCCTCATGACCCCTGTCCTTTAGATATTGATAAATATTGATAAGATTCCCTCTCAGGCTAAACAGCTCCAGGTCTCTTAGCCTTTTCTCATCAGAGACATGCTCCAGTCCCATCATCTCTGTAGCCTTGCTGGACTCTCTGCAGTAGTTCCTTTCCTCTCTTGAACTGGGGAGCCCAGAACCAGGCCCATTACTCCAGATGTGGCCCCACTTGGGCAGAAACCCTCCCTCAACCTGCTGGCTACACTCTTCTTAATGCATCTCTGGAGACCATTTGCCTTCTTGGTCACAAGGGCACACTGCTGGCTCCTCTTTGGTTTGCTGTCCACTAAGACTCCCAGATTCTCTGCTGCTTTTCAGCAGTCCAATCCCTAATTTCTGGGGTTATTTGTAGTGCACAGACTTAAAGCTTCCCAAGGGTAAGATCCTACACTTGCCCTGGTTGAACTTCACGAGGTTCCTCTCCACCCAACTCTGCCATGTCCAGGTCTCACTGAAATACTCTAATGTAAGGAAACAGGTAACTGAAACTGTTCTGCAGGCATAAACCTGCTTCTCCTGTCTGTAGTATCATTAATAAAGCAGACAACATAGTTACATTGCAGTGATCGAAGACAACCATGCACCGTGGCTCCTTGCTGACAGAAGATAGGGAAGGGTCCACCTCAGGTGCAACATTAACAGGCTCCAGTTGATCCCAGAATGTGTATTTGCAGAACACAAAGTTGGAGAGGTGCTGTGGCAAGCCTGTAGCCTGAAGTATTTTAATCTAGAGAAGAGAAAGAAAGGAAGACCACACAGGCATAGAATTAAAACCATCTTCTGTTAGAACAGTTTTATTCTATTCTGCTGCAGGGGATAACCACAACAAAAAGGAAACAGCAAACAAAAACCTTCACAAAAGACGAATTTCTGCATTGGTAAGACAACGGAGACAACATTTTGAGTGCATCACCTGAAGAGTACCACTAGATGTCACCGAGCACATATTTCCTGGGAGCGAACACTCGAGGACAGGGCTTTACACAGGCACCAAAACATTTGGTTAAGTTTTAAGGATAGGATGTACCAAAACCACTGCAATTGAAGAGGAACGCACTAAAAATCTCATGCTTCTAAAAGAAAAAAGGCTCCTTTGTGAGACAAGAAAAACAATCTCACCAATACAAAAGCAGCTTGTCTTGTTTTTCTCAACATCCATGTTCTCCATACAACTTCTGCTCTCAATGAAGTCATCACATGACTAGTTGACCTTTAAAGCTCCCTTCCAACCCATAACACACTGTGATTCTACACTGACCATGCTATTTAATGAACTTCTGTTCTCCATTTGTCAAATTAAGACCAAATTAGGCAGATTTCTACTGTAAGGCAGCACTTAAGATCCTCAGGAGAATGTTCCCTGCAACAATGCCCCATGAAAGTAGATGGAGCTCTATGGAACAGGGTAAAAGTGAACAAAAGTGTAATTGCCCCCAAACTGTTCTTATCATCCATAAGTCAGTAAAGTTGGAGACCACTCCTAGTGTTTTTTGCCTCCTTCTTACCTACAGCTGGGCCTGTGTTGTGCTTTGTGCCTCTCTCTTTTCTTATCTGTAGCTTGGCCTAGCTTATGTTTTACTGTATCACAAAATGGGTAGTAAATAGTTCCTTCTGTTATTCACAGCAATAAACACTTCTGTATCTATTTCACAGACCAGGGAGAGACATCTTGAGAAAGCATGATTCACAGAAATACAGAATGGGTTGGGTTGGGAGAGACCTTTAAAGGTCATCTAGGCCAACTGTCCTACAGTGGAGGAGGGGCATCTTCAACTAGAATCAGGTTGTACAGAGCCCCATCCAACCTGACCTAGTATGTTTCCAGGGATAAGACTTCTACCACCTCTCTGGATAACATCTCCCAGTGTCTCATCACCCTAGAATGTTTCCAGGGATAAGGCTTCTACCACCTCTCTGGATAACATCTCCCAGTGTCTCATCATAGAATCAACCAGGTTGGAAGAGACCTCCAAGATCATCCAGTCCAACCTAGCACCCAGCCCTATCCAGTCAACCAGACCATGGCACTAAGTGCCTCATCCAAGTCTTTTCTTGAACACCTCCAGGGTTCAAGAAAACACCCTGTTCTTGAACACCTCACCTTCATCTTAAAATAGGTCTTCCTAGTACCTAGTCTGAGTGGTCCCTCTCTTAGTTTAAAACCATCACTCCTTGTCCTGCTGTAACAGGCTCCGCTAAACCTGCCAATCTTCCTAATAGTCCCCCCTGTGTTACTGTAAGGCCACAAGTAGGTCTCCCCAGAGCCTTCTTTTCTTCAGGTTGAACAACCCCAACTCTCTCAGCCTGCTCTCATAGCAGAGCTGCTCAAGCCCTCCAGCCTCCTCTGGCCCCTTTGCCAAGAGGTTCATGTCCTCCCTGTGCTGAGGACCCCAGAGCTGGACACAGCACTGCAGATGGGGTCTCACAAGAGCAGAGCAGAGGGGTAGAATCACTTCCCATGACCTGATGGCTATGCTACTTTGAATGCAGCCCAGAAAGATGGCCAGTTTCTGGCCTACGAGCACACACTGCTGGCTCATGTTCAGCTTTTCATTCACTAGCACTCCCAAGTCTTTCTCCACAAGGCTGCTCTCCATCTTTTTTTCCTTTTTCTTTCTTTTCAGAACTCTTGAAACATCAATAGTTTCATGGAGTCAGGTGATGAGTTTAATCACAGGACTCTGTGTAGCTGCCTGCTGGGAATGAACATGGTGCATGAGATTAGAGACATCTAATGTCCAGAAGTCAATCATAGAATCATAGAATCAATCAGGTTGGAAGAGACCTCCAAGATCATCCAGTCCAACCTAGCACCCAGCCCTAGACAATCAATCAGACCATGGCACTAAGTGCCTCATCCAAGTCTTTTCTTGAACACCTCCAGGGACAGTGACTCCACCACCTCCCTGGGCAGCCCATTCCAATGCCAATCACTCTCTCTGCCAACAACTTCCTCCTAACATCCAGCCTAGACCTGCCCTGACACAATTTGAGACTGTGTCCCCTTGTTCTGTTGCTGCTTGCCTGGCAGAAGAGACCACCCCCCACCTGGCTACAATGTCCCTTCAGGTAGTTGTAGACAGCAATGAGGTCACTCCTGAGCCTCCTCTTCTCCAGACTAAACAACCCCAGCTCCCTCAGCCTCTTCTCATAGGGCTTGGGACTTCTTTTAAGAGTTGGGATGGAAGGAGAGAAGGTTGTTCAAAGGTTGGAATATATCTGGAACTCACCCTGCAGACAAGTTTTCTCTCTTGAGTGTCATTTTCAGTTGAGCAGTCCGGGCTATCCTCACCTCCAACCAACCTGTCGTCTATCTCTCCACTCACTCGAACAACTTCAACATGGAGACGACCTGACACCTGATAGGAGAAAAGATAGAATTCCTTGTGTGTCAGAAACCACTGACAGTTCATCTCTTTTCAGGTAATGGCAACTTACTGCTGGCTGCAGTCTGTAAACAGCCAATATTTCACTCCTTTCCATTGTTCTGCACTCAGCAGTTGCACTACATCAAGAATGCTTTGGAGTAAGACTCAAGTAGTAAAATGGTAAAGGAAGCAGCCACAAGAGTGACTTTGGAAACAGCATACTGCAATCTCACTCATCTTCACACCACTCTCTAGAGTTTGCAAACTGGATGTGATGCAGAGCACAGAGAATGTCACCTGCTATGCTCTAACTGCCCTTGAAGTTGTTCTTACAGCCTATATTTAAATGCTTCTTCTTGATGCTACTCAGTGAATGCCAGAGGAACTGTAGCTCATATTTATTCTACTGACTATTTCCTTCAGTCTGCTTTGGTCAGAAAAGTGCTCACAAAGCTTTCAGAATCACTATGCTGCAATTCTGAACTGCCTGAAAATCTCTAGTTAAGGTGTTAGTGGATCTGCATAAGTCCAAATTGTTAGCAAAGAGCTTGTGCATGTGAAACTGGAAAGTCTCTAACATATATATTGGTAATAAGACCCATGGGCTGTAATTGAATGTGATGGCTTGGGTGTCACTTCCCCCCCACACACACTTTGGAAATCACCCAGACCAGACTCAGTGGTTCTGGAAATGGAATGAAGCTTTATATTTGCAGCTTAGCACAATATACAAGCAGATATAGACAGAAATAGACAAGTTAAAAGGTAATACAGAAACACAACAGCCCTGCCAGAAACCTGAGTCCCCAGGAGGGGTCCTCAACTGCCCTTCCACCTTCTCCCACCCCTCTCTACCTCACTCTAAATGTTGCCTTGTGCCCAAGGAAGATTGGAGGGTCAGCAGGGAGGGTTAGGAAGCAGGTGGATTAGTCACAAAGATGGCAGGTTAGGTCAGAGAGAGACAGATGCAGCCCAAAGCCCAGCCAGTATCTGTGTTATCTATATTTACATCCTTGTTCTTATCCATCTCAGCAAGCCTATGAGTGCAGTAGACATCACCATTGTTTCCCTTTCACAGCCTGTGATCTAATTCTTCTCACCAAAACATTCTAGCTAGGCTCAAACTTTCACATTGAATTCAGGAGAGATTTTAAGATGACAAACCTCTCCCTTTTGATTGATGATTGGAACAGCATATTGTAGCTTCACATCATAGAACAGGCACTCCAGAAAAACATTGGCCACTCCGATAAGGCTGTGGTTTTCCTGCTCATCATAGAATGGATCAGCTCGCCTGAAGTAAGCTCTCATCACCTGCAATCAAATCCACACAGAAAACCAAACTGTTCATGAAACAGGTTTCAAAGGGTTGCCCAACCAGTCTAGAGAAAGAAAAATGGACTTAAGCAAGAGGCCAGGCTAGATGAGAAGAAGAAGGGCAATCTGACTTTTACTTTAGACCAAGTACAAAGCTTATCCTCAGCAAGTACTCACAGCATCACAGTATCACAGTATCACCAAGGTTGGAAGAGACCTCACAGATCATCAAGTCCAACCCTTTACCACAGAGCTCAAGGCCAGACCATGGCACCAAGTGCCACGTCCAATCCTGCCTTGAACAGCTCCAGGGACGGCGACTCCACCACCTCCCCGGGCAGCCCATTCCAGTGCCCAATGACTCTCTCAGGGAAGAACTTTCTCCTCACCTCAAGCCTAAATCTCCCCTGGCACAGCCTGAGGCTGTGTCCTCTTGTTCTGGTGCTGGCCACCTGAGAGAAGAGAGCAACCTCCTCCTGGCCACAACCACCCCTCAGGTAGTTGTAGACAGCAATAAGGTCACCCCTGAGCCTCCTCTTCTCCAGGCTAACCAATCCCAGCTCCCTCAGCCTCTCCTCGTAGGGCTGTGCTCAAGGCCTCTCCCCAGCCTCGTCGCCCTTCTCTGGACACGCTCAAGCATCTCAATGTCCCTCCTAAACTGGGGGGCCCAGAACTGAACACAGCACTCAAGGTGTGGTCTAACCAGTGCAGAGTACAGGGGCAGAATGACCTCCCTGCTCCTGCTGACCACACCATTCCTGATGCAGGCTCTCTTGGCCACCTGGGCACACTGCTGGCTCATGTTCAGGTGGGTATCAATCAGCACCCCCAGATCCCTCTCTGTCTGGCTGCTCTCAGCCACTCTGACCCCAGCCTGTATCTCTACTCCTTAATGTTGTCAGATTCAGAGAAGTCAGCCTGAATGTCAACTGCTGTTGCATTTACTGCTTCTTGCATCCTCACTTCTCTCACCAAACTGTGCATGCAAACAAGCATCAGTGTGACAAGATGAGGGTTAATGAAACGCTGAGGACCTGCTTCAGTACTGGGCAAAGCAAAAGCTTGGGAAACTTGTCTCTCTACATATTCCCACCCTGTCTCCATGCCCCACCTCTTGACCCACAGCATTTTCTCACATCTACTTAACCAAAGGTACAGGGAAATAATTCTATCAGTGCAGTACTGGAATTAGGTTTACTTACTGGGTTGTCTTCCTCACAGTCTTTCCACTCCTGGTAAAGATCCCTCATGTCTACCAATCGATTCTCCAGCTTTTCCAGTGACCAAATCTGTTTGCCTTTGCCTTTCCTCCTCACCTGAATAGCTGGCTCACTGAGAATTGCACCTCTCTGTGAAACCATGGAAGAGAAATCAGTGAGGATTTCAGTCACTTTATGAAGAATACAAAACTCAGAACATCTTTGGGAAAAGTTTGAATTTTGGTTCTTTTTTTACTCTAGCTTGAGCAACCAAATCAGAGTGTGACAGCCTCTGAGTTCAGCTGTCACAGCATATTCCTGTTTGGTTTAACTATGAAGTCTAATCATAGCTACAGGCAGGAGTTTCCATGGAATTTCACCTTACATAAATGTTAGAAGCAGGAACAGTTAAGCATTTTGCAAATATCCTCAAGTTACAGCAGGCCTGGAGTTCCAGATAAGGTTACTACTGTTTGCAAATTCCAAGCAGTGCAGACACTTAACCTGCTTTGCCATCCTACTTCTAGATGTGCCAGAAGACTGCAAGAAAAAAGAGCAAGTGAAAGAAGCTTCTACAGGAATTGTTTGTCCTGGTTTGAGCTAGAACAGAACTAGTTCAGTGGTGCTACTTCTCAGCTCAGCCTCAGTGACAGCACTTTCTGAAGCTAGCAGCATGTTTGCACAGACACTGTCTGCTTCCAGAAGTGACAATGCCCCGTGTTTATAGGGACTAAGGTGCAGAAAAAGGTCACTGCTAAATCTTGCGCACCACATTGAGAGTAAAAGGATGCACCTGTGAAAAGGAGAGGACAGGACAGGCGACCCTAAATTGACCAACAAGGGATTCCATTCCATTCCATTCCATCTATGTTATATTCAGTATAAAGATGAGGGGTCACAAGGATTGTGCCCCTTCTTCAATGACTGGTGGCCAAGGAGGACTCTGTCTGTTCTGCCTTTGATCTCAATCACTGTATTCATAGTTCATAGAATCATAGAATCAACCAGGTTGGAAGAGACCTCCAAGATTATCCAGTCCAACCTAGCACCCAGCCCTATCCAGTCAACCAGACCATGGCACTAAGTGCCTCATCCAGGCTTTGCTTGAATACCTCCAGGGACAGCGACTCCACCACCTCCCTGGGCAGCCCATTCCAATGCCAATCACTCTCTCTGACAACAACTTCCTCCTCACATCCAGCCTAGACCTCCCCTGACACAACTCCAGACTGTGTCCCCTTCTTCTGTTGCTGCTTGCCTGGGGAAAGACACCAACCCCAGCTGGCTACAACCTCCCTTCAGGTAGCTGTAGACAGCAATGAGGTCAGCCCTGAGCCTCCTCTTCTCCAGGCTGCACACCCCCAGCTCCCTCAGCCTCTCCTCCAGAATCCAGCTTCTAGATTCAGCTGCCATCTGCCACTGGGCAGAGCCTGAGACATCCCAAGTGCCTGCCCACAGCAGGGTGGTGGAGTTGTTACGACTGGCAGGTGTGTGTGTCTCGTGTGTAATGTTGGGGGGTTATATAACTGCATATATTTAATTTTGTTATATTTTCATTAAAGCTGGTCTAGTTTTCTTTGCAATCCCTAAGTCTCTCTCCCTTATTTCCTTTCTCTTCCCTTTGGGAAGGAAGAGGTGTCAATATAGAGTGTCTGCCACTGGTTTAGTGGCCAGCCCAGTCCTAACCCTTAACAGTAACAGAACTTCTAGCCCTGGGATGAAACACATCTACTGCATTAAAGCCAACCTGACTATCACCAAAGTATTAAGCTGACCTCAAGAACTGAAATAATACCATCTTAAGGGCAACCAGCCTGAGGCATGGGTCAGCTCCCTCCTCCCAGATTTTCTAAAATGCCTGGAACAAATCCAAATCTTCTCTGCTCCAGTTCCTCCCTGCACAATGGGGATGGCAGCATTTTCTCAGCTCACTAGGATGACGCAAAGCCAAATATCCCCAAGGTGATGCTACATCCTTGAAAGAGATGTTCTCTATCCTGCAGAGATTTTAGCACTCTACAACAGAAGCAAGTATGAACTCCACTACCAGTGAAAAGGTCTTGCACCAAAAGATTTATCAATAAGCTAGCACCTTGTCAAGATTTTCATGACAATAAAGAGCAGTGGCCCTGCACTGACAGAGCCATCTCTAATGCATTGTCTAGACCATTAAAGTCAGGATACCACAAATATGAATGCTGAAGGGCAAATTTACTGAACAACAAATTTAATTCCATTAGGGCTAGCTTACCTTACTGTTAGCATTAAGGCTTGAAGCTGGGATCTGGAGGGTAACTTTATACTCTGTCCTCTTGTCCAACTCCTCTCCAATAAAATTGGCTTCTCTCACATACAAATTTGCTTTAACAATCTGCTCTCGCAGCTTTCTCAGGCTGTGGGTCAACATTTCTTCTCTAAAAGAAGAGGATTTAGAGGGGGAGACAGGAAAAAGGATGCTATTTAAGTATGAAAGTGAGTGGAAAATAAAAGATCACTTGACAGGAAGGAATGTCTTACCTTTCATCATTTTAACAGAAAAAAACCCCAAGGGAATCTAATTGCATTTATTCTGAAGAAGACAATAATATTACCTATACGAATTCAGCAATATGAACATCAGCACACTGCTGGCTTTGGAAACCTCTCCATGCATCTGCTGAACAGGCAGCTCTTACATGGCTTATTCCAGGGTTTCCTCACCCCCCAGATGTGGACGTTCCATTTTAGAGACAAAAGGTTATTCACACACCAGGATCCATTTGCTGACTGCTCTGCCTGTCAAGGTTGAGAGGGTGTCAACCACGCTGCAGCACAGGGATCTGCTACCACAAGATACTGCACACACAGAGCTAACACCTTGTTAGACTGCCTCAAGTATTTTCTGCTGCAAAAGTTTACTCATTTAGCCATACAAATGAGATTTGTATTTTCTCATGACAGTGTTTTTATCATAGTCATTGTCTCAGGGTAAGTTTCACCTTCCTGCAGCTGTTCCTTTTGCTAGTAATAGTGGAGAAAATAATTTAGGGGCTAAAGTAAATAACCTCAGTGCAATTGCCTAGGAAGAGGCAAAGAGGACAGTGCCCTTTCTGTGGTTATTAAACAGTTTTTGCAGTACTCTGGATCTTCACATTATCCTCTTACTCCCTTTTCTTTCTGCACTCTTCTGGTTGCCAGGACCTGTCCAGGTCAGACAGATGGATGTGAGTCAAGAGGGAAAACAACCTTCCAAGAGCTGAGTCACAATCCACAGAACAAACTGACAGAGGCATCTCAATTTTTTTTCCAGTCACCTCATTTTTAGCCAAATTTGTTGCCAATCAAGACAGAGTTTCTCCTCCACAACAAAGCAGGCACTCACTGCTTCTCATCTTAGAATCACAGAATCAGTCAGGGTTGGAAGGGACCACAAGGATCGGCCAGTTCCAACCCCCCTGCCATGCCCAGGGACACCCTACCCTAGAGCAGGCTGCACACAGCCTCACACAGCCTGGCCTTAAACACCTCCAGGAATGAGGCCCCAACCACCTCCCTGGGCAACCCATTCCAGCCTCTCACCACTCTCAAGCTGAACAACTTCCTCCTCACCTCCAGTTTGAAGTCTTTTCTAGCATTATATGTTCTTAGACTAATTCTTCTGCTCAGCCACCCACAGAAACCTGCGCACAAACTTGGCAGAGGTGTGCCACGGAATTAACGTCTTCCAATTACCATTTCCCAGCACGGAAGAACTTCAAAGGAAGGCTCCTGATGGTCAGATCTGATTACCTACCTCTCCTCCGCCCACTGCCGCAGGCGTTGCTGAGCGCTGGGAGAATGGAAGGAGAACCTCTCCATGCTGCGGAAATGCTGCTTCTCTGGCGACAGTCGCCTCCGGAGCTGCTCCAGTTCGTGTTCATACATCAGCCTCTGTCGCTCAAGAGCAGATCTCTTCTCCTCTTCATGCTGCTGCTCCAGGCTTTGCAAGATTGACTGCATTGGATCTAAGCAGATGTTGAAAACAAAGACTTTAGTATTTCTGGGGGTTACCTGGTAACCATAACATTGAATGGAAACAGCCTTGGGATGAGTGTGGGGCAGAGATGGGGGACACAGAAACACCAGAACAAGAGGACACAGCCTCAAGCTATGCCAGGGGTAATTTAGGCTGGAGGTGAGGAGAAAGTTCTTCACTGAGAGAGTCATTGGACACTGGAATGGGCTGCCCGGGGAGGTGGTGGAGTTGCCGTCCCTGGAGCTGTTCAAGGCAGGATTGGACGTGGCACTTGGTGCCATGGTCTGGCCTTGAGCTCTGTGGTAAAGGGTTGGACTTGATGATCTGTGAGGTCTCTTCCAACCTTGGTGATACTGTGATACTGTGATGAGACCTTCTCCACATTCTGCTAAATATGCTGCACGACGTTGGGCAAGGCACAAATCACCATGATTTGGTACTTCCCTCTTCCATAGCTGCACATTAAGGCCTGCAGCAGCTGCTAAAATCCATGTGGAAGAGTGTCCCAGAGAGCAAACACAGATATCATATAAAAGGAGGAAGAGATTATGTTTCTGTTGCAATGTATACTTAAAAAGTGCCACTGAACTGTGGAGCAAAATAAACATCTACAGAACAGTTGAGACATCTGAGTCAAGAGAACTGAGAAAAGGGGAAGATCAGCTGAAAAAAAAACTTCCTCCTGTTTCCCAAAATAATGCCATTCTGGGATAGCTACATCAGACCACAACACCCAAAGAACACGGTTCCAGAGACAGCAATCACAGCTGAGCAAGACAAAACACAAGACAAGTAAAGTGAAAACAGTATGATTCAAGGCTGTAGCTCCACCAACATTCCAGGTCTGGCTTTTCTCTCTACAAGACCTGCCAAACTAAACAGTCTGTGATGTTTCTTCTTCCCCTCCAGTGCAAAAATGGTTATGATGAGTCACTGCAAAAATGGTTATGATGAGTCATTCACAAGCAAAATTATCCAGCAGGAAGTCATAAGGGAAGAAGTCTCTGGTTTAGAACCCTTCAAGATGTAGCCTCTTATTTTGTACATGTATCCAAATGCTTCAGTTGCTTCTTACCATTACTACCAAGTGCTTTCATTGTGACTTCCATCTGGGCATATTCATAGCTGAAGTTAATCTCACTAGACACTTCACTGGAATTGTCTCCATCTATGTCCAGCTGCTCAGCACTATTGCTGTACTTCATAGAGTTCTCTCTTTCTTCATCCTCATGATCTGCCTTCTTTTTCTTCTTTGGCAAATTGAGCCTTTAAATGAGAAGGACATTTTAAAGGAGCTATTAACTGCTCAACTCTCAAACAACAGGCTGTATTCTAAGGTTATTAAAACTAAGTCAATTCTCCAAATCACTAAGTTTTGCCCTTTCAAAACTTGTTGATCTCTCAGAACCACAGAATGATGGGGGCTGGAAAGGACCTCTGGAGATCATCTACTCCATCCTCCGGTTTAAAGCAGGGTCACCCAGAGCAGGTGGCCCAGGATCACATCTCTCAGGCAAGCAGCAATAGAACAAGGGGACACAGTCTCAAGTTGTGCCGGGGGAGGTCTAGGCTGGATGTTAGGAAGAAGTTCTTCACAGAGAGAGTGATTGGCATTGGAATGGGCTGCCCAGGGAGGTGGTGGAGTCACCATCCCTGGAGGTGTTCAAAAAAAGACTGGCTGAGGCACTTAGTGCCATGGTCTAGTTGACTGGCTAGGGCTGGGTGCTAAGTTGGACTGGATGATCTTGGAGGTCTCTTCCAACCTGCCTGAGATTCTATGAGTCTATGATACCTATGGGGAAAACCAAAAGCAATAACCTAGCAGAATCTTAAATCCTGATGGGATGCTAAGCAACCTGATCTAGTTCAAGATGTCCCTGCTGGACCACATGACCTTCAAAGGTTCATAGAATCAGTCAGGGTTGAAAGGGACCACAAAGATCATCTAGTTCCAATCCCCCTGCCATGGGCAGAGACACTCTGCCCTAGATCAGGTTCCTTCCATCAAAACATTCTATAATGCTGTAACAGCATTCAAGCAGAGTCAGTCACAAGCATTGCCTTTATAATCCCAGTGAAAAAGAAACTACCTCCCCCTGCAGCATGAATGCTCCACTGACACATTTCCTTATACCTTAAGACAAAGCAAAGCTGGTGCAAGCTCACAATTTCTTTAACGTCTTTTGTACCTGAAGAAGTGGTTGTTTCCCCACAGTATTCTGTCTCCATGGTGCAGCTGGATAGGACACACGACAGCTGAACCGTTTACAAACGTCCTGTGAAGAGGCAAAGATGTAAAGCAGATGCATCAGTATAAAGCTCAACATTTTTTTTCCAGTACAGCTTTCTTTATGGTAACTAGTTAAGGGAAAAGAACAGGTTTAGAGATTGCCAGGAGGCAAATTATCCCCATAAGCTTCATTGATCTGCCCTGTACTGTTTCATAAACACCTCAAACTCATCTTCTTTTGATGTTTTTGAGCTTAGGGAGTTCAATACCATGAATCAGAGTAAATGTGAAATCTGTGTAGCTAACAGTAAACTATTGGAGATGCTGCTGATGCATGTCATTTTATGATCAATGTGAATAGCCCATCTGCTTTTCAAGCACTGCTACTTAATCAAATAAAGAAAACAAAAAATGCTTCAGCAGCTCTTTGCATAGCAAGAGATCTCCTGGAAAATTAATTCAGATTTTGACAGAACTGCAGCTGCAAATCAGTGTTTACTCACTGAGAACATCCCCAACTTACTCCTCCTCTCTTTGGAAACTTAACACTACAAGCACCACCACTGAGTTGGCAGAGAGGTAAGATGGCAATTAAAATGAAATGTAAAAGTAGAGTCTGAGAAGCAGAAGATAGAAATGTTTTTTCTTTATCTTATCTGTTTTTGTGCTGCTAACCATAAAATGATTAGAACCACAAATACTATACCAGAACCACCGATTGTACAAGAACCACAGATTGTAAAAGAACCAAATATTATACAAGAACCAAATATTATCCAAGAGTCAAATATTAAACTAGAACCACAGATTATACAAGAGCCACATATTGTACAAGAACCAAATATTATACAAGAACCAAATATTATCCAAGAGTCAAATATTAAACTAGAACCACAGATTATACAAGAGCCACATATTGTACAAGAACCAAATATTATCCAAGAACCAAATATTATCCAAGAGTCAAATATTATCCAAGAGTCAAATATTATCCAAGAATCAAATATTAAACTAGAACCACAAATATTACACAAGTGGAGCTGTATTTTATTCCTTTACCTAGTGTTCTTTTGAGGTGTTAACATAACCTGTCCTTCTGGGGTGATGTCTATGATGCAGTGTTCAGGAAGAATTCCCATTCCACACAGCTGGATATCTTGAGAATTGTCTGAGCCTATTAATGTGTGCTCCTAGGGAAAATTAATCCAGACATTAGCAAAAAGATTGCAAAAGTTCACTTGGTCTAACTCAGCCATTCTCCTTCTGGATGTATCTTGTCAGCTAGTGCTGATATTTTAAAGCTGTTCTGTACTTCCCTTAGAGGGAAAGAGGTGAATGAAACATTAGCAAATCAGAGAACCCTTTAGGCTGGAAAAGACATTTAAGATAATTGAGTCCAAGCATTCACATAAGACTACCAAGTCTGCTGTTAAACCATGTCCCTCAGCACCACGTCCACACATCTTTTAAATCCCTCCATGGATGATGATTCAATCAACTCCCCGGGCAGCCTGTTCCAGGGCTTGCCAAGCCTTTTGGGGAACAAATTGTTCCTGGTGTCCAATCTGAACCTCCCCTGGTGCAATGTAAGGCTGTTTCCTCTCATTCCATCACTTGTTAATTGGTACAAGAGGCCTCACTGTGTCTTACAGTAACAAGTAGGGAGCACTCAGGAAAGTTTACAGGCAGCCATTAAATCCAAAGATGAAGAGGTTTCTATAATTAATTGTGGAATTCAGTGCCTCAGGATGCTGCAAAAGCCAAAAGCATAAATGAGTTCAAAGAAGAAGGTGCAGAGTGATTAGTTCCATGGCTATTATAGAGGTTCCCTCTAGACCATCCAGCATCTTAGGGAAGTCCTCAAGTACTCAAGGCATGAGGGATTTGGCAGATGAAGGATTACTCTACACATGCCCCAATTCTTCCTTTTCCTTTTTAGGCATCTCTAAGCAATTTTTGAAGAACAGGTTCAGTAATTCAGACAGGACAGATCAAATCACAGAATCACAGAATCAGCCAGGCTGGAAGAGACCTCCAAGCTCATCCAGTCCAACCTACCCCCAGCCCCATCCTGTCAACTAGACCATGGCACTAAGTGCCTCATCCAGGCTTTTCTTGAACACCTCCAGGGACGGTGACTCCACCACCTCCCTGGGCAGCTCAGCATTGAAGTAAAACTTTCATCTCAGGATTTTAAGCAGACAGGTATAGGAAATTTTGCTAACAGAGTTCCAAAGCACAGGGATTTCTACAGCAAAATTCATTCCAGGTTGGACAGGGTTTAAGCAACCTGATCTAGTTCAAGGTGTATGCTGTAAGTTGAAGTAGTATGGGTGTAAATTGCAGCAAAAGAGGTTCCACCTCAACACAAGGGGGAACTTCTTTACTGTAGGGGTCCCAAAGCACTGGAACAGGCTCCCCAGAGAGGTTGTGGGGTCTCCTTCCCTGGAGCCTTTCAAGGCCTGTCTGGATGTGTTCCTCTGTGATCTGTGTTAGATAGCATTGTCCTGCTCTGGCAGGGGGGTTGGACTCGATGATCTCTTTGGGTCCCTTCCAACCCCTAACATCCTGTGGTCCTGTGTCCCTGCTCACTGCAGGGGTGTTGGACTAGATGACTTACAAAGATCCTGCCCAAGCCAAAATAATTCTCTGATTCTATTAAATTTCTCAATTAATGAAACAAATCTGTATCATTAAAAAGAATAATTAGTGACTAACTGAAATACACAAAACTACCCCATGCAAAGGAGCTGTCCCTAAGAAGGAAAAACAGCACAGCATCAGCCAAGACTTTTCTGCTGGTGCTGACTGCTCAAGGCCTGTTTTCTGAGCAGGCTTTGGCCCCAGTGTGCTCTTGTCAAGTGCTCACAATGAACACCACAGAAGCAGGTTCTGCTTCAGTATCTGTCAGTGTCGAGGCTGGTTTAGCAGCTTGAGTCATGCTCTGGACCCCTGCACGCAAGGCTCCTGCAAAGGATTCAATTCCTCTCCTGAAACTTCAGCTCAGCTCTTTTGGCCTTTCTGATGTTTAATAGCAGATGCAGCATCGACAAAGTTCTCTTCCTTGCTTTCAGTGAGATATCACAGAGCAACAGTGACTGTTATCAGAGGATCACTTACTTCTCAAGATGACTAAACCAAACCCTTCTTTCAGCCAAATTGCTACTTTTGTGGCTGCTTTGAGAGTTACTACAGACCACTTCAAAACAGAGTGAGTGTTTTCATGTGGAGCTCAAACTGCCAATGTTCTTACACAGCTTGTACTCCTGAAATGTGCCTTACAAATGGTTGTGCCTTATTTCTTCTGCTGCCTCCACATCTACAGTGTGTTGAACTAGAATAAACTGCCCAAATGTTTCGGTGCAGAGTCCAAAAGTCCTATTATGCATTTTAGGTTTAAGGTTAGTAAGGGGAGCATACAGTAGCAGAAATGCTATGGCAGAAATCACCTATTCATAGAATCATAGAATCAAAGAATCAACCAGGTTGGGAGACCTCCAAGATCATCCAGTTCAAACTATCACCCAGCCCTGGCCAATCAACTAGACTATGGCACTGAGTGCCTCAGCCAGGCTTTGTTTGAACACCTCCAGGAACTGGGACTCCACCACCTCCCTGGGCAGCCCATTCCAATGCCAATCACTCTCTCTGCCAACAACTTCCTCCTAACATCCAGCCTAGACCTGCCCTGGCACAACTTGAGACTGCCCCCCCTTGTTCTGTTGCTGGTTGCCTGGCAGAAGAGCCCAACCCCACCTGGCTACAGCCTCCCTTCAGGTAGTTGCAGACAGCAATGGGGTCCCCCCTGAGCCCCTGATGTGCATTTCTGTCAAGTTGCATGAAGAGGAATAAACCTGCAGTTTATAAACTGAAGGAGTCAGAATTTGGACCACATGTGCAGAAGAAACAGCTGATCACTGATACACCCAACCATGACATAAAACAATTCTCTGCATGAAACCCTGTGAAAGTTGGCACAAACCCCACAAACCCATACAAAACAAGCCCAAAATCAAACACACACACACCCCCTCCCCACCCCAAAAAAACCCCACTCTAACCCCAAACCAGCAGAAAGTGTTTCCAAAAGCACACTTCTAGATTTCTTTCAAAAGACAAAACCACCAAATCCCCAATTCTTCTTTGCCATGCTCAGTTAGGTGTGAACTAAGGAGGTTCTACTCATTTTTACTGCAGCAGTTTTGAACTAAGGAGGTTCTACTCATTTTTACTGCAGCAGTTTTGAACTGAGGAGGTTCTACTCATTTTTACTGCAGCAGTTTTGAGCTGAGGAGGTTCTACTCATTTTTACTGCAGCAGTTTTGAACTGAGGAGGTTCTACTCATTTTTACTGAGGCATTTTTGAACTAAGGAGGTTCTACTCATTTTTACTGAGGCATTTTTGAACTAAGGAGGTTCTACTCATTTTTACTGCAGCAGTTTTGAACTGAGGAGGTTCTACTCATTTTTACTGAATCATTTTTGAGCTGAGGAGGTTCTACTCATTTTTACTGCAGCATTTTTGAGCTGAGGAGGTTCTACTCATTTTTACTGAATCATTTTTGAGCTGAGGAGGTTCTACTCATTTTTACTGCAGCAGTTTTGAACTGAGGAGGTTCTACTCATTTTTACTGAGGCATTTTTGAACTAAGGAGGTTCTACTCATTTTTACTGCGGCATTTTTGAGCTGAGGAGGTTCTACTCATTTTTACTGCAGCAGTTTTGAACTGAGGAGGTTCTACTCATTTTTACTGCGGCATTTTTGAGCTGAGGAGGTTCTACTCATTTTTACTGAATCATTTTTGAGCTGAGGAGGTTCTACTCATTTTTACTGAAGCATTTTTGAGCTGAGGAGGTTCTACTCATTTTTACTGCAGCAGTTTTGAACTGAGGAGGTTCTACTCATTTTTACTGAAGCATTTTTGAGCTGAGGAGGTTCTACTCATTTTTACTGAAGCATTTTTGAGCTGAGGAGGTTCTACTCATTTTTACTGCAGCATTTTTGAGCTGAGGAGGTTCTACTCATTTTTACTGAATCATTTTTGAACTGAGGAGGTTCTACTCATTTTTACTGCAGCATTTTTGAGCTGAGGAGGTTCTACTCATTTTTACTGCAGCAGTTTTGAACTAAGGAGGTTCTACTCATTTTTACTGAGGCATTTTTGAACTAAGGAGGTTCTACTCATTTTTACTGCATCATTTTTGAGCTGAGGAGGTTCTACTCATTTTTACTGCAGCATTTTTGAGCTGAGGAGGTTCTACTCATTTTTACTGCAGCAGTTTTGAACTGAGGAGGTTCTACCCATTTTTACTGAATCATTTTTGAGCTGAGGAGGTTCTACTCATTTTTACTGCAGCATTTTTGAGCTGAGGAGGTTCTACTCATTTTTACTGCAGCATTTTTGAGCTGAGGAGGTTCTACTCATTTTTACTGCAGCAGTTTTGAACTGAGGAGGTTCTACTCATTTTTACTGAATCATTTTTGAGCTGAGGAGGTTCTACTCATTTTTACTGCAGCATTTTTGAGCTGAGGAGGTTCTACTCATTTTTACTGAATCATTTTTGAACTGAGGAGTTTCTACTCATTTTTACTGAATCATTTTTGAACTGAGGAGGTTCTACTCATTTTTACTGAATCATTTTTGAGCTGAGGAGGTTCTACTCATTTTTACTGCAGCATTTTTGAACTGAGGAGTTTCTACTCATTTTTACTGAATCATTTTTGAACTGAGGAGTTTCTACTCATTTTTACTGAATCATTTTTGAACTGAGGAGGTTCTACTCATTTTTACTGCAGCATTTTTGAGCTGAGGAGGTTCTACTCATTTTTACTGAATCATTTTTGAACTGAGGAGGTTCTACTCATTTTTACTGCAGCATTTTTGAACTAAGGAGGTTCCATTCATTTTTACTGCAGCAGTGAACACAGAAGAATGCTTTACATATAAAATTCCCTAAGCACACCTCTGCCAATGGCATCAGATGCCCACATCTATTTTAAAAAGCCACCACTATATACGTCTCAAGTATTTATTTTTACCTTTAAATAGTACACCAGAAGTTCATTGAGAGCTGGATCTGCATTCAGATTCACCAGGAAGCATTTGTTATCCCCAACTTTTATCCCAGAAGACTGAAGGGAGATGCCAAGGCTTTCCAACTGTTTCTGACGCTCCTGCAAGAGAGTAGCCATCAAGAAAAACGAACTTGTCTGAGCGATGTGCAGCCCTTCAAAAAACCATTCCCATCTGCCAAAGCCACAAGCTGCTGCCAAAAAAAAAATAACTCTTCTGCACTGTGTCTTTGTCTTATGAAGCTTTGAGGAGGATATCTTTAATTCCTCTTGTCCTTCCACCTCTGCTCTCGGTCAGCTACGTGCTGTGGTCTCACACAGTTGCGTCGTCCCAGCGCAAAAGGAAGACAACCGAGAGCAGCACACTGTGGTACTGTAGGAGCTTCTCCATGACCTCACTGGAACAGCAAAATGCTACCACAAAGACATCTCTAGAGCCCTTTATTTTCCTCTTTTGAGCTAAAAAGCAACAAGTTAGGTTAAAGCCCTGCCAAGTCAAGCTCCATGTCTATCTTTTATTCCAGAGCAATCAAAATGACAAAAAACTGGCAACCTGCTATTTAAGTAATGCAAATAACACTTCCTGCTGAACAAGAATAGGAGCATTTTGGATGGGGTTTTGTTCTTGTCAATAGACTTCATAGAATTCAACAACAAAGCATTACTGTGCAAAAATGTACATCTCTCAAAGGGAAGTGTTTGGGGGAAGACTAGAGCAGTGAAAGAGGAACATTAAACATTTGTGACTTAAGAACAGAAAGGGATTCTTCTACCAAAACCAGTGAGATTGTTTCCAGGATGATAAAGAAACTGAAATGAGACTCACTATCCACAGCAGCAAACATGTAAAATACAAACATGAGAGGTTTCTTATAGAATTACTGAGGGGAAGCAGAAATAGAGGAGGGTAAAAGGAGTTAAAGAAAAATACAAGAGACCCACAGTGTTTTGCCCTCGATGCTGAAGCTGAAGTAAAAATTAGCAGAGATTCTGTAGGATTCATTCTGGAATGCTTATTAAGGTTCTGACCTTTACCCATCAGTTTGCTTTGCATTAAAACACAGTGTGTCACAGTATGCAGTGTAACTCTCTGTTTAGCACTGGAGTTGTAGCAGGTCTAATCTTGATTAAAATTGCAAAGAACAGCAACCACATCTTGATCTTTGTTTTCTTTATCCTGTGTCCCCACATGCTTACAAAACCAACATAATGTCTTCATGGGGAAAAGCCATGTGTGTGTGTGTGAGAGAGAGAGAGGGTGTGATGGTTTGGGTGTTACCCACCCTCCCACACACAAGGAAATCACCCAGGCTAGACTCAGTGGCTGGAAATGAGAGAATGAAGCTGTATCTACAGTTTAGCACAATATACAAGAAGATACTTACAATATATGCAGCCATAGACAGAAATACACAAGTTAAAAAGGTAATAGAGAAACACAGCAGCCCTCCCAGAAACCAGAGTACCCAGGAGGGGCTCTCAACCACCCTTCCACCTCCTTTCCACCCTTTTACCTTATCCCCAGACTTTGCCTTACGTTCAAGGTGAGTCTGGAGAGTCAGCCAGGGGAGTTAGGAAGCAGAGGGATTAGTTACACAGACAGCAGGTTAGAGAGTGAGAAGGGATGCAGCCAAAACCCAGAGAGCAACTCTGTTATCTATATTTATGTTCTTGCTTTTATACATCTCAGCAAGCCTATGAGTGCAGTAACCATCCCCATTGTTTCCTTTTCACAGCCTAGCATCTAATTCTTCTCACCCAAATATTTCAGCTAGCTTCAAACTATCACAGAGGGGGAAAAACAAAGAACAAAGGGAAAATTGCAGTGTGATGTCAAAGGTCTCTCTTCCAGTCATTCATGCCAGACTCTGAAGTTCACTTCAGAGGAATGAAGTTCATTCCTTATTACCTAGTGAGATAAAGAATGTGTTGCCCAAAGGAGGGCTTGGCCCAGTCTAAATCTCATAAGATTCATTTAGCTTAATTTAAAGAAAATGAGCCAGTTGCTGTTAATTTCTGCTCAAGATCTAATGGTAATTTATACATTCCAAATACATTTAAAGTATGTCAAACTCTCACTGAAAATGTGAAAAATTGCCTATTTGTTGTCTTGAAAGCTTTGAACCCTTATTGCTGCTGTTGAGTGCAGGGGAAGAATAACCTCCCTTGTCCTGCTGGCCACACTGCTCCTGAGCCAGCCCAGGATGCCATTGGCTCTCCTGGCAACCTTGACACACTGCTGGCTCAGCTTCAGCTCCTCTCTCCCAGCACCTCCAGGTCCCTCTCTGCCTGGCTGCTCTCAGCCACTCTGGCCCCAGCCTGTAGTGCTGCTTGGGGTTGTTGTGGCCAAAGTGCAGAGCCCTGTACTTGGCCTTGTTCAACCTCATGCCATTGGCCTCTGCCCACCCATGCAGCCTGTCAAGGTCCCTCTGCAGGGCTCTCCTACCCTCCAACAGCTTCACAGCTGCTCCTAGCTTGGTGTCATCTGCAAACTTACTGATGCTGGACTCGATGCCCTCATCCAGATCATCAATAAAGATATTGAACAGGACTGGGCCCAGCACTGGTCCTTGGGGAACAGCACAAGTGACTGGCTGCAAACTGGGTGTGGCACCATTCTCCACCATGTAGGTGGATGCTGGTCAAAACAAAAATGGCTTGAGAAGCCATGATATAAATGTCTTTAACCTTGGGCCTCTGCAAACCTACTGAAGATGATGGCAGAAAGATTTTTCCACTGGCTTCCAAGTAGTCTTGAAACAGCCTTATACTGTACAAACAACTGTCCCTCCTCCAAAATAACCCAAATTTTCCATAGCTGCAAAGTTCATGAAATTCCCAGCACCAAAACACTAAGATATGCTGAGAATTCAGAGGCAGAGAGGAGGAGAGCTCAAGCAAGCAGCTACATGCAAACATTAGGGCAGACTTAGTCTTTTGAGCTCATTACTTCAATTTTGCATCCTCCTCAAACACTTTGAAATGTCCTGAAATTATTGTGTAGGTTGACAGCAGAAATTATCATTAGTATTATTATTACTCATCCTTCTGCACAGGCAGAAAAACTCTTGGTCTGAATCTGTGCTGAAAGTCAGGAAGCCCTCACAGTCACAAGCAGTATTGCAGAGAATGGTGGACATTGGAAGGTCATGCCCAGGATCACACCCAGGCATGTTTTGTAAGCCCCCAAAGAAGGACACTCCACAACATCTCTGAACAGCTTGTTCCAGGGCTCCAGCATCCTCAAAGGAAAGCTTTTCTTCACATTCAGGTGGAACTTCCTGTGTTCCAGTTTGTGCCCACTGCCCCTTGTCCTGTCACTGGGCACCACTGAAAAAAGTCTGGCCCCATCCTCTTGACCCCCATTCTTTCTTTAGATATTGGTAGGCACTAAGAAGATGCCCTCTCACTGTTCTATTCTTCAGGACAAACAGCCCCAGGTCCCTCACAGCCTTTCTTTGTCAGAGAGATGCTCCAGTTCCCTCATCGTCTTTGTAGCCTTGACTGGACTCTCTCCAGTAGTTCCTTATCTCTCTGGAACTGAGGAGCCCAGAACTGGATGCAATACTCAAGATGTGGCCTTGCTTTTGGACAATGGATCTTTAAAACTAAAGTAAAGACAGTCTGTTCTATGTCATTCACAAGAAGGCTTTTCATCAGAGGTTCTGTTTTCCCCATATGTATTACAAGCTATTTGTCACTTCCCAACAGCCCTCCCCCTGACGAGCTCCCTACTGCAGATACATTTGGGTAGTAAGGATTGGAAGTGTCATGCACAATCTCATCATCACCTTCATAAGTAATTAAAGGTCTTAAGCCCTAAATATCAGGGCAAAAGGTACACATTTTAGTGAGCAAGCTGAGGAAGTGTGGGATGGAAGAGTGGACAGTGAGGTGGGTTAGGAATTGGTTGCAAGATAGAGCTCAGAGGGTGGTGATCAATGGTGCCAGGTCCAGCTGGAAAGCTGTGACCAGTGGTGTCCCCCAGGGATCAGTGCTGAGGCCAGTCCTGTTCAACATCTTCATCAGTGACACTGATGAGGGCACAGAGTGCTTGCTCAGTGAGTTTGCTGACGATGCCAAGCTGGGAGGCTTGGCTGATCCAGCTGAAGGCTGTGTGGCCACCCAGAAAGACCTGGACAGACTGAGAGCTGGGCATAGAGGAACCAGATGAAGTTCAACAAGGACAAGTGCAGAGTTCTGCATCTGGGGAGGAAGAATAAACTGCAGCAGTACAGGAAGGGAGGTGATCTGCTGGAGAGCAGCCCTGTGGAGAGGGACCTGGGGGTCCTGGTGGATAACAAGTTAACCACGGCAAAGCAATGTGCCCTGGTGGCCAAGAAGGCCAATGGGATCCTGGGGTGTATTAGGAAGAGTGTGTCCAGCAGATCAAGGGAGGTTCTCCTCCCCCTCTACTCTGCCCTGCTGAGACCTCATCTGGAACACTGTGTTCAGTGTTGGGCTCCCCAGTTGAAGAGGGACAGGGATCTGCTGGAGACAGTCCAGTGGAGGGCTATGAGGATGATGAGGGGACTGGAGGACATGGCTTATGAGGAGAGGTTGAGGGACCTGGGGCTGCTTAGTCTGGAGAAAAGAAGACTTAGAGGGGATTTGATAAATGTTTATAAATATCTGAAGGCTGCCAGGAAGGGAAGGACAGGCTCTGCTCACTGCTCCCTGGGACAGGACAAGGAGCAATGGGTGTAAGTTGCAACAAAAGAGGTTCTGCGTCAACACAAGGGGGAACTTCTTGACTGGAAGGGTCACAGAGCACTGGAACAGGCTGCCCAGAGATGTCATAGAGTCTCCTTCTCTGGAGATTTTCAAGGCCTGTCTGGATGTGTTCCTCTATGATCTATGTTAGATAGGATTGTCCTGCTCTGGCAGGGGGGTTGGATTCAATGATCTCCTTGGGTCCCTTCCAACCCATAATATCCTGTGATCCTGTAGAAGATGCAGGGATCCTGAACAGCTCTGTTTTTTAATGCTCTGAATGCCTTTTGCCTTGGGTACTGAAGCATGCTGTACACAGCCTTGCATTTAATGTTCTCACCACTCCATCTTCCATCACAAACAGCAATTTCACTGTCTGAAGAATATAAAATCCCTATAATCTTCTCATCCGTGGATTATTATTGTTTTAAACAACATCTCTATTTGCATACAGTGACAATTTATTGTTGTCACTGGAACAGTAATCTGGGAGGCACCCAGCTATCAGGGGAATTAAGTGAAGCTTTTCAAAAGGGCAGTAAGCTTGACCTACTTACCCATAAACGTGGGGAGAGAATCAGACAATCTCTGTGAACTGACAGACAAAGAAAACAATTCTATTTTGCCTTTAAATTTAGAGGGAAAAAAAAACAGGAAGGAACCAGCAAACCTGTGCTATCTCCTCAGTTTTTCTTAGTTTTTCTTCCCAGGTGACAGTCATTTCCTGAATCAACTTTTCTGATTCCTCCAGTCGTTCTTTTAATTCTGGTGATTTCATAGCCTGCAGAAATAGACCAAGAAAAGCTCAGCTTCTTGTGCTTTGCTTTGCTTTATTCATGCTGCTGTCACACAGAGCTATGGGAAAAAGGAAACATAATGTTGCTTCTTTTCTGAGGCATACTTACCAGTAAGTAAAGAGGGGTTTAAAACACATATTACATGAAAATGCAGAATCCATCTAAAGTTCCATGTAATTAGTTTCAAGTACAGATGCTAAAGTGGAGCATAGACTTTATATATATATAAAGTGTACTTCATGTACTTTAGTGCAAACCAATTACATGACACCAGCAGATTTGCACAGAGATATTCAGATGCAAACTAATCTCATCCCCATACCAATATAAGCATCCCAGATGACTCATATCTAAAACAATCTTGCTTCTCAAGATACTGCTGATCTGGCCACCATCATCTCAGCTGTTTCTCCCTCAAAAACACAGACTCACAGAGTGTTTCAAGTTGGAAATGACTTTTAAAGGTCATCTAGTCCAACCACCCTGCAGTCAACAAGGACATCTTCAACTAGTTCAGCTGGCTCAGAGCCTCACTGCCCATGATTTAGAATAGTTTCAGGGAGGAGACATCTATCTCCTCTCTGAGTAATGTGGGTCAGTCTCTCCACATTCTTCTATCTAGTCTAAATCTTTCTTCCTTGTATCTAGTCTAAATCTCCCCTCTTTGGGTTTTAAACCATCACACATTGTCCTGTCACAACAGGCCCTGCTAAAAAAAATCTGTCCCCAGCTTTCATATCAGCCTCTTTAATTACTGAAAGGCTGCAATAAGACCTTCCCAGAGCCCTCTCCAGGCTGGAAAACTCCAGCTCTCTCAGCTTGTCCCTGCAGGAGGCATTGAACATCCCAGTCACTTAAACTGCCACCCAATCAAATGATGTTTATTGTTCATTTTGCTATGGCCTGGTGGGTGTGTGATTTTTTTTCCTTCTACAGCAAATACCAAGACATCCAAAGTGTTGTGGTTACCTACCTCTGCATATAGATGTCAAAAGCAGCCTTACAACATGCTCCTGGACACTGGAATTTAGTTTTCCTTGCTAGTACATCACAGCTCTAATTTTGTTTTCATAGAATCACAGAATCAACCCAAAGGCCTTTCAGCATAAGAGATGCCCTCAACACTCATCAATCACTGCAACAACTGAAAGGACTTTACCATTTTCATACTACCTATATTTACTTCCTCCAGTGTCAGTACTGCCATGCTCCTCCTCTATTGTCTTGAAGAGGAAGCCTGTGGACTTCCTTACATCATTACTGCACTACTGCTAACATGATGGAAATGGTTTTGGCCGGTAGGTATTTATGCAATGCAAATTAAACAATGCAAACATCATTCTCCATCAGATACTCCCTTACCACAAAACCAAGGAGTCCCCACAGGAATCTGGCCTGCAGTTCATGCAAGAAAAGGAGGGTCAGGAGTGGAAAATCCTGCTTTAAGACAGGAATTTCCTCTGCCTCAATACACAACAGTCTAGGCACTGTCAGCTGCTATGCCCCATGTAGTCCTTTTCTGGTTAATCAATCTCAAATATCTAAATACAGGGGGAAAAGGGAATGTGAAGTCCACACAGGAAAGAAAACAAAGCCAAGGTAATCTGCAGAGCAAAGATTTAGCATGGTTGATAAAACCTGATCAATGTAAAGGTGCTGGACAGGAAGATGATGCCTTCATAAAGGAATATGAAGACTCTCAAGTCTAAGTCTTGTTTGTCCATTTATTTGGACCTGGGGCAAAAATGCTTCACCTTTTAATGTCCTTTAACTGTAAAATGAGCTTAGCAATTCTTTTCCCTCCCTACAATGCTTATAAAAGCAGCAGATATATGGGTTCAGATTCACAGGCAGAGCAGCAGGTGTGCTTCTGTGCTGACAGCAGTTAAATTGCCAGCTTAGGAAGGAGAAGCTGGTGGCCTTGTTACAGACAAATTAAAGCATGTGGAATTAACTTTGACAAGAGAAGATCAAAATGTGTGGATTGAAAAAAGAAAAGGGAGCAAGAGGATAATGCCTTACTCTTCCAGGAGGAAAAGGAAGGCAAACTGTCAAGTGCTGCTTGCCTTGGTTGCTCAGAAGAAAAAAGGCTACTGACAGTGAAAGTTAAGAAGACAAACCCACAACTTGGCAACCTCTATATTTGGAAATGAGCTTTGAAAATGAAACCTGACTGTCATAAAAGGTCAAGGCTTTGTTCACATAAACAAACCAACTGACTTAAGCAGATTTCTTCAACAACAGTGAGATGGGCTACCAATGCAACAAACCGAAACGAGAACAAGGCAGGGAATATGGGATTTGACCTTTAGTGTGCAGCCTCTCAACAACCACCTACACTTCTTCTTCCCCATGCTTTTTGTCAGTGCCATTGAGATGACAACTAGGGTGGGATTAGAATGCTTGGAGAAGGAAATATTTATGACTTCATATTTAGGAAACACTACCTCATTACTTTGGAAAGCTGCCATTATTTTGGAATCAGTGCTCACAGATGAAACAAACAAGCAGGGAGTCTTTGCATCTTTCAGAGTCCTGTTAGGTTTGTGGTTGGGTTTAGAGGAATTTTTAGATATTTAACTAGAAATATATTCAAGAAAGTGGTAAAAGCTTTTCCAGGTTCTTAGCATATTAGGCAGCTTAAATGAGAACAGTCCAAAACCCAAGAGTTATTTCCAGTGTCACAGCCAGCATTCCCTGCGTACCTCCTGAGGCAAACACTGCAGCAGTCCCATTTTCCACGTCCAAACTGAATGGATTGTGTCATCATTGCTTTGCCACATTTCAGGACAAAACTCAGAGCTGCACCAGTTCTTGGCCTTCATCTGAAATCTAAGGCATGCTCCTCTCAATCTTTAACTGAGGTAGCAAAGTAGATATTCATACTATTGCCTAACCCCTGTAAAGGTTCACTTAAGAACAGTTAAAGCTTGTAAGCAATCAAGCAAACATTATACAGACCTGTACTGGTGCATGGGGTTACTCCTCCACAGGTGCAGGACCTTACACTTGCCCTTACTGAAGCTAAGTAGTTCCTGTAAGTCCTGACAATGAGAACTTAAGGACTTACTGGCTACTTGTACTAGTTTCCAAGTGAGAAATCAGGACCTTCCCGAAAGCTCAGTGCACAATGTAAATAAATTAGAGCATTGGTTGTGATAGGAATAATAAGATCTACATTATTCATTGGTTTGCTAATTGGGATAAAAAGTGAGTGCATAAACAATTTACAGCTTGTTTGCTTCAGCCTCCTGTCTGGTTTGCTCCTTAACTCCTCCACACTGGCCGATGCCTGCACTAACCTTGGCTGAGCAACCAAAAGCTGTGGCCTTCTTGGTTTTCTTACTGGGGGAGTAGAATCATAGAATCAAGCAGGTTGGAAGAGACCTCCAAGCTCAGCCAGTCCAACCTAGCACCCAGCCCTAGCCAATCAACTAGAGCATGGCACTAAGTGCCCCAGCCAGGCTTTTCCTGAACACCTCCAGGGATGGCGACTCCACCACCTCCCTGGGCAGCCCATTCCAATGCCAATCACTCTCTCTGGCAGCAACTTCCTCCTAACATCCAGCCTAGACCTACCCTGCCACAGCTTGAGACTGTGTCCCCTTGTTCTGTTGCTGCTTGCCTGGCAGAAGAGACCAACCCCACCTGGCTACAGCCTCCCTTCAGGTAGCTGTAGACAGCAATGAGGTCAGCCCTGAGCCTCCTCTTCTGCAGGCTGCACACCCCCAGCTCCCTCAGCCTCTCCTCACAGGGCTCTGCTCCAGGCCCCTCCCCAGCCTTGCTGCCCTTCTCTGGACACCTTCCAGCACCTCAACATCTCTCTTGAATTGAGGAGCCAGAACTGGAAACAGCACTCAAGGGGTGGCCTGAGCAGTGCTGAGTCCAGGGGCAGAAGAACCTCCCTTGTCCTGCTGCCCACACTGCTCCTGAGCCAGCCCAGGATGCCATTGGCTCTCCTGGCAACCTTGACACACTGCTGGCTCACCTTCAGCCTACTCTCTACCAGCACCCCCAGCTCCCTCTCTGCCTGGCTGCTCTCAGCCACTCTGGCCCCAGCCTGTAGCACTGCTTGGGGTTGTTGTGGCCAAAGTGCAGAACCCTGCACTTGGCCTTGTTCAATCTCATCCCATTGGCCTCTGCCCACCCATCCAGCCTGTCAAGGTCCCTCTGCAGGGCTCTCCTACCCTCCAACAGCTCCACAGCTGCTCCTAGCTTGGTGTCATCTGCAAACTTACTGATGATGGACTCGATTCCCTCATCCAGATCATCAATAAAGATATTAGAATCATAGAATCATAGAATCAACCAGGTTGGAAGAGACCTCCAAGCTCATCCAGTCCAACCTAGAACCCAGCCCTATCCAATCAACCAGACCACGGCACTAAGTGCCTCAGCCAGGCTTTTCTTGAAGACCCCCAGGGACGGTGCCTCCACCACCTCCCTGGGCAGCCCATTCCAATGGGAAATCACTCTCTCTGTGAAGAACTTCTTCCTCATATCCAGCCTATACCTACCCTGGCACAACTTGAGACTGTGTCCCCTTGTTCTACTGCTGGTTCCCTGGGAGAAGAGGCCACCCCCGACCTGGCTACAATGTCCCTTCAGGTTACTGCAGACAGTAACAAGATCACCCCTGATCAATATTGAACCCCTGATCAATATTAAACAGTAGTAGAAGGTGGCTGTTAGCCCCTTTGGGCTTTCATCCAGGGCATTTGAGGAACAATTCAGGGAGATCCCTGTGAGGTCCCTTGGGTTATTTCCAAATGGTAACTACTTGTAAGTAGAATTTTGTCCATATGCACTGGAGCACATGCTTACAAATTTACCTTCCTGTACATACACAGCTTCCTTTTCTTCTAAACAATCAGAGGTGGTGTGGTAAATTTATCTGGGGAGGGTACATTCTCAGCCCATCACAGTCCTTGAGCCCAAAAGGTGTACCTCTGCTTTGGTGAGCTGCTCCCGCAGCTTCTCCACTTCCTCGCGGAGGTCGCGGATGATGCGAGCGTTGGGGTCCTCGTTCACCACCGCGTGGTTCACGATGTTCTTGGCCCGGTCTGCGTACCTCAGTGTGGAAAGGGTCTCATCATAGTTGTCTGCTGCTGGGCTCACTGTGGCTACCATGGCAGTCTTGCTATTGCCACCAAGGCTATCCTGGAAAGCAGTAAATATTATGAAATCGTAGAATCATAGAGTCAGAGAATCAGCCAGGTTGGAAGAGAGCTCCAAGCTCAGCCAGTCCAACCTAGCACCCAGCCCTAGACAACCAATCAGACCATGGCACTAAGTGCCTCATCCAGCTTTTCCTGAACACCTCCAGGGACAGAGACTCCACCACCTCCCTGGGCAGCCCATTCCAATGCCAATCACTCTCTCTGCCAACAACTTCCTCCTAACATCCAGCCTAGACCTGCCCTGGCGCAGTTTGAGACTCTGTCCCCTTCTTCTGTTGCTGCTTGCCTGGCAGCAGAGCCCAACCCCACCTGGCTACAGCCTCCCTTCAGGGAGCTGCAGACAGCAATGAGGTCAGCCCTGAGCCTCCTCTTCTGCAGGCTGCACACTCCCAGCTCCCTCAGCCTCTCCTCATAGGATTTGTGCTCCAGGCCCCTCACCAGCTTCGTTGCCCTTTCTGGACATGTTCCAGCACCTCAACATCTCTCTTGAATTGAGGAGCCCAGAACTGGACACAGCAGTCAAGGTGTGGCCTGACCAGTGCTGAGTCCAGGGGAAGAATAACCTCCCTCATCCTGCCAGCCACACTGTTCCTGATGCAGGCCAGGATGCCATTGGCTCTCTTGGCTACATTCTACTTGGCAAACATTCTACTCAGATAATGAACTCACAGAGTGAATAACAACCTCGGGTTGGGAGCAGATGGGGGCAACCAATAACAGAAACTTTATTACAAGAGCTGTTTGGTCCAACATTAATATTTTGAGATGTAGAAATCATAGAATAGAATCATAGAAGGGTTTAGGTTGGAAGTGTCCTCAAAGACCATCTAGTACCAACCTCCTGCTTTAGGCAGGGACACCTCCCATTAGAACAGGTCACTCAAGTCCTCATCCAGCCTGGCCTTGAACACCTCCAGAGTGGGAGCAGCCACAGCCTCCCTGTGCAACCTGTGCCAGTGTCTCACCACCCCTACTGCAAACAACTGCTTCCTAACATCCAGTTTAAATCTCCCCTCTGCCAGTTTAAACTCATTACTCCTCGTCCTGTCATTACAAGGCCTTGTCAATAGTCCCTCCCCAGCCCTCCTGTAGGCTCTCTTCAGATACTGGAAGGCAACTACAAGGTCTCCTTGAAGCCTTCTCTTCTCCAGACTCTTGTAGCCTGTCCTCATGGCAGAGCTGCTGCAGCCCTCTGAGCATCTTCGTGGCCTCCTCTGGGCTCACTCCAACAGTTAGCTCCAAGTCCTTCTTGAGTTGGGGGCTCCAGAGCTGCACACAGTACCCCAGGTGGGGTCTCACAAGAGCAAAGTTGCTATTTTCAGTCTGGTTGGTTGGGTGTTTCAAAGTACATTTAGAAAATGTCATTCTTGGCTTTCAGAATCAGTTTTGGTTGAAATGGGAATGAAAATAGTCCCTTTGGGGGACTCTCTGGTGCCTGCTAAGGGCTTCAAAGGTTTCCATCTGTGTTTAGTACTCAGATTCACAAACCAGAAATCTAAGTGCTTCAGTACTAAACTTCTCAGACAGTACTGAAGGAACTCAGGAAATATCACAATGAATCTAGAACATTTTAAGGACTGAAAGTGAGATTCCACCAATAAGTACTTAATTTTCCCTTATAAACATTTCAGAATGGGGTCCCCTTTCCCTACCCCCACTCACAAAGTTCACAAATCTACCTTGAGTTATGTAAGAAAGAAGGGTGTGAAATCACATTCCTGTAAGGCAGTGCCTGAGGGAAGGGGAGCAAAAATGAAAGGGGGGCAAAAGGAGGTGGGGAGGGCAAAAAGTAAAGGGGGGAAAGAGGGAGGGGGAGAAAGAAGACGGGGTAAGAAGAACGGTGGGGAAGAAGAAGAGGGAGAAGAGGATAAGGGGAGGAAGAGGAAGGGAGGTGAATAGGAAGAGGGGGAATGGGATGAAGAGGAAGGGGGGAAGAGGAGGGGGGTGGAAGAGGAAGGGGGGGAGAGGAAGGTGGGGGAGAAGAAGGGGGAAAGAAGAGTGGGGGGAAAGAGGAGCGGGGGAAGAGGAAGGGGGGAAAGAGGAGTGGGGGGGAAGAGGAGGGGGGTGGAAAGAGGAGGAGGGAAGAGGAAGAGAGGGAAGAGGAAGAGGGGAAAGAGGAAGAGGGGAAAGAGGAAGAGGGGAAAGAGGAAGAGGGGAAAGAGGAAGAGGGGAAAGAGGAAGAGGGGAAAGAGGGGGAAGAAGAGGGGGGGAGAGGGGGAGAGGAGAAGAGGAGGAGGGGAAAGAGGAAGGAGGAAAGATGAGGGGGAAAAGAGGGGGGGGGAAAGGAGGGAGGGAAAGAGGAGGAAGAAAGAAGAAGGGGGGGAAGAGGAAGAGAGGAGAAGAGGAAGGGGGGAAAGAGGAAGGAGGGAAAGAGGAAGCGGGGGAGGAAAAAAGCAAGGTGGGGTGGAAAAAGAAATGGGAGAGGAAAAAAAGGAAGGTGGGGGAAAAAAGAAAGGACATTCAACCTTTTTATCAACCACAGAATTGCAGCTTACAATTGTGGTCAGCCTATCAGAAAGCCTTCTGGTTTAAATTAGGCAGCAACTCTTTGGTTGGGGCTTTCTGTTTGGTTGGGACGGGAGGTTATTTTTCTTTTTGTTTTGTGATTTTGGGTTGGTTGGAGGGGGTCAGGTTCTTGGTGGGTTTTTTTTTTTTGGTCTCAGTGTTGGTTTTGCTGTTGTTGTCTGGTTTTACCCAATATTCCTTTCTGATATGAACCATGCTATTAACTTTCTCATCTTCAGTAACCCATGAAATGTAGGTCAGGCGCTGCCATTAGACCAATCTGACTGCATTAGCTGCTTGTCTGGCCATTGCAATTACAAAGCACACATGGAGCTTTCCCTAGCAATCATTAAAACACCCCTTTAAGTATTTCCTTAAGACTCTTTTCTTTTCCTGGGTGATGACTAAAACAGTTTGACAGCAATCTGGCTGCTTCAGTGGTCTGGCAAGCACTGACCACACAGACTGATGTTGCTTCGTGGTTGCAGCTGTAGCACTCTGCTGTCTCTGGGCATGTAAAATGGCTGCTAGCATGGTTTGGGTGGGGAGGGCCACTTCAAGTTCATCTAATCCAAATCTCTGCAGTAAACAGGGACACCTTCAACTAGATCAGGCTGCTCAGAGCTCCATCTAACCTGATCTGGAACTGCTCCAGTGATGGAGGCATCGGCTACCTCTTCAGGCAACTTAGACCACACGGAGAATGGAAATAACAGTATCACAATATCACCAAGGTTGGAAGAGACCTCACAGATCATCAAGTCCAACCCTTTAGCACAGAGCTCAAGGCTAGACCATGGCACCAAGTGCCACGTCCAATCCTGCCTTGAACAGCTCCAGGGACGGCGACTCCACCACCTCCCCGGGCAGCCCATTCCAGTGTCCAATCACAGTATCACAGTATCACCAAGGTTGGAAGAGACCTCACAGATCATCAAGTCCAACCCTTTACCACAGTGCCCAAGGCTAGACCATGGCACCAAGTGCCACATCCAACCTTGCCTTGAACTGCCCCAGGGACGACGACTCCACCACCTCCCCAGGCAGCCCATTCCAGTGCCTAATGACTCTCTCAGTGAAGAACTTTCTCCTCACCTCGAGCCGAAATTTCCCCTGGCGCAGCCTGAGGCTGTGTCCTCTCAGTGAAGAGTTTTCTCTTTCTAAGGCTAAACTAACCCAGACTTCTTTTGCACTATGAATGGCATGAAAATCAAATGTAGAGATTAGAAGTTTCAGTCAGCAAGACGTGGAGGGCTTCTGACTAAAATGCTACAACAGGATCTTTGTGCTCATAGAATTTGATAAAACCAAGAAGCTATTTTGCTCCCTACACATAACTTGATCAGAGAATCATAGAATCAACCAGATTGGAAGAGACCTCCAAGCTCATCCAGTCCAACCTAGCACCCAGCCCTAGCCAGTCAACCAGACCATGGCACTAAGTGCCTTATCCAGGCTTTCCTTGAACATCTCCAGGGACGGTGACTCCACCACCTCCCTGGGCAGCCCATTCCAATGGGAAATCTATACATGCCATGCTTTGAGCCTGCTCCTGTGTGCTAGTTTGAGCCTAGCTAGAATCTTTTGGTGAGAAGAATTAGATTACAGGCTGTGAAAAAGAAACAATAGTGATGTCTACTGCACTCATAGTTTTGCTGACATGTGTAAGAACAAGAACATAAATACAGACAACAGAGTTGTTGTCTGGGCTTTGTGGGCTGCACTTCTCTCTCTAACCTAACCTGCTGTCTGTGTGACTAATTCATCTGTTTCCTAAACCCCCTGGCCAACCCTCCAAGCTACCCTGAGCATAAGACAAAGTCTTGGGTAAGGTAGAGGGGTGGGAGAAGGTGGAAGGGTGGTTGAGAGCCTCTGCTGGGGACTCAGGTTTCTGGGAGGGCTGTTATGTTTCTGTATTACCTTTTAACTTGTCTATAGCTGTATAGATTGTCAATATCTGCTTGTATCTTGTGCTAAGCTGTAAATACAAAGCTTCATTCAATTTCCAGATCTGCTGAGTCTAGTCTGGGTAATTTTCTGAAGTGGGGAGAGGTGGGGAACACCCAAACCATCACATCTTGCAATATTATCTTTCACCTGGTACTTTTCCCTAAAGATCCTCCATAAAACTAAACAAAATTGTTAGATCTTGAGACCTCCTGACCTTCACTCATAGAATGAATCATAGAATGGTCTAGGTTGGAAGGGACCTCAAGGATCACCCAGCTTCAAACCCCTGCCGTAGGCAGGGACACCTCCCACTAGAGCAGGCTGCTCAAGGCCTCATCATGTCTCAGACTTATAGACAGACCCTGTATGACAGATATTCTTAGTGTTAGAACATATTTACTCTGCTTCAGCATTATAATTAGAAGTTGAAAGCTAGAGAGACTCATAGCTTCTACAAACAAGCCTCCTTAAATGAATAAATTCCTTCTTTGATCTTCAAATAAATAAGTTTAATTTTTTCCCCTTTCAAAACAAAGCTTCTCTTCAATGAGCTTGTTTGTAAAAAGAAAAAAACCAAAAACCCAAAGCCTTTTCTTTGCACTTAATGTAGCTGGATGTTAAAGACACAAAGAAGGGTTGCTTGAAAGGAGGCAGAACAAAAGTGTGCCTCTATTGCGGAGCTAAAGCATGTGCGGTGCGCGGCCGTCGTCATCGCAGCTACAATGCATCAGACAGGTGCTCAACAGGAATTTCACTCTGCTTGCTGGGTTTGTTTAGCAATAGGGACAGCATAACTAATTCCAACAGCAAGGCTAGAAATTCGTTAGGGAAAGTTTCCACTCTGCTTGCTCAGCCTGTTACAGCTGCATCGGGAAGCCAAGCACACATGCAGCCGGAGCAAAGCGAAGCTGACTGAGTGCTGGTTTTGTTCCCAGCTCCTTTAGAGAGAGCCAAAAAGCACTTGTGAAATTCAGCACTCAGTGTAGATATACAGAGGCAAAAATAGATTTAAACAGTAAAAAGGCCTTAGGGCAAGGAGCACTGAGAAGGGAGGATTTATTTTAGTGTAGGAAAGCAGAGACACTCATTTTGTGATGCCATTCTGATTTTTATGTGCTCCTGCACTATCTGATGCCCAGTACCTGTGATGTTTAGCATTACAGAATCATTAAGGTTGGCAAAGTCCTCCAAGGTCATAGAATGGTCTGTGCTGGAAGAGACCTTCGAAGGTCATTTAGTCCAACTTCCTCTGCAGTAAGCAGGGGCATTCTTAACTACCTCAGGCTGCTCAGAGCTCTGCCGAGCCTCATCTGCATAGAATCATAGAATCAACCAGGTTGGAAGAGACCTCCAAGATCATCCAGTCCAACCTAGCACCTGGAGGTGAGGAGGAAGTTGTTGAGCAGGAGAGTGGTGAGAGGCTGGAATGTGTTGCCCAGGGAGGTGTTTAAGGCCAGGCTGTCTGAGGCTGTGACCAGGCTGGTCTAGGGTAGGGTGTCTGTGGCCATGGCAGGGGGGTTGGAACTAGAAGATCCTTACGGCCCCTTCCAACCCTGACTATGATTCTATGACATGGTTTAGTGGTGACCTGGCAGTGCTGGGTTAAGGGTTGAACTTGATGACCTTAAAGGTCTTTTACAGCCTAAACAATTCTACCTTAGTTGCTCCTCAGTAACAATAAAGCAGAGTGAAGGAGGAAAAAAAGAAACTTGCTAAGTTAGCATTTCAATGAGACACAGTTACAAAACATCCTGGCAGTCAAATGATGAAAAATGTTAACAAAATGACAGATTACAAGAACAAAACTGAAGCCATCTGCACAGGACACCTAATTCAATAATCCTTCAAAATCCAAATCAACCAAGACCAATGAAGCTGTACCAGGAAAGACAATCAAGAGAAAGACAAACCATCTTTGAGGCAAGCAAGCAATCCAGATGATAACTACACCTAAAATCAAGCTTCCACTCCCAAGGTTTTTGTCATCAGACAACCCTGGTTTACAGCCTGTCTACAGAGCAACAACAGAACCAACAGCTTGCCTTTTCATTTGACACACAAATAACTGAGAGTTAACAATATGGGGCTTTTATGCAGCCCATGCAGCCCACACCAAGTTGGGAGCATGTGTTGATCTGTTAGAGGGCAGGAGGGCTCTGCAGAGGGACCTGGACAGGCTGGATGGGTGGGCACAGTCCAACACCATGACTTTTAACAAGTCCAAGTGCCACACTTTTGGCCACAAAAACCCTAAGCAGAGCTACAGGCTAGGGACAGAGTGGCTAGAAAGCAGCCAGGAAGACAGGGACCTGGGGGTACTGGTCAACAGCTGACTGAACATGAGCCAGCAGTGTGCCCAGGTGGCCATGAAATCATGAATAGTGTAGCCATCAGGACCAGGGAAGTCCTTCTGCCCCTGTACTCACACTGGTTAGGCCACACCTTGAGTGCTGTGTCCAGGTCTGGGCTCCTCAGTTCAAGAGAGATGTTGAGATACTGGAACATGTCCAGAGAAAAGCGACGAAGCTGGTGAGGGGCCTGGAGCACAGCCCTGTGAAGAGAGGCTGAGGGAGCTGGGGGTGTGCAGCCTGCAGAAGAGGATGCTCAGGGGAGACTTTATTGCTGTCTACAACTACCTGAAAGGAGGCTGTAGCCAGGTGGGGTTGGGCTCTTCTGCCAGGCACCCAGTGACAGAACAAGAGGACACAGTCTCAAACTGCACCAGGGCAGGTTTAGGCTGGATCTTAGGAAGAAATTCTTCATGGAAAGAGTGACTGGCATTGGAATGAGCTGCCTGAGGAGGTGGTGGAGTCACCATCCCTGGAGGTATTTAAAAGGAGACTGGATGAGGCAGTATCTCAACATTTCTATTGAATTGAGGAGCCCAGAACTGGACACAAGTACTCAAGGTGTGGCCTGACCAGCGCTGAGTAGAGGGCAAGAACAGCAATAGTCAAAAGAAAAATGCAAGGAAACAGCAATTTATGCTTGAACAGCACTGACACTTTAGCCTCAGCTGTCAAGCACATGCTCCTGAAATCTGCAATACCAACACACAGCTCAAAGCTTTATGGAACAGAACCATGCTGATACCCCAGATGATTTTTCCAAAGACAATTATTCTCAAGAATCAAAATGAGAAAACAAGGCAAAAGAGCAGCATTTTCTTTAGTTCAGTGGGACTCTTCTCTCCTGTTCTTTCCTTTTACTTCTCTTCCAAAAAGCTTCCAAGATCAGAGTACTTACTTTAAGTAGCCAAGTGAGCACAGAATCACGGTAAGGAACAAATTTGTTCTTGTTCTTGCCAGCAGCCTGATCTGCCAGGGCAGAAATGACCAGCCCAAGAGTTGTGAGGGATCTGCAGAGAGAAGCAGTCATTAACAAGTATAACAATTCATAAATCAAAAGCATATTTAGACAGCCACTTTGTCCCAAAAAATGAGTTCCAAGGAATAAGTTCCTAGCAGAGTTTTGACCATTCTTTCTACAAAGAAGCTCTACTCCTTCTTTCTGGGTTTTTTTTCAGCCTTAATGATCAGGTCTTCACAAAACAATTGTGTGGTAGTTGCAGAAACACAAGTACAGAACAAAAACTACCTTCCATTTCAAGCAGGCAGAGATCTCAAACGTCTAAGAGTATTGTATGTCAGGAGGAGAAGGAAGGGAAGAAGAGACTGGCTTCAACAACTTAAAATGACTTTATTCTGTTTTGCAAGATGGTTGGAACTAGCAGTCATGATTGTTTTGACAAAGAAGAGAAGAAACAATTGCAGAATCTTACTTGTTAATGTTGCTTCCTTCTTTCAGCCTGTCTCCTGCAGCACCAGTCTTTGTTGCCCTTTCACTACCTGCTAAATCCACCAGACTCAGCTTGCCCACCTTCTCACCTGATGTCTGCAAAAGGAACCAGAGAACAGCTGCTGTTAGTTCACTTAAGTTACATAGCTCGAGGTATTTTCAAACAAGAGTCAAGCTTCATGTCTTGTAGGATCTCTACAGCTGCTCCAACAGTTTGGAAAGTCGTTGGACTTGAACAATTTTCTGTGATAACTCACAAGATGCTGCTCCAGAAAGAGTAGGAGGCCTTGAAATGAAATAAGACACACTAATATCTTAGAAACATAGCATCACAGAATCAACCAGGTTGGAAGAGACCTCCAAGCTCATCCAGTTCAACCTAGCACCCAGCCCTAGACAATCAACCAGACCATGGCACTAAGTGCCTCATCCAGGCTTGGCTTCAACACCTCCAGGCACAGAGACTCCACCACCTCCCTGGGCAGCCCATTCCAATGCCAATCACTCTCTCTGACAACAACTTCCTCCTAACATCCAGCCTAGACCTCCCCTGACACAACTTGACACTGTCCCCTTCTTCTGTTGCTGCTTGCCTGGGAGAAGAGCCCAACCCCACCTGGCTACAGCCTCCCTTCAGGTAGTTGTAGACAGCAATGAGGTCACCCCTGAGCATGACTTGAGGACACCTGAGAAATCTCCAGAGAAGTACACAGGGCACATTAGTAAAATATTAAACCAAGAACATATCCAGGGGCAATACAGGCCAATGAGTAACAAACACATGAGGTTTACAATCCTCCTTGAAAACAGCCTCCTAAAACTCCCAGATATTCACAGGCCCACAGGATGTCAGGGGTTGGAAGGGACCCAAGGAGATCATCAAGTCCAACCCCCCTATCAGAGCAGGATGACACTATCTAACCCAGATCACAGAGGAACACATCCAGACAGGCCTTGAAAGGCTCCAGAGAAGGAGACCCCACAACCTACCCAGCTTCCTCTGTTTTCAGAGACTAAGAATGAAGAGGACCAGAAACTGTTTATAATTTATGAAAATGACTACAGCTGCAGAAATCTCCTGCACCCCAACAGCCTGCCAGTAAGCAATCCAAGCTGTGCAAGTATTTAAACCTGTTACACAGATTCTGTTACAAATCCTTTCATCTCATTTGACCCAAAACAATGTTCTAAAACACTTCCTGAATTTTGTACACCAGTTTCAAGCCAAAGAGCTAATACTGTCTTGGAGAAGGGTTTGCCCACATCGTGCTCTGCTGCAGCATCTGCAGCTCTGGCATATCTGTATCACAGCTGCAAAGTGCTGCATTACCCTAAGTGAACAGGATAATTAGAACCAATAGGCTTTCAAAAATGTCACTCTCACAATAGCATGTGGCCATCAGGCCATGCTGACACATGTCATTCCCAGGGCTGAAAGAACAAGCAGATGGGAAAATAGAGACATCTGTGCCAGAAACTCACAAAATGGGCACTGGAAGATCACAGATCACAGGATATCAGGGATGGAAGGGACCCAAGGAGATCATCGAGTCCAGCCTCCCTGCCAGAGCAGCACCACACAATCTAGCACAGATCACAGAGGAACACATCCAGACAGGCACTGAAAGGCTCCAGAGAAGGAGACTCCACAACCTCTCTGAGTAGCCTGTTCCAGTGCTCTGGGACCCTTACAGTAAAGAAGTTCCCCCTTGTCTTGAGCTGGAACCTCTTCTGCTTACAGATGGACCATTGCTCCTTGTCCTATCCCAGGGAGCAGTGAGCAGAGCCTGTCCCCTCTCTCCTGGCAGCCCTCAGATGTTTATAAACATTTATCAAATCCCCTCTCAGTCTTCTCTTCTCCCAGGTCCCAGGTCCCTCAGCCCCTCCTCATAAGGCAGCCTTCCAATCCCCTAAGCATCCTCATAGCCCTCCACTGGACCCTCTCCAGCAGGTCCCTGTCCCTCTTCTACTGGGAAGCCCAACACTGAAGGCAGTATTCAAGACAAAGTCTCAGCAGGGCAGAGTAGAGGGGGAGGAGAACCTCCCCTGATCTGCTGGACACTCTTCTTAATACACCCCAAGATCCCATTGGCCTTGGCCACAAGTGCATATTGCTGTGCCATGGGTAACTTGTTAGCCACCAGCACTCCCAGGTCCCTCTCCACAGGGCTGCTCTCCAGCAAATCACCTCCCAGCCTGTGCTGGTGCAGCTTATTATTCCTTCCCAGGTGCAGGACTCTGCACTTGTCCTTGCTGAAAAAGGACAGACTATCAGAATTACCACTTTGCATCCAGGCTGCCCAAGACCACAAACAAATATGTATGACAAAGATGCAGCACAGCTACAGTAAAAACAGAATGATAAAGGAGCTTATTAAGATTGCTGATATGAAGTGCAAAGGCAAAACAAATTCACATAAACAAGGAAAATTGGTTGGGTAATATTGCTGGAGACTAAGAAAGAGGAAAACAAATCCAAATGCTCATTAGGCTTTACATTCTATTTGATATTTCAGCATCTACAGGTCTTAGACTGCATCTTGGGCACTGAACATTTCTCCAAGGCTTTGAAGACATTAAAGAATTACCCAAAGGCAGAATTTATCAACAAAGCTCAAAGAGATTTGGTGTGGAAGATCTATTTCATTTTTAGTTTGTCACCCTTTTCTGTGAGGGATTAAATAACATCAACATAAATTTATTTCACCTGCCCCTTCAGGGAATATTTACTTATAAAGAGATGCAAAGAAAAACACTTTCACATATATATATACACACAGACACACACAAACAAGAATACTCATGTCACACAATGCAAAAGTCTTTGAAATCACAGAATCAGTCAGGGTTGGAAGGGACCACCAAGATCATCTAGTTCCAACCCCCCTGCCATGGGCAGGGAAATGTTTGTCTCTGCCTATGGATTTGATAATTTATATATATTTGCATGAATTAACCTCTTGAAGGGGATTACCAGGTGGTTACTCAGGTGTTCTTCTATTTTGCATTTACACATAGTATCTTTATTTTCTTCTCCTAGCTTGTACTAAACTGTGTCCAGTTCTGGGCTCCTCAATTTGAGAAAGATGTTGAAGTGTTTGAATATGTCCAGAGAAGGGCAACAAGGTTGTGAGGGGCCTGGAGCACAGCCCTGTGAGGAGAGGCTGAGGGAGCTGGGGGTGTGCAGCCTGCAGAAGAGAAGGCTCAGGGCAGAGCTCATTGCTGTCTACAACTCCCTGAAGGGAGGCTGTAGCCAGGTGGGGTTGGGCTCTTCTGCCAGGCAATCAGTGACAGAATGAGGGGACACAGACTCAAGCAGCACCAGGGGAGGTTAGGATGGATGTTGGGAAGAAATTCTTCACAGAAAGTGATTGGCATTGGAATGGGCTGCCTGAGGAGTGGCAGAATCACTATCCCTGAGGGTGTTTAAAAAGAGACTGGATGAGGCACTTAGTGCCATGGTTTAGATAATTATAAGGTGTTAGGTGATAGGGTGGACTCGATGATCTCGAAGGTCATTTCCAACCTGCTTAATTCTGTGATTCTGTGAACACTGTTGCTCAAAAAGAGCTGTTTGTTTAGTTTAGTCTAGGATTAGGAGATCTTTCCTGCATCCTCTGGAAGGTCAGCTGCCACTTGGGACCTGAATTTTCACTTTCCATTTCAAAAAACAGATTTTCACTTACAAATTAATTAAAGCTGATTTCCCTACATCAGGGTACAGGCACATAGAATCATAGAATCAACCAGGTTGGAAGAGACCTTCAAGATCATCCAGTCCAAGCTAGCACCCAGCCCTAACCAATCAACTAGACCATGGCACTAAGTGCCTCATCCAGGCTTTTCTTGAACACCTCCAGGCACAGCAACTCCACCACCACCCTGGGCAGCCCATTCCAATGCCAATCACTCTCTCTGACAACAACTTCCTCCTAACATCCAGCCTAGACCTGCCCTGGCACAACTTGAGACTCTGTCCCCTTGTTCTTTTGCTGCTTGCCTGGCAGAAGAGCCCAACCCCACCTGGCTACAGCCTCCCTTCAGGGAGTTGCAGACAGCAATGAGGTCTGCCTTGAGCCTCCTCTTCTCTAGACTGCACACCCCCAGCTCCCTCAGCCTCTCCTCATAGGTTTTGTGTTCCAGGCCCCTCACCAGCTTCGTTGCCCTTCTCTGGACACCTTCCAGCACCTCAACATCTCTCTCAAATTGAGGGGCCCAGAACTGGACACAGCACTCAAGGTGTGGCCTGACCAGTGCTGAGTACAGGGGAAGAATAACCTCCCTTGTCCTACTGGCCACACTGTTCCTGATGCAGGCCAGGATGCCATTGGCTCTCTTGGCCACCTGGGCACACTGCTGGCTCATCTTCAGCTACTATCTATCAGTACCCCCAGGTCCCTTTCCTCCTGGCTGCTCTCCAGCCACTCTGTCCCCAGCTTATAGTGCTGCTTGGGGTTGTTGTAGCCAAAGTGCAGAACCCTGCATTATGAGCCAGAGAAAGCCAATGCTAACCTGACTGGCCGGGCCAATTTAGACCTCCTGAAGGCCCTTCCAATTAACATTTCTATGACTGTATGAAATATATTAAAGCAAGAGACACACATCAAGATTAACAGCTGGACCTTGTAACTTGTTTTACTTACCCCTGACTGCACATCATAGAGTGTGTGGGTGAGGATAATCTTGAAGACTGCATGGGACCGACTGCTCTCCTCATTCATGTTGGTCGCAGCCACAGTTCGAGATTTGTTGCCCTCAGACATCAAGGATTCAATGTCCTAGATACAATTTTCACAGCCATAAGCATTTCTGCATTTAACATTCAATTATCTACCAAAACAATCCCATTTTGATAAAACACAGCAAATATTTTCTCACTACTACATAAACTACAAGGAAAAAACCATGCTGTGATTTCCCCTTTCAAGATGAGAAACTACACTTCATTCTGATGTGCATATTCACAGAGTGGGTTGGGTTGGAAGGGACCTTTAAAGGTCATCTAATGCAACCCATCTTCTGTTAACGAGGCCATCTTCAACGAGAATCATAGAACATAGAATCAACCAGGTTGGAAGAGACCTCCAAGATCATCCAGTCCAACCTAGCACCCAGCCCTATCCAATCAACTAGACCATGGCACTAAGTGCCTCATCCAGGCTTTTCTTGAAGACCAGGTTGCACACAGCCTCATCCACCCTGAACTGGAGTGTTTCCAGGGATGGGACATCTACCATCTCTCTGGGTGACTTACGTCAGTGTCTCATCACCTCCAGTGTAAAAGTTTCTGCCTTATACCCAGTTTCAGTCTCCTCTCTTTTAGTTTAAAATCCATACCCCTTGTCCTTTGACAACAGCCCCTGCCATAAAGATTGTTCTCATCTTAAAGACTGGATGAGGCATTTAATGCCATGGTCTAGATAACTGGATAGGGTTGGGTGCTAGGTTGGACTGGATGAGCTTCGAGGTCTCTTCCAACCTGGTTGATTCTATGATTCTATCTGCTGAGATATAACAAAATAATGCACCTGGCTGCACATAGAATCATCAAATCACAGAACTGGCTAGGTTGGAGGAGACCTCCAGGATCATCCAGTCCAACCTAGCACCCAGCCCTGGCCAAGCAACCAGACCATGGCACTAAGTGCCTCAGCCAGGCTTTGCTTCAACACCTCCAGGGATGGTGACTCCACCACCTCCCTGGGAAGCCCATTCCAATGCCAATCACTCTCTCTGACAACAACTTCCTCCTAACATCCAGCCTGTACTTCCCCTGGCACAACTTGACACTCTGTCCCCTTCTTCTGTTGCTGCTTGCCTGGCAGAAGAGCCCAACACCACCTGGCTACAGCCTCCCTTCAGACAGTTGTAGACAGAAATGAGCTCTGCCCTGAGCCTCCTCTTCTGCAGGCTGCACACCCTCAGCTCCCTCAGCCTCTCCTCACAGGGCTGTGCTCCAGGCCTCTCAGTAACTGTGCTGCCCTTCTCTGGACACCTTCCAGTACCTCAACATCTCTCTTGAATTGAGGAGCCCAGAACTGGACACAGCACTGAAGGGGTAGCCTGACCAGTGCTGAGTCCAGGGCAAGAACAGCAATATTCAAAAGAATAAGGCAAGGAAACAGCAATTTATGCTTGAACAGCATTGACACTTTAGCCTCAGCTGTCAAGCACATGCTCCTGAAATCTGCAATACCAACACACAGCTCAAAGCTTTATGGAACAGAGCCATGCTGACTCTCCTTCTATATATAAAAGCTTATGAAGTCCTCTGATATGTTAACTTGTGATGCTCCAAGCTAACTCCCCTGCTTCTGGGTTTTACAGAAATCCTGTACAACAGTTCAAACTTCTTTGGGCTTAACTTTTATTTGACCTGGATGATGCTAAGGAAAGCCAAAAATGAATCAAGCAGAAGACCACCACAGAGCATTCTGACTCTGCATGCTGTACCACACAAAGCTGCTGGGTAATCTGGAAAGCATGCAATCTGTCTCAACAGAAATCACCAGAGAGAGGTAGAGCAATATCCTGGATAGACTGCAATAGGAAGGACTACACCATTTTCATGTTTGGCTTAAGATAACAGAATGCCATCCCAGAATCACTCACTTCTCTCACAGTACATTAATGCTTCTTAGATATCTGGCCATTTTGAGAAGTCATATGTAAACATCTACCACTCAGCAGGCAAGTCTGAGGCACTGTTCTCAAGTATTTGCCTTGTAAACAAGCATTTTATAGTTCCAGTGTGTCTGTGTGCTACTGGTAAGGGAGATTACCAGAGAATAGCCTGACAGCCAAAAAAGTGACAAAATGTGGCACTGAAAGCCCATCTCTGCTAAACCCTGGTTCTGTTATTAATCACAGAGCACTTTCTCAAGGATTCAGTGTACAGTTTGGGAGGAAAACTGTTTCATTAAGTAGTTGAATTACTTCCAGAATTCTTCAGCAGTCCAGGATGAAGATGAGTTTCTGCTCTAAGTTTTGTTCTCCCTGGTGATCACAATGCAACAAATGCTACAGCTCTCTTGCTCTAAAATGCACATTACCACCGTGGCAACTAGAAGGAGCTTAATTTTGTGCTACTTAAGGGATAGTATTTAGGATGTCAGTGCAGACTTTTCATAAAATTGATCACAGAACCATAGAATCAAGCAGGTTGGAAGAAACCTCCAAGATCAGCCAGTCCAACCTAGCACCCAGCCCTATCCAGTCATCTAGATCATGGCACTAAGTGCCTCAGCCAGGCTTTGCTTCAACACCTCCAGGCACGGTGACTCCACCACCTCCCTGGGCAGCCCATTCCAATGCCAATCACTCTCTCTCCAAACAACTTCCTCCTAACATCCAGCCTAGACCTCCCCTGGCACAACTTGAGACTGTGTCCCCTTGTTCTCTTGCTGCTTGCTTGGCAGAAGAGACCACCCCCCACCTGGCTACAGCCTCCCTTCAGGTAGTTGTAGACAGCAATGAGACCCCCCTGAGCCTCCTCTTCTCCAGGCTAAACAACCCCAGCTCCCTCAAATCCTCAGATCCCTCCCATATCCTTACCTTGTAGCTAGCCACAGCTAGTTTGGATAGGCCATCTACATAGGGACCATAAACGCTGTGTTCTCTAACTTTTAATGACTGACGGCTTCTGGTTGGGAGAGAAAGTAATGATTTGTAAGCAGATGAGCAACTTAAGACAACATTTACAGTTACATTACAGTTTCTCACTGATAGATCCCAAACATGATGGCCTTAGAAATGTCATACTAAAGCACAGAACAAGGACTGTATGCAAATAAAACAGCCTTTACATGTCTACGTGTAAAATGCTGACATGGACATTATGGTCTCTTGATAAAAGCTAGCATGAGAGGGAGTTTACTCCAAGCTTTTAGTCTTACCACTTTATTTTGGTTTGAAATGAAAGGACACAGATCATGAAGAGGCAAAAGCCATCCCATGTTAATGCCTTAGGTGGGATCTATCAAGGAAAGAAAGAGTGTACGACAACACACTACACAAATCACTCACCCTTTTGGGTCAAGAAGATCTCTGACTTTCTCATTGTATATCTCCATGTAAGATACTTCCACTTTGAAACTCTGCTCTTCATTTTCTTCTTTCTGTGCTCTTTCAAAAAGTCCACTGCAAAGTCTAGGGATTAATCCAGGTTGGTCAGCAGTACCCATCATTGTGTATGATTTCCCAGATCCTGTGTGATTGAATCTATGATTAGTGTACAGTTTTTTGCTGATGGGAAGGAAGCAAAGAAAAAGATAACATGTTGCCTTTCAGAGGAAGGTATTTGTGCAGTTTTCTGTTTCAAAGTAACCAAAACACAGATTGGATAAAGACCAATTAAAAGGAGAAGCAGAGGAAATTCAGTTTAGACTGACAGAGAAGACTCTTACAGCCATAGAACACAACCCACTAACACCCACCCATGGACAACAATGAGGAAAATCAGGTGCATGGCCATGTTCATTTTGACATACAGACTAAAAATGATGATTAAAGATTATTCTAACTGCAGAAGTGGAAAATATGAGTAATGGACTGAACTCAAGGATCACCATGATCATTCCAAAGATTATCATCTCCACTGTGAGAAATGAGGGCAGCCAGCAGCAACAAAATCTCACTTCTCATCCTGTCCACCTCCTATCTGATGTTACAAAGAATAAAAATATTCATCTCCATTACAAGGCAGGTCTCCAAAAACAATGTCACAACAGCTGTGAGAAGAGTTGACCTTTTGTGTCAACAACTTATTTCACCTACACCCATAAAGGACTTACCAGTTTGCCCATAGGCAAAGATGCAAGCATTGTAGCCTTCAAAGGCATTCTGAAGAATATTCTCTCCAAGGCACTTGAAAACAACATCTTGACCTAAGAAATAAAACACACAAGCTAACACTGTAACAAAGCAACTGATTCTGCCCATCCCTTGAGTTGGATCCTTTGGTTACCTCTGTAGAAGCACCAATAAAAGCAACCAGTCTCCTTCTCTGCAGACTTTCAAAACCCACCTGGATGTATTTCTGTGTGACCAGCCCTAGGTGATCCTGCTTTGGCTGGGGGGTTGGACTGGATGATCTCTAGAAGTCCCTTTCGACCTCTAACATTCTGTGATTCCATGAACTAGCAACCCCACAAGTTTTTAATTTACTATAAAGTTACATTCAATTACCTTAAAAAAGGGGAAACACTAATCCAGTTTTGGGCTCTCCAATTCAAGAACCATAGAATCAAGCAGGTTGGAAGAGACCTCCAAGATCATCCAGTCCAAACTATTACCCAGCCCTAGCTAATCAACCAGACCATGGCACTAAATGCCTCATTCAGGCTTTTCCTGAACACCTCCAGGGATGGTGACTGCACCACCTCCCTGGGCAGCCCATTCCAATGCCAATCACTCTTCTCTGGCAAAAACTCTCTCCTAACATCCAGCCTAGACCTGCCCTGACACAATTTGAGACTGTGTCCCCTTGTTCTGTTGCTGGTTGCCTGGCAGAAGAGATCAACCACCCCTGGCAATAACATCCCTTCAGGGAGTTGCCAGCAATGAGGTCCCCCCTGAGCCTCCTCTTCTCCAGGCTGCACAACCCCAGAGACAGGGATCTGCTGGACAGAGTCTAATGGAGAGTCATGAGGATAATTAAGGGACTTGAACATCTCTTCTAGATGGAGATGAGCGAACTGGGGATGTTTAGTCTTGAGAAGTGAAGGCTGAAAGGAGATCTTTTTCAATGTCTATAAATATCTGAGGGGTGGGTGCAAGATGAAGTTGTCTTTTTGGTGGTGCACAGCAATGAGGCAAGGAACAATGGGTATAAACTGGAAAACAAGAGGTTCCACCACAACATGAGGAGGAATCTCTTTATTGTGAGGGTGCTGGAGCACTGGCACAGGCTGCCCAGAGAGGTTGTGAAGTCTCCTTCTCTGGAGACTTTCAAAACCTGCCTGGATGTGTTCCTGTGTGACCCTGCTTTGACTAGGGGGGTGGATTGGATGATGTCTAGAGGTCCATTCCAACCCCTAACATTCCATGCATCTATGTATTAATGTTCTCCTTCTGTCATTGCCCAAATTACGTATTTAGCACCCAGTATTTGTTCACTCTACAAGAGCAAGACCATGAGAAATGCTCCAGATTTGTGCTACTGTAAAAACCAGAATCATAGAATCACAGAATCAAGCAGGTTGGAAGAGACCTCCAAGCTCAGCCAGTCCAACCTAGCACCCAGCCCTCAACAATCAACCAGACCATGGCACTAAGTGCCTCATCCAGTCTTTGCTTCAACACCTCCAGGGACGGTGCCTCCACCACCTCCCTGGGCAGCCCATTCCAATGCCAATCACTCTCTCTGTGAAGAACTTCCTCCTAACATCCAGCTGTAGTGATGTCTATACCTGTATGTGCTTAAACCAGCATCCTATCAGCCTTCATCCTCAGAAGTTCTATCAGCAAAAAATTAACTTCCAACAGCAGAATTTAATCCACTGGTAAATGAAACCACTTCCAAACATACACAACTTGTATATTTCAACAGCCCTCAGTTGATTTTAATCTAGGGCAATAAGCAGAGCACTAGATAATTTTCCTGTAAAAGATGTTTAATACTATCATGAGGAGATTTTTGCAGAGAAGGAATCAAAACAATGCAGGAGATAAGCACAGCACAAGATATGCAGTAGGAAAATACAGCATGTATCACTTATTTTGCAATTGAATGAAATCTGTTGAGACAGCTTTTTGGATTCTTTCCAACATCCAGACTAGACTTCCCCTGCCACAACTTGACACTCTGTCCCCTTGTTCTCTTGCTGCTTGCCTGGCAGAAGAGACCAACCCCACCTGGCTACAGCCTCCCTTCAGGGAGTTGTAGACAGCAATGAGGTTTGCCCTGAGCCTTCTCTTCTCCAGGCTGCACACCCCCAGCTCCCTCAGCCTCTCCTCACAGGGCTCTGCTCCAGGCCCCTCACCAGCTCTGTTGCCTTTCTCTGGACACATTCCAGTCTCTCAACATCTCTCTTGAATGGAGGAGCCCAGAACTGGACACAGATCGTTCACACTCGGAAACAACAAGCACAAAGCTACAGCAAATCTTACCTGCATATTTTTCTTTGACAGACTCATCCATAGACCAAAAGCAGTGATCGTAGGCAAACACCTGTAGGAAAAGAACCAGGAGGATACCTCATAAAAATTCTAGCCAAACAAAAATATGGTATTCAAATTCTGGCAGCACTGTGTTACTTTGCTTAAGATGCTCCTCAGGCCCATTTAGAATGTAAGACACACTCCAACAGAATGGTGCATTTCTGATGAGTTGGAAATCTAAACAAGCACCAAATCTTCCTGTGTCCAAGCCTGTGCCTTGCATTTATTTCTCCCTTTGAATCCTATTCCAAGCTCTCCATGTGGCAATCAAGTGGAGGTCAAGGAGCTCTCCTTCTCTCTTTGAAGTCATCCATGCGACTCATTTGTTACAAGACTTTCTGGTTTGCAAACTGACAGATGTCCCCTGGCTGTCTCTGCCTTCCATCTCTCCACATCTCTCATCTGCATAAATTAAAACCACGCCTTAGGGTAGGATCTTCTTTCCATGCAAGAGGAGCATGAATTTATATACTGCTGACAAACAGAAGCAGTCATCACCCAAGTCTAATACTTGTAAAGAACAATATAGAACAAATGAGTTTTACCACCACAAGAAAGCAGCACTGCCATCTTTCTAACTAGAAATGTTTCAGGTTTGTGGTAAATCCATTTCAAGGTCCACAGGCACCTTTTAGCATGAAAGCTGACCTTCACTAAGCCATTTTGGGACAGGCAACTGCAAAACCAACTCCCTCGGGTATGTATTTGCAAGCAAAAAAAACAGGGTAATATCTGACCTACATTCACTCGGGTAAAAATTACTCTGTAGGACATAGGGAAGGGGAAGGTCCTTCTGCTGCTCTTTGGTTGATTTATTTCTCCCCTAAGCTTAACACAGCTGCTTTTTCTCCTTTAAATGTTCTGCACTGCCAGACAGCTGAGGTTTGTGTCATTTGAGATCAAAGAATAGTTTTGGTTGGAAAAGACCTTCAAGATCATGGAGTCCAGCCATCACCTAACTCTGTCCCTCAGCATCACCTCTATGTGCCTTTTAAAGACTTCCCAGGCTGGCGACTCAACCACCTCCCCAGGGATGTTTGATAACACTTTCATAAATAAAGTTTTGTCCAACATCGGATCTAAACCACCCCTGGCACAACTTAAGCCTGTTTCCTCTTGTCCTAGCACTCAGAATCATAGAATCAACCAGGTTGGAAGAGACCTCCAAGATCATCCAGTCCAACCTAGCACCCAGCCCTAGCCAATCAACCAGACCATGGCACTAAGTGCCCCAGTCAGGCTTTGCTTCAACACCTCCAGGGACAGAGACTCCACCACCTCCCTGGGCAGCCCATTCCAATGCCAATCACTCTCTCTGACAACAACTTCCTAACAACATCCAGCCTAGACCTCCCCCAGCACCACTTGAGACTGTGCCCCCTTGTTCTGTTACTGCTTGTTTGTTCCTTGGGAGAAGAGACCAGCCCCACCATGCTCCAACCTCCTTTGAGAGTTGGAGAGAGCAAAATGGTCTCCCCCTGAGCCTCCTAATCTTCATGCTGAACAACCCCAGTTTCCTCAGCTACTCCTCAGAAGAGCTGTTCTCCAGGCTCTATGCAGCTCACATCAGCACAGAAAGTGCACCATGCCAGCCACTCATTCCCATATCTCAGAATCTTTGTTCCATTATTTCTGAAAGATTCATTTTATCTGTTACTGTATTTCCATGTTCTATTCTAGCAACATAGCAACAAAGTCCTTCAATTATCCTTGTAGCCCTCCACTGGACTCTTTCAAGTTGATCCATATCCCTCTTGAATAGGGATGCCCAGGAACTGGACACAATGTTCCAGGTGAGGTCTCACTAGGGCAGAGTAGAGAGGGAGGAGAACCTCTCTCCATCTGCTGGATGCACTCTTCTTAATGAACTCCAGGATTCCATTGGCCTTCTTAGCCACAAGGGCACATTGATGTCCCATGGATAGCTTATTTTCCACCAGGACTCCCAGATCCTTCTCTACACAGCTGTTTTCCAACAGATTACCCCTCAACCTGTACTGCAGGTGCTCTGTACTGGAGGAAGTTCTTCACAGAGAGAGTGATTGGCATTGGAATGGGCTGCCCAAGGAGGTGGTGGAGCCACTGTCCCTGGAGGTGTTCAAGAAGAGACTGGATGAGGCATTTAGTGCCTGGATAGAGCTGGGTGATAGGCTGGACTGGATGATCTTGGAGGTCTCTTCCAACCTGGTTGATTCTATGATTCTAAAGCAAGTCTTCCTTAAGTATTTAAGGAGAAAATGTAAGCAAGAGTTGCAAATCCATACATACAACATGTCCAAACTCACACCCTGCGCTGTGACAATGTTCCTACAGCAAAATCATTGACATTTAAATCCCTTATCTTCAAAATATATTGCCTTTTTTCCTTATACTACATTAATGTCCCAGAATCAAAAGGTAAAAGTAGTTACTTTACATCTTTAAACAGACAACAGTCTGTTTAAAATTAAGGTTGTTTTGCTCTTTTGAAATTATTAGGCAATTAAACATATAACACCCCACACCTTCAAAGCATCTAAGTGAACACCATTTGCTCTATGAGCATATTGATGATGCTGAATTCTGATATGCCAGAACAGAGATGCCTATCTGCATGCCACTGACACCAAAATGAGTTTGCTTTAACACAAATGCAGGGAAATGCTTTTAAAAGCCCACAAATCACAAGTCGCCTCCCATTCATGGTCTGCAACAGTGAGGATGGATGTTCTCATTTGTTCCTGTGACTCATTTTTTGGCACAGGCTTTAGAGGCACTCCTCTGCAGCAAGGAGATGCTTTGAGTTTCTTCCTCAACAGCTGGTCGGCTGCAGAGCTGTTTCTCAAAATGCTTTTAATATTTGGAGAGCCCAAAAGTGAGGAAGAGAGGAGACAATTTTCACACACGGATTTAAAGCGCAACAGAAGCCCTTACCTTTGGCTGGCTCCGACTGTTCTCCAAAGCATCAGGAGCAGGAAAGTTTTGGTACAGGGTTGGGGGTGGGGAAAAAAAAAGATAAAAGAAAACCAAAGCCTGTTAGTTTTAGTGGTTTTAGAGTCACATAATCACACTACTGTTTGGGTTGGAAAACATCTTTAAAAGCAGTGAGTCCAACCATTACCTCCAGCATGTCTGGTGCTAAACCATGTCCTTTAGCATCACATCTCCACATCTTTTAAACACCCATGCAACATAAACATTTCCAAAACCACTGGAACAGGAACTTCAGGAGAGCTATTTAAGAGTCTAGCCCTTGGACTTGCCCAACTCATTTTACCCATGACTGCTGGGACAGCAGAGCAAACATTTGTTTTCTCAAAAGAATGAGCAGAGGACAGTAATTCCTTTAATCATAGAATCAACCAGGTTGGAAGAGACCTCCAAGATCACCCACTCCAACCTAGCACCCAGCCCTAGACAGTCATCTAGACCATGGCACTAAGTGCCCCAGCCAGGCTTTGCTTCAACACCTCCAGGCACAGCAACTCCCTGGGCAGCCCATTCCAATGCCAATCACTCTCTCTGACAACAACTTCCTCCTAACATCCAGCCTACACCTCCCCTGGCACAACTTGACACTCTGTCCCCTTCTTCTCTTGCTGCTTGACTGGCAGAAGAGACCAACCCCACCTGGCTACAGCCTCCCTTCAGGTAGTTGTAGACAGCAATGAGGTCTGCCCTGAGCCTCCTCTTCTGCAGGCTGCACACCCCCAGCTCCCTCCTCAGCCTCTCCTCACAGGGCTGTGCTCCAGGCCCCTCATCAGCTTCGCTGCCCTTCTCTGGACACCTTCCAGCACCTCAACATCTTTCTTGAATTGAGGAGCCCAGAACTGGACACAGCACTCAAGGAGTGGCCTGAGCAGTGCTGAACACAGGGGCAGAAGAACCTCCCTTGTCCTGCTGTCCACACTGCTCCTGAGCCAGCCCAGGATGCCATTTGCTCTGCTGCCCACCTGGGCACTGCTGCCTCAGCTTCAGCTCCTCTCTCCCAGCACCCCCAGCTCCCTCTCTGCCTGGCTGCTGTTCAGCCACTCTGGCCCCAGCCTGTAGTGCTGCTTGGGGTTGTTGTGGCCAAAATGCAGAACCCTGCACTTGGCCTTGTTCAATCTCATCCCATTGGCCTCTGCCCACCCATCCAGCCTGGCCAGGTCCCTCTGCAGGGCTCTCCTACCCTCCAACAGCTCCACAGCTGCTCCTAGCTTGGTGTCATCTGCAAATTTACTGATGCTGGACTCAATCCCCTGGTCCAATAAAGACACTGAACAGGACCGGGCCCAGCACTGATCCTTGGGGGACACCACTGGTGCCAGCTGCCTACCTGAAGTGACACCATCTAATCCCTTAGGTGCAGAACCGAAAAGCTTGTTTGTTTTTTGGTGGCGCTGTTGTTTGTTTTGTTTGGTTTTCATTTGGGATTCTTTAAACAAGAAGGAAATTACTGGAGTGACCTTTAAAATAGCAGCATAGCATTGGTCACAGCCCTGACAGCAAGTTATGCAGCCTCCCCACAGACTGGAGACTGGAGAAATGCAGCAAACACACAGCAAAGAAGTGATATTCTCCTTCTCCTGGCCCTTTCAAAGGAAATTAGGAAGTTCTTGACATCAGCACCAAATAAAGTCTTGTGACAAGCATCACTGATTTCTTTTGGGCAGAGCAGCAGAAGGACACAGGAGCCATGTAAGATTACTCTCAGAGTTCTGGCTGCTCATGTGGGTTAAGAAGAGAGTATAAAAATAGTCACTTCTCAGCATTGCCTCTCAGAAATAATTTTTATTAAGCAAGTCCATCATCTCTTTTTACTCTGGCTTGGATCTAAAATGCATTTTCTGTTTGACATAACAGCAACAACAGTGACCTTGGATAGCAGCAGCTGGTGTGAGCCACCACACAGGATGATAATTTAGGTCAAGGTTACCCCATGACTGTGATGTTGCAGGCTCATTCCAGTAAGCAATACCAACACGACCACTTTTCCTCCTGCCACCTGGCTACGTTTGGATAAAAGCTCTCTCGAGGTCCTCAACAGCACACTTGGTGCAGACTCTCACTTGTTGCTGGTGCTCCTGGGTGGGTCCTAGATATGGAGGTGTATTGAAGGAACCTCCTTTACTAGGGCTTTAGTCTAGACACAGAATATACCAGACAATCTGTCTGAATTACTCTCAGAGAGATGCAAGAGGGTTTTGTTGGCTTTCTGTGCTCTTAAGTGCTAGTGGAGCATTTTGCTGAAGGACTTTACTTGGAAACTGCTAAGTGGCTTTTAAGGGTGCTCTTATTTAAAAGACAGGAAGATAACAGGAAGGTAACTGTTGAAAATAAAGAGAATAGCAAGCCTGGATTCTGAGGTTGAGTTCAGCACTCAGAAATGTGATGATATTCTCAATTCAGGAAGCAGTTATGTTCATATTTCCCAGCTCTGGTCCAAAGTTGGGTTATATTATGACATTGCAGCTGATTATTCCAGTCCTCAAAAGCTGAATAAAGTGTGACAGAGTATTGGATTAAAGCAGCAATATGGATATAATCTCGGAAGTCCTATCTTCTGCCAGGCAACCACAGTATCACAGTACCACAGTATTATCAGGGTTGGAAGAGACCTCACAGATCATCAAGTCCAACCCTTTACCACAGAGCTCAAGGCCAGACCATGGCACCAAGTGCCACGTCCAATCCTGCCTTGAACAGCTCCAGGGACGGCGACTCCACCACCTCCCCGGGCAGCCCATTCCAGTGTCCAATGACTCTCTCAGGGAAGAACTTTCTCCTCACCTCCAGCCTAAATCTCCCCTGGCACAGCCTGAGGCTGTGTCCTCTTGTTCTGGTGCTGGCCACCTGAGAGAAGAGAGCAACCTCCTCCTGGCCACAACCACCCTTCAGGTAGTTGCAGGCAGCAATAAGGTCACCCCTGAGCCTCCTCTTCTCCAGGCTAACCAATCCCAGCTCCCTCAGCCTCTCCTCGTAGGGCTGTGCTCAAGGCCTCTCCCCAGCCTCGTTGCCCTTCTCTGGACACGCTCAAGCATCTCAATGTCCCTCCTAAACTGGGGGGCCCAGAACTGAACACAGTACTCAAGGTGTGGTCTAACCAGTGCAGAGTACAGGGGCAGAATGACCTCCCTGCTCCTGCTGACCACACCATTCCTGATGCAGGCCAGGATGCCAACAGAACAAGGGGGGACAGTCTCAAGTTGTGCCAGGGCAGGTCTAGGCTGGATGTTAGGAGGAAGTTGTTGTCAGAGAGAGTGATTGGCATTGGAATGGGCTGCCCAGGGTGGAGCCACCATCCCTGGAGGTGTTGAAGCAAATCCTGGCTGAGGCACTTAGTGCCATGGTTGATTGCCCAGGGCTGGATGCTAGGTTGGAGTGGGTGATCTTGGAAGTCTCTTCCAACCTGCTTGATTCTTTGATTCTGTGATCACATACACATTTTTAGGAGGATGGATTCTGCTAGGCTATGTAAACCATCAATCTTAGTTGCACCAACACACAAACCCACATCTCACAGCCTCACTTAATCCAAATGCGAGCAAACAGGAGCAGTGCATCTAAGAAACCCAACACGCAGCAGACAGGATACAGACAGCTAACTTGAGCTGAGCTTGCTCTGTATACTTTGGACCAAGAGGAGAATAAAGTGGCCAAATGTTTCCCTGAGGGAGGTGTTAAGGGTGCAGACTGCGTTACGGCAGCATCGCACTGCACACACAAGAATCCATTGGCGCTGCAGCTGCGCACTGTGGTTCCAGCTGCCCAGAAACACATGGAAAGATGGGCAGCCCCACTTGAAATCCATGGGGAATCACAGAATGGCTTAGGTCAGAATGGAATGCAGAGATCAGCTACTCCACATCCCCTGCCATGGGCAGGGATGCCTCTCAACTAGATTTGGTTGCTAAGGGCCTCATCCAACCTGGTCTTGAATATCCCCAGGGAGAAGACATCCACAACTTCCCTGGGCAGCCTATTCCAGAGTCTCACCACCCTCATACTGAAGAACTTCCTCCTGAGATCCAGCCTAAACTTACTCTCCCCTCAGCTTAAAACCATTCTCTTTAGTGCTTGCTACTAGATAACCTTATGAAAAGTCCCTGTAGCCTTGAGCTCTGTGGTAAAGGGTTGGACTTGGTGATACTGTGATACTGTGACTTGATCATCTGTGAGGTCTCTTCCAACCCTGATGATACTGTGATACTGTGATCCATTTAGGTATTGGAAGGCACCTATAAGGTCCCCCCAGTCTTCTCTACGCTGAACAGCCCCAGCTCCCCATCCTATCCTCACAGCAGAGGTGTTCCAGCCCTTGGATCACCTTTGTGGCTACAAACCAAGCAGAAATTGTGTGTATCTGTAACAGTGTGACAGCAGGACTAGGGCAGGAATTGTCCTCTTGTAATCACAGTATCACAGTATCACAGTATCACCAAGGTTGGAAGAGACCTCACAGATCATCAAGTCCAACCCTTTACCACAGAGCTCAAGGCCAGACCATGGCACCAAGTGCCACGTCCAATCCTGCCTTGAACAGCTCCAGGGACGGCGACTCCACCACCTCCCCGGGCAGCCCATTCCAGTGTCCAATGACTCTCTCAGGGAAGAACTTTCTCCTCACCTCCAGCCTAAATCTCCCCTGGTGCAGCCTGAGGCTGTGTCCTCTCGTTCTGGCGCTGGCCACCTGAGAGAAGAGAGCAACCTCCTCCTGGCCACAACCACCCCTCAGGTAGTTGTAGACGGCAATCATCACTGCTGAGATCACAGATCAAACACTGGGTTAAATTTTGGGCCACTCATTCCATGAAGGGAGGTCTGTGCCCAAGTATGGCACACTGCTACAGTCCATCTTAGAGGTGATGAAAAGCTAAATACCAAGAAACAGCATCACCTACAAAACAGGGGACTACCTCCTACAACAAATCAGAGACCACAGCAATGTGTACAGAGAACATTTTCTATGGTTAAGGATGCCACTAACCAAAAAACCTGCAAGGATCCAACTACTGACAACTTGTAACAAACTGTAAAGAATTACAAGTAGTTCTAATGCTGAAAAGATCACAAAATCATAGAATGCTTTAAAGATCCTCCAGCCCAACTGTCCTGAACTGAGCAGGGACATGTTTGATTAGAGCAGGTTGCTCAGAGACCTGTCCAACCTGAGGCGGAGAACGAGAGGACACAGCCTCAGGCTGTGCCAGGGGAGATTTAGGCTGGAGGTGAGGAGAAAGTTCTTCACTGAGAGAGTCATTGGACACTGGAATGGGCTGCCCGGGGAGGTGGTGGAGTCGCCGTCCCTGGAGCTGTTCAAGGCAAGATTGGACGTGGCACTTGGTGCCATGGTCTGGCCTTGAGCTCTGTGGTAAAGGGTTGGACTTGATGATCTGTGAGGTCTCTTCCAACCTTGATGATACTGTGATACTGTGATCTCTCTGCACAATCTGGGCCACTGTTTCACCACCTTTTGCATAAACAATTTCTTCCTTAGATCTAGTCTCTATCTCCTCTCTTTTAGTACCTCGTGTACAGCTGTCACCTGGACACTGCTCATGCCAAAACCCATGCCCAAACCAGTGTCTGCAAAGCAGAGAATGAAAAGGAGCACCACAGCAACATGATCATTGCAGGACTCCTAAAGCATCCACGCAGTGGAAATCCAGCGGTTTCCCCCCAGGGATGATGCTATTTCAGAGGTACACCCAGGACTTGCTATTGTTCCTTAGCTGACAGCCAATAGTTCACATCTAACTCAAATCCAGCAAAAAGGCCTAGAACAGGAAAGGAAAACTTAACATTTGAGCTACTGATGGATGCCACTGTGATGTTCTCAGCTACATAGTTTCCCTTGAACACAGGCTGACAGGGCTTTCCTTCACAGACTCTCTTCTTTTATCATATTAAACTCAATGTTTAATAGAATTAGTGGGAATTTAACATATCTAGGGTTTCTAAAATTGAAAAAAGGAAACAAGAGTACTCTAAAACAACTCCCCTGGCTCGATGATCTTGGAGGTCTCTTTCAACCTGGTTGAATCTATGATGTGTTGCAACCAACTGAATGTACATGCTGCTTCAAGAGAGAATAAAGATATGCAGCTCATCTATTTTTAAACTAGCTCTTACAAGGTATAAAGCTCCTTGGCCAGGACACATTTGTTTTCATGCTACTGGTTTCACAGACCCCAGGCACAGTTTAAACACCAAAGCCAAAGCAATTACCAACTGGGTCCATGAACACAGGTCCAACACCACTACTGCTCCTGTTCATTTAGGAAACAATAGAACCTTGAATAATGAAATGACACATTCAAGCACAATAAACTTCTCTGCCTAGCCCCAGCTGTGAGTGATACTTTAGTAATACCACAGAACATTAGAGCTTGCAAGAGAGCTCCAGAGGTCGAGTCCAAGCCCTGCTGCCAAAAGCAGGATCACGCAGGTGGGTTTTGAAAGTCTCCAGAGAAGGAGACACCACAGCCTCAATGGGCAGCCTGCTCCAGTGCTCTGTCACCTTCACTGTAAAGAAGTTTCTTCTCATGTTGAGGTGAAACCTTCTAAGTTGAAGTTTGTATCCACTATTCCTTGTCTTATTAGCGTACACCACCAAAAGGAGATTGGCCCCATCCACTTGACACCCACCACTCAGACACTGGTAGCCATTGACCTGATCCCCTCTCAGCCTTCTCCCCTCCAGACTAAACAGCTGCAGATCTCTCAGTCTCTCTTCATAGGGAAGATGCTGAAGTCCCCTAATTATTCTTGTGGCTTTACATTGGACTCTCTCCAGCAGATCACTGTCTCTCTCAAACTGGTGAGCCCAAAACTGGACTCAGTATTCCAGGTGTGGTCTCAGCAGGGCAGAGGAGAGGGGCAGAACCTCCCTACACCTGCTGGACACACCTTTCATAGACCCACTGAATCACAGAATCAACCAGGTTGGAAGAGACCTCCAAGATCATCCAGTTCAACCTAGCACCCAGCCCTATCCAGTCATCTAGACCATGTCACCAAGTGCCTCATCCAGACTTCTCCTGAACGCCTCCAGGGACAGCAACTCCGCCAACTCCACCCTAATGGCAGCCCATTCCAATGCCAATCACTCTCTCTGCCAACAACTTCCTCCTAAAATCCAGCCTAGACCTCCCCTGGGTAGGGGGAAACTTGAACATAGAAGGTCTCACCTCAACATTAGGAGAAACTTCTTTACAGTGAAGGTGACAGAGCACAGAAGCAGGCTGCCCAGAGAGGTTGTGGAGTCTCCTTCACTGATCTTGATGTACCCCAAGATGCCATTGGCCCTCTTGGCCACAAGGGCACATTGCTGTCCCATGGAGAACTTGCTGAAAGACCTCACACTTTGCACATACACACATATATATAATATATATATCATTTGTATTTGGTTTTCTTTTTCATTTTGATTGGCCAGGTGTTACTTGCTCTTCAGCCAACATAGTAAGCCACTGAAGATGTCTGGTTACCACTCCAGGCAGAAATGACAAAGGGCTGCTCATGAAAAGGCTGCTTGCAGTGCAAACACTACAGTCCAGTTTTCATTTTTATTACTTGTTTAAATCTCCCTTCTCCCCCATCTCCCTCCTTTCCTCTCCATCTCTTATTTTCCCCATCTTCCTCCTTTTCTTTCTATTTTCTTCCTTTCCTCTCCATTTCCTTTCTTTTCCCATCTTCCTCTTTCCATCTCCATCCTGTCTCTCCCCACCCTTTTCCTCTCCATCTCCCTCCTTTCAGCACCACCTCCCTTTTCTCACCATATCTGCCCCTTTCCCACCCCACACTGCATTTTCCCCTTTTTCCCCCCCAACCCAGAGCACCTGGGTTCTGTTGGAGTCTCCTCCCACCCCAGGTGTGACCACTGTGCCTTCCCTGCCCACTCCCCTTTTTAATTGGCCCCAGGAAAAGTAGTGTCCAAGCTGTGCCCAGCTGGGCAGAGGGATCCTCCTCTCATCACTGGCGAGCTCCCATGGAGCACACTGGGTGATTGGGAAGGGGACTGAAGGCTGGGGGGGCCTGGTGGCCCCCCAGTTAGGCAGGAAGGGGGTTGATGGTCACTCTAACATCACTCATGGGAGCTGGCTGGGCCTCCTTATTTAGGCTGAGCTCCTCTCTGTTTAGCTGCTTCTTTCTGCTTGCTTGTAAAAATGCCAGGGATAAATCTGTGAAGTGCTTTAAGAAGCATTGAATTAGCACAGAGGAAGTGTCTCAGAATCTCTAACAAAGGAAATGGAATCAAACTCAAATCTCACTGACACTCTTTGATATAAGAGTGGCTAAAACTCTGTTTTGTTTTTTAATTAAGTTAAAACTGGCTTTAATCAGTACAAGGTGAAATCCTGACTGTGTTAAGCCAGGTCAGGACACCAGAGAACTATGATATTCTTCAGGACTTTACTTGATTAAGCTGTTTGATAGCCAGGGGTTTTTACAAACAGTTATCCCAAACCATGTGTGTTTGTGCTTCAAACTGTACTCATTTTCCTGTGGACTAAGCAATCTCATTTCACAGCATTATGACTGCAAGCTGCAATTCTTCAGGCGCCCTGTGGGCTGGTTGGGAAATACATTGATTTGTTCCTAGGTGGATAAAGGTATAAAAGCTACTGCACAGGTCATAGCCCAAGGTCTGTAAGTCTGGTTTTGAGCACTCTTACCCCATAAGATTCAGATGTTTATGACTTAAAATTCCAATGGAGTAATGGCAGTAATAACAACTGGAGAAGAGGAGGCTCAGGGGTGATCTTATTACTGTCTACAACTACCTGAAGGGACATTGTAGCCAGGTGGGGGGTGACCTCTTCTCCCAGGCAACCAGTAATAGAACAAGGGGACACAGTCTCAAGTTGTGCCAGGGTAGGTCTAGGCTGGATATTAGGAAGAAGTTCTTCACAGAGAGAGTGATTGGCATTGGAATGGGCTGCCCAGGGAGGTGGTGGAGGCACCGTCCCTGGGGGTCTTCAAGAAAAGACTGGATGAGGCACTTAGTGCCATGGTCTAGTTGACTGGATAGGGCTGGGTGCTAGGTTGGACTGGATGAGCTTGGAGGTCTCTTCCAACCTGGTTGATTCTATGATGATTCTATGATGATTCTATGAACAACAGTTAGGTGCTTAAGAAGACAAGCAGACAAGATCTTCTCTTGGCTGCAGCCTGGGTAAAGCCTCTTGCATAAGTTCAGGCTGGCATATGAAATGCCATTCTACTTGGAAGAGATTCTCCTTTTCTGCAGGATAAGACTCGTTCCAAGGGGCCTGTTAACATCACCCTGAACTTCTGTAAGGGGAATTCTGATGGTTCATTCAACTATCTTGAAGTCAGCATTCTTCTACTGAAAGTTTTATGTTGCCAATAGAGGAAACCCAGTACAGCTTGAAAAGGATGTTTTCACAGCACACTACCCCAGACACCATTTATCCAGGGAGATCAATTCATGGAGGGAAGCCAGCCTATAAAGGAAGATGGGAACATGATAAACTTGATTCCAACTTCAAGCATTTATAGCTCAGGCTGATTTTTGTTCTGACTTTTCAGGCTCAAAAGGAGAGGGAAGTTACAACGACATGAAATATATCCGAGATCTGGCAAATCAGGTGGGGAAAACCCTAACCCTTCAGTAAACAAGTAGAGATGAAACACTGCTGGGAAGAGGCAAGCCTAGCTTAAACTTTATCTATTCTGTCTGACCCAGCAGCTCACACACAGCAGCCAGCTGGCAAATCAGCACATCCTCTCTATCAGTCACAACACATCCTGCTTCTTGCCTAAATCAGAACTGGGCAGATGGGAGAAGAAAGGTGGGAGGTGGCAAGTAGGCAGCTGGAAAGCAGGGCAAAAGAGACATGGAGACTGCAGGACATGAGCTGACAAGCCAGATGTTTTTTTACCTTTTGAAAAAGAACATCCTGGCCTGCATCAGGAACAGTGTGGCCACCAGGACAAGGGAGGTTATTCTGCCCCTGTACTCAGCACTGGTCAGACCACACCTTGAGTGCTGTGTCCAGTTCTGGGCCCCTCAATTCAAGAAGGATGTTGAGGTGCTGGAACATGTCCAGAGAAGGGCAACAAAGCTGGTGAGGGGCCTGGAGCACAAATCCTATGAGGAGAGGTTGTAGGAGCTGGGGGTGTTTAGCCTGGAGAAGAGGAGGCTCAGGGGTGATCTTATTACTGTCTACAACTACCTGAAGGGGCATTGTAGCCAGGTGGGGGGTGGCCTCTTCTCCCAGGTAACCAGCAATAGAACAAGGGGACACAGTCTCAAGTTGTGCCAGGGTAGGTATAGGCTGGATATTAGGAGGAAGTTCTTCACAGAGAGAGTGATTGGCATTGGAATGGGCTGCCCAGGGAGGTGGTGGAGGCACCATCCCTGGGGGTCTTCAAGAAAAGCCTGGCTGAGGCACTTAGTGCCATGGTCTGGTTGCTTGGTTGGGGCTGGGTGCTAGGTTGGACTGGATGATCTTCGAGGTCTCTTCCAACCTGGTTGATTCTATGATTAATAACATTTCACTGAATTGGAGTCACAATTCAAGTAACTAATTCACACCATTCTGGAGTTAGTGTAGTGAAAGAGGTTCCCAAAGAGCAAACTGATTTGGAAGCTAAACACCTTGCCACTTCCCTGATAAGCTTTGGGGTTTTTATGCAGAATGACACAGAATTGCAGAATGGTAGGGGTAGAAAGAGACCTCTGGAGGACACCTAGTCCACACCCATTGCTAAAGCTGGATCACAGCAGGTTGCCCAGGATTGTGTGCGTGCAGGTTTGGAATCTCTCCAGAGAAGGAAACTCCACAACCTCACTGGGCAGCCTGATCCAGGGCTCCAGCACCCTCACAGGAAACACTTTTTTTCTGTATGTCCAGGTAGACTTTCCTGTGTTCCATTTTGTGCCTGTTACCCCTTGCTCCATCACTGGGCACCACTGGAAAGAGACAGGCTCTATCCTCTTGACACTTGTCCTGTAGAGATTGGTAAGCTTTGAGAAAATGCCTCTCTCACTCTTCTTTTTTCTCCAGGCTAAACAGCCCCAGGACTCGCAGCCTTTCCTCATCAATGAGATGCTCCAGACCTCTTAGTACCTTTGCAACCTGTGATGGACTCTCTCCAGTAGTTCCTTGGCTTTTCTGAACTGAGGAGCCCAAGATCTGGACCCAGATGTGGCCTCACTAGGGCAGAACCTCCCTTTACTTGCTGGCCACTCTTCCTAATGCATCCCAGGAGACCACTGGCCTTCTTGGCCTCGAGGACATGTTGCTGGATCACAGGGAACCTGTCTACCAGCACTCCCAGGTCCCTCACTGCAGAACTGCTTTCCAGCAGGTCAGCCCCTAACCTGTGCTGGTGCAGGGGTTTACTTCTCCCCAGATGCAGGTTGCTGTCTACAACTACCTGAGGGAGGTTGTGGCCAGGAGGAGGTTGCTCTTTTCTCTCAGGTGGCCAGCACCAGAACGAGAGGACACAGCCTCAGGCTGTGCCAGGGGAGATTTAGGCTGGAGGTGAGGAGAAAGTTCTTTCCTGAGAGAGTCATTGGACACTGGAATGGGCTGCCCGGGGAGGTGGTGGAGTCGCCGTCCCTGGAGCTGTTCAAGGCAGGACTGGACGTGGCACTTGGTGCCATGGTCTGGCCTTGAGCTCTGTGGTAAAGGGTTGGACTTGATGATCTGTGAGGTCTCTTCCAATCCTAATAATACTGTGATACTGTGACTCTACACTCTGCCCTTGCCATCCTATCTCAGTAGTGCCCAGACCACCATTCAAACTACACAACTGACTGATACTACTCAGTGGCACAAATCCACACAGCATTTACAGAGCTGAAACACAACACTGTATCATTTTTAGAAGCCTCTGGCACACCAAAATATAATGAAAGTTTTAGTCATTCAAAACAGGGGAAAGGGAACAATTCCAACAATAGCTATGAATTAGCAAAGTTTCAGCAGATCTCCAGAGATTCTTACTGCTTTCCACTTTCAATCTTCCACCACCACTGCAAAAACAAGCATATCAGATTCCAGCATAATTACTGCTGGTTTATGCCCTCTGCCAGGAACTGCTTAGCATAAACTTCATAACATAGCTAAAAATGTAACTGGAAAAAACACACCGATGGGGAAAAACTACTTTGGGCTCAACAGTGAGAAAGACATCAGCGTTTCCCTGAGACTGCTCTCTAAGACCACCTCTTCATGCTGCTGCAGAGTTAGTTTGCCTTAAATCAGTTTCTATTCACACATGTTTTATCAAAAGTAAAGTTGGCATCATGTGTCACAGTAATTTACTACACTGTAACTATGCCTTTACTCTCGCTCAGTGCACATGGGGAGATCGACACAACAGGATAAGCAGCCCCAGACCTAGTCTTAGCATGAAGTCGAAGGAAAACAAGTCCAGCACAGCACCTAGAGGTATAAATGAGCTCCAGAGGTCCCTTCCCATCTCAGTCATTCTGTGATTTGATTAATTTGCTGCAGATAAAAGCAACACAGCAACTACGCTGAGCTGTGACGCAAGCTCCTAACTGCATCATACATCAGTTGTTATCTGGAACCACATAATTAATGCTACCCTGGGCAGCATGAGCTGTCCCCACAGACCTTTCTCTTTCCCTGG